>NC_068350.1:38635784-39334117 GCF_014633365.1 Diospyros lotus | reverse complement strand
AGAACTTTGTTCTTTTTACAGGGAGATGGGTACGGGAAGCGGTCGGCGGAACTGAAAGAGGCTGTGAGGAGAATGATGACGGAGAAGACGGAGGATCCATTGGAGAAGCTGGAGTTGATAGACGCAGTGCAGAGGCTTGGAGTGTCTTACCATTTTCGGGATGAGATTAGAAGCACGCTTGAGTTGATGACGATGAACAACGATGGTGGTCTCATTGTAAGCGATTGGTCCAGCAAAGGGGATCTGTACGCTGCTGCCCTCCATTTCAGGCTCTTGCGCCAGCACCAGCTTAAGGTCCCTCAAGGTACGTTATTATCCTTGCCTTTAATCAAAGTGGTAATGGTGTTGATAATATATGTATGTAATTAATTAGGAAACAGTACTACGTACCATGCAAGTTTGATGAGTTTCCTATATATGAGCTGCAGAGATTTTCCTAAACTTCAAGGACAAGTCCGGGAAGTTCAAGGAGTCGTTGGGTGGGGACACCAAGGGACTTCTTTCCTTGTATGAGGCCTCCTTCCTTTCATTGGATGGTGAAAGTATATTGGAAGAGGCAAGACAATTCTCAACTAAGCATCTCAAAGAATACTTGATGATTAACAGAAGCCCGGATGATGATGATGATGAGAATCATGAGATGCTGCTGCTAGTAGCTCATGCTTTGGAGCTTCCATTACATTGGACCATGCCTAGGGTGGAGGCAAGGTGGTTCATTGATGCATATGAGAGGAGACCAAACAAGAATGCCATCTTGCTTGAGTTTGCCAAACTAGATTTCAATATGCTGCAAGCTATTCACCAAGAAGACCTAAAACATGCTTCCAGGTATGAAAATTCTCCCTTATTTGCTTCTTTTATTTTGCTATCAAATGAAAAGTTATATAGTAACTACTTTTTGAGTACATAGGTATGAACTAAGAACTTATATTTACTCTTGTATTTTTACCTAAAAAATTCATATGTATATTAAATGGCAGAGTTTGGTGTGCTAAGAGGCTGTAAATTGTAATATTCAGGAAAAGTACAAATAGCTAAGCTTGACTTGAAAAGGGAAAGCAGTGGGAGAAAAGATAAAGATTAATATGTTAACACAGTCGGAATTGGTGACACACAAAATGTACTTTTTAGTTAGGTGCACCGTATTACGTAAAGCTATATTCTAGCTAGGGACCATTTAAGTTAAAGGACAACAATAGGCTTTGACCCAGAATTGAAATTGAAATTTCCACAATATAATAATATATAGTGCCCTTAAAAATGTTAATTTCCTCGGAATATATAGTGGTTAGGACTTAGGATAGGAGGGGGTCATCGCTCATCGGTGGCTGGGTGCGTGGGTACGATAAGATATGTTGAAGGTACACATATATGGTCTCTTATTGCTAATCAAACCTTTTTAGAGTTATAGATTTTTGTGTTCTATATTTGACACTTGGCTACCACTTTGGGAACCCTTTTGTATTCTGACTATCAATAGAGTAAAAAAATGCATTTAATAAACTAATACTGAAATCTACTTTTAAGAACTATCTTAAAAGAAGCCCTAATCCTAGAAGATAAGGAGAATGAAAAATTAATTCTATCATAATAGAATTCTTTTTTTCTTTTTTTATTAAAACAATTGACTAATTGGAGGACATAAAAAAATTGCCCAAAGAGGGTTTGCATGAAGCCCAAGAAACAGATAAAAAAAAAAAGAGTGCAAACGGCAGACACATAACTTCACAATCAAACATAATATTGGCCCAACAAAAACTAACAACGGCCCAACACGAACACGTGAAAAAGGCCCAATAAAAGCCCTCAAACTAAACAAAATATCCTAAAAAAGTGGCAATAGAATGAAAAGAAGACACCATGATAGAATTTTTTTTTTTGTTAGATGAATTTCTATATAAAATAGAATTATTTCTATAAGAATAGAGATTTTGTTTTTGTTCGAAATCTATTTGTTACACAAAAAAGTTAAATACTTGCTATATTTGGATCATCAATTGGTTCCTTAATATATATGTGTATATATAATTAGGTGGTGGGAAGACATGAGGTGGAGAGAAAGGCTACCCTTCGGAAGGGACAGGATAGTGGAGAATTATTTGTGGTCTGTGGGACAGATTCATGAGCCTCAATTCCAATACTACAGAAGAATGTCCACAAGGATAAGTCAACTCACAACTTCCCTTGATGATGTTTATGACATTTATGGAACATTGGACGAGCTCGAGCTCCTCACAAATGCAGTTGAAAGGTTGTCAAAATGTTAATTTCTTTAAGGAAAATGCTATTGATACATTTAAATTTGATATTTGTGGTAATATTTTATATTGATATCTTATATCTTATGTCACATCAATATAAATATATAAGATACTGATATAAAATATCACTACAAATGTCAAATTTAACTGTTTAAATAGCATTTTTGTTTATTTAATGATTGCTTAACATTCCTTTCTTCAAATTTTTATAACAAGCTATACATTCATATATTCGAGTTCAGCCTAAACCAAAATTGACAAATACTTTGGGCTCTCAGTTGGGATGTCAATGCAGTGGAACAATTTCCAGATTATATGAAGATATGCTTCCTCGGTATCTACAATTGTGTTAATGAAATAGCTTACGACACTCTTAAGGAATATGGTATTCACATCCTCCCATATCTTAAAAAGAAGGTATCGTATAAAAACTTTATTATTAATTAGAATGAAGCAGCACTACTAACAATGGTATTTTTAATTATCGAAATATTTAATTATATTTAATTATTGTTCAAATATTGTAGTGGCAAGATTTATGTCAAAGTTACATGAAGGAGGCAAGATGGTCTGACATTGACTACATACCAACGCTTAAGGAGTATCTAAACAATGCTTGGATTACAGTAGCCAGTCCTATAATTATCTTTCATGGTTTGTTTTTAAGTGCAAATTCCTTGACTGAGAACGAGTTGCAATGCATGGAGACATACCCAGATATAATCAAGTGGCCGGCGATCGTTACAAGGCTAGTGAATGATTTGGTAACATCATCGGTGAGTAAATTATACTTGCATGCATGCAATGCTATCTTTTTAAAAAAGTCTTTACTAAAAGAATGTATTGCTATGAATCCAAATAAATTAATTTTTTATCTTGCTTCGTATAGGATGAGATGGAAAGAGGCGATGTGCCTAAATCAATCCAAATATACATGCATGAAACCGGAGCTTCTATAGAGGATGCTCGCGAGCATGTCAAGCAATTGATTCGTGAAGCATGGATCAAGATCAACGAAGCTCGAGTTGCAAATTCACCTTTCAATCGAACTTTTGTTGACTTGGCGACAAACCTTGCTAGGGTTGCCCATTTCATCTACCAACACGGAGATGGGCATGGACATGATATTGGAGACGAGAACAAAGATCGCATGATTTCATTGTTAATTAATCCCATTCCCCTCGCATCTAAGTACCATCAGAAGTGAATCATCGTGCAATTGATTAGAATGGAAATTAAGCGTATGTACAACTAGTATTGGAAGACTCAAGTGTCGAGCCAATTTCATATTTTCATATAGTTGTTAAATTTTGATGAGTAACAAAAACTCATATCGCTCATATAAAATGATGTCCACAAATTATCTTATAAATTATTTTATATTGCAAAAACGTCTTTGTGAATGTTATTATTGTTTAGAATATTTTTTGAATAATTTTTGAAAAGGTTTAAATAATTTCCTATGTCTTGAAACATAAAATAGTTTTTTGTGTTAATTGAGTCGACTCGACCAAGAATGTGTTTTTCGCATGTTTGTTGCTCGGTCAGCCAAGTAGACTCGATTTTCAGTCCAGTCGACTCGAGCACCAACCAAGTCGACTTGACGGGTTCAGCGGACATATTTTTGGAATATCTTTTACAGGTCGTTCTCTTCTAATATCTAAGCTCCTATTCCACGACCAGAAGAACCCTAATGCAACTCTGAGCTCTCACATCATACAAAAAGGTCTCTCAACACATTCCCACAAAATCCAAATACCGAATGGCTTGCGAGTATACTAATTTTCCTTCAACAAGCCGCCAAAGCAACAATAGTTCATCTGTCATCTTTCGGTCATCAGATCAAGGATATATTATTCTTTTTACTGCTTTGTGTTATTGTGCTTTCATTGTTTATATTCAGTCCAAGTGTGGACAAGCTCAAATTTTTGTAACACTTAAACGTTTTTGTGGATTATAGTCGTTACCTAAAACCCTTTTGAATCTATGTGTGTATGTGATTTTATTTTCTAAGGTGAACTAGTGTGGGAACCTTAGTGTTTGACTTAATGGAACCCCAAAAGTGGTTAAGATCTTGAGAGAGTGAATTATGTGTATGTAACGACACCGAACCACTATATATCGTCGTGTTCTCCATCATTCATTCTTTATTTTATTTGTTATTGCAATGGATTTGATATCTTGAAATCAATAACCATAGTATTTGTTTAAATTCAAATAAATAATTTTTTAAGAGCACTCAATTCACTCTCTTTAAGTGGTCAACGCCGAGTTCTTTCACATAAAGCAAATGTACTAGTAATCTAATCTAGCTTTTAAAAGCAGTGGTGGAGCCAAGATTAAGGTTAATGGAGTCAACGCATTAATATTTAAAATATTATTGAAATAAAAAATAATATTATTTTTTTGCATAATTAAATTATAATTAGGGTAATATTTATCACAAAATAGAGAACCCTTAAACTAATAAATATCTTAATTTCATGTTTGGCATAGATGAAGCAACCCCCAGCTAATGTCATGATATTTCTTCGGCAATGTCTTCGGCAATTTAATTGTAATTCTATGCACATTTTTCATTTAATTGTAAATCAAACCCAAAATCAAAAGGATTTGACCATTTTCAAATGACAATTTTTTATAAATTTCTAACGAGTAGAATTGAATTAAAAAGTTTTAAAGCTTTAGTGAGGTCAAGCTATAATTAATTATAAAATTTTAAAATTTTTCATATATTTTACAAATGATTTAAACTTAGGGTGTATTTAATAACATTTAGTTAGAAAAAAAAAATATTTTTTAATTTGTATGAAAAACAAAAACTATCTCCCCTAAATAAATTTTTTTATGGAAAAGAGATCAAAATATACTTTAATGATTGTACCATAAAATTCAATTCCATGAAAAATATAATATATCAAATATCAAAGATAAAATTTAATTCTTTAAATAAGATATTTTTTATATATTTTTCACACCCTTACAATCAAATGTAAATATCAGTTTGCCTAAAACAACACTCCTCATTATTAATAGAATAGGTACTTTCTAATGTCCACGTGATTATTTGCTATAAAAAATTCAATTTAAGTTAATTTGCTTCTCAAGATCAAAAGATGCCCCTTAATTAAACGTTTGGATATTTCTCTGTAGAATGATTTAAGTAAATGTCGGACTAAGTTACCTAACCACCCATCAGTTGTATGCATTTTCTCTTAATATCAGAAAGACTGTTCATTTATTAGTTATTTAGATTTTCGGATGTCATTTTTGTTGTGAGACTCAAGTATACCTTAACTTTAAGCTTTCAAGCTGTAGACGATTTTGATTATAACTAGTAAGGCAAATTAGCAAATGTACATTTGTGAAATCAATTACATCCCAACACGCCCAAAACATAACTCCTACAGAGAGAGAGAGAGAGAGAGGGAGAGCGAGCTATAAATAAATAAATCAATAGTGAACGCATTTGGCTGGCGATGAACAAAACAGATTGGAAAGAGAGAGAGAGGCCGCTACAATTTGCATTTTCATTTACCAAATCCTCCTCCTCCTCTTCTTCTTCTATTGGTAGGAGGGAAATGTGCCTGCCAACAAGAATTAACAGTTCTCTCAACCTGCCAAAAAAATCATATAACAAAGCATTTCCCACCTCCTCCTAATAATTAAATTACCAAAAAGCTAAAGAAAAGCTAACTTCATTTATCTACTGTTTATCTACTGCCACCTCTATACACTCCTCCTGTTGTCCTAAGTTCCTGTCCTATCCTCCTCCTCCTCCTCCTGGCCCCTCCCCTCCCTCAAGGCAGGCCGGCCTCCCCCCACCCCCCCCCACCAATACAGAAGACCAGACCAAGCATCACCATGGGACAACGGTTTGAGGCAACGGTGAACCCTGGCCTCTTGATTGCCCCCCAAAAAAGCCACATCTCAGTTCAGCTCCTGATTTCCCCCGCGCAACCTCTTCAGTAATTGATAGCCCGAGCTATGAGAGCAATATTTTCCATCACTGACTGTGTATATCATTTGCCAAGAGCATTCTTGCTCTTCAAAAATGTATCACAAACTTTAAACCCTAAGTACCGGGTTCAGGTTTCCCAAATTCGCCCCTACCCTATGTCCATAAAATCAGGCAAAGATGAACAGTCATCAAGCCCTGAGAAGAACCCTGGAATATAGTTATGCGGGACCAGGTCTGAAGTATGTGTCTCTGAAGGGACGGAGATCTCATTGATGTCGCAGGGGGAACTGCTGTCAAAAGCATCAATTCCATAATCATTAATGACAGGCAGAGGATCAAACCTCATACTGGAAGTGCCAGGAGCAGTTAGTTTTCGTTGGACTGCTGGATCAGCAACCAGGCCATGCATTTCATTTGACTCTATTGTAGTTTTCCTTGTTTTGGATTTGGAAGGCTTCACTGACTCGCACATGGATAGCTTGTGTTTCCCCAACGTCTGTGATTTTGATGCCATCCGGTACCTGCCATCGCCTGTTGGGAAGGCTGATGAAGCCCAACCCAATGAACCTTCACTACAAGCAATTGATGCATTCCTGAGAAGAAGAAAAGGCCAATCAAGGTCAATCTCTCCAGAAAAACCAGCACATACGATAGAGTGAACTGGTTGGACATTGAAAATAAAATGGTTGACAATGGCATTAGCTGTAACTGATGTCCTTCCAATAATTTTTTAGTGATTGCATTCTTTTCTTTGAAGTTAGCGGTTTAATTTTTTTATTTTTCTGAGTCACTAAGCTTGTGATTTAGCTGACGACCCCTACATAGCAGGAATAAAGTTCGTGATTGCTGTTGTACTATGCTTGCCATTTAGAACAATGGCAGGCAAGTAACTGCAGCAATGGACCATTAGTAGCCCGCACTCTGTTCTTTATTATAAAGCCATTAACAGACCAAAAAAAATATTATCATAGCCTTCCTATTGACTGGAGGTGAAATGAAATACAGGAATTGAAGTTCAACGATCTGTACCTATCTTAACCTAATAAAGGGCCACTTGGGCATCAGGGATGAAAAAATTTGTGTATTAAGAGAGAAGACCGATACTTCATGGCTACAACGAACCAATACCTAAATTACTCCACACCAACTTCTTACCACATATGCATAAATATGATGCACTTAGATTGTGATGTGGAAAGGTTTCCAAAATGAACTCCCTCTGATTTCACATCTAAAGCTCATGGTTGACAAGCCACAGTGCTTGAGGTCAAAATGGAAGCAGGACCAGCCTTCCCATGCTTATTGGATCATAACATTTGCCAATGATGAAAGGAAACTTTGAGAACGAGAGATCAATTAACTTATGTTGACCACAATAAACCCAAAAATGAACAATCAAGCTGGAAAATGGAGAACCACACTTGAGCAAAATGAAGTTAAGTGCACAAGGTCATACCTAAAACGATTCTCAGCCATACTTTGTGAGGACCTAAGATGTTGCTCTGCTCCTGCTGGCATGCAGGGATATGGAGGTGGATCTGTTTCCCATATCGAGAGATTTATGACCAATGGTAAAGGTATCATAGGGTCACTCCCTCCTGTCTGAGGCTCAAGGGTTATCTCCAACTGGTCCGCAACAACTGAAGCTTCTTCCCTGGGATTCAATATTAAGGCTCTATCATCACATTGAGCACTGTCAGCATCAGAGAGTGCAGCTGCTACCAACTTGCTACTTTGAAGTAAATTAGTGAATGCCATCTTTTCTGATGGCTCCCTCATGGAACCAATCTGGCTGACCCTGGAAGTGAAATGTCTTCCAACAGGATAGAAGCCATTTCGAGACGACGAGAGACCTTGATGGCGGTCAATGCGGGATGTCATCCTCCAGACTGAAGTAAGCAGCGCAAAGAAGTGCTTCTGAAGGAGCAACTCATTATCCGGCAGTTCAGTGGCAACATCCAACAGAACCCGAATATTATCCTACCACATAAGAGGAGGTCATTATTGCAAATACTAAGATGAGATATTGAGATACATGTGTCTAGTAATTTACACGACAATCTGTTCATCAAAAGTCCATAAAATCAACTGGCCAAATGCATTTAAAATGCTACAGCTACTGCAAATCAGCTTTAACACAGCAGTTGGACCACATTTGGCTGCAAAAATGCAGGCAATGAACCCTGCAGGCACATTTAGACGGCTTTGTCATTGGTACAGACAAAGAATACTGGGGGGGGCAGTCAATGAACCCTGCAGCCGCACAAGCTGCCATGACCATACCGCTACCACGAAAGGTCATGAATGGCATATTAGTGACTAGACACAGAATAACATACATGAATACAGGGAAAAAATAAGATATTGTCTAAATTTAGGGAAAACATCATATAATAATTGAAAAAATGAAGCCAATATAATAGGGATACAATACATTAGGAAGATGGATCAGACATCCTAGTTGAATTAACCAAGTCAAAAATCTACACAACAGGCCACTTTCCTTCAAGTTAAATAAAAAATTCAAACAGAAGATTTAGTCAACCAAGAACAAAGGGGGTAGTACCTGTTAATTCTATGATAAGATTTATTTGTGAATTAAAATACCATATGCCTGATGGACCCAAGAAAATCCAAAATGTAACAAGACACCTCTCTGTTGGAATCAAATTGTCTAAACAATCATGTTGTATGCTGTCAGTTAGACAATTAAAGAGCCACCATAGCAAAACCAATATTGTATTCTAGTCACAAAGCAAGCAACGGTGATGGATGATGTTGGGAGCAACCATTGAAAACATATAAGATCTTAAAATTGGTTCTAAGACCGAAGCATTGATTTGGGATATTTTCAACGAAGAACAGCCCTCATAGAAGCTTTGTTAGGTTTAATTTGATATTTTATACATCAAAGATTTTTTTGTCATTTTGCATAATGTTTCCTGAAGTCTTTTGGTAACTTTGATTAGGTGTTAAAGAGTTTTATTTATAGTGTTTAGGATTTATGTTGTCTTTTCCTAGTTTTATTATTTATAGTTTTAGATTTTGTGCAGTTTCCTCATAGGAAAAGGATTTCCTAATCCTACCAAGGATAGCAATACTAGAACTCAATAAATGCTATTGTAATCTCTCTCTTTTTCATTAGTAAATAAATAATTATCTTCAGTTTTTTTTTTTTTTACATTGACGATTGCTTTGAATTGTGTGATGCAATTCTAAACCAAGGTGTAAGGTGTGACACCTAGGAGATATATCTCTAATCCTTCAATTTCATATTTTTATTATCATAACCCTACTTGCAGACCTATTTTCAGCCCCCAAAATTGTGTCCTTTTGGCCTTTACCTCTAAATTGCCTACCAACCTGTTACATACCTAACCATAGGCTTTTCAACAATAATCCGTAACATTAATATTAAATAAGCCTCCAATCAATCAGACTATCAGACTTCTAATAATACCAAATCTGTCCTACATCGAACAGATGGCCAATAGAGTAAATACTGAAAAAGATTTTAGGCATGCAAGTGAACCAATTTTCTAATAATTTTTTAGGGAATTAGAAAACTAATTCAAAACAAACAACTTTTTGTAGCTTTTAACCCAAAATTGGGAAACAAGGTACACTAGAGGGCTGTAGATGGTATACTCTAAAATAGGAGGGTTATGAGAAGCTAATCAAATTTGCAAGGCAGATCAAAGGTAGACTAGAGGGAGAAATAAACAATCCCAGGTGGAGAGAGGGAGAGAGGGAGAACATGTCCTCAAACTGAGGCAAGCATGTAACATATAGATTAAGAATAGGAGAATTCAACTAGGATTAGCTCTATCAAGACAAATCCAATGCATATCTGCATTATCCAGATAAATTAGAACCTAAAAGATTACCCTTTCCCAAAAAATTAGCACTTGCCTCCTTAATCATTAGACCCTATGGCCCTTATCCCTAACAGGACAAGTAACTGGGACAGGTATGATGAATACTTCCTCTCTCAATCATATAAGGCTCTAAAAGCAGCTGACATTTGTTTGGTGGTAGAGCAAAAGTGAAGACTCCGCTTGAACCACCAAGCCACAGGATCCCATTTTCCACAATGCATACCGAACATGTGGTGCCCCATCCTTACTATTGGACATTGCCATAAAATCATTGTTTGACAGAATGATGATTGTGGGGGCACCCATGGCCCATAGATTGACCGCGACACGACTCAATATAACCTCTCTTAGCCTGTGTTGGGCGCCTCTAAGACAATCCTAAGTGAGGTAAATGCAGGGACTTGTTTGACTTTCTTTGGTGTCTACCATTCTTCAATGGCTCAACACTTCCCCATATGGACTCCTCACACCCAACAGACGGCTCTCCAATGTTCAGCTCACCACATCGCATCCTCCTAATTTGAGCAGCCTTAGGTCGGCCTCAAATTCTTCCCCTTGCATTTCCCAATAGAACCCTCCACAGGCTGATCTAATCGTCACTTTGTTACCATTTTCCTATAAAGGGTTGAGTGTTGACCAAGGTGCACTTTAACCTCCTAGCTATCCCTTCATCTAGTAAACTGTGAGTACTCCCACTATCAATCAAAATCATCAATCTGCAATCCTCAACCTTCCCTTCCACCTTGATTATCTTGATATTAGTTAGCCCTCTCAATGCATGCAAGGATATTTCCCCATTATCTTCCTCTCCTCCTTCAGGCATGTTAGTTGTTTCCTCCTCTCCCACTACATCCCCTTCTTCCCACTCCAATAGAAGCAGTTGCTTCTTACATTGGTGGCCCTAGAAATACTTGTCCCCACACCTGAAACATAGTCTAACTTGCCTCCTCAACTCTATCACCTTCTCTCCTTGTGTTTTCGGGGCCGGTAGGGCTAGGTGCCTAACCCCTTGCACTCCTCTACTTGCTTCCTTGCCAAAGTTCTTACCACCTGGTGGCATCACATTGTGTATTCCACCCTTGATCATCAGCCCTTGCTTCCTCATTAATGCCTCTACTGTCAATTCATGCAACCTTGCACTCTCCACTAAATGCTTCAGGATCTTGGGTTGTGATACCTTCACCATCAGTCGCAATTCTTCCTTCAAGCCTCTTATGAAGCTTGAAACGAAATAAGCTTCAGTGAGGTGGGGATTGTGGTTCAACATGAGTGCCTTCAATTCTTTAAATCTACGTTGGTACCCCAACACAAATCCCCTTTGTCTAATCTTGTTGAGTTCCTCCACCACGTCCACTAGACCCTTATCCCCAAACCTCTCACATAATTTCTTTGCAAATTCAGGTCACTAACAACCCTCCTTCACCTTGGACCATCCTTGGTGCCAAGCATCTCCCGCGTCATTGAGGTAGGCCGCAGCTAAGGCCACCCTTTGTTGATTCGGGATTCCATACCATTCAAACACCCTTTCAATCTTTCGATCCACCACTTGGGGCTAATTCCATCAAGCATTGGGATATCCAGCTTTGGCATGGGAAATCCTAGGTGGTTATGCACCATCGATCCCTCCTGCCTTCGCCCCATTACATTCTCCCCTACTTCTACTGGATCATCTCCAATTTCAGAGGTTCCAGGGACTCTCTGATTCATCCCGTGTCCAGGCATAATTGAATCAAACCTCTCCCTAGGAGGAAAATCAAGAGAAAGCCTTACCGAATTTTGTTTGGCAAACATCATGAACCCCTGCAATTGCTCCCTAATCTGGCTTCCAACCTCCTCCCAGATCTGTCTGAGTAACTACCCCTTCTAGCTTCTGGTCTATTGAAATGATCGCCCTAACGCCCCATGGTTTCAATTTGATCCGATCTCCAACTGATCCACGCGAGCTTCCAAGTTGGCCACCATTGAGCCGAATTGTTGCAGCTACGACTCCAGATTCTTCATCCGCGTTACCTCTGCCATCACGTCGAATTCACATCGAACTAGTTCGACCTAGGACAAGCTCTGATACAAAAATTGTCAGATCTTAGGGATCTAACAAGAATTCTCAGGAGAATTCTGTAGAGAGAGAGAGAGAGAGAGAATTGGAGGAAGAAATTCAAACTTGAATTAATGAATATTCTCATGCCTTCCATGGGTGAGATCATTCTATATTTATACTGATTCCCCAAGTCACATGGGAGTTCTTTCTCGCCAAAAGTAATAACTGTCAAGGTACAATCATACGAAGCATACGCTAAGGACAAAACATCTCAACTTATACTACCCCCTTATTCACGTGTACAATGCATTAAGTAGGCACATGACAATAATGAAATGTCAAGGCATGCAATAACTGCGATGGACAAGCATATGAACATGCAGGCAATTACCCATTTGCATAAACCTCATTTTTCCTGGTGCACCCCTTGGTTCAAGCCTACACTCCCACTCTCACTCTTACTCTTACCCTACCACAGACCCTCACCTAAGCTAGCCTCTCTCTAGGCAACATAACCAAGCCTAAGAGGACCCTCTGCACATGGCCTTGAACCCCACAGCATCGCACAAATCATGCTGGCTGGGAGAAAATGATAGCAAATCATGCATAGTCACAATGCATGCAAAAGACACTTTAAAACCAGGGTATGCTACTAACTTTAGCCCAAAAACTAATGCAAGTGAGAATTGCCTCTGCTTTCAGCTTTCACTCATTTCCAGCAGAATTCCCTTCTCTTCAGCTTTCTTCCTCTTTCCATCAATTCCTCTCCCTTCCTAGTTTCCCTTTTTCTTCAGCTCAATAATGTCTCATGGACTGCGTGCAAGTGGCCTATTTATAATGCTGCTCAATCAGGACAAGCAAGTAGGTGCTTGACAGAATGTCACTGCCACCTAGCAGCTGCTTGATGCCTATAACCCACTTTTTTTCCATTTGGCACCTGCTTCAGCTTAGAAAGCTTCGTCAACATCTTCCAGAAGCTTCTTCCACCACCTTGCACAAGCTAGGCTCACCTAGAAGAGTTTAAGTTAATCCAATCGAGCTTAATTAACTCTAATCCCAAAAATCTGGGTGATGCCAAGGTTGGCCTGCCCTTTGTAGTAGTTCAAAAAAATTGAATCAGGTGCACAGCCAACCATGACAGTCAACTCAGGGTTGTCCACTGATAGGAGCAGTTCCCTTCTTCCTTTGGCCAATGCCTAAGTCAATGTCACATTGGTTAAAGCCACCAAGAGGTTATCCTTCCCTTCAGCAGACAACAAAGTCAATTTTTAGTCAACTCCCAGTTCCCCTGACCTCCTTAATTCATTCACTCATTCCTAATCTCTATGGTCAGGACCATTACAGAATACCGAGTTTACCTAAACTATCCTCTGGGTAGGTTGAATGATTTGTTGGGTCTTATGCCAAAGTGTGAAGATTATATGCCGCATTCTAATGTCATCCCCATTTTTTGAGTCCCACAGTCATCAAGAATGAATTGAACCAAGCATTTTTTAAACGCTTTGTGTTAGTTATGCATCCTCTTATTCACATGTCAGGAGGACAATTGCCTTAGCATTCTAACATGTAAAAAAATCCCATTTGTTGATGCAAAACACTTCAAATGTAGTGCTGAAATGTAAGGCAAATGTCTTATGAGCATACACATGAACTTTGTGATATCTACAAGGGAAAAAAGGAAGAAAATGGTTATCTAGGTGGTTGTTACAGATATATAGAAGAAGGTGGCTTCTAATGTGGCTAACACCACAAGCTCACACCAAGTAATATGTCCCACTAATAACTAAGGAGCAAAAGGTCTAGCATTGGCCCAGAGACAAGTACCAAAAATATTAGCCATTTCTGTTTTGGTCCAAAAAAATTGTAGTCAGACAACATCTAGAAACTCTATATCTGGTCATTACAATGGCCAGTATACATTTTCCATGAATCAGCAGGTTAGAGCTACATTTACATGACTGCTAGTAAACTAGGTCTAACCACCCATCAAAAAATTTAAATTGAAAATAGAAAAAATTGCTAATAAGAACAAGTTTCAATTACATCTGCAAGAAAAGACACCCATTCAAAATCAAGTCCCGTGCTACAATTTGTCAGTGTGCATTTGGGAATGGTTTGAAACTCTGTGCAGCATGACATTAATCTTCACTTTTTTTCTCTTTCTTTTTTTTTTTTTTTTTTTTTTTTTTTGGGGGGGGGGGGGGGGTGTTAGTGAGGGGCTTGTTTTCACAATATTAGAAGGGGGAGAACAGAGGGTACATCTAGTTTACCTCTGTCACTCTGAGAGGACCCTTTCCAGAGCCAGCATTACCACCTTTCTCGTTGTTAGGATTGTCTGCTGCAAACAAGACATATTTTTGGATGAGTTCCCTAAACCTCTCACAACAGTGGACAGGATGGCGATACCTTCCCCTATAAAAGCCCCCAGCTGGCATCCCATACAAAGTTTCACTCACCAAACTCCAATTGGGGCCATATTCATGTACAAGAGCACACAAAATTGCATCCTCCTGAGGCAACCAAAAATCTGGTGAGGGAAAAGTATCTCTTGACCAGATATTGCCCTTCTTTTTGAACTTCTCTGGTTGTTTTATTGTCATCACCCGCTTTACAGGCATAGAAGTGATGTAGATTTTTCCGTTCATCTTGCTCTTGCTTATTGGCTTCTGGTCAAGATCAACAATACTCTCACATAATTTTGAATCCTTTTGTTCATCAAGCTGCTTACTAAACATGTCTGAATCTGGATCAACAGTACTTATTTCAGTAGCCCTTTTGAATTTCTTGGACTTTTTAATGCTCTTCTGTTCATCACAGTCTGGTGCTGATTTACGTTTCTTCTCCACAGTTGAATGCGGTAATACTGTTTTTGAAGAGGTAGTCACTTCAAGAGAGCCATTCCCATCATGCATGGCCATAGTTTCATTTGAATGTAATTCCTTCCCATCTTTTGATTCTGAAGCTAAAGCTCCTTTCTTTAGAGATTTGAACTTGGCTTTCTTCAGTTTCTTCTTCGACTTGGTTTTAGAAACAGCATAGCCATCATTCCTAAAAGAGAGAGCAATCAACACATATAACATAAAGCCATAGTACTGCAATCAGACATCACGAAAGGAAACACACTGCAAAATTAGGCCAGAATACGAGTACCAATATGCTGTGCCTACTTCAGATCCAAACATCATTATCATACACTGGTTTTTCCAGTGTCACAAAATATATTGTTAATGATAGTGTGCAATTTTTGAATGGCCATGAAGATGGGATTTCAAGTCTAGGATGGTGCTTGGAATTCAGGCAAAAGATGCATCTCTGTCATGAATCAGTTTTATGTCATTTGCAATAACAAAGCAAGTCTCGTTAGATACTTCTACCTTTTTCAAGTCCACTAAATTTAATGAGGTATGAATCATCAGCCATAGAAGATTTTGTTTCAGGGAGAGGAGAAGAAATGCAATTTACAAGTATTTGTCCATAGTCTTGCAAAAGCTAGCAGTCATAAGATATTAAGGAAAATTAGATTTATATGTACAACTCTGTTCAGTTACCAATAATCTAAAATGCAAAAGGGGAAACAAACGTTCTAGGATAAGATTCTTGAGAAACCAACAAAGAGACGCACAGTTAGATAAACAGGGTCGCCCTGTTACGCTAACCATTTAACAGGCCATAAGCTCAAGCCAGATGACTTTCCCAAAGTTGTTATCTTTAATCTTCTTAAACACTAATGCATACTTAAAAAGGAACCAATGGAAGAATAAAGAAAATAACATAGAAAAACATAAACAATAATCTTTCAATTCATCATCTTACTTTATAGAATCAGAATTTCCATATTCTGCTTGTTCTTTCTCTTTGGCTTCGCATTCCAGTTCTTCCAACAGCTACAAAGTGAAGAGGGAAATTAAAAAAAAAAAGGGTCAAAATCAGCAAGTTAAATTGAGGTATCGAACCATGCCTCAATAAAAAATTTCAACCTACAGTCAATGTTACTAACCTGATGTTGGGCCAAAGCCTCAACTTGCTGTCTATATACCTCAGTTGCAAAATCAGCATCCCATCCTGATATTAAATGAAAATTCACATCTTAAACAATATTCTCAAAATGGGCTTCCAAATGGATAGCTTGCAGATAACTTAATGCCAATTTGACAAGCACCAATCACTTTATTTTGGTTTTAGTTGTGTTTAAATCAATGTGTAAAATAACTATTAGAAGACATTGGGAAGGTTTGGACAAGGGTGAACACAAGACCAAGAAAATATGCAAATATGAAATCAAATTAAGTTATTTCAAGTTATAAACCTTACTACATTGATTTCCTATTCCACTGCATACTAATTCTGAGACATGGGTCCAACATCCAAAGCCAAATTGGAGATATCTGAGTTAAAAATCTTTTTTTTTTCTCAAGTTCCAATTAGATTTATTCAGAATGAATCCACAGAGTCATGCACAATCTTCAGATGCTTATCTCAATGTCTTTTAAGTGTTTAAGAAGGTCCAACATGTGGACAAACAACCATGCCTAACATTCCCACCCAAGTTCATATGACATAATTATAACAAGTTACATGTGGTAAATATTTGGTTATCTTATAACAACAGGCAGCATTATATGACAAAGTGATGTATATATGGAAAGACAGACAAGAATATTTAATCCATTAGCATAACGATCGATCTCGCTCAAATGTTATTGAGCTTGAAAGTTTGAAAGAAAAGAAAAATAACAAAGTAAGAAGACCACTTACTTTCATAGACAAATGGTTCTTCATCATCATCAATCTCTGCTTCCATATCCTCCTTTAACTTCTCTATGCGGTCCAGCTCCCACTCAGTTTCCTCAAACCTAACTTCTGATTCCATTTCTGTCTTATCTATTATAGGGTCCCACACTTCCAGAAAACGTATGGCATAACGGTCAATTGGACGCAACTGGTTCTCAAAGGACAAGATTGCTTGCCCAGATGCTGCAGCTGCTTCAGCCATCTGTTTGACATCAGCTAGCATGTCAACATCATCTTCTTTGGCCACAAAAGTCAGAGCTCTTTCTTCATTGACATCACTTTCATTTAACATTGCCACATTTTCTTGGTTTGAGGTCAAAATCAAGGTATGAGGATCAGTAGACTCATCAACCTTTGTATCATCCTCATTTATAAACTCATCATCTTCCAACCTCCCAATAGCTTCCTCTGTAAACTCCTGATTATCCACCTCCTCTTCCTGTTCAACTTTCTTCAAAGCCATGTAGTCTGCTTCATCTTCTGCATGCTTCAGAGCTGCCTCCACATCATCATTAGATACAGAAACATCAGCTCCATTTGCGCAATTTTTCTCTTTCTGAATGTTCCTCACAGGAACAGTTTGATGGCCTGAAAACAATTCCATGGGATCCAGTTTCTTGAAGAATTCAGTGTTGTAGCCACCACTTTGTATAACCAAATCATCAAGGGCACGCTTTTGATTTGCCTTTTTCAAAATATTCTCTTCGATAGTGCTCTGACTGATTAACCGATATATGTGCACTTCACGTGTCTGTCCTATTCTGTGGCATCGATCTTGTGCTTGTTGATCCATGGCAGGATTCCAATCACTGTCATAAAAGATAACAGTATCAGCCCCAACAAGGTTGATACCAACACCCCCACTGCGTGTAGACAATATAAAAAGGAAAATCTTTGGGTTTGTATTAAACCGCTGCATCAATGTTTGCCTCTCTTCTGGTTGAGTGGATCCATCTAAACGCATGTAAGTATAACCATATAAATTTATGAAGGCCTCCAAGATATCAAGCATCTTCGTCATTTGGGTGAATATTAGTGCCCGATGACCTTCTGACTTCAATCGCCTAAGCAGAAAAGCAAGCTCTTGCAACTTACCACAGTCAAATTGTATGAGTCGCCTGTCCGGAAAATATAGTTGCCTTCGGACAATTGCAGGGCGCAGAGGCATTAGAAGGGGTGACAAAATTTTAGTGCACTTCTCCTTAAAGGTGGGTTGCAGAAACACAGGAGTTCCATTTTTACTGCACCAGCAAACAGGAGCTGGTGCCCGTGCAGCTGGAATTGCAAACATGAAGGATTCAACCTGATCAATCATTTTCTTGAAGCGTTCAACTGGTGACAGTACAATATCAGCAAGGATTGAAGAGTTCAAGTTGGATGAAGGGTTTCCTTGAATTTCATAAACAGGATGTCTTATAGTTACAAGAGCCTGCAGAGTTGTTGAGTACATTGGTTTTTTTCTGCACCTTAAGGAGTTCCACCATGCAATAGATGCTGCCCTTTCCTTTACTTGTTGTGACCTTTCCTCCAAAAGTGCTTTCCTGACCTCTTCAAAGATGTTTGTTCCAAGCAACTTCTTCTGATGCATGAACCCAGGGCCATTTTCATCTACATTAACAAGGTCAGCACGCCCCTCAATTAAGCTTGATGGAGTAGCAATAACTTGGACTTCCTCACTCTCCCAAGAAGTCATCCTAAAATCTAAATGGGTAAATAAAAATCCAAAACCACTGAGATCAACAGAAGAGAACTGGCTTGATGTAAGCATTGAGCAAACTAAGGAACTCAATGGGATATCAATGCCATTCATATCAAAAGAACTAACAATTGGTCGTCCTTCAAATAAATCAGGGTGATTACACACTTTGCGAAGTTGCATTATGATGCTGATCATTCCAAAAAAATTGGCACTTGCCAAAGTAGCCTGTGTCTCTGAGCTAGCAATAAAATCTTCATATAGGTTACGCTGTCTCTTTGAGAGCCTGCAGTAAATTACATGCTCATGCTTCATAGGTAGTTGCTTCTCCACATCTCTTTTCAGTCGCCGGAGGATAAATGGGCGGAGGACATTATGCAAGCGGTCAACAACTTCCTTGTTTACTTTTTCTTGACCCTCTACCATTCCAGATATCGGATTACAGAACCAATCTTTAAATTCTTGGTGAGACTGAAAAATGTGTGGCATCAAGAAATGCATCAGAGACCAGAGTTCCATAAGATCATTCTGCAGTGGAGTACCAGTTAAAAGAATACGCCTTTTTGAATTGAAATTAAGAAGAGTTTGCCATCTCTGGGACTTCCAGTTTTTTATCAGATGAGCTTCATCCAAAATCAAGTATTTCCACTTTTTCCGCTTAAAAACTTTAGAATCCTGTATAACAAGTCTGTAAGTTGTTATGCATACATGGAAAGAATTAGGTTTCATCCATCCCTGCCTCTTAACTTTTCGCTCTTTGGCACTTCCAAAATATGTTAATATTTTAAAAGCAGGACACCATTTGAGAAACTCAGTTTCCCAGTTGAGCATGACACTGGTTGGGACAACAATGAGGTGTGGGCCCCAAATACCCTTTTCACATGCAAGATGAGCTAGAAGAGCAATTGTCATAATAGTCTTTCCAAGCCCCATTTCATCAGCCAGAATCCCATTAAGCCTCTTCTCATACATGGTAACAAGCCAGTCCAAACCAATATGCTGATATTCACGAAGAGGGTACTTGAGAAGAAAAGGAAACTTTGTACGCACTTTGGTTGTTGAGAATGTGTTGCCAGTTGGCTGCGCAGATCTTGCAGCAGCAGCTGCATCGGCAATTTTATTCTCACTCTCTCTTCCTTCTTCCACTATTATCTTTGGTTCTAACCCCTCTCGTGAAAAGTCACTAGGTTTGTCATGTTCCTCAATAAGAGCATGTTGCTGCTTTGGTTCAAGATCTTCCTCTGCTGGAGCATCTGACAGATCCACAGAATCTGAACCATGCAAGGACTCAGAGTCATCCAGTTCACATTCATCAATATCATGTTCCTGATTCATCAAAGCAAATGACAGGAAAATCAGAGGATAAAGTGACCCATCAAAAAATAACTAAATGATCTCCTTAACATACCTTTTTATACCTTGCAAGCAACTCTTCCAGAGGGATCTCACTCTCTTTCTGCAGTAATGCAACCTGAAAATTTGCAGCTTAATTTACAGGAAATAAATCTCAAACAGACCACAATCAGTCAGACAAAAATCAAGAGGACTGGATGCATGATCATACATTATATATATATATATAAAAGAACCTAATTTATGCTAGTTAATAGAAGAAAGAGAACTGAAAGATCCACTAGACCTCATCTATGGCCTCATTTGATTCAGCCTTTGCTAGTTCTTCTTCCTCTGACAAAGTAGTCTCGTCATCCTGAACATTTGCATCAAATGAGTGAACATGGTTACTACTATGGACAAACATATAATAAAGCATATCATAACAGGTAGTTATGCATCAGAGAAAACCCTATTACTGGAGAGGATAAGAAGAAAATAATATTAGACCAGACCAAATTATATTGAATATGGAAAGAAACGTTATTTTCCAAATTTCAGTAAATGAAATGAAAAAACAAATAAATGAAATTTTTTCCAGTAGATACTATAAGAACTACCGAACCTATAAAATATATATTAGTGAAATGCAAATCTCGTTAGCCCTTTTGACTAATAAAGCCAACCAAATAGAATTCTTTATCACTAGGAAATAATACAATTACTTCAACAACATATCAAGCCTTAATCTTAATTTGTGGGGCCCACTACATGAATTCTAGCTCGCCAATCATTTATATCTATGGCCTTATCTTCTTATAACTCAGAATCAGCAAGAACAAGCATTCCCTCCTCCTCTTTAATTAAAAGAGATACTTTATGACACAACAACAACAATCACCAGCCTTCGTCCGACTAGGTAGGGTCGACTACAAAATTCTAGATCCTTCATGACACATAATTATTTATAATAGAGAATATCAGGTTGCTTACCAAAGCACATAGCTTTTCTTCTCCAGTTGCAAGAACAAAATCACCATCATCCTACATGAATAGGGATACCAAAAAAAATAAAAAGCAACTTTTTGTCAATCCAAAACGACAAGTAACAAGAAGTACAAAAATGACGTTTTCGGTTAGAATTGAAAATAATCCATATCCATAAAATGACATTGCTAAAAAAACATCAAAATATGCACAAAAGGAAAAAAAAAAATACAGCTAATATATATTCTCAGAAGAAAAAAGTTCACAACCTTGTGCTAACTAGACTCTCTTGCATCTACCAACACATGGAAGCAATACAGAAATTTTACAGGATTGCTTAAAACATTTGTTCCTCCACATCTCTCATAATCTTTTTTTCCTGACAAGTATCAGCATTGAGTATATTAATAGATATCTGCCTATACAGAGTGAATACTATAGAAAGAAAACATTTGAACACCTATTTACTAAGAAACACCACAGAAAAAATTAAGTAACTCTTGGGAGAAACTGAAGTCTCTCACTCGCAGAAAAGGGGGAAAGAAGAATGCTTTCTTAACACCAGCAGCCCCCACTGCATCGACCATCAACAGATACAGTAGTTCATACCTCAATCATCTCTCTCAGTCCAGTGACTTTCATATCCAGAAGCTTATGAAATGAATATGGAGTAAAATTGATATTTGATCTTATATTTACAACTAAACTTGATTTTTGAACTTAGACACTATAATTAACTCACAAACCCATGCTATAGTTACCAGATAATTCTCCTGAGAAAATAAATGATGTTGATGACAACCCACAGGGATAAACACAAAAATTAGTTTAGCCATAACATGCTTTCAGTTATTGCATAGCACCAGAAATTATTTCCTTCCTTCTTGTCAATGATGAGCAACCGTTAAACAGTAAGGGAAAACAAAGTTCACAACCATAGTGTTTAGCAAAAGCAGCTGAATAGTTTATAAAGTTTATTCCCAAGATGACAGTTGACTGCAGTTATATAAACCATAAGAGAAAGCTAGCAGACTTCTCCAAATACTGAGCTCATGAATAACACCGCATCTACTTTCTTCCTATTATCTTGAAAAGGGAGACAAAAAAAATTCATATTAAGCACAAAATTAATTGCTGAAAACACACCATTTCTCTAAAAAAATCCAGAAAATAATGAAAGACAAGTGCGGATGTATGCAAGGATACACACACATTCTAACCTGTTCATCATGGAAGTCGTACGGCACTTGCCTTCTGTCCAACTCTTGAGAACTTCCAATTTGGTGTTCCTCACTTTCGGAAAAATGATTTTCTGATGATATGCTACCATTAATTTTACCCTGTCAAATCAAATGGAGAACATATTATATTGAGTATAGAACTTGTATCACTAATCAAGAAAATAACCATAAACACATACAACTTACAGAACGACGACCAGGAAGTGCAAGACTGTCACTCTTATTAATATCCAGGACCGAAGTACCATCACCTTTACCTGCTACAAAATTTATCCTAACCCTGTTAGTGACAACCACGTGAACCACGTGGTAGACCAAATTGAAGCTTAATTGCCACTTACCCTCACTGTCACCTTCACCTGCCTCAGTGGGCTTAGCAGCTTCTGCAATCAATTCTGGGCTATTTTCTCTGGCATCTGGGAGATTCCCATAGTAGTGTAGTGAGTGTCATACAAAAGGTAGAAAGTAGATTGTACATAACTAATTGATGCATGAAGCATATGCCTATCAGAGGTGTATCTGCATTTGTGTCCCAGTTTGTGTGTAGGGAGATGTGGCACGTGCAAATGAGAGGAAGAGATGTATTAAATCACTCTCAACTTGCCGATTCTACAATTTCCCTTTTATGTATAAGCAGCTTTCCTTGTCTGATTTTATTGATTGATATATCTATTCTAATGAAAAAGAAAACCCACTTTTTGGTGTTACCACCTTGTGAAGCTTATTTAGGATTTTTTCAATTCCCAAAATGCCCTTCATATATCCGGTCTTAATGAAAAGGACTTGCTATAACTTCCCCACGTAAATTAAATGATTTTCCATAAATAAATAACTTCTCACTAAGAATTAAATATTATAATCCATTTATTTACTTGCACATCCACAGCATGTGCCACCCCTCTAGTAAAGATGTAAATTCAACAAAACTGTAAATAGAGAAGGTCATAATGGAGAGAGGGAAAATGTGAAGAGAGAACCATTCACCTTCCTCCATTGTGTAACGTTTGAGAAGCTCTTCAAGAGGTAGATCTACTTCATTACGCAGAGCTAATAATTCTGCTTTCCTCTCTTCTTCAGTTATAAGAGCCTCATCTTCCTCCAGGGTATGTTCGTCATCTTCCTAAAACAGTAACAAAATGCATGCAAGCATTTGTAAGCATGGCAAAGAAAAAGACACAGAGCTCAAGGTGCCAATGTTGTAATTTAGTTTGTTTCCCAGAAGCTGTTCAGTTTCAAGAGACAACTACTTTTGCCATAATATAAATTAACATCTCCAATGATAAAGGGCAACAACAGAAATAGTTCAGACTGACTAAAGAGAAAGAGAGGTGGAATGCGGCATATGCATGTAAATGCTAAAACACAATTTCAGTTTGGGCCCTAATAACTCGTAAATCACAGGGCTCCCAGTCATTTTCTGTGATGCCACTGGAAGAAGGCATCTTCAATTTATTCTTACCAATTAGCTACAACAAAGGAGGACTCTCCTCGCAGGCAATACATGTTTCAATAGGAAACCTCATTCAACAGACAGCTCAAGAGACCATGTGAAAATGTATGAGAAAGTTTTCTAATAGCAATATGTACGGGGTGTATCATCATCCCATATTTTGCTGGGAACAATTCCAAGAAAGCTTATGAGAAGACATTGTTAACAGTGTCTTAACTTCAAAAGGAAAAGAGCATTTTACAAGCAGATTCGGATGCTCCTGCAAGCATCATATACATATGTAAATGAGTGGCTGTTGAGTTTTTCTATCACATGATGTCTCAATGCTCAATCATCAGCAGTTAGCAACTCAACAAGTGCACACAGTATAATTATAACAGAGCCAAACCTTATCCAGGTTTCTGGTGTGCATCCTCCAGATTTCCATGGAAAATGCCCAAACCACTTTCCAATCTTGGTTTTAAGATGGTGTTACTTAACAACGGAAGCATGAATTAAACACGAATGCCCATTTGCCTTGCAAGAAAATGGGCTCAGTGAGAGAAGATGCAAAGAGAATTTTTCATACCAATTCATCTTCGGACTGTACATCAAAATCTTGATCGATGTCTGCCACATCTGATTGAGAATCTGGCATGTTTTATGTCAAGAGTTAGGAAATTTGTCCCAATTTAAGTGTAATTGGATAAAATAAGCACATACAAAAACAGTTTGCTCCTGGCCTCATACCAACATTGGATCCTCCATCTCTTTCTTTGTATTGAATACTCAGTTGTTCATGAGCAACGGTTTTTGAATGTACCAGCTTGTGAGAAATTGGTGAGTTTACAAGGTTTTCTGCTAACATGGTTGAGTACCTAGTATGAATTCAAAAGACATCACACCACTTCACCATTAATGCATACCACCAGAATAGAATCAAATAGCAGATGATCTTGAATATATTCCTGCACTACAAATGCTAGTAAAAACTTAATTAAGCCTATACCTTTCTGTTTGGCCCAGAAGAAATTCAAGCTGTTTATCCAATGTTTTTTTCTTTTTCTCGTCTAGGTCAAGTTGATGTTTGTATAGAACCTGAAATTACAATATTGTGAAAGGAAGGATTTGAAAACTGACAACAGATAATCCAGCAAAATGCCAATAAAACATTTTTATCCTATATGAACTTGCCAGCTTTTCAATTTTCGTCCAGAATTTCTTCACATCCTTCGAAATATTGAGAGCAACTTTTCTCAATCTTTGTTCCTCTTCCTGGTAACAATTAGTAATTGTAACAATAGTGGCAAAAAAGAATAGACACAACATTTATGATGGTAGCATTACTAATAATGTGAACAGAAATATATTCTTCTAGTGTAAAAAGGCTATGAAATGTAATTCATTAGGATGAAAAAAAACTGAACCTTCACTTTCTTTTCTCCCCTTGTGGCTTGATCCAACATCCCTTTGCTGGCTCTTATAGCTACTTTCTTTGCCTGAGCCAATTTCCATTTTCTCTCCGACTCAAAGTCCTGCTAACAACTTCTCAATCAGCACAGTAATTTTAAGAAATATTTTCCTTATAATTTGCTATAGTTAGTCATTAAACATTATACAAAAATCAGCGTGTGTGCCAATGTGGTTATCAAAGAAAAGATAATAGATCTATTACCTTTGACAACCAAACCATCTCGTCTAAAACATGATCCCAATGAGTTTTAGGGCGTCGAGGCTCTTTAGGAGCTTCAAGTGCCTATATCAGCCAAATACCATCAGAAAAATAAAAAGTAAACAGAAAACTTCACACACATGAATTCATAGCAAATCAACACACACATGAATAAATGGTGAACATGTTTATTCACCTAATACATAGCAAATCAATTGCTACCATATGTTTTGTGAACATGACAATACATTCTAAAAACCCAATAATAGGCAGGAGGAGGAAAATGGACACCAGTCTCGGCATGATATAAAAGGAAAATGCATTCCAAAATGATGAACCACCGTGAAGTTTATAGTTTTCTAACTTCACACACTACAGGTATGGCTGCTCGCATAATAACTTAAATATGCAAATCAACAGCTACATCATGTAGTACTGATCCGGTAATCCGATATAATATAGACAGATATTTTTCTTAAGCTTAACCAAATTTATGGTGTAAAAATTTCCTGGAAAACACTTTTTGAAGTCTTCCTCAGCATTTCTACAGCATGTATCAGTACGACAAGCAGAACTTAAATCAAACTATGTTAAATGGACCCAGGCATCGGGTTAAATCTTTGTATGTGTCAAAGTGTTGAATTCATCTAATTCTCAGGTCCAAGGACACTAGGATATGACTAAATTTTATATTTTTTGAATAATTTTATTATTTACTACGGTAGAATAGAGTCTACACAATGGCAGCTTTATTTATCATTTCAGAAAATAAATAAATAAAGATTTTATAAATAAATAAATCTTTACTTCATTATATTTAGGCCCCTTGAGCAACTAATCATGTCAGACACATGGTCCCACATACTATTTGAAGTATTCTGAGATGGAAAAACAAGTGCATAACTAGAACTAAAAATAAAGTAATAGAGGGGGCAATAATGTAATTGAGCTACAATTGTTTGTCAGGAGATATTTTTAATTCTGTTGACTTCTCTAGTTACAACTTACATTTCTCTCCCTCGATCTCCCTTGTTTTCCCTCTATTATCTCTATTGTTGCTCAGTCTCTCCCTCCAACCCTAGGTTGTGCTCTCTCTCTCTCTCTCTCTCTCCTGGATTCTTCTCAATTTTCTTTCTAAACCCTAGCCCAACCCTAGGTTGTGACACATGGGTTACAACAGTCATAAATCCCAGCTGTAGATCACAAAGGGAACCTTCTAAATGCAGGCTATGCAGTGCAGCCATCCATCTAGATTAAAAAGTCACATACAGGCACTTTTTAAAGCTAATAAAATAAATTTTTATAATAAAATAAATTATTAAAGCTAATAAAATAAATTCTAACCATCAGCTAAACAAATAAGAAAAATAAAAACACTAAAAAGATCAAGAACATACTCTAGCATCATTATTCTAAGTGCCAAGTTTCATACAGGCACTTCAAAATTTTGGAAGATTCCATTTAACATGGACAAGAGATGATATCTAGTACTTAGTACATTAGACATTAAAAGACAGAAGAAAGAAAACTTGATTTTACTTAGTCATCCCCAACCACTTTCACTTCAATTTTTATATTTTTCTCAAGATGTGATACCTTCATAAAACAAGTTCTGTAATCAATAGCATAAATGTATAAAACTATATGTCTCAACAAATAGATGAGACCATCTAGCAAACAAACACACCCCAGCATGTTTCATCTCTGCCATTCACATAAGCAAATCCCATCTAACAATGTTTTGCATAATGATGATTCATTGTAGTGGTGTGCCACAATAAATGGTTAAGACAGTGCACAATAAGCTCCAACAAGGACAATGCCTAAGGAGTTACTTCTTCAGAGCTTATAACTAAAACCTAGCAATGACAGACCAATGCATCCCTACTTCCACTGACAATAGGACTAAGAAAAATAAAATCAGCAACTAACTATTGGTCTCCATATGTGGATTCCTATCTATTGTTGGTCCCAAGGCCAGGTAAAGGAAGAGGGTTGCAATTGGTAGCAGACAACCAGTGTAGAACTCATCAAATAAAAAAACATGAATTCTAGATAAATAAAAAGTGGGCGGGGCATAACCTTCATATCTACAAACTCCACTGCTCATGCATAGTGACAAATAAGGTAGAGCCAAGGCATTGATGCCAGGATGAGTGCCAAATTTGTCAAGGTTCTTGCACATTTTCATACACGAATGTGAATAAAGAAGCTAGTCTAAGATCATAGATTAAGGATAAGATCAAGGAATATCAGGACTTTGACAGGAAGATCAATGGAAGTGGTGAACGTGATGATTCGGAGAAATATTAATATAATGTGCCTCTAAGAGATGAGATAGGTTGGAGATAAGGCTAAAATATTAACAGAATTTGAAATTTTGGGTATAAACTTTGGTACTCGTAATGATCAGAGAAAGAATGGAGTGGGGTTTATTATGGATTAGACTTTAAAGGATAGGATAGTGGCTGTGAAGACAATAGGAGACAGGATTATCACAACTAAAATTGTTCTAGGAGAAGAAACTATGAATATTGTTCTAGGATTGATGCTGAAGGATTTTGCTAGCTACTTTCCGACAACATCAAGTCACCAGCAGTGAGGATTTTGGGAGGAAGAAAAATGAAAGTTCTACAAACAGGCTCTAACCTTCTAGTCCTTTCATGATCAAGCATAGACCTTGGACCATTGAAGACCATGCTTCACTAGAACCTCATACCGTAGCATAACAAAAGGCCTAAGCATTAAAAGAACAACCCCTTCCACAAATAAAGTGCTTACAGTGCACCAAAAAACATTCACTACAACAGTGTGAACTCTCTATTTCCAAGTTCTCTGCCTAAGAAAGGATCTCCTCTTTGCTATTATAGGATTAAATTAAGAGAACTTAACACTCACCCCCAATTGCTTCCAATTCCACTTCAAATTTTACGCTTTTTTCAACGTGTGATCTAGTAAAGGACATTTGTGCAATCAATATATAAATAATATTGTCTTTCAATGGTTAGATCAAACCGCTCACAAATAGAAGCGCATGGACATGTTTCAGTACATCTACATAAGCAAACCCCACCTTGCAATATACGACACTAGAGTATTCCACATTCAGTGAATATTTTGGGTAATATTGATTAATTGCAAGAAATGAACTAAGAATAAAGTGCATAAGATGTTCCAACAATAAACATGACGAATGGACGTTCAGATTTTATAAATCAAGATTCACAATTAGCAAGAAAAAACACCCTGCTTCTATACAAACAATAGGTGTAAGAGAAATAAAACCTTGAGCAAAAGATTTCAAAATTTTACCTTTTGTTTCCTGGCCCTTGTTTCATGATCAAGCTTAGACCTTGGACCTTTGGAGGCCATGGTTAACCAACTATTTATAGCATAATCAAAGTCCTGAGAATAAAAAGAAAGGGAAGGAAGTCACTAAAGATTAATAGAGGCCAAGCACTCATCAAAAGGAATCACATTAGCAAAGTGATAAAACTCTTGTAGGGGGAAAGGTCAACATACAAAACACATCAAGAACATGTATACGAATTTGACATTGCAAGAATAAGCTCAGCAGCTCACTCCAAGTCCCAGGCAACCAAGGTATGTTAATTTCAAATTCTATGACATTATATTTAAAACTATAATTTATCAAAGTTAAGCAAAAACAGAATATGCACACACGGATAAATATTGTCGATAACCAAAGCAATTTATATAATAATAAAAATTAAGTTTCCAATTCAGTCATTATATTTTTCTATCTTATTTTTTTCCATTCTCTTTTTCTGCTACGCACAGAAACGCCAGTTACCTGTGTGGAACGACAGAGAGATAAAGAACGTACCTTCCTGATGAAGTACGGAGCGCTCGGCCGCAGCCGCTTTCGTGAAAACGGCGGTGGAGCCGAGGCGACTCGAACGATCGGAACTCCGACGATAAGACCGTCAGAGAGAGAACGGCGCGTGCCGGAGAAGAAAGAAAGAGAGATCTGCGGATGGAGAAGGTAAAACCCTAACGTCAGGGGAGTTAGGGTTTTCGAGCGGCGACGGCTTCCGGTGAGCGACTCAGATCCGGAGAGTATACATACATGCGTATATGTGAATAAATTAAAAAAGAAATAAATGATGTAATTTTGTTGTTTCGGTTGCTTTGATGTAATTTTTGTAAATGGAAGGGCTCTGTCTCTGCTCTCTCTCTCTCTCTCTCTCTCGCTATTGACAGAAACTTCAAGTTGCTTTTGTTTCTTTGGGCTTGGGGGCGGGCGAGCCAGCGTGAATTTTATGTTTTAACGACGACGTGGCGGCTGGTGATCGATAATGAGAGATCGACGGCTGGAGTTTCTCTTCGTCAAGTGAAACAAATGAATGGCGTTGAGGCAGTACGAGTACGTTAAAAGGTTTACTTTTTAAATAAATTAAATAATATTAAATTATAATCAAATTTTAATGCTAGTACTAGTACATATAACTTTAGATTGTTATTTCTCTCTCTCACGTCATATTTATGGTCATTCTAATAGTTTAGGTTGTTCGAAAGCCACGAGCAAAGGCTGTTCGAATTTAATTTATTTGTATCTTGTTTAAACTTTAAATGAAATATTTGGTTTCAGTTATAATTATCGAAACGAGTATATAAGTTTTGCTCATGGTTCCTTATGTCAAAATGTTTAGGTTAGCGAGGGATGCAACTTCTATGCACAGTAAAAAAAAGTATTGAAGGGATTAATTATTCTTTCAATAGAAAGAGACAAGACTCTCAAATCATCTAAAGCCCATCAAGCCTCTAAACAAAAAGATATCATTTTTGAACATAGAATATTAGGGGCAAGGGACTTCAACCCAATCAATGGAGATATTGTCATCTATTAATAGAATAAGTTGTAAGTCATACCATTAGTACCACATTAAACATTTATAAACTAAGATTAAAGTCGAAAATGATGGTAGGAACTCTAGGGCTCACATGAGTCTTCGCCTTTTGCAATCATGGATTAGGTTTCTCAAGCATTCCAATTTGATGGTGTAATACCCTAGAACATCATGAATAATAATCAAAATTTTGATATTTAAGACCCTAAAAAAATTATTAGAATTTTAAGTATTTATCAGTAAATTTAATAGAATAAGTATAAATTTATTTATAAATTTGGTTGTGTGTAATTAATTTATTTTTGTATATAGTTAATCATAATTGTATTCATTTGTATAAATATATAGTATAATTATAGTTAAAATATACATATGTACCAGAAATTGTTGGGATTTTTTTTCTAATATAGGTATAATATATAGTGTGCGTACTATGTATGTATATATGTATATTATGTATATAAAAAAAAAAAAAAAAGAGATCAAAAAATCTGGAGCAGGCGCGCGACCATGTTCTGGTCGCGCCTGCAAACGAGTTCAGAGGGTATGGGGGCTTTAATGAGGAAATGGCCGTCGAGATGGCCTCTAGGACGCGTGGCGCCCTTGATAAGACCGTTTGCAGCGGATTTTTGGCTATAAATAGCTAAGATCGAGTGAGACCCTTCATCCGAAAATTTTACTTCTTAGATCGAGCATTTGGGGCAGTGTTTGAGAGTTTTGTGAGTGGGGTTTTGATCTTTGCATCGTGGACAACATTTCTGGAGCATTTGGTGGCCAACGGAGCAACGGGAAAGAAGAATCGAGCTAGTTGGAAAATCGCGCGAATCGCCAGAGCCGCACCTTCAAACGCAAATCGAGGTATTTTTGCTAAGTTTTTTGAAAATCTAAGGTTGTAATCGGGTTCAAGAGATCGAAATTAAGGGGAAGGGAAGCCTCTTTTGAAGCTTAGAGGCCGGCAGCATCACTGGAGACGAAGCAGCCGTCGAAGATGGCAAACCAGTCGGGCACGTGCAACCACGCACCCGCGAGTAGGAAGAAAGAGCGTGGCTTGCACGCGCTCATCAGAAAAAAAAAAAAATAAATAAAATAAAATAGATAAAATTTTACAAAAATTTTCATTAAATTTGGAATTTAGTTTATGTCTTATTTTGTGAAATATTTTCTAGAAAATGCTAAATTATTATTTATTTAAGTAATTTTGCTATTATGGAAATAAGGGAAAAATAGGAATTTAATTCAAAAAAATCAAGAAAATTCCAAAAGGATAGAAATATTATTTATGAATATTAGTAAAGAGAAATAGGGTTATATGAAAATTTAGATATTTATTATAAAATTTTAAAGAAATAAAGACTTAGAAAATAAAGAAAAATTTTAGAAATAGTGAATTAATATTCTGGAAATAAATTTAATGTTTAGGGAATCCTTGGGGCACGAGGATTGGGAAATAGCTCGTCTTTCAAGGACGACACGCTTTTCAAGGCAATTTTAAAAGTAAGTGTACTATTACGAATTAGTACGGTTATAATTGTTTATGTTTAAACCCCGATTTTCAGGAATGCTTACATCATATTAACATGTTCTGGTATGCACTCATCACATAGACTACACACATGACATGCTATGAAATGCATATGTACACGATAATATCATTGATCATACGCATTGAGGCCGTAGGGAGTACAAACTGACACTGCTACTTTACCAATGGTGCCCCCAGACACCCCGACTTCAAAAGAGGTGGCCGTAAGAATAGTAGATAGCATGAGGGGTGCAGTTGATACATAGGATGAGTAAGACATTGCATACACACATGATATAGCATTATGTACCCTTACTTAGATAGTTCATCATCTAATTTGGGCTTTGCCTCTGGAATATTCAACGTTCCAGTCGGGATTTGCAGTGATGGTACAGATATTGAAGATGTGTAGCGACACGATGTTATTGAGGAATAAGCCAGTTGTACCACGTTTTGTTGTGACATGAATATTTCCAATATTATGTATGTTTTTAGGCTTATGTATTGTACCAATAATTTGAATATTATGAATTATGTTCAATTATCAATATATGAGATGTTATGATCATGTTCGATTTCAGCTTCCGCTTTATAAGATTGTATTTATCTCTAGTGTATAAAATATTTCGTCAAGCACTAGATAGGTCTAAGGGAATTTTGGGAATAATGTAATTTAAAAAAAAATAGACCCAAATTCCTAAGGCATAACACACCATGAGTAGGTGGGGTGTTACAGTTGGTATCAGAGCTCAACTAAGTAGAGTACCTAGAAAGGAAAACTTAGACTGAACGTTAACACTTATATCGAGAATCTACGAAGGTTAGAAGTACCAACTCGAGGACAATTAGGGGTACTAATGGGAGTTGTGATGACAGAATGGCAGGAAACTTCAGAGAGCAGGTCTTAGTCAATCATTGGGCACATCGTCTTGAGAACCGGAACCCGAAACCAAATGAGGGCATCATGGAACATCTGGTTCAAATTGAGGAAATCATCGACGACATACCCTCGAGTTACTGACTCTGGCATAACCTAGTATAGTTCCAAATAAATATGTTGGTTGGTGTTTTGGAGGGTAATCTACAGGACTTCGTTGATTGGGTCCAACAGGGCAAGCAATTCCCTGAATTCCATCTTTACTGCGAGCGGATTCGCGAGCTACTGGTAGAACTATATGAGCCGGTGCTAGTGAAGGAGCCTAACGAAGAAATGGGAGACCCGATCGAGGCAGAAGAGGAAGAAGAAATGGGAGACCCGATCGAGGCAGGAAAGGAAGAAGAGATGGGAGACCCGATTGAGGCAGAAGAGGAAAATGATGTACCCATATTCTGGATCGAGAATGACCCTTTTGAGTTTGAAGACACAGACTCCGAGGACGAGGAAGAGAACGAGAATGTTAGGGACGATCTTGAGGGACCACCGTCCGAGTCCGAAGACGAAGAGAACGTCTGGATATAGAGGTCGTTCGGACCAAAGTAGACCTAGCTAGAAATGCTCTAACTATCTACGTGACTTATGTAGTGTATTGCCTATGACATTTTGTAATCGAATGTATAATATCTGTAGAATTAATGAAGGATTAACGTTATCGAATGGCAAGACCCTGTTAGCTAATCGAGAATGTTATTTTCTTTTCAAATGGAAAACACTCAAAGGGGTTAACGGTAGGGCTTAGGACACCCAATCAACGAGCTAGCAATGTAGAGGGAAACGCAAGTGGCAACCCGGAAGGCGACTCAAGCCAGGAGACGGGAAGAAGTCAACTTGACCAAATTGAGCAAATAATGGGAAGCATGGTGGGATTTATGCAAGGAACCCACTCCCGAGACGGCCATGCAGCCAACATGCTTGACCTCTACCGTCGACAGAACCCTCCTGTCTTTCAAGGGAAACTTGGCGCGGACCCCAGCAAAGGGGAATTTTGGATTGAACAAACTGAGAAGCTGCTAGACCACTTGCACTGTGGAGAAGAGGAGAAAGTCAACTGTGCCACCTTCATGCTTCAAGGCGAGACAGACAGATGGTGGAAATGAGTTAAACGAGCAATGACCCCTCGAGCTAGGTCACCATACGTCACCTGGGAGTGATTCAAAAAACTCTTCGATGAGAAGTACTTTCCTCTAAATCTAAGAATGAAGAAAGAGGGAGAATTTATGGAGTTAAAGCAAATCAGGGACATGACCGTAGCCCAGTACGAAGATGCTTTCAACCGGCTAATCAGGTACATGCTCATTTATGAAGGAGATGAAAGGATCAAAGCCCAAAAGTTCTTAGAGGGGCTAAATCTAAGGCTTCAGTGGGCCTTGAGCAGTATAAGTACTCAGTCTTATACAGAAGTGGTGCTGCAAGCCGTCACAACTGAGGCTAATCTGAGCTGGATTGAAGCCATTCAGGAAGAAAGTCAGCAAGCAAGTAATCAGAGAGCAGGCAAGAAGTTGGACCTCAAGAAGCCTAAGTTCAAGTTTGTAATCCATGCACCAGATGCCAGAAGCAACACCCCGGGAGGTTGTGCCGGTTGGGAATGAAAAGTTGCTACAACTGCGGAGAAGAGGGATATGTCAACCAGAACTGCCCTAAGAAATGAATCACTTGTTTTAACTGCTACCATACAGGACATTTCACAAGGGATTGCCCTAAGCCGTGACAGATGAGTCAACCTCAAGGGTCGTCAGGAAATACCAGGGTACAGCAAGGGAGAGTGTTTCATCTAACTCGACAAGATACAACAGAAGACCCAGCTGTAATTGAAGGTACCATGTCTATATCTGGTATTCCTATTCATGTTTTGATATATTCAGGAGCAAGTCATTCATTCATTTTGCATGCATTTGCTGAAGTACTAAAAGAAAAATCGAAAAAATTAAATTGTCGTATGATTGTGGCAACCCCGATGGGGAAGTCTCTAGAAACCTCCTCAGGTTATAAAAATAGAAAAATTCATATAGGAGAAGTTGAGTTCCTGGTGGATCTAATCCTTTAGAATTTCAAGATTTTGACGTAATTCTAGGAATGGACTTCCTAATCAAATACAACACTACATTTGACTGTAAAGCTAAGACAGTCAGTCTTAAGAGCGGAGACTCAAATGTTAAGTTTCGAGGGCAAAAGAGGGCAAGTAAACGGAAATGGATCTCGGCTCTAAAGGCTGAGAAACTATTACGTCAAGAGGCACAAAGATACTTGGCTTGTGTTCAAGGGAAAAGTGAGGAACCCTTAAAAATTGAAAAAGTATGAATCGTTAGAGAGTTCAGGGATGTGTTTCCCAAAGAATTGCATGTATTGCCACCCTAGAGAGAGATCGAGTTTTCGATAGAAATTGTGCCGATGGCAGGTTCGATTTCTATACCCCCATATAAAATGGCCCCTGCAAAATTAAGAGAATTAAAGGCCCAACTTCAAGAACTGTTAGACAAGGGGCTCATCAGACCAAGCATGTCGTCATGGGATGCACCAGTGCTCTTTGTTAAGAAAAATGATGGGAATCTAAGGATGTGTATAGACTATCGGCAGCTGAACAAGATAACTGTAAAAAATAAGTACCCACTTCCCAGAATAGATGAGCTATTTGATCAGTTACAAGGAACCAAGGTCTTCTCAAAGATCGACTTGAAATCAGGATACTATCAATTGAGGATCAAGGCAGAGGATGTGCCCAAGACAGCTTTTCGTTCTCGATATGGGCACTACGAATTTATGGTGATGCTGTTCGGACTAACTAATGCCCCAGCAGCTTTTATGAATACTATGAATCGAGTTTTCAGACCATTTTTGGACAAGTTCGTGATCATGTTTATAAATGACATACTGATATACTCTCCCTCGGAAGAAGAGCACAAGTCGCATTTAAGGGTGATATTGCAAACGTTGCAAAAACATAAGTTGTATGCCAAATTCTCGAAATGTGAATTTTGGTTATACTAAGTGGCATTTTTAGGGCATATTATATCTGCCGAAGAAATATCGGTCGACCCGACCAAAATAGCACCTATGAAGAATTGGAAACAACCTCAGTCTGTTACCGAAGTTAAGAGTTTCTTGGGATTAGCGAGGTATTATAGAAAGTTCATGGAGGATTTTCTATGATCGCTACACCCCTCACTAAGTTAACTCGAAAAGGGGTAAACTTCGATTGGAACGAGTGGTGCGGAGAAAGTTTTCAGACGCTTAAGGATAAACTCATGACCGCTCCAGTACTGGCTATGCCAAACGGATCAGGAGGATTTATGGTGTATACCAACTCCTCAAGAAACGGTTTAGGGTGTGTGCTAATGCAGCACAGTAAGGTCATTGCCTATGGATCCCGACAGCTTAAGAACCACAAGCGAAATTACCCGACCCACGATTTGGAGTTGGCAACGGTAGTGTTTGCCTTAAAGATTTAGAGACATTATTTATATGGTGAGAAGTTCAAAATTTTTACCGATCACAAGAGTCCACAATACGTATTCTCATAGAAAGAATTGAACATGAGGCAACGGAGATGGATGGAGCTGTTAAAAGATTACGACTGCACTATTCAATACCATCCAGGTAAAGCTAACATTGTGGCTGATGCCCTAAGTAGAAAAGAAACCACTTGTGTGGCTGGAATGATGGTGGCAGAGTGGAAGCTAGTTGAAGCTTTTAGTCTGATAATAGTGGGAGTAGTTTCCCATGGTAACTCTGCCTACGCAACTAGTCTTACTCTACAACCAGAATTAATGGATCAAATACAGCAGGCTTACTCAGAAGACTCCCGAATTAAGATGTGGATTGACGAGCATGGACGAGTAAAGAGATTGGAATTTGAGGTAAGAGAAAACATCATTTGGTTTCAAGGAAAAATATATATACCTCGCGTGAGGGAATTGCGACAGGTAATTTTGGGAGAAGCCCACCGATCCAGATACTCGATACACCCTGGTGCCACTAAGATGTACAAAGATTTGATGAAAAGCGTGACAAGGTATGTTAGTCAATGTGACACGTGTTAAAGAATCAAGATTGAGCATAAAAAATTGGGTGGAAGTTTGCAGCCATTAAAAATCCTGAAATGGAAATGGGAACATATTACGATGAATTTCGTGACGGGATTACCAAGAAGTCCTAAAGGGAATGATGTTATTTGGGTGATAGTTGACAGATTGTCTAAGTCCACTCATTTTCTGGCTATGAAAGTAGGCCAACCGATCAGCAAGTTAATCCAACAGTATCTTAACAAGATTGTCAAATTGTATGGAGTGCCTGTAAGTATTGTATCAGACAGCGACCCAAGGTTCACTTCTAGGTTTTGGGGAAGTCTGCAAAAGTGTTTAGGTACTCAGCTTAAGCTAAGAACGGCCTATCATCCCCAGATTGATGACCAATCAGAAAAGACCATTCAAACCCTAGAAGATATGTTGCGAGCCTATGCTATTAACTTTCCAGGTAACTGGGAGGAATATTTACCATCGATAGAGTTCGCTTACAATAACAACTATCACAGTAGCATTGGAATGGCTCCATATAAAGCCTTATACAGGCGAAAATGTAAATCCCCGATATGCTGGACGGAGGTAGGTGAACGTCAAATCTTGAGACCCGAGATAGTCCAGGAGACGACAGAAAAGATAAAAATCATTCAAGAGAGAATCAAGGTAGCTCAAGATCGTCAGAAATCCTATGCAAATACTAGAAGAAGGAAATTGAAATTCCAAGTTGGTGATCAAGTATACCTAAAGATATCTCCACTAAGAATGGTAACTCGAAGCAACAAGAAAAAAACTAAGTTAAGTCCCAGGTATATAGGTCCATATGATATAGTGGAAAGAATTGGACCAGTCGCTTATTGACTCGCTCTACCCTTGGCCTTATCAAACCTCTACGATGTATTTCATGTATCGCAACTCTATAAGCATGAGCCAGATCCTTCTCAAGTAATGCCAACCGAAGCTGTCGAGATTCAAGAAAATCTTTCGTACGTTGAGCAACTGGTCAAAATTTTGGATCATAGGGATTAAGTCTTGAGGAATAAGTCAATTCCCCTTGTACAAGTTTTGTGGAGAAACCCGGTGAGTGAGAAGATAACTTGGGAGTGAGAAGAAGACATGAAGCTCAATTTTCCATACCTATTTGAAGATCCTATAGTCAAAATAAGCGATGAATGATCAAATTTCGAGGACAAAATTTTTGTAAGGTGGGGAGAATGTAATACCCTAGGACATCATGAATAATAATCAAAATTTTGATATTTAAGACCCTAAAGAAATTATTAGAATTTTAAGTATTTATCAGTAAATTTAATAGGGTAAGTATAAATTTATTTATAAATTTGGTTGTATGTAATTAATTTATTTATGTATATAGTTAATCATAGTTGTATTCATTTGTATAAATATATACTATAATTATAGTTAAAATATACCTATGTACCAGAAATTATTAGGATTTTTTTTCTAATATAGGTATAATATATAGTGTACGTAGTATGTATGTATGTATATATGTATATATGTATATTAAAAAAAAAAAAAAAAGAGATCAGAAAATCTGGAGCAAGCATGCAGCTATGCTCTAGTCGTGCCTGCAAGCGAGTTCAGAGGGTAGGGGGCTTTAATGAGGAAATGGCCATCGAGATGGCCTCTAGGACGCATGGTGCCTTTGATAAGACCGTTCGCGGCGGACTTTTGGATATAAATAGCCGAGATCGAGTGAGGTCTTTCTTTCGAAAACTTTACTTCTTAGATCGAGCATTTGGGGCAGCCTTTGAGAGTTTTGTGAGTGGGGTTTTGGTCTTTGCATCGTGGGCAACGTTTCTGGAACATTTTGTGGCCAACAGAGCAGCGGGGAAGGAGAATTGAGCTAGCTGAAAAATCGCGCGAATCACCGGAGCCGCACCTTCAAACGCAAATCGATATATTTTTGCTATGTTTTTCAAAAATCTAAGGTTGTAATCGGGTTCAGGAGGTCGAAATTAAGGGAGAGGGAAGCTTCTTTAGAAGCTTGGAGGCCGGCAGCATCACCGGCGGTGAAGTAGCCGTCAGAAATGGTGAACCAGTCGGGCGCGTGCAGCCACCCTCCTGCGAGTAAGAAGAAGGCATGTGGATTGCATGCGCTCGACAGAAAAAATAAAGAAAATAGATAAAATTTTGCAAAAATTTCCATTAAATCTGGAATTTAGTTTATGTCTTATTTTGTGAAATATTTTCTGGAAAATGCTAAATTAGTTATTTATTTAAGTAATTTTGCTATTATGGAAATAAGGGAAAAATATGAATTTAATTTGAAAAAATTCAAGAAAATTTCAAAAGGGTAGAAATATTATTTAATGAATATTAGTAAAGAGAAATTGGGTTATATGAAAATTTAGATATTTATTATAAAATTTTAAAGAAATAAAGACTTAGAAAATAAAGAAATTTTTTAGAAATAATGAGAAAATAGTGAATTAATATTCTGGAAATAAATTTAATGTTTAAGGAATCCTTGGAGCACGAGGATTGGGAAATAGCTCGTCTTTCAAGGATGACACGCTTTTCAAGGCAATTTTAAAAGTAAGTGTACTATTACGAATTAGTACGGTTATAATTGTTTGTCTAAACCCCGATTTTCAAGAATGCTTACATCATATTAACATATTCTGGTATGCACCCATCACATAGACTACACACATGACATGCTATGAAATGCATATGTACACGATAATATCATTGATCACACGTATTGAGGCCATTGGGAGTACAAACTGGCACCGCTACTTTACCAAGGGTTCCCCCAGACACCTCGACTTCGAAAAAGGTGGCCGTAAGAATGGTAGATAGCATGAGGGGTGCAGTTGACACATAGGATGAGTAAGACATTGCATACACACATGATATAGCATTATGTACCCTTACTTAGATAGTTCATCATCTAATTTGGACTTTGCCCATGGAATATTCAACATTCTAGTCGAGATTTGCAGTGATGGTACAGATATTAAAGATGTGTAGCGACACGATGTTATTATGGAATGAGTCAGTTGTACCACGTTTTGTTGTGACATGAATATTTCCAATATTATGTATGTTTTTAGGCTTATGTATTGTACCAAGAATTTGAATATTATGAATTATGTTCAATTATCAATATATGAGATGTTATTATCAGATTCGATTTCAGCTTTCGCTTTATAAGATTGTATTTATCTCAAGTGTATAAAATATTTCGTCAAGCACTAGATAGATCTAAGGGAATTTCGGGAATAATGTAATTTAAAAAAAAAAATAGACCCAAATTCCTAAGACATAACACGCCCTGAATAAGTGAGGTGTTACAGATGGCTTATGTCTAGTGTTGGCCTGAGTCAGGCCTCCCTCAGGCCCTCTAGCTCCTTATTTCTTTGATGTTGAGCCCTCCTCACATCTCTTCCCATAATCGCCCTCGATGGCTCTCAACCATTGATGGTGTTAGTGTCACGTGCCCTAATGATATATTTGGATGACATATAGTGGGTTTATAATTTATATATTTATTATATCTTTATATCTATTTATAAAATACAAGTTTATAATCTTTCTTAAACTCCCTAGTTTGCTATATGAATGAGTCTCTAGATCTCTTGTTTGATAATCTTATTCTTAAGATGTTGAGATTATGTGACAGAAATATCTAGTAATAAGACTTCTTAAATGATTCATAATCATTAAATCAATCAGATGGAGACTCTGATTAGTCAAGTATAGATTAGCACAGTGTTTACTATCTTGTTCAATATGAGATATTGATGGGATGATGATGTGTCACATGTTATATGACACGAGGATGTCTCTAGTAAACCTGTGTATGGTTATTGAGGAACAACACATTGAATGTAATGCTGATGATTGACCATATGGTATTGTGGATAATGGTTATATTATCTAGTTGCAGTAGTGTAGCTGATCTTTAGACTTGAACATACACGATTGTTTTGTGTATTGGTGCGAGTGATTTGCTAATAGGCCAAACCATCCAATTGCAAGGTGGAGAGATTCATCTACTTGGTTCCATATTATTAATATATAGAGACAAGTGTTGGGAATATGATATGTCACCCTCGTCATAACTGATGAGGTGAACATCATATGTGATCTACTATTAGTGTGACAAAATAGTCCCTGGGCAGAGCATGTTGATTATCAAGAAATGTGTTTCATGAGGTATCATCTGGTCACATTGATAAGATCAGACATATATAGTTATCGAATTTGTGAGTTTATCACTCATGGCTTTCGCTCAATCGAGACATTAGGTGATGGAAGGATTATAACACACGGTAATAATCAATTGTAATAAGTTTACTTAAAGTGAGACTTCACTGTCACCTATTATTGTACCCATCCCTCTCTAAGAGAGATTTCTTGCTGAGAAAGTTATCTCAAAGAGAGAGCTCTCAAGGACCTTTCGGTAGCTGCCAATGGGCTTTCTCAGAAAGCCTCTTGGAGAAGCCTCTCCAAGATGCTTCTCTCTCAGGGAAGAGCGGATAGAGACCTTTGTATAATCACGGAATTGCTCTATTGGGAAGCCTATAGGAAAGGCCAGCAAGGCGTTACACATGTGTCCCAATCAATCATTGAGATCTGGACTCCTATAAAAGGTAAGACACAACATGATTGGCGGGATTGAAACATCTAGTAACTGAATCTTGATTCTTTCAAACTTCCTTTTTCGAAACCCTTTACATTTCTTTCCGCGAGCCTTTCTTTTTTTCCCATACTGACTTGACTGTCGGAGGGCCTTTGCGGGAGATTCTTCCAACAAGCCTTCTAATATTTGTCTTGTGCTACAGTTTTTTTGGAAGCTAAGCCCAAGTCGTCTTTACCCCTCCGAGAAAACTCATATTCTCTCCGGGGCCCTTGAAACACCTTCCCAAGAGAAACTCTTTCTCTTGTTGGAAGCCGATTCATTCTTCTCCGAGGGGTGTATCAAACCCCCTCCGAGAGCTGTTTATCGAATCCAAGCACCCGACCAATCGTGCCTTTCCGAGAGACATTGCCTTTTCTAGGAGATCTAGCTCTCTCCGAGAGACGCTTCCTCTTCGAGGGGCCTCATCCGCAAGGCTTTCCCAACCCTTTCGTATTTCTCTTCTCTTGGGAAGCCTTATCTCGGAGAAAGCCTTCTCAACAGTTATATTTTCGAAGACCAACATCTCACTTAGCTTCAAACGACGATTTTTCTCACTTTAAAGAAGTTTCTATTGTTGCATTTTTAACAACACCTATATTGTCATGGATCATTGCTAGGCGTTATCCAAGACTTTTCAGATCATCACTGGGATATAGAGATATTCCAGTGATGGGTCAAGGTGTTGGTCAGTACTGAAATGGGTTTTGGTGCTAGCTGTTTATTATTGGACAGTTGACCTATGAAATTAAACACCATATAATGTTATGTCTGGTATCGACGTTATACATCTAATGTGTGTCGAGAACCCATTTTGCTAAGAGTTAGCGAATCGAGCTACAAAATCTTTTGGATTCAGTAGTGTTGAGCCAAATTGCTCTAATCAACCTATTATGTATTTTGATATTTGACAAAACATTATTTTAGTAAAACTATTTTTGGTATATTTAAAACCCTAATAGATTGTTATATATGTCTTAAGTATTATAGTATTTTGTGTATCAAAATGAATCAAGAAATGTTAGTTCTCTAAGTCTAGAAGATTAGCGCACTATAAGGGAACATATAAGAAAATATTTTTATTTTGGAAAACTATATCCCGGTATTTTGATAGTTAACATTTATTGTTGTTAAAATGATTTTTAATGAATTTTTCAAGAAATATAAAGTATGTATTTTGAAAGTGGTAAAATTACAAAATATTGAATTTGTTCTAAAATCAAAATTCTACTTTCTTATTGTTTTGGATTTTGATTTTTTATATATTTTTATTGAATCCAAATGGGGAGTACTTTCTTATTTACATCTATGTATTAAAATAAATGGAAGGTAAAATATAAATTAAAGAAAATGAAAATATTTACTTAAACTAAATAAATGTAAATATCTTGTAATGTGTGCATGCTATATGGATTATGTCCTTAAATAATGGCTATATGTATAAAATCTATTTTCTATAGAATATGGCATCAGAAGTTGACTCCCCTTAAGCTGAAATCGACTATTGCAAAGTTAGAGTCGACTCACTCGAGAGCTTGTTATGCAGAGTCAACCTGGTAGCATTGGTGTTTTTCGAAGAGTCAAATATATATAGCATTAGAGAAGTCGACTCTTGTATAACTAGAGTCGACTCCCACTTAAAATGGGACTAGACTTTTGTTTTAGAAAAAGTCGACTTCTCGGGTCCAACGGTCAAATTTTTCTAGCCGTTTTAGTGATATTTTACTCTTAGTAATGAAATGGTTTTGATAAATGACTATATGAAAATCAATTTATACTATGAGGATTATATGATTGAGAAAATGAATTTTTAAGTATATAAGTTTGGAAGCAAGATATGAAAATATATATGAATGATAAATGGCTATAAGTTTTGAGAATGATTTGTTTCAAAATAAACTTTTGAAGATCTCAACTTGCTTTCAAAAAGATCAAAATGAGGATTTGTTAAAGTTTTCTATATTTTCAAAAGGATAGTCGACTATGTGTTTCATTCTGTTGACTATGCTTTAGAATAGTCGACTATGTTGTTAAGGATAGTCAACTATGTATAAGGATAGTCGACTATGCTGGTTTGATCTGTCGATTATGTGAGGCATCTGTCGACTATCAAGTAAGGATAGTTGACTATGGCTTTTCATCTATCGACTATTTTTGTTCTGTAAATTCAAAATTTTCTTCACATTTTCACATCTGTTGACTATACACTTGTATCTGTCGACTATGGGATTTTTGTATTGAAAGATAGTCGACTATCACTTTCTGTCTGTCGACTATGCTTAGCTTTAATTGATAAAATAGTCGACTAACCTATTTTCTCTGTCGACTATGTGTTTCACAGAAACTTATAACGGCTAGTTTTTGGCGCATTAAATGCTTGCCAACCACCCACAACGGTCCAAAATTCAAATGTGCCCACCGTCAACTATAAATAGATGGTTGAAGATGCATTAAAGGTTGCTGGAAAATCATTGAATATCTTTATCTACCGTGCCTTCACTGTTACATCGAGCTTTTGATTTTCACTCTCTGTAATTCCATTTTAGAGGTTTTGATAACTTACTGTTCTATTATTTTTTAAGCCTCAATCATTTATTTAAAGAGAGAAATTGTAACTAAGAGTTGTAACTCTTAGATTCTCTATTTCATTGTTTGCATTTTTTTTTTCCTAGCAGTAGCTAGAGGGCCCATTAAATTGGGAGGTTGAGGTTGTACACTACCTAGTCAAGCACTAGAGGACCTGCTCATATTGAGTAGGGGGTTTGATAGTGATATTGGTTTAAAATCCTTAGTGGATAGCTAAGGTAGTGGACTAAGCTTGGAAGGCTGAACCACTATAAATCTGTGTCTTCACTGCCCTTCATCCTTTCTCTTTTATTTTTGCATCCTTGCACTTTTGACTTTGTTCTTCTTTATTGATAAAATTACACTTTTATTCCTTTTTATACGAAAGTATTTTCACTTCTCAAAAGATTTTTTTTTTTTATATACCAATTCACCCCCCTCTTGGTGTGTAACACATCAGCTCAATTCTATCATTTAGACCCGTTGAAAGCTCTATTATAAATATCAAAAATGGATTTTTGGAGAATGCTAATGCTCTATCAAGATCTATCTTCCTAAAGCACACCCAAGCTCTAAAATAAAGTAATCCAAGGCTCAAGCTTAAAGATATATCATTTGGAGCCCAAGGCAAAGGAGAATAAGATATTATCTCCAAGTGTGGTAAATTGTATTTGTATTCATACTTGCCTTGTAATATTTGTTCTTGTATTCATATCCATATTAGTCCAAGTGTGTTGGACATAAAATTGTTCATTTGTATTATTTGTTGATTGTGAGTGGTCTCCTAGAACCCAAGTAATCTAAGTATGGTGTTTTGTTGTAATAGTTTTCGAGATGAGCTAAGAAGAAAACATCGGTGTTGTACAAGTTTGCTAGGTGATATTGTGTGGAAACATAGTGTTGTGGTTATAATGAAACCTCAAGTGTCGGGTTGACCTTGAGAGAGTGAAGTAGGTGTTGGAGACACCGAACCACTATATATTATTGTGTTATTATTGTTGTTTGCATATTTATATTCCTATCACACTAAACAACATATATATTTTTAACAAGTATTTTCTTTGTATAAGAAAATCTCAAGAGTTTTTAAAAGGGAAGAATTCGTTTGAAAAGTTTTTAATCACTCAATTCACCCCCATCTTGAGTGGCCATTGTGTGTCAAGGGACCAACAAGTAGGAGAATTGACTATCTGGCTTGAGGAGTTGACTATCCAGTGGTCGCTAGTCAACTCTTGCACCGGCCTAATCAATGGCAATGTTGTCCACGTGGCAACCAATTGGGAGATGTGGTGGGGTGAGGCGATAGGTTAAATTGAAGGCGTAAATCAAGGAGAATTATAGAGGCTATTCATTGTTTATTTATCTCTGTAATTTCTGCTTTTGTCTTTTTTTGCTTTACTTTGTTAAAATTACATATGTGATTGTCACAAGAGAACTATTGAGACGTGGATGCTGGTGATACGAAAATCTCGGTCTAGCATAGGAATGGGTGACTGAAAACGGTACTGGATAATGGGCTAGATGTGGATAGCCTAAGACCACCACAATGTGAGGTGTATCGGTCTTAGTACATAAACAGTTTTTGTACCCCAACCTAACATTGGACTTTAAGTATTCATTTATTATTTTTTATGTGATGAATGTTGCTTAAATATCTAAATTATACATGGTGTGTGTGTGCATGTATTACTTTTGTTGTGTATATTTGATGCACGTAAAAAAATTATTTTTACCTGCACCACCATACGTGTATTCCTTCAAATAGTGCCTTCTCAGTGCGATCTGAGATGAGTCTTGCAAAGTTGGCATAATAAGGTCCCTTGATTTCATCTTGTTTGGCATAGGTTAGGCGTTCCCTCCTATACTTTTATCCTTTAGCTTGCTATTAAGGAGCATCTGTCCACTCTTAACCATCTCAATTTTTATTTGCCTTTTCCTAACAAGTGTTACCTTTGTAGGGTCGTTCATAAGAGCCACAACCATATGTTATTTGCTTGTTCTTTTTCTTAACATGTGCTTTATTAGCTTAGACATCAAGTAAAGTTTGTCTAGCCTTGGTGTTACTAGTCTCGTGGGATTTTTATGGCCACTTATAGATGGCGTGGCAAATCCTTGTGGATTGTGGTAGTTATGTTTACTCTTCAAGCAGTTGTTTATTTCATTTGGCAAGAGTGTAATAGTCGTTGCTTTCGTGACAATTAGTGTTGTAATGCCCCATTTTTCGAGCGCGCTATTACTTAGGAAAATTCTAGGATAATAAATTTTGTTTTTCCAATACTACTAAAACTAAACCATATCATTGCTCTTATTCATCCCAAAATTTTCATACATTTATCTTGAAAGAGAATCAACACAAACATTAAATGCAGAAGCTAAAATCGAACCTAACATCTTAACATTAATCATAAATCAATTCTTACATTCTCATTAACCATAAATAAGGTTATTGATTAGTGGTTAATTTTATAAAATTTTGTTATAATTATAACCCCCGTTTTGATTTTAAATTGATTTAATTGAATAGTTATGTGTAATATATATATATATAATATAATATATTATAATAAACATGTAAATATAATATATATTATAACATAATACATATACTCAATGGGGTGCATGCATAGAGCATCTATATGATGTATAAGTATATAATATACTATATAATATATCATATAAATATATACATAATATATAATTTAATAACACTCAATTACTTGTTTGTAGGTATGAAGAATGTGGGCTTGGAGACTCAAATTGGATTGAAGAATGAATAATTAAACCCATGAATAATTAAAACCCATGAAGAATTAAGGCACAACTTGAGCAACCCATGGAAGATATCATTTGAAGAAGGCTCAAGCATTATTTTTAATCCTAATGAAGATAAAAAACTCAATTGTAGATTTTTATTTTATTTTTAAATATTTGTTTTGTGAATGCTTTATTAGGTGTATTTTTTAGCTAAAATCCATTTAACTATTAGGCGTGTATTATAGCTAAAATCCATTTAACCTTATGAGTGCTTTATTAGGTGTGTATTTTAACTAAAATTCATTTAATATTGGGTGTGTAACAACCCACATTCTCAGGGCGTGTTATGCCTTAGGAAATTTGATCTTTTTTTTTTTTATTACATTACGCCTGAAATTCCCTAAGACTTATCTAGTGCTTGACAAAATATTTATACACTAGAAATAATTACAATCGTATAAAGTGGAAGCTGAATCGAACCTGCTCATGGCATTACATAAATAATTGAACATGACATTTATTATGAAGTTGATACATAAGCTTCTGAAATTAAATTAAAACTTACATAATTCCTGAACTATTCATATTACAACATAACATGGCACATTTACTCGTTTCTTGACGTCTCGCGTCACTACACATCTTCAACCTCTGTGTCATCACTGCAAATCCCGACTGGAACGTTGGATGTTCCAGGGGCGAACCCAAGTTAGATGATGAATCATCTAAGTAAGGGCACATAATGCTATGTCATGTGTGTATGCAATGTCTTTTATTGTAGGTGTCAACTGCACCCCTCATGCTACCTACCATTTTAGCAACCACCTCATTTGAAGCCGGGGTGTATGGGTGCACCCTTGGTAAAGCAGCGGTGCCAGTTCGCACTCCCTACGGCCTCAAATACGTGTGATCAATGATATCAACGTGCATTTATGCATTTCATAATCATGTCATGGATATAGTCTACGTGATGGGTACATTTCATAGTATGTCAATATGATGTAAGCATTCTCGAAGATAAACATTTATAACCGTACTAAGCTTGAAATGGTACACTTACAACTAAGTTGTCTCGAAAGGCGTGTTGGCCTCGAAAATCGTGTCAAGCGACTATTTCTCAAGTTTCTTGCCCTCAAGGACTCCTAAAACATTAAATTTATTTTAAAATATCATTTTACTATTTTTCATAATTTCTACAATTTTCCTTTTATTTCTAAGCCTTATCTCTTCAAAATTACAGAATAATTATCTAGACCTTCATATAATCTAATTTATCTTTACTAATATTCTTTAAATAATATTTCTAGTATTCTGGAATTTTTCAAATTAAATTCCTATTTTTTCTTATTTCCATAATAACATTTTTTTTAAATAAATGACTAATTTAGCATTTCCAGAATATTTTTCACAAAATAAGACATAAACTAAATTCTAGATTTAATTTTTTTTTCTTTTATTTTTATTTTTTCTTTATTTCTTTTCTTTTCTTATTTTCTTTTTATTTTCTGTCGGGCACGTGGAAGGCACGCACTTTCTTCCTACTCACGGGCGCGTGTAGCCACGCGCCCGACTGGTCTTCTTCTCTGGCGGCCTCTTCACCGCCGGCGACGTTGCCGATCTTCTAAGCTTCGAAAGAAGCTCCCTATCCCCCTATTTCCGACCTCCCGAACCCGATTATAGCCTTAAAATCAAGAAAAAATAACATGAAGTATTTCGATTTATGCGATGAAGTCTCGGGTCCGGCGAGGCATGATTTTTCCGACGAGTGCTCGGATCTCCTTCCTCGCTACTCCGTTGGCCACCAAATGCTCCAGAAACATTGCCCACGAAGTAAGGACTAAAACCCCACTCTTAAATCTCTCAAACACTACCCAAATCAAGTGATCTTTGAAGAAAATTTTTTGGATGAATGGCCTTGCGCGAATTCGGCTATTTATAGCCAAAGCTCAGCGTGACTTGTCCCATCACAAATGCCACGCATCCAGGAAGCCTCTCCGACGGCCACTCCTCATTAATTGCCCTCTTCTCCCTGATTGCTCGTTGCAGGACGGCCGTGCGCCTGCTTCGATTTTTTCTAGATTTCTGGATTTTTTTTTTATATATATACATATACATATACATTTGTACTTATTTACATTTACATTCTTATTTTTACATATTTATACATACTTATATTTACATACATATAACAATACATATTGTAATTTCTGGCATAAGCATATTTTAATTAAACTAAATAAATTAATTACATATCACTAAAATAAATTTAATAAACATTTTAAACTCTAATAATTTCTTTAGGGCAACATACCTTATATCATTAAATAAATTTCGCTACTAATTATACATACTCACTAAATCCAGATATTTACGGCATCCCAGGGTATTACAGGGTGTGTATTATAGCTAAAATCCATTTAACTTTAAGTGTGTGAGTGCCCATTATATATAATTATGTCTGGTTGAATAATTAAAATTGTGTGGTTTGTATTGCATCTTGTAGGCTATAAATAGCTCACTTGATTGCATTTGTAAGGGTGATTATTATTTTTGAATAAAAGTTTAGTTATTTTCTTAGAATTCTCTTTTTGAGAATTGCTTTTGTTCTCTCTTATTTTTTCTATTATTTTCTCTTGTGATCTTATTTTCTTTCTTTCTTCTCTTAAATTCTCATGTCATTTATTGTTACTTTATTATTCACCGCCTAAATGGCCGATTAATTTATGCCTTTAAATTTCTGCAATTTTAATTCATATCATTTAATTATTCACCGCCTAAATGGCCGGTTAATTTCTGCTATTTTAATTCCTGTCATTTAAATTCTGTTATTTAAATTACGCCATTTAAATTCCTGTCAATTAACTTTTAAATGGAGATGAGTAGCTAAATCCAATCTTGGGTTAAGGCAATGTCCAACGCCAATGATTCCCAAAGAAAGCTGCGCTTAAAATGAGTAACATTAATTTAAATTTCAGTATGAGTGTGCATTAATTATTGAGAAATCACTAGGTTTGAATTGGAGCGTAAGCCTAAGTTAGAGCTTTCATGTCATGTATGAGAGTTATCAGAATTGGAAACGCTATCATACCCAAACCCGGATGATTAATTTAGTTATTTTTTATATTAATTGCAATCGGATTTATGGTAGTTGCTTAAACTATAATCCCGTATATTATGTATGGGGATTGCTTAAATTAGAACTATCATTATCCCTAATTGCATTTAATAACAAACCCCCATATCTTAAATTAAATTAATGTTACTAATCTTTTCTACTAAAATTTGGGAATCAACGGGTTGGTGCTGAAATTGTCTTAACTCAAGTGTTATCCAATTTCATATCCTCACATTAAGCGTATATTTCAACTTCTGCCTTGCTTTATTTCCTAGTATCTATTATCTAAAAAAATCATAAAAAAAAATCTTGTTATCAATTCATCAAAATGCGTGTGTGTGTGACATTCTTTTTTTTTTTTGCCATAAATAAATCTCTCAGTGGACGATCTGGACTCATCCAGAAAATATAAATTTAAATTTGGACTACAATTGCACTCGTACACTGACGAGTATAAACTGCTCACCTAAATAAAAAAAAAATTATTGTGTTTTAATTACAGGGTGAGAGTTAGAGATGGAAAAATGGGCCCGGCCCGGGACCAGGCTAGGGCCAGCATTTTGCTGGCCCATTTAAGGTCGGGCTGGCCCGCTAATCGGCCACAAACCCCCCTCAGCCTCGCCCTCACCCTCACCCTCACCCTCTGCCTCGCCCTCACCCTATGTCGCCCTCGCCCTCGCCCTCTGTCTCACCCTCGCCCTCGCCCGCGCTCCTTGCCCTCGCCCTCACTCTCGCCCTCTGTCTCGCCCACGCCCCTCGCTCTCGCCCTCGCCCTCGCTCTCGCCCCTCGCCCTCGCTCTCGCCCTCTATCTCGCCCTCGCCCACGCCCCTTGCTTTCGCCCTCGCTCGCCGCCCTCGCCCCTCAGTCGCCCTCGCTCGCCCTCTATTGCCCGCGCCCCTCGCCCTCTCTCGCTCACGCCGCCTGCCTTTCAGCCAAAAATGGTATCAAAAAAAAAAATTGGGCGGGCCCGTTTGGCCCGCGAGCCTGTGTAGGGCCGGGCTAGGGCTAGCAATCTATAACACCCTATATTTTTGTGAAATTGCCACGTATTTTAAGTGAGTTAAAATACCGAAAATTATGTTTGAAATGGCAACAAGTGACCGAATCAGTCGCAGGGAGTGCCCTAGAGCTTAGATACCTAAGGACAAAGGTATAATTTTAACGAGCGTCTCGAGGTGAGACTTATTGCACTGAAAGAAATCAAATCAGAAATGGTTTTCGGTTAAGCTAAGTTATAACCTAAAAATACCGAATGATGGTAAGGGGCTTCCGAAAAATCGTACATATTGAGTAATTTTGAGTTAATAATTTTGGAATTTTAAATATCTCGATAAATTTGATGTTTGAGGGTATAATTCTAATTAGAGAAATTATGCAAATGAAAGAATGATGAAAGTATGAGCTTAGGTGGTGAAATGTTAAAGTTGAAAACTTGAAATATGGGCCAAAGTGTTATTTGAAAGAAGTTTAGGATTTTAGCTTGGATTTCAAAAGATGGATTAATTCTAGTTTTGGATTTCAAAAGCCACTCAATTATGGCTTTGAGTCTTTGGAGTCCATGGCTAAGATTGTGACAAGTGGCATAACACCATTGGTTGAAGGATTCTATAAATAGGCACCTTGAGTTGCTCTCAAACCATTCCAAACAAATTTGAGGAGTAAAGAACTCTAAGAGGAGGAGCTTACTCTAGAGAGAGAGAAGGAGGTTCGGCAAGAAGGCGGGAAGAAAGCGGCGAAGAAGCGGCGGAGAACGAGCCTCGTCGGAGTTGCGGGTCTTCGTCGGAATTCGCCAAAATCAGTCAGCAAAAAAGCGAGGTAAGTCCAATTTTTTTTTATAATCTTGTAGAGGGGGAAGAGAGGGTCGCGTAGGTTCAAACAGGGGTCGAATCGGAGTTAAAACAAGAGAGATATGGCCGAAATACCAAACCGACACGTTGCTGTTCGGAATCTGGTGCCTGCGCGTGAGTTACACGCGCCGGATAATGGCTGGACGTGGAGGCGCGTGGCCAGCCTTCTTGGGGCGCGTGATGGCGCGTTAGGGGTCCTTTTTACATGTAATTTTCCAGTTATGCCCCTACTTTAATACACTTCAACTCTATGTAAAAATATTTGAGGTTAGATTTACCAAAACACATATTTTCTGCAGAAACCTAGGCCGTTTGCTGTAAAATTATATCGTCGAAAAGATAACTCAGCAAGGTGAGACTCCGTGAGACTCCTATACTCCAAATCCTATTTTCTTTATTCTCTTATGAAAGACTTCTATTGCATGACTCGTATTTCGTGAAGTTCTTATACGTAAACTCTTATTATTCGCTTACGTGAAATCATGTTGCATTTATGAACTAAATTTTCCTAAAAATATATGTTGATGGCTTTTTAATTGTTGCATTTATAAATTCCGTGTGGTCATACTGTTGTACCTATTTATTGTTGGCCGAGGGCAAAAGTCGGAGATCTCCCGAGAGGCGCTATGCGTGAGCCATCGAGAAAGCTCTCGTGGGGAAAATCGTGAGTCTAAGGCACAACGGATGTGGTGCTTGCATGAGTTCTATGAAGTTGGGCCGAAGTGACATGATTAGGGACCTCCCGAGAAGTGCTATGCGTGCGCCATTGAGAAAGCTCTCATTGGAGGAGGCTGACATGTTCACGAGGCACTTCAGAGTAGTTCTCGTTGTTTTCTCATACATTTTATACCTGATCATGCATCGATATAAACTGTTTTTGGAGTTTCTCACTAGAAGATTCATCTTCTAATTGGACTATGTCCCTGTAATATTCAAACGTTCCAGGTTCGACGAGCGGCTCTAAGGGAAAGGAGGTAGCTGAAGAATAAGTTTAATTTGCTGTCTATAGCATGTTTGGAATATTTTCATTTATATGCGAACCTATGTATGTCTTGGATATGTTTAAGACGTTCAGTTATATCTTGCGAGAGATGATGTCCATGTAATTCATTTTGTAAACGTCTTGAACAATTTTATGATAAATAAAGTATTATGGTTGTGAACCATATCAGGTTCGATCTAGCTTCCGCATTCAAGATTTTAACGCCTGTCTTAGCTATTCGATTATTGGGTTTTGTTAAGCTGAGAAGGTGTAAATTTGGATTTTTGGGATATTGTGTGATGTATGACAGCTATTGTTATATGAAAAAATTTTATATTCCTGAAATCCCAAGTTATAACACGCTCAAGAAATTTGGGGTGTTACACAATCTGCTAGCCCGTTTTTAAGCGGGCCGATTTGGCCCGGCCCGCAGGCCACTTGGTTGCGGGCCAGGTTGGCTCGGCCCGGCCCGTTTGCCATCTCTATTGAGAGTGCAACCAGTTATACATCATCATTAACTATAAATGAGACTATACATCATCATTCCTCAAAATGTTCAGAATTCAAAATAGCAGAACTTAAATACATGTGCTACATAACATACATTCAGCTCATCATACAACTCACCATGTACTTTGATAAGTGTCATTTCATGCCTCATTCATCTTCATTTTTGCTACAATCTCTATCTGAAACGTTTGAATATTCCAGGGGCAAAGCCCAAGTTAGATGATGAATCATCTAAGTAAGGGAACAAAACATTTAATACCCATGTATGTATGCAATGCACATAACATCATAACTCTCATGTTTGGGTCAACTGCACCTTAAGATTATCCACCATTTTTTCAGTCTCCCTGCCAGACCGGGGTGTATGGGTGCACCCTTGGCGAAGCAACGGAGCCAGTACCTAGTTCCAAACCCATGCAACGTATGACCATGAATCTCATTATGCTCATATGTATGTTTCATAAATCAAACATGTAAATGCAATCTAAATAACATACTCACAACAAGGCATGACAACATGATAAGATCATAAAACTAAATCCAGTTGGAAAGTACCACTTACCTTCTCAAACTTATTGAGCTACATCGATATTCGCGCATTGTCTCGATTTGCATGCCAACCTTAAAATTCGCACAAGTCACTTCAACTTAAGCCTTAAAATATCCTAATCATCATATTTATTTAAATAAATATTAAAACCTATTTTTTCATAATTTCTTACATTTTCTTTATTTTTCTCTCTATTTCTTCCTATTTTTCCTCAATAAATTCAAACTAAATATTTCTCAATATTTTCTCAAATATTTCACTATAATAATTTATAAAATAACATTCTTGATTTTATGAAATTTTCTAGAAAATTTTACTCAGCTTGACTTAGCCTATCTGATTTTCTCGGTATGAATGCCCTGACCTCAAAATGCATGCCTGAACAGTTTTTTTCTCGCCATAATCTCGGAATATTAATACAAGACTATTTCCTATTTTTCAGAATTTTCAAGCATTTTTTCTTTTCCTTTTCTTTTCTTTTTCTTCTCATCTTTCCTTTATTTTTCTTCTTCCTTCCTCCTTTGCTCCCTGCTACGCCTGAATACCTGCAACACATGACTTGTGTGCTGCCTCCTCGCGGTCGCCATCCGCGGCCAGCGCTTCCCTTCCGGTCATCCTCAGTTGCCACCTGTAAGCACCCCCGCCCGGATATCCCCAACCATCCGGACTACCCGAACGGGAGCGCCTACGGGAGGAGAAATGAGATAAACACAAGACAAAGACCACCCCGGCATGCATACACAAAAATGAGAACAGCGGAAGCAAAGCTCAAGACATGCATGCACCATGGGTACCCCGCTAACACAGCGATCACAAGATAAATAAAAGAATACGAACTCCTGTGCCGACATACACAAAACTCGAGAAAACACCTGGCACAGTACGAAATAATAGAGCAAATTCTACTTAAACATCAGAGTGGATAGGGATTGAGGAGACTGCCTGTACACCACACCGACTCTGCCGTTAAAGCTGACTCCCTTGCCATAGCCCACGCCGCCACTACCTGGAATGATGGAAAGCAAGGTGAGTCGAGAGACTCAGCAAGCATAAGGACGAAAAGGCTGAAGGCTACACAAAACCAGAAATCTCACCCTAGAATAAACCCCCAGGTACACACAAGCCATGAGACGCTACAATATAACAGCTCAATAGCATAATAAAATAAAAGCACATACCGGTCCTTGGGGCCCACATAAGACACTTGGCACCCAAGTCCCATACCAACCTGCCGCTGCCCTGAAAGGCAACAAATATCTCCACAAACCTGTGCCCGCAATCCCGGGTCGGTACTCTCGTCACCCGTATCCGTCGGTACTCCCGACAACCGAGCCATAGGCTCCCTCGGAACGGTACTCCCGTCCGAGAACTAAATACTACTAGTATCCATGCAATGCACATAGAAATGCAATGGCGTAGTGAGCATCAACGTGATACAAGGCGCCCATACATCCAGGCATCAGGCCATGCTCCGCCCACATAGTAAACCACACGCCATGCATATGCCGCGCTGGATGCAACCTAACCAATCTAGAATGTCCGTGTCCAAGCATACCCAATAAATGAATATCCCAACATGCATCCCGTACCCATGTGCATATCAAATCATGAACAGTAATATAAGGTATTTAATCATGCAGTAAATCACATACCGGCAGAGCTAGTCAGCAGTGCCCGGCACCGGTCAACGGCCAGTGACTAGGGGTGTCCACCCGACGGTCCACTTCAGGGCCGTACAATAGTCTACCCCACCGTCACCAACAACCGACCCCTGCCCTACTGCTCGATAGCTCTAACCGAACCATAAATAAATCCGAGAAAAACTGTAAATAAGCTCGATAAAATCATAAATAAACTCGCCCGTCTAGGAACCTAGTTCCCAAGCTGGGTCTGGCATCATTCCCAAAAGGAGTGGGGGCGGTACAAACCCCCATAGGCTCACAACAAATAAAATGCTAGAAGTCTCGGATTTAATTTAAATTAAAACAAATGAATAATAATTCAACAGATAAGGCTAAGTGCCAAGACAAAGTAAGGGAGAAGATAAAATACAGGAAATCAATGGGTCTTTCACGGGAATTGAAGAACACGAAGAGAAGGTGAAGAGCTTGCCTTTACACGGCCGTTTCTTCTCTTTCTTGCACTCCCGCTGCGAAGTAAAACGTTTAATAGCGATTAATAAATCAATGGCTCGCATTAATTAAATCTAACCGCGTAATATACATAATTTAACAGCCTAAAATCCCACGTAGGCGCACCACAATTAAAATCCCAACGAGTCTCGCATTTATTTTAAATTAATTCACACTAATAAAATTCTCGAAGCCACCTTAATAAATTAAATTTAAATCAAACGACTCAAAATTCTATAATTAATAAACGAGCCGAAACAGACGAAGGGAGGTCAAATAATTTGACAACGAAAGTAACGATGAGGTGGGTGAAAAGAACTTGCCTTAACAGAGATATCCTTAGGCTCGTTTCGACTCAACACGGTAAAATTTATACAAACTGCAATATCCCAATTAATTGCCAAAATTAACAAAATTGGACGTAAAATGAAATTCTGACAGTACAAAATATTAATTACTAGCTGCTCTACATACCTGGGTAATTAAAACTTAAATTAAACTTGAATTAATCTGGATTTAAGCACCAAAATCATCCATTTTCACGTTCACGCGAGCACTGGAATTTCTGTAATTGCTCACTGTTCGAACCAGCATGAAAAACGCCCAATTTGGGCTTTAAAAAGAGGCAAAAAGCAACGGCTGAGGTGCGACCACGTGGCAGCGCGCGGGTGGCCGCTGGAGGCCACCGCCATAGACGAAACGGCGTCGTTTTTGGACACCTGGGCTGAATTAAAATCGGCCGAATTTCACTGCCTTGCGCGCATGCTCGCCCGCGGATTCGATTCCGCGCCTCGCCCACGGCTGCCCTCGCGCGCGACCGCTCGCGCCCGTGCCCGCCTTTACCCCTATGGGGCCCCCCATTAAATTTAAAGGGGTCTTCGGCCCCTTTTGCGGAAAATGCGCCAGCCCCCCTCCAACTTCCTTTAATTGCACTAACGCCCATTTAATTAATTACATTAACTCCCGAAATTTCTGAAAATCCCACTATTGAATTTATTTTAATTTTCCTGTAATTCCAGATATTCCTAATACAAATTAATTAATTATTTTAATTTCTTATTTCCTTAAAATCACATAATTAAATTTTATTAAATCACAACAAATTATTTTAATATTTTCTTTAATTTATATTATCACACTGCATCAATAATTAATTTAATTCTTAATCACGGGTCACTACACCACCAGCCGCCCATCTCTCACGCATGCACAACAGTGCGCTGCTGCCCTGCTCGAGCGCCTACTGTTGCAGCTTCCATGGCCGCATCTAGACGCTGCACGGCTGCTGGCTGCAGCCTCGCCTTGGCCTCCAACTGCTTCCGACAGTCATCGCACCTCCAGCAGCCTCGCACCTCGCTTTCAGCCATTCTCAACCATCAACGAGCTGCCATAGCTGCTTGGAGCTTGCGGCCATGGCTACTTGCGGTTGCTTCCCTCGGCCATTGCTCTCAAGCTCTCTCTCTCTCTCTCGATCTTGCCCTTTCTCCCTCCTAGCTCTCGGCCATTGCTCTCAAGCTCCCTCTCTCTCTCTCTACTTCTCTCACAGCTCTAGGCCCTCTGCCTCTTCACACCCACACGCACACAGAGAGCATATAAATGTGTGTATATATATATATATTTACATTTCTACATCACATAATCCGACAAACCTCCTCAAATCACTCCAAACTTTATTGCTAAATTAGCTCAATCTTGTTTGCAATTAGTTTTCCAGCTTGCAGCAACTTCGCAACTTTCGGCAACCTCGCTCACACACGCGCACAGCTGTATAATATATATATATCACTTTATATTATCCCATAATAATAAAAAAGTTACACATTTAAATATCAAGATTCATCTCTATTTCACTTAGATAATTCTCTAATTGCATTTATATCTTCAAATGTTAAATTAATTTGCATTACGATAACGAAAATCTAAAATTAATAATTTATAGCTTACTCAATAAGGACAATTTCGTCCTTGCACCCTTATAGACCTTTGTTTCGTCTCAAAACTATCACAGGGTTGATTGTTATGAAAAATCGAAGCCCTCTCAAGGTTTCGTTGACTTCCTGTGAGTCTTATACGACGATTTGATTTTTCAGCCTGAATCGAAGTTATATTTTAGTTATACCAAAAACCGTCTCAATTTCGATTTCTTTGAACACCATAAATCCTACTTCTTGACGCTCATCAAGACCATATCCTACTTCTTGTTTGGAGGCAGGCATGTGAAGAGTTCCCACATAGTTGTTTTGTTTATTTGTTTTTGCTTGTCTCGCTTGTTTGAAGTATTTTTTTTTATAGCATTATAGCTCTTTATTGTTTCCTGGTTAGCTTTATTTTTCGATTTGTGTAGTTTTCATATTTGTGGGGGTATGTGTGTGTTTTTTTTTGTAGATATTTTGCGTATTTTTGTTTTTAATGAATTTTATTTACACAAAAAAAAAAATTCAAGCATCACATGGGACAACAAATGGACTTATTATTAAGGGGTGAGCATTTGGTTAGTTCAGCTATCCAATTAACTGAATTGCTCAAATCAAATAGATTGATTTTTTTTTTTTTTTCAAAAATTGAATTGAACCAATTCAGATACTCAAATCAAACAAGTCAAAAAAATTGGAAAAAAAATTTGAATCAATCGAAAAAACAAGAAAAAAAATAAATATTTGGTAAAAAATGACATCGTTTTAATATTTCAGTTGATTCAGTTATTTTAGTTTTTTTCAATAATGGAGATCAAAATGAATCGAATTTAGCGAAACACTCAAAATTGAAAATCGAACTCCTAATTTTGGCCGATTCAATTTGGTTATTTCTATTTAATCAAGCTTACCCCAACTTATTCTAAGAGAATAAGTAGCAATTGTTTCCATTTAATTACTTACTAATTTTTGTAGGTATAAATTACAATTACTATTCCAGATATTTGCTCTAACTACAAAAGCTACCTCCCTATATTTTGGAGATAATAAAGACATCTTCATCGAAAATGTTAAAAAAAATGAAATAAAATGGTTTGACTTTCTCTCTATATCTCTTTTTATGTTTTCGTATCTTCTTTTATCTCTTTCTCCCTAGAACTAGATTAGAGGGTTCAACAAAAGTTAAGTTTAACCATTGTTGGACTCAACCGTCCACCTCTATTGTCAAACCCAACCATCAACCTCTAAATTTTAACAATAATTAAGTTAATCATAAAATTTACGTGATCAACCGAAGCAACAAACTCTTTTGTTTAGGCAAACCTAAAACTGTTCTCGAGATAGCCACGTGAAAGAGGACTCATGAATTGGTTGGATCATTTGAAGTTCCCTAATCTTTAGGTCACTTTTATCTCTAGGACTTCAACACTACTTATCTCTCCTTAGTTTAAACCGTAGCAGTGCCCCGCGTATGTTATTTTACTTTTTTACCCTTATTGGATTCATTCATTCCCACCAAAGGCAAGGGTATAAGGGTGTATTGGAGGGAGCAGGTGTTTCACACGCTCTGATTCATCGACTGGGAATCAAAATCAAACCATTTGTTGCTGCTATTACAATTAACGCACAAATCGTTTTCTTGCCTTCTCTCTCGAACGCGATCGCCATAGCCATAGCCATAGCCATAGCCATTGAGCTCTCTCTCTCTCTCTCTCTCTCTCTCTCCAGTTCCTCTCTTGACTCTCCATACCGCTCTGCGTCTCTCTCTCGCACTCAATGTCGAGAGAGAACTGCACAATCGAGACAAGCGATGGAGTCCACCTCGACGCTCGGGTGTACAAGCCGACCACAACAGCAACATCGAGCTGGGAGAGCAATTGCGCAATAGTGACCGTACATCCATATTCAATATTGGGAGGCTGTCAAGGATTGATGAGAGGCATTGCTCGTGGACTCGCCGACAGAGGTTTTCTAGCTCTCACCTTCGACATGAGAGGCGTCGGTAGATCCACCGGCCGCCCTTCGCTCACCGGATCTTCCGAAGTCCGCGACATCGTTTCCGTCTGCAAATTTGCTTCCCAAAATCTCTCTGTCAATCGCATTCTCTTGGTCGGTTCCTCTGCAGGTATTGTATTCTCGGATAGTGACCTTTCTCACTTGATCATATATGTATGTACGTATGCATAACTTGGAAGTAGACGTTGTCTGCCAATTGGATTTTACTGGTGTTGGTTCTAGTAATTTGGGATTATGTTTGTGGTTGATTTGATTTCAATTGACGATTCACGAATTCTATACACGTACTGTGATGCGCAAATTGGTGTCTGGATCTGTGGGTGTATAGATTCTGCAAGTTTGACAAGAAGAACTTTTCAACAAATGGAATTTTATTGGTGGTTTATTTTCAAGGGTGATTTACATTGTCATCATATTGTGCTTCAATTGACATTGATCGTTGATCCACAAAATCCACATGTAGAGATTAAATATGGGTGTATGTTGTACTATATCTAATGTGAATATACTCGCTACTCAGTACGTGCCACTGGATGTTATCTCACTTTCTTGTTTCTAGTTGCTGACCTTTGAAACTTACCTATATATTTAATCTGATTTGCCTAAAAGAACTTGTTTTCCCAATAGGCTTCTATTGGTGGATTATTGAACTTCTTTTTTTGAGGCTAATTTCCTTCTTTCCACGGTGTTAAGGAAGCTATTACCTATTTTAGTTTCTCCATAATTGTAGCATCAATAGGGTAGATTGGAGAAACTGTATCAACTAGCTGACCTAGCAAGGCAAAGGTTATTGTAGTTGACTTGATAAGTATTTGGGAGTGCTTTGTGATCATATTGATGGTTTAGTTCATTTTTTTTTTTTTTTTGTTGCTCATTGATAGCTTTGTTCATTTTGATTGATGGTACAAGAATTTTACACTCATAAACACGTGTGCTTGCCTATAGTATACATATGCCTGTGATGCAGATTTTGGTATGTGGAACTCACTACTGGATCTCTACCGGCAGGTTCTTATATATGCTGTTAATTTTTGAGTTAGATTGGGGAACACAGTAAGGATACGCCATTTTGCCTGGATTTGATTGATCACCATTGATTTATGGTCATATTGAAGCTATTGGGTCTTAAATTGATTGATGTGATTGGATACAATATATTGGACCTGGTTGATGTGATTTGTGTAATATGTTTGTATGCATTTGTTGGAACATTTGTATAGATATGATCTTCATGAAACTGCCTCTTTCTGGCTCAGTCATCCGCCAGTTGGATTACTAAATATTAGAAGACAAGCAAAAGACTGAAAACCTCTCATGCAGAATAAAGACTAAAGTAAATTAGAGGAGTTAGTGCTTGTATTGAAGGAAAATTGCTTGCCTGTGTTTGATTGTTGATACTTCCAACTAAGCTCCAAGTTGTTGTGACGTTGGAAGTAAATGTAACTTTTACCAGAAGCAAGGATTTTATTTTGTTTTATAATTTTGATAGGCAAGATATAGCCAACCTCACATAGTGGGATAAAGGTTTTCTATATTGTTGTTGTTGCATTTTGATAGGTAAGATATGAATCAAAAGTACCAGCATAAAGGAGCTAACCCTTTACAATCAAGCAAACTCACAACATCGAACTAAAACAACTCATCTAAAACATAAGCAAAAGATGAAGCAGAAAGGGGAACAGAACCAAAAAGGCAACAAAAACAAAGAGACCGAGAATAGAATCCACAAGGAAATGGATGTAATGCTTTTCCTTAGATTGCTCTATGACGCAACGTGTAGCATGAGTGTGAAGAAAACACACCAAAATAAGCCCTTGAAAGAACAAACTTCAATGACCGAAGCTTGACTTTCAAGAAGACACAAAAACAAGACTGTTTTGCTAAGAAAACCCAAATAGGTTGCTGAAATTGTATTGAGAAAAACTTGATTACAAACTCTAAATCCTAGGCATATTATAGTATTTGGCTAATCCAAATCCATCTAATATTTGTAAACAAAATCCAACTAAAATCCTAATTGAAATAAATTCTAAGTAAAAGTCAACTAAAATCCTAATAAAAATAAAACCCTAATCAAACATGAAGTAGAATCCTAAATTAAGTAGAAACATGAAGTAGAATCCTAAATTAAGCAGAATCATGAAGTAGAATTCTAAATCAAGTAGAAACATGAAGTAAAATCGTAAATCAAGTAGAATTCTAAAACCTAAGAAGTATTAAAATATTGTTTCGGCGCTACTATTCTGGTGATACTATTTCAGTTTGGTCGGGTCGGCCTTAGGCCAAGTCTTGATTGGTGACCGCATCACTCTACTATTCCCGTCTGACCTCAAATGTTACATTTATGAAAATGGAAGAAAAAACAAAATTGTCTCTGCTCCAACATTGGGAACCAGAGACCCAAGCAAACAAAACATCCATCACTGAAGCTGACATGAATCACTAAAAACCAAAAAGGTGAAAAGAAAAACTTTAAAACTCTTCAACCACTAAGCAGCGAAGCAAGAAATAATAAGAAGAAATAATAAGTTGACTGTACCTTGCTCATAAATCACCAGGCAGACCTTCAAAATAACTTGCCAATCCATCAAATATATACTTCTTTTTGCTGGTTAACAATAATCAAAATTGCTGTTTGAGCCGCCAGTCAAACAACAATTCAAAGGAAGCAACCTTTGGGGTGCCCTTGTCTCCAAATAGCTTTATCAGGGAGGGTTAACAGAGAACACCAGAAAATGAACTCCAAGAAATAGAACCTCTTCATTGAATGCCATCAATAATAATTGTCCTCAAAATTTACCAGACGAAGCATAATTATCAAGAAGACTCAAAACTGCTGTTAGAGACTCCAACTCCCATTTGTGAAAATTTCTCCTTAAAGGAGAGCAAACACAACCTAAAGGGGAATCCTGAAAGTAATCGCTTTCAAGAACATTCTCATCCTAACTAAGTGAAAAAGATTCAATAATATAGAACACAATTGTCTATCACCACACTAGTACTCCCACCTAAACCTGCTCCTTGTACCATTACCAACCTTAATGTAAACAAACCAATAAAAACCACCCAAATTGACACAATAGCTCTCCATACTCATCCCATGAGCCACCAAATGGCTTTTGACACCCACTCATCCCAGGAACAGGCAACTTATAAGCTACTGTGTTTCTCCACTATATAGTTACTTGCAAGAGCAAATCTGTAAAGCCGCTTTCCAAGAAGGGATTTGTGACGCCCGGAACTAAAATTGAGAATCAAACTTTCATAAACTTAAATAAAATTTCAAAACATGATTTATAGCATTCATATAAAATCTAGAGTTTATTATTGAAAAAAACTTGGATTGGTTTATCTAATAGACATCCTAAAAAAGCTGGAATTAAATTCTTGAAATCCCTTTGAAAATGCCACCACGTGCCATGTCCATGATCCAACCTCCTTATTCATAGCCACCTAAAGGGGGGAAAACATAAGGGGGGTGAGATAAATCTCAATAAGCACAAATGAATTATTAATCGTATTTAAACATGGGGTAACTTGAACTTGCAATATGAGGAGACACGATAGATTCTACCAACTTGTGGAGGTAAGAATCTTTGTGCGTAGCTATTAAACTCCAGTCCCGAAACTTGCTTGTAATCACGACATGAGGGACCATAAAACTTAATTTCATGAATTTTTAAACACGAAGATAGTTCATAATGCACTTACCTTCAACTTGATTGGAATAAAAAAAAAAAAAAAAGATCTTTAACTCTTTTCTCCTAATCAAAACCTTCACACCTTGTTGTCTTGCTTGTATAAGAAAGGAATAAGGGAGTAACAAAGAAAAGAGAGGGAGGGGTCGACCAACTATGGAGAGGGGAAGTGAAGAATTTTGAAGGGGGAAAGCCATATTTATAGTGCCAGAGTCTTGTTTTCCAAGAATTCTATTTAGTAAGGATCCTAATCAAATATCCTCCTTTCCATAAGATGAATTCAGATCTTACCTTATCTCTTATCAATTAAAAAGATTTTAAATCATATCATATCAATTTATTCATATCCATAAAATCAAAGAATTCCCAAGAATATTCTAAGGTGAATTCAAATCTTATCTTATCTCTTATCAATTAGAAATATTTTAAATCATATCATATCATATCAATTTATTCATATAAAATCAAAGAATTCCCAAGAATATTCTAGAAATTCGTGTGTCATGGTAGGGCTAAAATCTGGACTATCTAAACTTTTCATTTTGGTCCCCAAATTATAGAAAAAGTGACGTTTGGGTCCCTAAACTATTATAACTCAAATTTTTTTTTTTTGCCCCTATAATTATGTTTAACAATCACTAATGATGGTTTCAGGTATTACATGATTTGTTAAAGAATTTAAGTTCTTAATTCCTACTGTTAGAGTAGAAACACAATACTCTCTAGGACACTCACACTCACTAAGGATAGAGACTCACAACCACTCACGGCAACAAGAATTACAAAACAAAAAAGTAAAGAACATAAATTAGCATCAAGAACACCACAAGATTATCCTGGTTCAGTCTCAAATTGAGACCTACATCCAGATTGGCTTGGCCTTCACTTTTCCACTATCTTGTATAGGTTGATTACATGTGCCTTTGACAGAACTCTCTCATAGCCCATATATCCTGAAAACTATAGAGTTCCCAACCCAGAGTACCCATAGCAATACTCACCTCACTCTTAAGCACACAACCAAAACAAACCCACTCGCTCACAAGATAGATTTCCCGCATTAAGCACAAAATGAAGTACCGCACAACAGCCCCCTCCTGACTCCTATTTATAAGCCATAGGGCAGGAGTTACAATAACAGAAAATAACGCCCCCAACTGACCGTTACCCCTAACAATCGACTAGCTATCCTTTTAGAAACAATCATTCTAAAAGACTTTTCCTAACCAACTAAAATAGGACATAAACAACACTATTTTACATAAACTTTCTGATATCTATTCCACTAATCTAGTACAAATGTTCTAACAAAATCTCCACCCATTTGCACTAGATTAGGCCTTCCTCAGGATCCTGCACCCTTCACACTGACCTACATCTTCATTGTTCGAGCTGCAGTAGCTTTATATAGTGTTTCAATTTAGCTGTAGGTACAGGTTTTGTAAAAATGTCCGCTGCATTGTCTTCCCCTACCACTTTGGTTAGAATCACAGTTTTATTTTCAATAACTTGTTTGATAAAGTGGTGTCTTATGTCTATATGCTTAGTCCTTTCATGGTGTGCTTGGTTTTTAGACAAATGAATTGCACTTTGACTATCACACATCTAAGTGGTCTTAACCTCTACACCTAGAAGCTCACTCACTAATCCCTTTAGCCACATAGCCTCCTTAATAGCATTTGAAATTGCTATGTACTCAGCCTCAGTAGTTGATAATGCTACCACGTGTTGGAGACTTGATTTCTAACTAATAGTAGAGTTCCATAACCTAAAGACATAACCTGTTGTGGACCTACGTTTGTTAATCTCAGCAACATAATCAACATCCTAATATCCCTATGATTATAGGTTGATCTTCTAGATTTGCACCACTATAAGTCAAAGCATAATCTATAAAACCTTTCAAATATTTGCACATCCACTTAACTACCAACCTGTGAGGCTTACCTGGGTTGGCCTTAAATCGACTTATGACACTCATTCCATATGCCAAGTCGGGTTTGGTGCATACCATACCACACATTAGGCTGCTTACCGCACTTGAGTATGGTATATGGGCCATCTCTTTTCTCTCTTCCTCATCCTTAGGGGACTAATCTAAGGATAGTTTAAAGTGGGATGCAAAAGGCACATTAATTGCCTTTGCATTAGACATCCCAAATCTGGACAACAACTTAGCTAAGTATGATTTTTGTGAAAGGTAGATTTTTCTATGTTGCTTATCCCTAGAAATCTCCATTCCTAGAATTTTCTCTGTCTCACCTAATTCCTTCATCTCAAACTCAGCCTTCAACCTTTGTTTAAGAAGCTGAATTTCTCTAGTGGACTTTCTTGCAATGAGCATGTCATCCATGTATAATAATAGATAGATAGAAATATTAGGTGTGACATGTTTGAAATATATGCAACAGTCATAGGAACTCCTTAGGTATCCTTGTTTTATCATAACCGAATCAAATTTTCGGTACCACTCTCTTGGGGATTGTTTAAGTCCATACAATGACTTCTTAAGAAGACATACTTTCTCCACCTTTCTCTTAGCTTCAAAACCCTCTGGTTGATCCATAAAAATCCTCTCTTCAAGGTCCCCATTAAGGAAGGCAGTTGTGACATCCATTTACTCCAATTTTAAGTCTAATTGGGCAGTGATAGCTAATAAAATCCTTATAGAGAAAATACCTCGTTAATGTCTATGCCTGGCACTTGAGCGAACCCTCTAGCTACCAATCTAGCCTTGAACCTAGGTTTAACATTATTTCCAGCCCCTTCTTTAATCTTGAAGAGCCATTTGCAGCCTACTATTCGCTGCCCTCTTGGCCTTTGAACCAATTCCTAGGTATTCTTCTTCTTTAAGGGATGCTATTTCTGATCTCACGGCTTCCAACCATTTATCAACATCCTTAGAGGACACTGCTTCTTCATAGGTGAGGGGTTCTTCGCCTATGGTTTATGCTGCACTGGTTAGGGCATATGCAACTAGTCAGAATAACCGTATCTTTGTGGTGGCCTAAGGTTTCTAGGCTGCCGGTCTCGAGCTACATTATATCTGTTTGGATTAGGTTGATCCTCTAAGCTAGAGTCTACATCACTGTCATCCTCATCCCTTCAAATTGGGAGGATTCTATGCCCTGGTCTTCATCTTGCCTAGGTTTAGAGATATCATGTTCCACATCAAATGGATCTTGGGAGTTATAAGGCGTGATTCTAGTGATCTCCACCTAAACCAACTCTCTATTTTGTTCATTCTTATGCTGTGATTCATCATTTGCTAATTTTATGGTAGACTCCTCATCAAATGTCACATCTCTTGTGACTATGATTCTCGGTCCTTCTGGTTCTAAATTCCATAGTCTGTAGCCTTGACACCAGATGGGTAACCTATAAACAAGCATTTCTTGGCCCTATGCTCTAATTTGCCTTGTTTCACATGAGCGTAAGCAAGGCATCCGAACACTCTAAGGTGGTCTAGGCTTGGTTTATGCCTTGTCCACCTTTCATAAGGGGTTAGGAAGTTTATTGTTGTGGAGGGAGACCTATTTATTACATGGGCTGCTGTTGTAACTGCTTCCCCCCAAAAGGTTTTGGGCAAATGAGCATAGAACAACATGCATCTAACCCATTCTAAGAGGGTTCTATTCATCCTTTCTGCAACACCATTTTGCCTAGGATTTTTGAGTGCAATTAGGTGTCTCATAATCCCACCATCTTTACACATTTGGTTGAAATACTTATTACAAAATTTTAACCCGTTATCAGTTCTTATTGTCTTGATTTTCTTGCCTTTCTGGTTCTCTACCATAGTCTTCTATGCCCTAAAGGTTTCAAATGTGTTATCCTTAGACTTTAGGACATATACCCACAGCATTCTAGAGAAATCATCTATTATAGATAGAAAATATCGAGAGCCTCTATGAGATACAGTTTGGGCTGAATCCCATAAGTCTGAATGAATGTAGTCCAGAAGTTCTTTTGATGAGTGTATTGCTATTTTACTAAATTTTACCTTTGGTGCCTTACCATATATGCAAGATTCACACTTGCACCTATGGCTTGTCCTAAATCCAATATACCTTGTTTTGTGAGCTCCTTAAGGACCTGCTCACTAATATGTGACATTCTTAAATGCCACACAGTTACCTTAGATATAGCTGCAGCTTCACCACATAATGTGGTAGCCTGCAAAAGGTAAATACCATTTCTTAATACGGCTTTCATACACATTAATGACCCCTTAGATATTTTAACAACTCCACCCTCACCCTTAAACTTTAAGCTGTTTCTGTCCAGCTCCTCAAGAGAGATTAAATTCCTCTTTAATTCTGGAACATACCTTATGGTTGTGAGGGTTCTATAGGGGCCATCATGCAATTTTAGCCTAATGTCTCCTATCCCTTTTACCTCACATTCATGGTCATTTTCAAGCAAGGCCTTTCCTTCATTGATTTCCTTAAGATTTTGTAACCAATGTTTCTTTGGGGTCATGTGAAAGGAGCAGCTAGAGTTCAGGACCCACTCTTGGCTTTCTGCACTTTCACTAACAATTAAAACCTCAAAACTATCATAACCTGAATCACATAAATTTACCCCTCCTCCTGAATTATCCTTCTCAGCTAAGTCTTTCTTTCTTTTCGGACACTGCTGCTTAATGTGACATTTTTGTTGACAGTAATAGCATTTTATTAGGCCTTTTCCAGTCCTAGACTTAGACCTTGATTTACCCCCTATTCTTTTGATCTCTTTTAGAGCTTCTTGATCTTGCTATTAAAGCATCACCAGGAGTAGATTTATTGTCCATTTTAATTCTTAATTCTTTAGGGTTTAATGTCTCTATTATATCATCTAAGGAAAGCTTATCTCTACCATGCTGGAGAATATCTACAAAATTCTCATAGGACTTAGGTAATGAATAGAGAAGAACTAAGGCTTTGTCTTCATTCTTATATTTTACGTCTATATTTTCTAAATCTAAACATAGTTTGTTAAAGTCGTCTATATGATCATGAAGTTTTTGTTGTTCATGCATTTTAAAAATTAAAAAACCTGGCCTTGAGGAATAAACGGCTGGAAAGTGTCTTCTTAAGGCATAAGTCTTCCAATCTTTTCCTGATTTCTGCCACAGACTTCAACTTTGATACCTCCCTGAGTACTTTGTCTCCAAGACTCAAAATCAGAAGGCTGTAAGCCTTTTTCTTGATTTCTGCTTGAGTCTCCTTCTGTTCCGCCATTAAAACTGGTGTTTCTTTCTCGGTTGATGTCCCTATTGCCTTGTCCTCTTGTTCCAGCGCCCCTTCTAGGCCTTGACTACGGAGGAGAGCTTCCATCTTGATCCTCCATAGGCTGAAGTCATTGGTCCCATCGAATTTATCGATGTCAATACCTTGATGCAGTTGGCGCCATACCGATTTGAGACTCAGATTCTTTCTCCTTGAGTTTCTTGAAGAATCTTGAATGCCTTAGAGATTATAGGCTCTGATACCAAGTTGTTAGAGTAGAAACACAATACTCTCTAGGACACTCACACTCATTAAGTCAAGGATAGAGACTCACAACCACTCACGACAACAAGAATTACAAAACACAAAAGTAAAGAACAGAAATTAGCATCAAGAACACCACAAGATTATTCTGGTTCAGTTTCAAATTGAGACCTACGTCTAGATTGGCTTGGCCTTCACTTTTCCACTATCTTGTATAGGTTGATTACATGTGCTTTTGACAGAACTCTCTCATAGTCCATATATCCTGAAAACTATAGGGTTCCCAATCTCGAGTATACACAACAATACCCGCCTCACTCTTAAGCACACAGCCAAAACAAACCCACTTGCTTACAGGATAGAATTCCCGCATTAAGCACAAAATGAAGTACCGCACAACAGCCCCCTCCCGACTCCTATTTATAAGCCATAGGGCGGGAGTTACAATAACAGAAAATAACGCCCCCAACTGTCTGTTACCCCTAACAATCGGCCAGCTGTCCTTTTAGAAACAATCCTTCTAGAAGACTTTTCCTAACCAACTAAAACAGGACATAAACAACACTATTTTACATAAACTTTCTGATATCTATTCCACTAATCTAGTACAAATGTTCTAACACCTACTGTCCATCTTCTGAAGAAAGGCAAACTTTCTTAATTCCTGGCGACTAGGTTATATGCTAAAACACATCCTTTATCTCCACCTCCCCCTAAAAGAACCCTTTGAAGCATGTCTAGTTTGTTAGCATTGTTACCAGTTTTACAATCAAGAGACGCAACTAGAATATCCAAATTATCCATTTGGCCCATAGGAACAATTTCACTTTTGGCAAGATTTATCAGGAAGCCAATGCAGTCTCAAAGCAAAGAAGGCGCACCTTAACAATCTCAACTACCTAACTAGCACCACAGAAATATGGGCATTATCTACAAAAAGGAGAATAATGGAGGATAGACTCCTCTATCCCCAAATACAAGCCAAGAAGCAAGAGTTCGATCTCTCCGCTTCTAACTGTGGAATCATCAGATTTAGAGCCTCCATAAGAAGAATGAATAGGAAAGGACAAAGAGGATAACTCTCCCTTAGACCCCACAAGTTATCAACAAATCATTTGGAGCACCATTAACCAAAACTGAGAACTTAATAGAAGAAATACAGACATGAATCCTATTAAGCCACTTATGACTAAACACAATTAGCAGAAATTCCAACTTACATGGTCATAAGCTTTTTCTAAATAAAACTTACTTATCAAACCTGGCAGTGAATGATTAATCCTGAAGTACCGCAATCATAGCAATCAAGGCTGCATTCAAAATCATACAATCATGGAACACCAGAAAAAGCATTTAGGAGGTTGATGCTACACTACCAAAGACATCCTTAAATCTAAGTAGAAAGCTTTTGGATGATTATATATACCCTTCCGATCAAGTTAGCAGGCTGAAAATTTTAAATCTCAATTGGCCCTCCCAGGTTAGGGAAAGGTAATAGACAATTGGTTAAGATTTTTATCAAAACAACATGGCTCAAAAAAATCATTAATAGACTCCTAAACATCACCTCTAATCTCATTGTCACTCTTGAAAGACCCCCCCCCCCCCCCAAAAAAAAAAAAAAAAAAAAAAAAAAAAATTGACCCTAGCCCCAGGCTTTGTCACCCCTGAAGCTATTAACCATTTTCAAAACTCTGTTTGGATTTTTAGTGTTGGAAAATTTCATGACTAAAACTTGAGAATTGCCAAATCTTGTATATAAAGGTAAAAAGTATGTTGGAGCATGGGATTCAATGAAGAAAACTTCAGATTGAAGATCCAGTTTTCTATTGTGAGCTAATGCCTCAAAGGAATTTTAGCAGATTCAGAGATAGTTTGAATGCATATGTTCAGGATATTTGTATGGAGTCTAAGATATTGAGAGCTATTATTTTAGTTTGCTACAGGCCATTCAAATGCCTCTATAGCTTGTTCAAACAGTAGTCTAGAATTGAGAATTGCAAGTTCTATTTTGCATTGAAAAATAGGTGTTTAATCTCAATCCTCTCAAGATTCCTGAGACTATATAAGTGATGATGTGTAGCAGCCAGGGTTATAGATTTCAGAGACCAATAGAGAAATATATAGAATTTCTAAAGAAAAAGGCTTGACTCTGAGATAGCTCCAAGAAGATCAAAGAGTGCCCTCCATCATTCAAGGTTGTAATCACATGAATGTCTGCTTGTGCTTCGAGGGTTCTAGCAAAATTGATGACATGTTCATCAAGCACAAGTTGTGGCATATTCTGTGTTATAGTGAGAGAGAAAGTTTTCACCTTAGATTGTGGCTTCTAGCATTTGGTGAAGGGTTGGAACTTTGATCGCTCTTATTAACTTTGTTTTAATGGTGTTTAATTGATCTGTTTGCAAGTTATCCATGATATTTCTACAGGGACTTGGGCTTCCATGTACATTGCTATGTGGTATATATATATATATTCCCCAATTTATATTGCATATGTGGTGCTTAGATTAGGCTATATTTTTTACTTATGTTTGGTTAAGGCATATTCATAACACCCATAGAAAGAGTTTAATCTCGTTTCTTTTTCTCAACTTCTTCAAAAAAGGCCTTTCATTCTAGTTTATATGATCCATAGATAAATAATTAAAACTCAAACCCTCCCTTGAAGGTCTCCAACTCTCCTACTTTGTATAAATATTTTTGTAAAGCTCAAACATTCCATTGCATTATTTTTGAATCCCTAGAGCCTGCTACACCAGTAATAATCAAATTGCCAATATGATTATTCTCCTACAAGCATTAGTCAATTTGTGAAAATAACTAGTGTTCTTATCCCCGTTGTTGATAAAAGTTTCTCTCAACTATTGTTTCCAACTAATTTCTTACACAACAATAAGCCTTTGAACTTCTCATTTGAAAAGAAACTTAAGGATCCTTTCATCAAAGGGCAAAGATGTTCTTATAGCTTTCTCATCAAGCTTTTTAATTTCCTCCAAAAGTCTCTCAATCCTGAGATTAATCTTACCAAACACCCATCTATTCCATTTTCTAATTTCAAATGTTAAAAACTCAAGTTTGCTATCCAAGAGAAAACTTGCTCAAGCCTCTTAACTTGATACTTACCATTCTAAGCTCTTACAAATTTGTAGAACCTTCCTCTCTAAGCCAATATTTTTGGCACATCTTTCTTTCACACAGGAAATGAATAACATTAGAGTCCCTTCTAAATACAAGGATATTTGCAAGAAGACTTAGCCTACCTAAATCTTTTGCTAAATCTTCCAATGCCTCTTCAAGGATGGTAAATACATGAAATTCAAAACCATCAAATATATGAATGAATTTACAAGAAATAGAAGAAGGTCCGAGGAAGATTCCCAATTTGTTCAAATCCCTCAAAATTTGCAATTGGGTGGTTTTCATTGGGACTCCATTAACAAATAATAAAATAATACCGGCCAACCAATCACATTTACGGGCACCCAACCAACCCAATAAATACCCCAAATGCTATTATAGTATCCAGAGAAATAGACTCAAGCTTAGTTTCTTGAAGACAAATTACTTCTCCCTCTTCATCTCAAAGAAAACAATTTTACCAAAGATTTTTAACTGCATCATTTAGAGCCCTAACATTCCATAATATAATATGTAATAATGAGATCTTAATATATACTTTCCTTTTTTTGGGATAAGCCTTGTAGAAATATAACTAGTTCTTAATAATGTCACACTCACCTAGGTTGTTAGACCTCTATTTCCTAATCATCTAACAATTGACATTGAATATCACACTCACGGTGGTTATTTGTTTTTTAAGCCTATCCAATCACATTTCTTAGATGAACTACAACATTCTCCAAGTTTTCACCTAAGCTCAATTTTCTCAAGGGGGCCTATAAGTAGGCACTATAGATGTAATCGAAAATCAGATTATTGAATTGAAATGCAATTAATTGAGATTTCTCTCCTCCTCCTCTTCTTCTACAGCAAGGAGTCATAACCCCTTCCCTGGTAATTGCCCATTGCTAGAGAAAAAAAAAGGAAGAAAGAATTCTCCTTGAACCTATAAATCTCCCAAGCCTTCTATTACACTCTTTATTCCTATTCTAGCAAAATTAGAGTCCTTCCCCAACTAGACTGGCAAGGACAGGAAAGGTACTCTCTCAATGATAGCATGGGAAAAAAAAAAAAAGATATCCCAGCACGCACCACCTTATTCTACTGAAGCCTAGAAAAGTACACTTGTCATGACCTCAAGGATCCCCAAGGATATGGTAGTAATTATGTATTATATGTAATTCTTTTGGTTGTTGTACTTTGCTGTTGTAAGTTGTATTGTAATTGAAAGGATAAAACAGTCTATAAATAGGTTAAATAGGTTAGATTAGTTAGAGAATGGGATAGTTGAATGATAATTGAATTCTGTTTCTCTCTCAACTTTTCTGATCTCTCTCCCGATTTCCTCTGATTCTCTTTGTCTCTGTTCTGTCTAAATCCTCCCTCATTCTGTTTGTTTCCTCCTCCCTTTTTGTTCTAATTCTCCGTCAGATTCTTCTCATTTCCTATCAAAACCCTAGCTTAACCCTAGGTGCATGACAAATGGTATCGGAGCCAACGATTCTCGACCGAGAATTTGGAAATTTTTAGCAGTTGATTAAGGTCCAGATTGTGAAACAAATCCAGATTATTTTCAGTTATTGATTCAAAGCAGTTGGATCTCAGATGTTGAATTAGATATAGGCTATTCAGGAAGCTAGTTAATTCTCTATTGTAATTCTAGCGATCGGAGCATCAATTGATTGGCGACTCCTAAAAGCAATTACTAAGGCAGACTTAGGTTTGCTAAATCGAGTAATGGAAGGCTGTCCTTGGAAGCTGATAGTAGGCAATTCTCTTGGAAGTGGCAACGAGAGTCAATCGATTCTCAGAAAGTTCAACAGAGCTGATTGGGTCACAGAAATTTGTGGATTCATGCGATTCAGAGGCGATTATAATCCAGATGAAATACCTATAGGCCATTTCTCGGCTGAACTTGAAGCAGTGATTCAGGCGGATTAGGTTTGCTGAATTTTAGTACTAGAATAAGTTCCGAGGAGGTCCTTAGAAGCTGATCAAGAGGTTGTTACAGAGGTGAATTTTTAAGGATTTGAACTGTGGAGATGGCTAGAGGAATCAAGAAAGAATGCACTAAAATTCATCAAAAACTAGACCAATTTTTTATTCTGATTTCAAAGAGATTTCAGATTAGTATACCAGTGGAATGTTTTTCAAGATCCACTGTAGAAACAATTTGAGCAAGCACCGGAAGCCTACCTAATGTTTATAGTTTGTAGAAAGTAGATGAGTTAGCATTGGATCAGGTCAGAGATGAGAGTTGCAATGAAGAGTTCAATAAACTTAAACAAATAGGCTTTGTTCTGGATTGCCAGGTTAGGTTTGAGGAATTGAAATCACTGATGCTCAATTCCCATCTGACCTTGAAAAAGTCTTACTTTGTATCGAGATTCTTCAGTGGTCTAAGCGATGACCTAAGGGCTACTGTGGAAATGATGTATCCTACGTCAGTAAAACAAGCAATTGAGAAGGCTAGGCTACAGGAAGCGGCATTGGAAGCCATTTACAGAAAGCATAAACCGCAGCCTAAAAGTTATACCATGCGCAACCAGCAGATGGAGGTACTTCTAAGGTTGCGAAGGTCCTAAGATTAGGAATGGTAGTTGTAGGAAGTGAGGAAAGACCTGAATTGGATCAAACAATTCAAGATGACAAGAAAGGAATGTTAGTTACCAGAGAAGTTATGGAGGCTCCATTGGAGGAGAAATCTGTTGAAATGAATATGATTACAATTGTCAAGAACTAGAAGAAGAGCTAATAAATCAAGATGTGTCTATTGAGAGGTTGCAGGAGAAAAATGAGAAATTAGTTGATGGATTGACAGAGGAAGCAAAGTCCGTTGCATTACCCCTTGTGCCTAGTCCAATGTCAGAAGAACCGGTTAATGTCCAGAAATAGAATCTTGGGAGGAATGGTTATGAGAAATAAGGTTCTAAGAATACTGCTTCTTTGCCTTTGGCTCCGGAGAAGGCTGAGTCCATAGCTTTGGTTAAAGCAAGCATCAAACAGGTTTAGATAATTCCAGCAGGAGAATATCTTATTGATGTTTTGAATAATTTTGATCTTGAACAAAAATGATCTTCTTGCTGTCATTTCAGATGGTGTAGACCAATTTCTGGTGCTGGTTTTGGCAGAAAAGGAACAATTGAAGCAGGTTGAATAGAAGAACTGCCATATGGTTTGGAAGAGAAGGTTGCTGCCGGACTACTTATTGTTACAACTCGTTGGCCTAATTTTTGCATGAAGGTTAAGGAAATTACTGGAATTTACAAATCAATGGGAGAAGACGGCCTTGACATGGAGATCTTTGAGGAATACATTTTATATTTGCCGAAAAAGAAAAAGAAAGAGAACATAAGAGAAAAGAGGGAAAGGTTTAGAAGGAGAAAGCAAGAAAGGCAAAAAGAAAAAGGATGAACCAGATAGTGAAGGCAGAAATTAGATGAAGAAAACAGTGGTGGTTATAATTTCTTGGGGACAAGAAATCTCTCAAAGAGGGGGGAATTGTCACGACCCCTAGGATCCCCAAGGATATGGTAGTAATTATGTATTATATGTAATGCTTTTGGTGGTTGTACTTTGCTGTTGTAGTAGTTGTATCTTTTAGTTGTATTGTAATTGAAAGGATAGAACAGTCTATAAATAGGTTAGATTAGTAAGAGAATGAGATAGTTGAATGATAATTAAATGTTGTTTCTCTCTCAACTTCTTCGATCTCTCTCCCGATTCCCTCTGATTCTCTCATATCTCTGTTCTGTTTGAATCCTCCCTCAGTTCTGTCTGTTTCCCCCTCCCTTTCTGTTCTAATTCTCCCTCGGATTCTTCTCATTTCCCATCAAAACGCTAGCTCAACCCTAGGTGCATGACAACACTTAGTACCTGTCTGCCCATCAATTGAGGCAGAGGATATCATATTCTTGCTTGAAAGAGTTTCCTTTGACGAATTCTCACTAATCACTTCACTTCACTAATGAACAAAGTGGACACCCTTACACATTGTTGGAGAAAACTACCTTCGAGCCCCTTTTCTGATTGACCATGCTAAGAAGCACTTGAAACGGTAGCAAGAACCTAGCAAGACAAAGAAGCCCCTAAAGCAGCTCTTTAACACCCAATAGCCTGCAAGAGCATAGGTTTAAGTTGTGCTAGACTCTCTAAATGGGCGTTGGATGTTCGGTTGCAAATAGGAGAGAGTTCAATGGTTGAATGGGTTAAAGGATAAATCGGCCTAATAAAAGAGCCAATTTGATCAACAAAATGAGTAACTGATCCAAGCCCAAGGATAGATAATATGCACCCTTGAACTAAGAAGCTTGGCTCAAATTAATCATAGGGCCATCCTAACCCAACATGAGTGATCACCAAACAACATGGGAGACAGGGTGGTAGTGACAAGGCCACTAAAAACCAATGTGGTACAATGTAGTCATGTGAGAAAGGCAGTGCTACTTCCTCAGCTTATGGGGCAGTGCTACTTCCTCATCCTTAGTCCATCGTGTACTTAGTCCATATACCCTCATGCGTCTTCTTCTGGAACTGCAATTGCCCCTAGCATTGTTCTCTGGCACCTCTAATTCCAACAATTGAGAAATATTTTGGTTAAAGATTCTGCAAGGTCTAATTCAATCCAAATAGGAAATTCACAGATGGAGGAACCTATTTTGATCTTCACCAGTGTCAAGATAGCACTTTCGTTGCCTAAAACACAAATATGAATCAAATTAGAATGCTCACTAGCTTCTTGTCAGGTCCTAAGATCTGACAATGGAATTTTGTTAGAAACAGAGAGAAATTGGAGAAGAACTAGACTGAGAGGGGGGAAGAACAGTAAGAATTAGAGAGATAGAAGGTTTGGGGGAGAGAGAGAGAGTTCAAAAAGAGGGAAAGGATTCCATTCATAGCATCAAAATTATCCCCATCCTCTTACTATCAGCCTTTTATAGAGACTTCCATGACTGTAACAGCCGTATCAGACATATGTACGACTAACCAATTCATAACAGAATGCACTATTACAAATATACTCTCCTAGTTCCCTAGGGTTGTGACAATTTCCCTCTGCTTAAAAAATTTCTTGTCCCCAAGAAATTACAACAGTTGCGCCACCCATGGGAATTGTTTAAGGAGATCAGGGAGATACTCCCAAGTGGTGTGGTCAGGATGCACAAGAGCTTGAGTCAAAGGTATCAATCCTTGGTAGATGACTCATTTTTCTAGCACTGCCAGTGGTTCAACCTCTTCTACCAAGTCTTCAGCTGGTGGGGGTAAATGAGGGCTTGTGGTCTCCGTTGGGCCAGCAGATTTCTTTAGGAGGGAGACATGAAAAATCGGATGGACTAGCACATCAGGAGGTAGTAGCTTCAGGCGATAGGCCACTGTCTCTATTTTAGCTTCCACTTCGAAAGGCCCATAATACTTGGGACTCAACTTGGATATAGGGGAAGGTGAGAAGGCATGTTGCTGAAATTGTTTCACCCTTAAATACACCATATCTTCTACCTCAAACTCCCTTTCGCTTCTTCTACGGTCTGCAATCTGTTTCATCTGGTTCTGAGCCACTGCTAGCTCCTTCTTAATCAATTGCAACACCTCATGTTGTTGTTGTAAATAATAATCTACCGCCTTTTCAGTGCTAAGAGAGGGTATTACCGCAGGTGGTACTGGGGGTTTGTATCCGAACAGGGCTTCAAAGGGAGCTCTCTTGAGTGAACTGTGAAAGCTTGAGTTATACCACCATTGGGCAAGAGACAACCACTTGTTCCAGTTCTTAGGCTTGGAGAAACAAATACACCGGAGGTAATTTTCCAATCACTATTTACCCTTTCGGTCTGCCCATCAATTTTGGGATGATAGGCAGTCGACATTTGCAGCTTCACCCCCAAATTTCAGAATAATTCCTGCCAGAAGGTGCTGATAAAGATCTTGTCCCTATCTGAAATTATGGATAGTGGCAGCCCATGGGTTTTTATAACCGAATCTAGCAATAAACGTGCCACTTCTTGAGCTGTAGAGGGGTGAGCCAAGTTCAAAAAATGTGCGTACTTAGTCAATCTGTCCACTACTACCAAGATGACATTCTTCCCTTCAGATTTGGGTAACCCCTATATGAAATCTATCGAAATTTGCTTCCAAGCTTGTTCGAGAATAGCCAAGGGTTGCAGCAGCCCAAGGTAGGCAACCTGTTCGTGCTTGCAGCATTGGCATATCTCACAAGCCAAGACAAATGTGGTCACATCCTTCTTGAGTCCCTTCCAATAAAACAGCTGCTTGACCTTGTGATAGGTGACCCTTAGCCCCGAGTGTCCCCCCAACGGAGAACTATGCAAGGACTGCAAGATCTGCTCCTCCAAATGGTCATCATCCCCTACCGGCAACCTTCCTTTAAACCTCAATAATCCTGCTGATAGATTATACCCCAGTTTACTATTAGGTTGGACAGCCAACTGTGTTGCAAGAGTCTTGGCCCATTCTGATTTTTCATAGCTATCTAAAATCTCCTTCACCTAATCCAGAACTATGGCAGAAATGGCTTGGCAGCTACCTTCCTCTTCTCTTCGTGACAAAGCATCTGCCACTATATTCTCCTTACCTTTTATGTATTGAATCACGTAATCTAATCCCAACAACTTGGTGACCCCTTTCTTCTGCAGTTGGGTATGTAAGTGTTGCTGTAGCAAGAACTTAAGGCTCTTGTGATCCATCCTTATCACAAATGGGTGTCCTTCCAAGTAATACCTTCACTTTTCTACTGCAATGAGCACTGCAAGTAGCTCCTTATCGTATATACTTGGCCCCAAATGCTTAGGAGCTAATGCCTGACTAAGGTAAGCCAATGGCCTTCCTTCTTGGACCAGCACCGCCCCTACCCCCACGTCACATGCATTGGTTTCTAGGATAAATGACTTTGAAAAATCAGGTAAAACCAATATAGGTGCATCCGTCATGGCTCTCTTCAATGCTTGGAAAGCCCCCTTCGCCTTAGGATTCCATTGAAAACTGTGTTTTTTAAGCAACTTTGTTAGAGGCTTGCTCATGATTCCGTAATTTCTAACAAACCTCCTGTAATAACCCGTAAGGCCCAAAAAACCACACAACTCCTTCACTTTTTTTGGCCTTGGCCTTTCCACCATAGCAACAATCTTTTTAGGATCTATTTGAACTCCTTCCCCGTTATTATGTAGCCAAGAGACTCTACCTCTGAAATAGTGAGTGCTGCAGATCCACCTCTAGGTTCAAGGTGTTCATCGGCCCTTCCCCTTTGACTGCCATTCTCCAGCTCAACTGCATATACCGAGTATAATTGAGCCTCCATACCTTCCTCTTGTTGGAGCATCTTCCTCATTCTCTTTCCTGTAATTTGTTTGCATTCTCCGAACTCCAAACTCCCTGTCAATGTCACTTTCTTTCCTGCCATTTCAAATGTCACCTCTAGGTTGTTGAAATCAAACACGAGAGAGCTAACCGTTTTCATCCAATCCACTCCAAGAACTATATCACACCCTCCCAATTTCAACAGCCTAAGGTCAGCTTGCCCTTGCATCATGACCTGCTAAGCATTTTGCTGCCATTGGCCACTGTAACTGATAAGGGAAATGTGGTTGATGTTGGACATTGTAGTTCTATGGCAGTAGCTTCATCCAAGAAGCTCTGAGTATCATCAATCTCCTCTTCCCATGACTCCCTTTTACCTTGATTGTCTTACCTGATAGGCAGCCTTGCAAAGCATGCAGGTAGATTTCTCCACCTTCCTCCCTTGCTATTTCTTCTTTTCCTTCTCATCTTCTTCTACTGCCACTTCCTCTACTTCTTCCACTTTTTCTTCTAAGCCTTCCATTTGTAGTAGTTGTCTCCAGCATTGTTGACCGGGAACATAATTCTCCCCACACCAGTTGCATAGCCCAAGCTGTCTTTTTTGTTCCATATAGAGATGTTTCACCAGCGCCGGGTTAAATGGGGCCTTAGGAATCGAGTTTCCCTTCTGTACAGCCTGGTTAACAGCCTTATAAATTCCTCTGCCACCAATCTGCGAACTGTTCACCCCATAGTTCTTAGGTGACATCTTGTGCTTCTTAAAAATCGCTTCTAGAGTTAACTCCTAAAGCCGAGCCTTCTATGCAGCCTGTTTGATGGTGGTTGGTTGCATCACGTTAACTAACGGTCTTAGTTCATCAGTCAAGCCACTGATGAAACTAGACACAAAATAAGGTTCATCTAAGGTTGGACAAGTGAGAACTAATAACGATCTCAACTCTTCAAACCTGATCTATTAATCATCCACAACACCCTCCTGTTTTAATTTGTTAAATTCTTATATCACATTCGCCATTGATCTTCCCCAAATTGAGTACAGAATTCTTCTGTAAATTCATGCCAATTCAGTTCTATTCTTCTACTACTCCACCCTTGGTACCAGCTGTCTGCCACATCATTAAGATATGCGGCTGTCAGGTTTACCTTCTGGCCTTCAACCACTCGGTAGAAGTGGAAGAACCGCTTGCAACGCCGTATCCACCAGCTCGGTTTGTCTCCTTCAAATGTTGGAATTTCCTACCTAGGCATTGGGGTGTTGTTCCGATTGGCTTGAACTCCCCTAATTGATGTCCATGGGCTGAATTCTGATCGCTCCTCTACTTCCCGAGGCTCAAAAGCATGAGGTCAAATTCCCCCTCCAGCTAAAATCGGCTTCATAGTTGACCTCGAGGGAAAATCGACAGGCAAACTTGCGTTAGGCATCCTTGAAAACATGTTCAGGATAATGCTCAGTTGCTGGTCAAACTCAAAAAATTCCTCCCTAAAGCCAAAGACGTCTTCTCGCATGCCAATCATCTCGGCCCTAACGTTTCTCTCCATCATCAACATCATATCTCAGGCGGTCGAATTCTTGGCTGTACCACGACTCACCTCATGAGTTTGGCGAAGCCCGAGTTCCATCTTCTCAAGTCTGCCTTCCAACTGCTCCTGCATTTGACGAAGCCCACTCTCCATTGTCTCTAATCGGGCCTCCAGCTCTTTCAATCTCATTCCTTCCACCATGCCTCATCTCGAATCCTTCCTCTATTTTCGCCGTTAACCTCTAACCGCAATGTGTGGGATTGCGACACCGAATCCTTCCTCTGTTTCGGTCATTAATCTTTGGCTTGGGTACAACTGCGACACCACTTTCAATCCAATTTGATTTCACTTCGGATTCCAAAATCACAAGAACGCACTTCTACTCCAAATTGCGACACCCACTCCCGAGTCCAATCGCTAGAAGTCCATTGAACTGTGCTCACTTCGGATCCCAAATGCGATTGCCTTGATTCAACAATTGCTTCCTGACCCACTTCCTTCCTCGTCAGAATCTCAGCTTAGCCACCCAAAAACAACTTGGCTCTGATACCAAATTGTCAGGTTCTAAGATCTGACAATGGAATTTTGGTAGAAATACGTCACGACCCTAGGGTTTAGCTAGGGTCTAGGAAGGAAATGAGAGGAATTTGGAAGAGGAACGGAGAAGAAATTGGAGGGAGATATATTGCAGAAATCAGAGAAATGAGGGAGAGCAAGGAAAGAATCATAGAGAGAAAATAGGGAGGGAAAACATGAATTCATTCTATTCTTTCAGCATACCTTTCTCTACATATTATGGCCTATTTATAGGCTGTTCAACTAGAAGTAGAGTCTAGGAACAGCACCATGTGCACTACAACAGAACTAATAGCATTTCCTAACCAACAATGTAACCAATTACAGCTTTAACCCTAAAATAACCCAAGGGTCGTGACAATTCCCCCTCCTTGAAAGGTTTCTTGTCCCCAAGAACTTATTACAACCTAGCTGGTGTTACTTCATCCAATGCCTCTCTTTACCAATTGGTTCCTTCTTCGTCTTTTCTTGTTCTTCTCTAGTATTTCTCTTTGCTGTTGCTTTCTCTTTTCCTCTTTCTCAACAATAACAGTATTATGACTTGCTGCAACACCAATCTCAGCCATTGACTTCTTCCTTGTTGCTATTAAAAATGGTTTTGAATGAGCTGTCAGTCCTGCAACCCTATCTTTTCCAATCATGGAGATAATTGCAAACCTCTCTATGTGCAAAAATCTGTACAATACTTCCAATTCTTCTGGCTACAATGTCACCTTTGTCTTGTCTTGTGTGCCCATGCCAATGACATTTGTATGAGATGTTCCAAGCAAGTTGCCCGGTACAATCCTCTCTTCTTCCACCTCCTCTTCTTCCTCCAGATCACCCCAACGTTTGGTCTTATTAACTGATTTTTCCTCATAGTTGGGCTGGTCTTGTTGCAGAACCCTAGAAACATCACTATCGAGTAGACTACCATATTCATCAGCAAGAGGTTTGCCCCAACCTCCTACTTGCTGATTGCTGAAGTATACCCTAGGCACACTTTCAGCAAGTATTTCCTCCTGTAGAACCTCAGTTGAATGTACATCATCTTCCTTTTCCACTGCTACTTTATCAGCTTCTTGCACTACTTGATTAGCAGTCTTAGAAGCTCCATTAATAACATAGGTTTTGGTCCTTTCTCCAAACCTGTTACACAAGTCAATTACAAACCATGGCCAGCTCCATTCTACCCTTCCCCAGCTCCAATTCTGAAACCAAACGCTTGGAATTCCACTCAAATTAGTTGCAGCCATTTTTACCTTCTCCTTTTTAGCTACTCGGTGTTGGTAGAACACCCGTTCACATTGCCGGATCCACCATTTTGGCCTATCCCTGTCAAACACCGGAATAGCCAATGGAGCAAGAGTGGGCAAATCGGCACTTGGAACTGAAGTCGACAAAGTCCGATTAGCAGTCTAAAATTTATGTGAACACATGATCAAAAAATCGTCTAGCTGCCTACGAAGGTCCTTAACTTCCTTTGTTGCAGCAATTAGTCCTTCGGCCATCGCCTTAATTCAATTCTTTGAAATTGCACCCTATAACAGCCTTTAAGGATCAGCCTCTAAGGATCCTTTCAGTAACTCCTCCTTGTATTAAAATTCAGCAATCCTTAATCCCCGATGCAGGAGCAGCCTCCAAAGTCCAGCTGTTGCTGAACAGCCTCCAATAATCGCCTGATCCGAAATGCAGCTGTGACAATCACTCGGCTCCCTGAGTCTCCTTCAAAATCAGATAGGAATCGCTGTAGATCAGCAATCGCCCGCCTCTGTAATAACTTCCAAAGACCACAAGCTGCTTCGGGAAAATATCAATTCCCTTCTTACCACTTCCAACCGCAGCTTCCTACTTTCCTCAACCTCAATTCAGTTATGGTTGATCTCCAGGTTGCCCAATCGAATTTGCCTAACCGTTTGGTGTTAGGACAAATCAATGCGGCAGCCACCGCATGGTTAGGACAAATCAATGCGGCAGCCATAGCATGCACCTAAAGCTGGATTTCTCTTTCTGGATCCTGCGCTGCTTGGCCTTGCTGTCTTCTGATCACAAACAGCAACACAACATGCGTACTGGTCTGTTACTTAACCATTCAGAATCAAATCACCTTCAGATCAAGTGAGCAGCCGAAAGTTGATCGCAATAGCCAATAGTGACTTCCCCTCCAGCTGGAATCGGTGTCTTTGTCTCTCAATTCAGTTAATTCGACCGATCTCAAGCAATAAATTGGAGCAGCTCACTAAGCGATGACTCCCGACTGACAAAGAGGCTTTCGAATCGATTGCTAGCTTCCTTCGGTCAATCAGATTCAATAATCGCCCCAACCCATGCCCAATCACCGTCCAATTTGCTCCAGAATTTCCCAGAGTTTGCTGCTTCTTGAATCTCCTTTCGTAACTTGTTCGATTCCACACCCAATCACCGACCAAGCTCCGTAACCACCGAAATTCCTTGTCCCTACCTTGGCTCAAATCGCAGAACTCCACTTCCAGATTACAGCTAAGATCAAGGTCGGTTGCGTTAGATTCCTCTCTGAGGAACGTCACCTCCAATTTCCAGTCAGATTAGATTACGGAACCAGCTCCGCCTACGCAATTCAAATCGAAGTTTGCGGCCGAACGTCCTCCTCTTGCTTCGCCTCCCAAGATTGACCGATAGTTGCTTGCTCGCCTGGTTACAATCGGCCCTTGGTTCCTTCGGAATCGGATCGGAAATGTTGGTCGGTGTGATCCGTTGAAGCTCTTCGAGAGTTCGACTGTATCACTGGAAATTCACGGCTAAGGATTGATCGACCTTCTTCGCCTTCAGTTCCGAGCCCACACTCACCTCCTCGTGCGTCGGAATTGCCTAGCCAAGTCGCCTTCAAATCCCGAACTAGAATTACAGCCAATAGTCGATCGGAATTCACCAGCGGATCTCGGATCAATCCTTGTTTCCTTCCTACTTAGATCTGAAATGCAGACAAAATCGCTGCTCGAACTCGCCTGAACTATCTGTTTCCGTAATCGCTCAAGCCTGCATCCACTTCCAACCACACCACCCTGAACTACCTTCAGATTCTCTCGGAGTCACTGTCGAAACTCACCTAGCTGCTTTGCTTCGTCTCCAATTCCGAGCCAAAATTGCTTTGCTCGGCCTCGCCACTTGCAACTGATCTATAATCAACCACCTTCCTTATTCACTGTAATCTCAATCGAAATCATTGGGGTTCCGCGCCTTCAAATCCACCAAAAGTTACTCGAAGGACTCGCCTGGTCTGCTTCCACGCCTTGTCTCTTCCAGTCACGTTCCTTGTTGTCAAGAGTCCTTCCAGTACGCTTTCAATTTCCGTATCGTTCGAACAGCAACATTCGTTTCAATTTCTGAATCATTGGAACAACAACGTTCAATTTCAAATCATCACTGGACTCGAAGTGATTCATCGATCGCCTTCTGCCATTCCGAACACCTTCTAGCGCGCTTCAATTAAACAGATCAACACGCGGCCTGACGTCGGAATCACAGCCGAGGACGACCGGCTCTGATACCAAATGTCACGACCCTAGGGTTTAGCTAGGGTCTAGGAAGGAAATGAGAGGAATTTGGAAGAGGAACGGAGAAGAAATTGGAGGGAGATATATTGCAGAAATCAGAGAAATGAGGGAGAGCAAGGAAAGAATCATAGAGAGAAAATAGGGAGGGAAAACATGAATTCATTCTATTCTTTCAGCATACCTTTCTCTACATATTATGGCCTATTTATAGGCTGTTCAACTAGAAGTAGAGTCTAGGAACAGCACCATGTGCACTACAACAGAACTAATAGCATTTCCTAACCAACAATGTAACCAATTATAGCTTTAACCCTAAAATAACCCAAGGGTCAATAGAGAGAAATTGGGGAAGAATCAAACTGAGAGGGGGGAAGAACGACAAGAATTAGAGAGAGAGAAGGTTCGGGGGAGAGAGAGAGTTCAGAAAGAGGGAAAGGATTCCATTTATAGCATCAAAATTATCCCCATCCTCCCTCAAGAATAGTGGGAAGCAAGTTCTGACACTTGGGTTATAAAAAAAAAAAAAAATTATCCCCATCCTCTTACTATCAGCGTTTTATAGGCAATTCCATGGCTGTAACAGCTGTATCAGCCATATGTATGACTAACCAATTCATAACAGAATGCACTATTACAAATATACCCTCCTAGTACTAATTACAATTATGCCCTCGTGGTTCCCTAGGGTCGTGACACTTCTAGATGATTATCAATTTGAAAACCACCAAACTATCATCTATCTCCTTAAATATGACTAAATCCCAGGTCATCCCTGTAGTCTCCATTCAAATCTATCCAGGCTTCAAACAAAAGAAAAGTAGCTTATAAAAGGGTTCTAACAACCAAGATTCAGCTTATGATTTTTGGGACTGCCAGCGTGAGTTAGGACACCAGAGGCTTTTTTATCAGAAGGGATAAAAATGAAGGGAATGAACGAGAATGGAAGAGTAAAGGGGGAAGATAATGGTACCATTCCATTAAGCTCAATTCCTTCTATATGATGATGTAACCATATTTATAGAATTTTAAAGATAACGATATGTTTATCTGTTACTTTTAGATATATCACTTTTTTTTTTTTGTTATTTGTTTTTATCTTTTTCATCCCTGATCTCTATGTCTCTTAATTTAAATTCTAACACTTTCCATCAAGAAGAACATGGGTCATGTGCAAATATTCATCACATATATATTTCAAGACCCCCCCTTTCTTCCTCCACCACACACACAACAACCATCAGCCAGCCTTAAGGTGGGGTTGTCTACATGGCTTCTAGTTTTCCAATTATCTCTATCTATGATCATATATTCCGTAAAGCCATTATATCTCATGTCATGCTTAAAAGTTTTTCACTATTTTTTTGGTGTTTACTTTTTTTGTTGCAAACTTTTCTCTCCATAATAAAAATTAAATCTTGGTAGCAATGGTAAGGCTGCTCTTTTGTAACTGAAAGGTTGTAGGTTTGAGTAGCAAAAATAGCCTCTTTGCAAAGGAAGGATAAGGTTTCATACAAAAGGACCCTTTGATGGCCCTCACAAATGCCATGTGCACTAGGAAGGCCCCTTTATTTCGATTGAGATATTGAAAGAGAAATACAAATCCATAACTAATTTTTCTTGAATCTCAACAATATAACAAATGAGCATTATCAGATGCATTGTGCCACTTGACAAGTAGTCGAATTAGCTTAAAACGATCTAAAATGCCAAAGGCCATAATATACGCTTATAACACAAACAAATAACTTTATTATGAATGGCAAGAGTTAATGATGTATCCCAAACTTGTGGTTATAGTTTATAAATGATAAAACTTGCCATCCAATGCTAGAATGTTCTTTACTAACACAAATAAGTGATTCATCCATGGCCATTGTATCACCACCAGAGGATCTCAGCATTGACTCTTTAGCCTCTAATACCAAGTAAATGTATGAGGATGTCATGTCCCCGATGCACAAGCTTTTGCTAGGGTTCTGAAAGGGTTGTTCTTCTATGCAACCTTACTTAACTTTGCAAAGAGGCTATTTCTACTACTCAAACTTGTGACCATCTAGTCACAAAAGAATAACCTTATTGTTGCTACCAAGACTTGCTATCTAATAGCATTTAAATACAAAAATAAAGAAAAAATTTATAAGGGGGGGATAGTACTCTACTCCATTTAGCTCAACTCACTGTATATAGAGATACAACCATATTAATAGAGATAAACCCTAAACCATATAATATATAACTAAAGATAAAGATAAGTTTATCTCCATCTGTTAAACCTTAGGGATTTGAACTAAAGCTAGAGTTTATCCATTATTTTTAAATCTATCACTTATCTCTTTCATTTTCAACAACACATCAAGCCTAAATCCCACTATGTGGTATCAACTACATGAATTCTAACTTGTTAACTATTTCTATCTATGGCCTTTTGTAAGGTCTTTATAACTCATGTCTCATATCATACCTAAAAGTCTCCCACCCAAGTTTTTCTTGGTCTTTTCCCACCTCTTTTGCAAAATATTTATTCCATTTCATCCTTTCTCTTCATAGGAATCTCTACCAAACTATTTTATTGTTTTTCAAGCATCTTTTCCTCAATAAGAGCCACTTTGACCTTACTATAATATCTACATTTCTAATTTTATATTTTTTTGTATAGTTGCACATTCACCTTAATCTCCTCATCTCTGTAACGCTCATATTTTGCACATGTTGGTGCTTAGCTTTAAGAAATCTAACTACACATAAAACTTTGGATGCACTTTTCCATTTTAACCATTCTACCTTACTTCTTGTGTAACATCCACATTAATCTCTCCATCCTTTTGGATGATTGATCTAAGATATCTAAACTGATATTTTCTTGGTTATTTTCTTGGTATGACTTGATCGTCAAGTTTTACTATAATATCATCCAAACTTACATTTTTAATGAACTTTCCTATAATATATTCAGCTCTTTATTTACTTAAGATAAAATTTCTAGATTCCAAAGCGTTCCTCCATATCTTTTGTCTCATCCAACAACAAATTGTCACCAAGGCACTTCTACTTGGATAGCCTAGCAAGTTTATCCATTACTACAACAAAAAGGCAAAGGGTTAATGTAATCCAATTGTAATTGGAAAATCTTTAATATCTCCTTCACATGTTTGCAGTCCATGATACAAGTCTTTAATAACCTTTTGTAAGCAATTTAGATTCATTGATTCTCTAAAACCCTCCACAAGACTTCTCTAGAAATTTTGTGTAAGCTTTTTCTAAATCTATAAACATTGTAAATCCTTTTGTTTATCTCAATACCTTTCCGTTTGGTGCCTCAACAAGTATATTGCTTCCATCATTGACGTACCAGGCATAAAACCAAATTAGTTTTCAGACGCCTTAGTATTAGGATCGCTCTAATACGACTTTGTTCAGAATCTAGGTCAATCACAATCACATACAGAAATCAAGAAAAAATAACACAGAATATTTAATGTGGTTCCACCTCAATGACTACATCCATGATCCCATAACAATGGGGTAATTCACTAAAAATAGTTTTTGTCAGAAAACTAAAAAACTCTCAACAACCCAATTTTGGACAGATAAACTGAAAAATCCTTGCAACCATCACATCTCATATAACCAGTTGGCCCCAAACTTTGACGATACAATTATCTAACTATGAAACACTTGGAACACAACTTCTAGATAATTGGTTGGCCAAACTCTGAAGACTATTAATCTTGAGTTGTGGTCCAATTTACAATTGAATTGGGGATGCTTATTCTAATTGTACTAGGACTCCTGTACATATCCCTATTTCCATTCACAATGAAATTGGGTTTTACTAAGAGATTCTATCTCTATCAAACCAGAATTTGAGTAGTTATGCTAAGGCTTTCTTTCCCTTCTTAATCTTTGCTTACTCATTCTCTCCTAAAGTTAAAACAAAAAAATACCCTCTTCTATCAGGATATAATCAGCCCAATTGTTTTTTTATTCTTCATCTTTTTCAACGGCTGCTTGATTTTGTTTGGACATGCATGTCTATTGAACATGTAATTCTTATTTTTTTCCGAGTTACTAAGATGCCCCAATGTAAAATTTTTTTCTCTACCTTTATTGAATAACTTAGAAAAATACTCCTTTCTTCTCTCCATTCCATCTCTCCTTGATCGCCCCATCATTTACTAGTACTTTTTAGTTTTTGACTTTGCTTCATTAACTGTGTTTTTGTTTGTTATAAAAGATTATCAAATATCTTGGAAACTTTTGTAAAATGTACGACTGGTTAAGGTGATTTATTACTATTACCACTTGTGGAGGTGTACCTTAAGTTCATATGATCTTCTGCCCACCCTTTAGCAGAATTTCCAAGATGGATTGAAATTATCCAATTCATATATAATTTATTGCATATAGCTGTATGAAATTGATAAAGTAAATTTAATCTGAACTTTTGTCACTTTAGCTACCTGCTTAAATGGAATTCTCGTGCTGTTCTTTGTTGATGGGTTTTTTTTTTTTTAATTCGAACCTTGTTCTAGATTCCTAGAGGCTTACTTGATCCAGTTTTGTACAGAGTGCAAGAAGACCTGCACTCCATGTTCCACTTCACTTGTTTGAGAGGGTCAAATGATTACAACATTCAAAGTTGTGAATTTGATTATGACTTGAGATTCTCTTGTGCGGTCGCATTAGCTTTAAGGGATTCTTTTCTTCTTCATCTGAGAAATATAACACAAGGTACCCCATTGTTAAGATGCTATTTGATTTTATAGAACTAGGACATACAAAAATGTGCAAAGGCCAGTCTCATTACATACATGCGTAACTCATGAGTGCATTAGAGGGTCATATTAACCACTTCTATCCCTGTTTCTGAAGAGAGAGCACGCATGACTCTAGTGACAGTTGATTTATATACGAGGTCAAGTGAAGCCACAGTGTCACCGCTGAGCCATTGGAACAACATCACCGTTCTATAACCCATGTTCCAATACTCTAATTATTGGAACAAGGTAGTTTTAATTATCTCAATAATCTTTACCTTTATCCTTTTTGTTTGTTAAACCCTTCATTTTCCAACAGGTGCCCCAATTGCTGGATCTGCTGTTGATCAGGTAGAGGAAGTCATTGGTTATGTCAGTCTGGGCTATCCTTTCGGTCGCCTTGCCTCCATTCTCTTTGGAGGTCACCACAAAGCTATTCTACAATCTCCTAAACCGAAGCTTTTCGTAATGGGGACTCGGGATGGGTTCACAAGCATTAAACAGCTGGAGAACAAATTAAAATCGGCAGCTGGCCGTGTTGAAACTCATCTGATTGAAGGAGTTGGCCACTTCCAGATGGAGGGGCCTGCTTATGATGCTCAGATGGTCAATCTGATTATAGGTTTCATCAGCTCATTATTGGATCCCGGAAGCTGAGAAACTCTGTACGATATGATCTCATCAAGGCCTAGGTATTGTGCGTTGTAGACAACACTTTCTTTGATTCTTGGTGGTGTGTATATAAGGCCAATCAATCCTACAAAATGGGATGGGATAAACGTGAGATGTGGGGCTATCCATCAGTCTCTGCTTTATGCTTATTAGCTTAATTAGGTGCTCTTTCGATTGACAGAGGAATATGATTGGCTTTAATACAAACAAAGCTTCAAGTTAACCATAAGTAGTAATATATTTCTGATACACCATATGGGATGGAAACCAAAGCAACCAAAATTTCTACAACTGACTGAGTGACCATATTTACATACAACTCTCCTTCCCAATGGATAGTAAAAATAAAATGCCATCCAGTTGCCATGTGATTGCAGCTCCAAAACTTTGCCCCACTCACCATCAACTCGACTGGTTGTTACTGCTGGGATCCCTCCATCCACCATTCATTTTTTGACCATTTGGGATTTGCTGTTCTGCATCTGATCCAAAACAATGTGAAAAACGAGTGTCCGGGGGAAGGGAGAAAGAGAAACACACTTTAGAGATCGTAATCCATCAGATAGAACATCTTCAAGCAATGGCATTAATTAATTCCCGCGATGTATCATTGCACGAAGAAAAGACACCTAATAGAAAAACTTTTTGACTACAGCCCGGTGATAATCAATAAACTGTTGCACCAAATCACAACAAAACGTCTGGATCTTTCTACATTATTTCAGTAATTTTATCTGGAACAAGGAAAGAAAATGAGATAAAAGAGGAAGCCATTTTATAGACATTTGGCCGGTTCATAATTTTTCAACAGAGTGGCGTCCCAGTTTATTTCTAGCATCAATTATCCGCAAATGTGCGGACATATTTTAGACATTCTGGCCATCCATCTTTTGTCCAGTCTTCAAATAGTTTCCCCAACAACTAACAAATATATAAACAGCATGAGACTACTTCCACCTATTCGGAGCTCCAAAGAGTACTACAAAACATAGAGAGATTATTTATTTACGCATGTTTTTATTACCACTTTCACTGTCAGATGCATCTGCAAGCTTGTCAATCACATCAATCAATGCTTGCTCATGATCCTGCATGGACAACAACGCGGGTTGTTAGTAGCCCGAACAAGGATTGCCAAGCGAACCCTGCTGGGATGCTTTGTTCAGTTCAAACCTTGAGCATTTTCTTTGCCTTCTGAATTTCAAGAAGATCAGGTTGACCTGCATCAAAAACCCTCTCCACCTGTGAAAGTTGAAAGGTGAGGACAAAAAGGTGTACAAAGTATGAAACAAGTACTTCAGGATAAGTTCGCCAAAGGTTATATGAAATATACCTCTTTTATTAAGGTTTCCGTATGAAGTATTTCAATTTCATTTGGAACCTTTCCTACTCCATTCTGTAACCGAGGCAATTCTTTTCTCAATTGATCCTCTGCTGATCCCCTCTCTCTTCTAGCAATCCCATGGCTCACAGAACTATCAATTTCATGGCCTCCTCGCTGAGATATTCCTGGATCCTCACCCACCCAACGGATATCGTCTGGTGAAATCTGCAATTGAACAAAACAACACTCCAGTCACTAGGAAGAAACATGCCATCTTATGGAGTCGGAATTTAACTGAAATTTATATGAAGCAACCACTACCAGAAAGGGAAAAAAAAAATGTGCTAGCACTACAGTCCAAGAATTGACACAGCTGCCAAATATAAGTCACCCCAAAAGAATGTGGCACAGGCAAAAAGTCTTTCCTGCTTCATTTTTACCTCAGAATCACACAACATTCCTCACTTAGGAATCAGATGAACCACTTACGTAAAACATCTATGGAAAATCTAGTACTACTTTCACCAATCAGAACAGAAACTTTCATGCCTGTGACCCTTTTTGAAATTTATCCTTTTGAACAGGCACGCCATCCTCACTTTTACTTTGTATTGCTCTTACTAATTTTCCCTGCTCAAAATGGCAGGACAGAACTTTTTCAGACAATCGAATTGAATAGGCAACAGTTCAGTTTCTGCTCATTCTTTATTTGCTTTATAAAATATCATATATTTTTTTAATTGATTTCATTAAGTGAAAGTGGGAAAACACAATCCAACCTAGAAGTATAATTTTTGTTTGTTTTAACATTATCCGATTTTTGCAAGATCCCATATTTATTTGTTTGAACACTATTAAAATAATTTATATTTGAAAGTATTTTCAAAGTCATATCTACATTTATCTTATTATCTATTTCATGTTAAATATGTTTATTAATTTTTTTGTCAAATTAGTGCCTTGTTTCGCTCAGGCATTATTGGGGACCTAGTGCTGGAAGAAATATAATGTCATGGCAATACCCATTGCCTCGGCAACAGTCTATAGCAAGCATCATTAATTGTACTGGAATAGTGATTTACTGTTTCCAACCTGAACTGAATATCCAAACTGGAATCCTATAATAAAAGACCTGATCATAAAATGTGAATCACCTGAGTTCAGCCAAAGGGATTTTCCCCTCAGGTGATTGCAGTTCAGCTTCATTCAATATCAATGCTTTATTGCAGGTTAAGATTCCCCCACCTGAGGATGGATGATCCCTCCATTTTGGACTGGCAGTAGCCCTAGAATGAATGCCTCGTTCTCATTGTTTGCTTAATGGAATTCTAACTCATAGCTTTTGGGTGATATCAGAGCCATTATTGCTCCACCACCTTCTGTGCTGGCTAAACAATCAAGTTGAGAAATCATTGACCAGTTTTTGCTGCTGTAGTTTGCAGATCCTCGTTTGGGAGCTTCTTTGAAGGCAGTTTATAGGCTCCAATTAGGATGGAAGCCATCAAATCAGCCAAGGCATGACTCTTCATCATCTTTGGGATTATACAATAGATTTCATATTCTGACAATAGCCATCAAGCTATTTGTTTGAAAAGTGTAGGCTTCAATAGAAGGTGTTTTATAGGATCACGTGGTCACTAAGTGCAAAATTTGTAACTTGAAGCAAGTCTCAAATTTTGCGTGATGAATACCAATGCATTGACATCAGACTAGAAATTGATTCCATGACAGCTTTACATTTTTATACTTGATGATCACATTATGACTTGGAAGGCGAGAGGCATGTCACCCAATGGGAGAAAGATTTTCTATTAGCTTGTTTTGTGTCGTCCTTTGTGACCAAGGGATTGCAGCTTCTTTTAAAAAAAAAATAAAATCTGGGAAGGCTTTATAGACATCTGAGAGTTACCCAGGGTGTCCTTTCATATCTGAACATTGTTGCTTAAGTCTATTCTCAGCAGCTTAAGATAACGTGTGGATGCAAAAGCTACTACAATCTGTCAATCAACTTCTGGCCACTCCCAAAGGGCTCAAGAGATTTGGAATAGCATTTATTCAGCTATTTGAGTTGCAAGTATTTTGCGCTTTAACTGGGTTATTTTTTTCTTGTAGATACAAGGTTTCAGTTTTTCACTGCGAGCATCTTTTGGATATCACTTGCTAAATCTATGGGGGTTCCTCTAGTAGTCATGAAAAAAATATTGCAAAGCAAGCAAAGGACCATCAAACTAGTCAAAAATTCCAAGTACAAGGGTAAGAAGAATTTAGCCTTTTTAATGAACAAAATACAGTACAGTGACCAATTTGGTATGAAGTGCAAAGTTCAGGGACTAATGGTGTAATTTACCCGAAGATTAAACATATACACAATACCTGTTGCAAAGAACTAGCTGCAAGAAAATAGGAAATAATTGTGCTAACTATTCCAAATAATGCTGGAGATACCTCTTTCAAGTTAACCCACTCCCAGGTCTCCTTTGCTGTGTGTATGTCATAGACCAGAGCATGTCTACCCTGGAAATAATAATAAAATGAAAAATTATGACTACAACATTGTCAGATAAGAAGCAGAGATCTCAGAACATGTCTTATCATGGTGCAAATTGATGCATGTCTTATCATGTCTTATTTTTCAATGTTTTTTTTTTTTTTTTCCCACCATCAGACACTTTACTAACATTTGAGAGATACTTGTGTCCATTATAGATTCTAGTTGACTATTGTTTAAACAAATTAGAACCACATTATAAGTTTGAAAAAATCAATTGAAAATTTAAATGAAATAGAAAGGAGGCAAATTTATATTTATTAGTCCTCCCTCTTTAAACTGTTTGGTATGACAAAATTTCGGCAACATAAACATTAACAACTATTAACCACTCTTGTTTTCTATTGTAAAGGTGAATTATCTTCATGTTTACATATATGACATACAATTTGTTACTTGACATGTCTCTGAGATATTGTGTTTGATTATTTTTTTTTTAATTACCATGTCTTTGTGTGTGTGGCTTGCATGTAGTGTTTGTGTGCCTTAACCACATCCATACTTCTTAGATTGTCATACAAAAGGAAACAAGTGCAGTTATGACTAAGCAGACAGCATATCAAGTCAAAATTGTAAGCCAAATATTTTTTTCCCTAGTTTTTATGATGCAAGCTTAAACTTCAATAAGGCCTTCCATCTTGTGGCTTGTGTGCAGAGGACGGGATAATTACTAAATGTGAAGTTATCCTTAAATATTTCATAGCATTTAAAGCAAGTAGCCAAAGTTGACAATACCGTTCCTTAACTATATTGACTAAAAATGGTAAAAGGGGGGGGGGGGGGGGGGGGGGGGGCAGTAGGGATAATTACTAAATGTGTAGTTATCCTTAAATATTTAATGCGAGCAAACCAACGTTGACAATACCGTTCTTTAACCATATTGACAATTCTGTTCCGTAACCACTCATTTCATAATAATGATAATACACAAAACTACTGATAAAATACCACTACTCTAACATAAAATACCATTAAATCTATATCACTAAAAATATAAACATCATTAAACAGAGAAAAGGAAAAAAGAGAATAACATTTTTTGTTGAAGCTGTGATTAGGATATAATAGCATATGATATAATGGCCTTACAAAGGATACGAGGATACAACCTGCTGGAGGTTTAGAATTCATGTGCCTGAAGGATGAAGTTTTACAATTGTTCTAACCAAAAATTTATTGTATTTATAACTTTTATCCTAAAAAGAAGTTCTAAAAAGACATATTGCATCCTTAGGTGTGTCTAACCCATGAACATGTACAACTACTGAATGTCTTAAACATATCCAAGAATAAACAAGTAATGAAAAGTTATGAAAAGCCATTTTTTCATGTCCAACATGTATCCCAAAGTGTCCATGAGTGTACATGTTCAAATGACTGAACACCCCAAATGACGAGTCCATATTTTCCTAGTTCCTTTTGCAAACATGGTTCACCTTTCACCCACTTGAGATGTTAAATAACTGTTTGCTTGAAAACAACTGGTAAGGCAAGCCCCAACTTCTCAATCAAGACCCTGAACATACCTCCAAAGGATTGTAGTCAGTTATGACAGCCTCATAAAAGGTGTTGTCTTCTGGCCATCGAGTCATCACTTTCCTTCCAATTAATGGATCACGCGTTGCTGCTTCAGCAGGTTCTTTTGCAACAGCAGCACCAGAAGAACCACGATTTGCAAAATGTCCCATGCCAGTAGTCCCTGTAGAAGTATACTGCATAGACTTCAATGACGATAAACCAAATACTGGCTGCCCCTGTTGATGAAAAGAGAGGTCAAACTATATATTTATTCGCAACTCAAACAGCAAATAATCAACATACAGGTCTATTAACCCTTCTGCCTCCATTTCCTACTGTGGGCCCTCGTTTTTCTGCAGAATGTGAAGGCTGCACAGATGCAGCAACAGCCTGAGAGTGTAATGATCGCAGTGGTACACCAAATGACGGGTTTACTGATTGGGACATTTTCTGCTTCTTGCGGGATGCTGATGTTGGGCTGGGTACCAGATCATGAACAGGATGGGGTGTGCTGAGCATGGTGCCATGGTGTCCACTGGCTTGTCTCCACTCCCTATTAATTAGTAACCATAATATCCAATTCATTTCAGGATTGATAAAAATTGTTGCAGACCAAACTAACTATTAGCAGCAAACAGACACAATTTCCATACCTTATCCTACAGATGATATCATCAGCATTGACCCTGGTCAAAAGCTCCCTATGTTCATCATCTGACACTCTCAGCTCTTTCCTAAGTTCAGTTATTAAGCCTTCCTTCTCCTGCCAATTGAAGACATCATGAATAATTACTACCTGAACAGAAGAAATTTAAAGATCCAAAGCATATTCAAATAGGCAAAGAAGGGAGAAGTAATGTACCCATGTAAGGGCATCAGACTGTGCTTTAAAAGCCCGCAAGACTGCACTGTATGCTTCCTGTTCGAGTTGGTGAATTTTGGATTCCATTTCGCTATGCACCCTAGAAATCGGGATGGAGCTTACAACGGATCTTCCATTCCCTGCAACCCAGCCACCTCTTGAAACTCTATTATTGTACGATGGTGGAAGATCATCATCTGTTCCTGCACTTAGTTTGAATGCAACAATGAATGTCTCCAGAACACAAAGTCCATGAATAGATCATAAATTTATAGAAAATACAGCAATATTGTCTGATTTGGAATCTTATCTCAGTGCAGCTTAAGAAACCAGCACTCCCCCCCCCCCCCCCAACCCCACCTCAAAGAAAAAACTAGGGTTAGCTATATAAATCCGAATTTAATATTCAGCTATCTTAATGATCGTACTCTACGTCACCATGTCAATTACCTTATACTATACTACTAAGTGGTCGAGTGGCACAACACTATTGCTCCAATAACTCAAAATTCAATCAGGAACTAGAATTTAGAATATGAAACGTTGCTTATTGCAGAGAAGAGGGCTTTGAATGTTGATAACCTTCGTACAGCTGCGGCTAACGTCATCTCCAATTGCGCAGCTCATCATTAGAGGTCGAAGGGATAATATTTGAGTTCTTAATAGAAGTCAACAAAAATACACAACCAAACCTCATTATGGAACTGCATCTTTTCCCCAAAAACGCAACTCAACTGAACGCGAAAAGAAAAAAAAAAAAACCCTAAATCACAATAAGAAACCCCGCTGCACGCATCAAGCTACAAATACATCTACACGAACAAACAAACAGACACCCGTAACGCAACGATCTATTTTCTCACCGCTGGTGTCGACATGCGGCCCATAGTCCATAACACGCAGCTCCACCGGATCCTTTGCAGAAAACAGCAAACCCTAGAAGTCGAATACGGTTGATTCTGAGCGTGAAGCTTGTTTGAACGGCTACGAGTCTTCGAATGGGAGGAGAATTCGATGCGGCAGATTGTCAATGGACTCTTTGCCCATTGCTTCGTCTCTGTCTGGGCGAGAGGTTCAGCATTGGAGCTCAGACAAAGAGGGAGAATTTGAAGCTGCAAATCAATTTCCAGACGGAGGCATCGAAGACGTAAGCATGTGGTGCCATATATATACACAAGAGAAGTGATACAAGGCCCGAAAATTGTGACCCGAACCGACCCGACCCTACCTAAATTCTTTGCTCATTCCTAAGGGGACGTTTGGACTTTCCTAATTGAATTTCAGGTTTTAAAGTTTAAAATTTTTAAAGATTTTTAACATTGTGAAATATGAAAATCTTATAGATGGACTGTTAGCGATTTCTCATTTGAAGTTGTCAAATATTCAAAACATTACCCTTGATTTCTTATTTCAAATGACTCGATCGACGATAATATTTCTATCATCCTAAAAAATCGTCGAACAATCAATATATCATTTTCAATTTATTATTATAAGACTAACATTATAAAAACACTATTCTCAATTTCTCATTTCAAATGATTTAGTCAATGTTGGTATTCATATCTTTCTAATAATATCAATTGATCAAAACTCTATGAAGAAATATAAAGAACGAGATATTAAAATTAGTATATTACAATATCAATAGACCAAAATAAGCGTTAGTGACTATGATAGTATACGTTTTTTGATTTATTATTTCAAATAACTTAATCAATATTAATTTTCCTATTCTATTAAAAAATTACCGAACAATCAAAACATCATTCTCGATTTTTTATTACAAGACATGTTACCAAAATTGATTTCTTATTGCTTCTTATTTCAAATGACTAGTCAACGTTAACATTTTTGTCCTTCTAAAAAACTATAGAATAGTGAAAATGCCACTCTCAAATTTTTATTACATGATTAATATGGTCAAAATGTCACTCTTAATTTTTTATTTTAATCGACTTGATCGGTGTTAATATTTTCATTCTTCCAAAAATGTGAATTGGTCAAAAACACTATTCTCAATTTCTTCCACCACTATAATTTTTCACAAATTTTGACAATTTGTACATTACTCTAAAAGATTTTAGATTTTCAATGGGCCTGGGCCTGGGCCATGCAGTACTAAGTGGGGATTGAGATAGACTTCTCAGGCCCATATTGACAAAAGGTCAAGATGGCCGAAGCTTGGCCCAAAGGCCCAATCAGGCCCATAGAAATCCTTATAAAAGATTGTAGGAAAAAAAATTGATGAAATGAAAATATCAGAGCAATTTTGATTTGACTGTCAGTTTTGTTTATTTATTTTATTTGTTTAATGTGTTATTGTTTTCATTTTCTGAAAAAATAAATGATAATAAAAAATAAGGGCTTGTTTGACTACAACTTTGTTTTCAATCTTTTATTTTTGTTTTTAAAATTTTATAAACAAAAATTTCTTTTTTTGTTTACAAAATTTAAAAAAATTAAAAATTTAAAAAAATTTATTAAGCATACACATACTAAACAGTAGATGCAAAGGTTGACTCTTGATATTATAAGCACTAAATGGGTGATGACTTAGTCGATGATGGGGGATATTTTGGTTTTGGTAAAATTATGAAAATACTTATTTATTCAAAGGTGACACGTGTTTTAAGATATTCAAATTAATTACGAGTAAGGGACGTGACCTATTTAACTAGACCTGCCATAACTTGATCTCCACTCTTCTAGATTGTCTCACGAGTTACGATTTAACTATCTATATAGCACAATTGTAACCCTTTTCTACCTCACGATATGCGTATATAAGAACATGAATTTCAAGAAATATGTATATTAGTAATTACATATTGATTACTTAATTTCATCTTTAATATTGAAATTGATTTAATTATCGAATGATATATCAAATGATTAAGTCCCATTTTTACAAGTTAGATTGCACAAAAATGGAAACAATATATTTAGAAATAAAAATGAGAGAATGCATAAATAAATAAATATGAGGGACTTTTATAAATATAATTTTTAATATAAAAATTATAATAAATAATTATTTAATCTAAAAAAACATAAATTCCCTAATAAATGACTTACTAATTAAAAATAAACAATAATTTTTTTAAAAAATCATAAATAATATAATTTATAAAAGTTCGTCCACTTCATCATTCTCTTTTTTCTTTAGCATTTTCATCAAAGAGTATGGTCTCCAACTCTTAAAAATTTTTAATTATTTTTTAAAAAATTTTAACATAAAAAATTATATCTTAAAAATTTTGAGTTAGAAACGAAAAAAATCCGTCCTAACATTTTTATAATTGAAATGTGTTTATGATATTTTTCTAATATTACGAAGCGGTCTCCAAATGTTTGTAAAATTATAAAAATGGTCTAGAAAAGTTTTTTTAGTGTTTTGGTAGAGAAAATATTTTAAAAATATCGAAATGACATTCCTAAAACGTTTTCGAATATTATAATTTAGAAGATAAATAAATTTTGAAGACACTCAAAACAAGAACCTGATGCACTTGATTTTGTATAAACTCAATGATGATTAACTCTAATCATCATCATCAGTGGATCTGGAAGTGGCGTTAAAAGAAGAACTTTGATTGGATTCACGTGCAGGGCCACGTGATGCGATAGTAGTTTAATGTGGTGGGGCGGATATCATGGAAGCCGAGCCGGGAAACGCAGTAATAGTCAATTGAGCCTCACATGACATGAGCGGCTTCCACCTTCCAAAGCCGTAAAACTAGGCCTATGTAGGTCTCACTTTTTAAAAATATTTATATATTAATATATTATATATATATTTTGTAATGGGAGAAACTCGAGAGGTCTCTCGATAATTATCTAGGTTGGACCCATATCACATTATATAAAATCCATAATTTACTTACCCTACAACTCTAGGTTAATAGATAGATTCGTCGTAAGTCAAAATTCAAAAATATACATTCTTATATAAATATAGACGATTATATAATTTTAGACAAGGGTAGATTTAGACCCTTGATCTTGGAGTATTCTAAGTTTCAGAGTGCGTATAATAATTTATCTATAAAATTATAAAAAAATTACAAAAATATATTAAAATTAAATGTCAAAATAGAATCCCCATTTTCTCGAGCTTGTGGAAGGTTTTAAGAAAAAAAAATTGAAAAATCACCCATAAAATCGAAAAACAAAAACTTTCGTAAAAAACAACATCGTTTTTGACATTTCATTTAGTTTAATTATTTTGATTTTTTTCAGTACGAAGATCGAATCGAACTAAAATAATCAAAAGAGACAAATTTAAAACTAAACCGAATCAAAATACAAATTAAACTAGACTACCTATTTCAACCGATCGGTTTGTTAAATATTTCTCACCCTTAATACCAGTCTTATCATTTCATTTAAAACTTTATCTAAAAAAAAAGGTAATATGTTATGATCAAATGTCAATGAATGAACTTTCATGTAAAACTCTTTATTCTTTTAAGTAGTATTAGTTAATCAAGATATAGACTAAAAAATATAAGATATAAAAATTATTTTAAACTTTTATCTTTTCCAATGTATTTGTTAAACTTATCTGATGACGCTTGAAAAGGAAATCATATAACTTCTTATATGACATTTTCTAGATATATTTATCTATTTTTTCTCCAGATAAACATATCTTGGACTTTACAGATAATAAAAAATAACGCATATGTCATCTAGTGCATTTCAAAAAATTTAATAAACAGTTTGATAAAAATCTTAAAATACTTTCATTTTAACTATTTCATATTTTGATTCAAAAAGTATTTCAATCTTATCTTATACAAATTTATTTTATTGATTTTAACAAATACTAATATCACCTACAGACCACTGCTCTAGTATATATAAATATATATATATATATATAAGTACATATATTCATGCATATATTTTATGAAGAAAAGGTTATGCAAACCATGTGTAGGCAAGCCAGCAAACAAGCATGGAAGCAGCCCATATATATAAAACCTACTCCAACTCCCGCTGTCTTCTTCTTCCCCAATATAATCAGCCCTACCACTCTCACTTCACACGCTTGCTTCTCTTCGTCTCTACCACCAAACCCAAACGCCATGAAGACGATGATCAGTTGCAGAGCTTTGGCTGCTCATATCCTCGCCTTCTTCCTAATCCTTCTCCCCATTCTCCTGATCTTCTTCCAGTGCCCTCCATCATGGAAGAGTACTCTAACTCCCGGAGACACCATCCATGATCAGTCCAGGAAGCTGTTGTCTTCTCAGAGATCCATTATTAATGGAGCTGCAGAAGATCATAAGCGCAAGCAAGCTGTGGACGAGAGCCTGAGGAAGATGCCGCCAAGCTCTCCCAACCCTTCACAGAACAAGTAGCTAGCTAGCTGTCAGGGAGAGAAGAATTAACTCTTTCTTTGATCCAGCTGCTGGTTTTGCTTCATATTCAATCTGTGTTTTTGCTCAATGTAATAGTCATCTTACTCATCTCAGCTATATATATATATATATAGTCTTTATTTTCCTCTGATTTCTACTTTAAATCGACTCGGGATAGTGGGTGGTAGAGATATTCAAATTTTAATCTAGACCCAAAAATCAGTTCGGATCAATTGTATAGACCTCGGTTTATTTATAGAGTTTAACCAACTTTCAGTCTGGTCTGATCTAGTTCAAGATCGGTCTAAGATTGAAAATCAGTTATAATTAATATAATAATATTAGTTATTAATAATATACATATAATATATAGCATATTAAATTTTAAAATTTAAATATATATTATATGCATTTTTTTAAAAAAAAAATTATATTAAAAAAATAACAAAAAAATTGTTGGTTAGTAATGGGGTATTCATTAGATCTAGATAAGAGCCGATCGCATAGTCTGATTTTGTTCGATCGATCTTAACTTGTTTTGATTTTTATTTTTTCTTAACACATTTTTTTTAAAATGCATATATATAAATATCATCCAAACAATAAAACAAAATATAAACAAGACTCAACCAATTTATACTTTAATAATATGTTGTATATTATATAATATTTATTATTAATAAATAATATTATTTATTTTCAACTTATTTTTATTTGTGAACTAATCTCTGACTAGATTGAACCAAAAATTGATTGAAGTTAAAATTATAGATCGAGTACCAAATGGAAAGTTGAATACCTTAATTAATAAGAAGGGTATCACCAACCAAATATGTACCAACATAGAAAAACTATTTTTAAGATTTCAAATTCTTCAAAGAATGGAATTTGCATTCATATTTATTTTTATTTTTTTAATAAAAATAAAAATAAACAAATAAAAAACGACTAAACCTATATTTTTACTCTTATACGTTCACGTTTTTTTAGTGTGATCACTCTAATTTTTTGTTATTTTGATTATATTTCTAAATCTGTATTTTTTAGTAAATTTAACTCTTGTACTTTAATTTTTTTTTTGTTAATCAAAATAATAAAAAGTTTAGTTTGTCACAAAAAAAAAGTTAAAGTATAAGAGTTAAATTAATTCTAAAATCAAGTTTAAATATGTAATTGAAATAATAAAAAATTCAAACAATTACAAAAAAAAATGTAAAAATACTAGACAAAAATATAAAGTTGGCCAATAAAAAATACAACAATGCCAAACAGTCCCAAACAATGAATTCAACAGATCATGAGATCCAAATGGTGGGTTACAATCTTGCAGTGAACAAATCCAACTGTACATCTCTTGACTAAGTGGGAGAAGTTTTGTCAGCTAGAAGCCACATGAAGCATCCCATTAGGGAGCTCATCAGCTTATTAATGTTGAATAAATTTCTTGGCTTGCAGCAATTGTCAGATGCCACCACGGCCCTAATTTAATCAATTGTTGGGGAGCTCAAGATCAACTGTGGCATGTGCAGACAGAGCCCCATATGCCCAAACAAGAAGAAAGCCACCAAGTTTTGCCCATCTATCTTCATTGGTTGCTCCTCATCTATATATACCCACCTTTTAGCATTCAAGTTTGCTCTATAAAAGCCCCAAAAGTTGTTGGGGTTTTGGGGCCCTAGCATCTTTCCTGGCGCCTATGGGACTACTCACCCGGGGCTTAATATCTCGACCTGTTGGCACCCATGTTGGTGCAGTCTTTCATGTCCGCTCGCAGCTTAGTGTGAGGCTCAATGATATAAGAAAATAAAATTGTGCCTCTGCTAACAATTGCAGTTTTTGTCACAGTAGCAAGCGTTTGATCATCTCAGAAATATGTTTAAATATGATACATAATTGAAAGAGAATTAAAGAAATATCAAAATCTATAACTATTAGAATCTTACTGTAAACGAACTTTAAGTGGGTATTCGATAGATAAAATCAACACAAGAAGATTTATGTGTTTTAAATTGGTGCTCCTTCTCCCTAGCTCTCTAGTATCTGTGTGATAGTTCTTAATGAGACAAATGATCACATTTTTTTATTTATATAAAAAACTATATTTTGTTATGTAATATTCAAAATATGACGTACAATTAATAGAGAGTTAAAAAAAAAATCAAAATTTGTAACAAACACATGGACAAAGCAAACAGTTTTGATTGAGTACGTAGTAATACTTTTTTTTTTTATTGAACTTTAAGCTGGTGCCAACTTAGGTGCTCATTATAGGGGCTTAGTTAATGGGCCTTCAGTTCATTGTTAATTAGTCAAACTAACAGCGGTCAAGGTTTGTTTGGCGATCAACAAAAAGGTGCGAAATTGACTTATTTTTAAAATTATAAGTATTTAATTGGTCCAAAAAAAAAAAAATCGCAAAGGGAATTCGCCGTCACCATTGTTTAATTGGTCGTTTGAGTAAAATTTTTGTACATGTTTAGCGGTGACTAACATTTTTATTAAATCAAAATAATAGTACTAAATTAGTTGAAATTGTCAATTGAAATAAGTTGAATTTAGTTTCTAAGTTTAACAATTTTAATTATTTCAGTTTGATTCGATCTCTATATTGAAAAAAACTTAAATAACAAAATCGATCAAAATGTCAAAAATATTTTTTTTTAATTTGTTTAATTTGAACATTTGTTCAATCGATTTAGTTTGATTTTTGACGTAGATTTAATCTATTTGATTGGTTAGAATACTACTCACCCCTAGTATATGTAGTAACCCGCAACTAAGTATACTGTGTAATTTCTATAACTAGAGTTTAAATTTAATACTCATTTACAAAGATTTTGATTGAATTATTTAACACAAAACTATTAGCAACTTGAGAATTACTTATATTTGCTGGAATTATTTTAATTGATTTGAAAATAATTATTTTATTTTATTTTTTATTTTTCCTAACCGGCAAAACCTATAAACACTTTTTTTTTTTTTTTTTTTGTTTAAGATACATTTGTGCCCCTCAATTTAGAAATTTTAACCATTTGTGCCTCTAAACTTTGAGGAAGACCCATTGTGCCCCGCAAGTTATATTTTGGAACCTATTACACACATCAATTTTGAATTTTGGACTTATCATGCACCTCATTGCCCAATCAATACTGTGCTTGTAAGGCAACACCATTATCTTCTTCTTCCTTTTTTCTAGTGCTAGTGACCTCTCGTCTTCCTTGTTGCTAGCAACCTCTCGCATTTCTCGTGCTAGTGGCGACGACTATCTTCCTTAATAGCGGCCACTAGGGTTGTTGATTGAAATGAAGAAGAAATAATAAGCCCAATTGCCATGGCTAAGAAGAAACAAATCGATTGGCCATGGCAGTGAAAAGGCAACCTGATCAGCCATGGCAGGAAAGACCATCGATCTCGATCGATGGCGACATAAACCCATAAGGTTGTGATCGATTAGACTATCCTATCGACCATCAACGACGCGGGAACAGTGTCGGTCACAAAGACCCATGGCAACGAACCTTTATAATGGCGACGACAATACGAGAAAGGTAAGCAAGTAATTGATTGTTTGCCTTCCACGCCTCTAGTGACTAGATCTACTGCTCACACAATTGTTGTAAATGTGTAAAGAAGAAGAAGAAGAAATGAATAAGAGATGAGAATGGCGAGGTGTTGATGGCGGCAACGAACAATGATTGAGGCTTTGATTGTGTTGATGTTGGTTGCATTGAAAGTGAACGACGATGGAGGCATTGGCGACAGTGGCGATAACAGCTGCAATGGTGATGACAATGTAGAAAGAGAGAGAGAGAGAGAAAAGGCATGGTTTGCACTAACATGTGATAACATTCCATTGGTTTTAGAAGAAAATAGAAGCGTGCGTATGTGACTTATACAATTTTGAGATTTGTAATAGGTTCAAATTTGAAAGTTGAGGGATACAATAGATCTCTTTTCAAATTCAGGAGTACAATTGGTTAAACGCCCCAAATTAAGGGATAGGTTTATGCCTCAAGTCTTTCTTTTTTCATAGCTTTCTAATGGGAACATGTCGAGTATAAATTATAAAAGTGTAATTAATCTTAAATCACGAGTTATTCTTAAACGAAACCAAAATTAAAGGGTTTTTCATATTAAAAAACACCCACATAGACCTTAACACAACATAAAAACCTTCTCAAACATATTTTATTAGTTAATAATAAATGTATTGTATTTTATAGATAAAATTAAATAATAAATATATTTTATTTAACAGCAGAGGGCACGTATTGCTCCCAAACCATTATCCATTACCAATAACTAAATTAAAGAGGATTCGATAGTCTAATCATGTTATCAAGTGTTGTTTGGTAAGAGCTTTTTACTTTGATTTTTGTTGCTAGAGAGCTATTAGTACGTTTAAATGTCTCACTATAAAGTTATAAATAACTTTTCGAGTAAGAAATTTAATTTTTTTTTGAATTTCTAACGACCCATAAAAAGGGATTTTTGAGAAGCCGAAAACTTACTAATAAACAAAATTTGATTTTTTTGTATCAAACACTTTATAAAATTTTCATTAAAAAAACTTCACAAATACATTTTAAGTTTAAACTTAAATTTTATCTTAAGTCACGCCAAACAAGCCCTAATATTAGGACGGTAGAATTTATAATGTTTTCCACTTAACTATAGTGATTGTACTGGATTATCCTTGTTGAAAGGCCCAACCATATGGCCTAGATATATGAAATGGAAATGTTATTTGAATATTTAAGTTTGTTATATTTATTGATATTTTATATTAATATATTATATATTTACATTAATATGACATATAATATAAGACATTAATATGAGACATTTTTATAAATATTAAATTTAAGTATTTAAATAATAATTTTAATATAAAATTTAGGGTTAATTATGAAAAAAGTCTAATCCTTGTTGTGAATTTGTAATTTTATTTAATTCTTTTAATTTTAGCAACTAGATTTAAATTGGCTTAATTGGGATCAATTTTATCCATCGATTTAGAGAATGTGTTCATACCAACATGGTATGATAAGTGTCATATAATAATAATATTTGTAGAACCCACATGTACATATAAATAAAAAAAAAAGAAAAAAATGTAACTTGTTATACATAATTTGTTTACTTTTTTTTTTTTTTACTTAAGTATATATGTGAATCTTATAAATATTATTATTATATGACACTTGACATGCCAAGTCAACATGAACACATTTTTTTTGAATTAATTTTATGTGTTTGATAAAATTATACTTAATTGAGTCAATTTAGACTTAATTGTTAAAATTAAAAGAATTAAATATAAAATTACAAATTTATAAAATAAAATAAAATTATTTTCATGATTAACCCTAAAATTTAAATAAAAAAATAGACACAATGATCCGTGCATATATATCTTTGGCTTAGGGGAATAAAATCCCAAGAAACTTCACTGGCAGTCACTTTTGTTTAAAGTCAGTCCCAAAAATCAAACACTATGGGGAGACCAAAAGAACCAAATATGAACCCTCCCCCCCCTCCTCTTGTGAAAAAGTAAAAGAAGCTTGGAATAAAGAAGCTTGCATAGAGATAAACAAAGACCCATTGATTCCTCAGAACCAATGTTCAAATTGGCTAAAATAAAAAAGATGGTGAGTAATGGGGAATTGGTATTATAAATGTTAATTTTTGAGTTTAAAGTTAAAATAATTAAGGCTTAGAGAAGTGAGTGAATATTGACAAATTCGAGCAATGAATCTGTTTGTAATTTTTCTCTGATATTTATATTTAGATTCTCGTTGTTCGGAGGAATGTAAATATACGATAGTAGTTTAGATTTTTTTTTACATGTTTTTATTTTTAGTTGTGCTGCTCGAGATATGCCCTATCTTAAAATTATAGACATTTTGAGATTTTTTTTAATACCATTCTTACTTACAAAAAAAAAAAAAGGGCTTAAATAATAATTGAAATCATAGTATTAACAATAGTAGTACTATAAATATAAATATATTAAAAAGTTGTAAAATTGGCTAATAACTAATAAGATAATGTTAATTATTGTCTTATAGGTCATGGTTAAGATGTAATAAAATATATTTTATTTTTAGATAATATTTATTTACTGTATTTTATTTTCAATTAAAAAACATTATTATAATTGGTTGAGGTTAAATGTATGGCAATTTATAATATTTTATCAACTAATATGAGTGTTTTGTAAAAGAAACAAGATTTAATAAATGTGCATTGTTTTAAAATAAAATATATTTATTACATCTAATGCTAACCATTAACCTAATTATTTTATATATATTTTTATTAACTTAAATATCAAAGGGTCTTCTTGAGATAACTTTTTTTTGTGGTAGTTGTGAGCTATCCAACCCGAAATTCAACTAGATAATGCGCTAGATAATTCCTTCAATGGTCAAAGTTAGTTACATTATTTATCAAGAGTAAATTACACTCAATACTCTCGAGGTGAGGTACGTAATTTGACACTGTCGTCTCCCCAAAAAATGGAAACGACACCGACAAAGTTGGCAAAACCAAACCAACCATCGACGACCAATCAACGACGGACGGACTCACAAGAAGAAGAAGAAAAAAGAGAAGAAAGTCACAGCAAACTTACCAAACACTGAAGCCTGTCGTCTGTACGGAGACTCGTATCGAGCATTGGGCGGAAACAGTCGACGTCTGAGAGAACGGCAGCAATGGAAAGCTCAAGAGAAGAAGACAAAAAGCTTAAAGAGGTTTTAAAAATAGCGTGAAAGAGGGAAATGGGGTACATCCCCTACTATTTATACTAATGGAACAATCGATCCAAGCCATCAGATCAATGAGCAACTTATCACATGCTCCACATCCAGCTTGTGGGTCCCACGGGCATAATTATGCGCAGAAATGGGGGGAAGTGCGCATTAAATGCGCTGCCGACAAGACGTGCTACGTGAAACGATGAGATTTAAAGCAATTGGGCAGGAGCCGGAGGGTTAACAGCTAGCACGCGTCAGCCCCCAGTACGAAGATTGCACCGCGAGCTGGGGGGCTTATGTTATACATTATTTCAGCATCACCTCTTTATGGGCCAAGCTCAGTCCAATGGGCCGGCCCAATCACCCAGAGCTCGGAAGATCCCAGCGACCTCGTCAAATGAAATCCATACACCACCGAAGCCCGTAAAGCAAGCACCTTACGAGCTCCTGATAAAACTTCTGGCGAGCTCTCGATGATCGACTAACGGGCTCGCTATAAAACCCTCAGTTCGCTGTACCACCCAAGTCACTAGCCTAGAACCATCAGCTAGCATAGGTGGTAAAACTGCTGAGAAGTCAGAGGTATGGACGATTCACTTTACCTGCAACAGCCCATGCCCCTCGTAATGAGGATCTCACTCCCGATTTTGTGTAGATGATAAAGGTTGTTTGTCCCCCATTATACACTCATTGTATTTCTTTATGTTATCTAAATTGTAAAAGCCCCTCGGTATAAATAAGAATGATAGATATCATAAGGGACATGGACAGAGAGAATAATCAAATACCGCCATTCTGAAGGAATAATCAGAGTGCGGTCGTGGAGTAGGTATCTGTTATATGTATTTCCCGCATCTCCCCGCATGGGCCAGACTCGGTCCGATAGACCGGCCCAATCACCCAAGGCCGAGAAGGCCCGGACGACCTCGTCAAGGAAGGTCCAGCCTCCATCAAAGACCCGGAACTCGTAAAGCGAGCGTATGGCGAGCTCCCGGTAATCCCCCAACGAGCTCGGAGCAATCGACTAACGAGCTCCTGAAATATCCTCCAGATCGCTGGGCCATCCAGGTCGCTCGCCTAAAATCTCCAGCTCGCATGAGCGGCAAAGCTGCTGAGAAGTCAGAGGTAGGGTCCGATCACTTTATCTGTAACAGCCCATGCCCCTCGTAATGAGGATCCCACTCCCGGTCTTGCGAAGGCGGTAAGAACTATTTGTCCCCCATTATACAAACACTGTATTTTTATATATTATCTAGATTGTAAAAGTCCCTCAAGAAAAATGGAAATAAAGGGGGCCATGAGGGGCAAAGAGGAGGGACACAGAAAAAAGAATAATCAGATACCGCCACTCTGGGAGAATGATCAGAGGGCGGCCGTGGACTAGGCATCGTTCTGGCCGAACCACGTAAAAGATTCTGGTGTACACGCTTGGAACTTTGGGGGAGGGGGGGGTTTTCTTCCTTCCTTCTCGGTATTTTTTTGGATTGACTCACCGCGGCCCAAAACGAATCACGGTCGGCCGAAATCAAACGTCGACATTTTGGCGCTAGAGGAAGGGGCCGCTCTGATCAATAGCCATGGCTAGAGGAAGGAATACTAGAAGTTCCGAGGCGGCGGTCGACCCGCCTGAAAATCACCACGACCGACCACGAGACTTACCACCAAATGGAGGACCCATTGCCCCGACAGCCGATACTCCTTTGCCGCCGCCCGCCGGAGACGCTCCCGGCATACCACCACGGATCCCTGTCCAGCCTACTGTCCAAATCACCGGGACAGGGACGATCCGGGACTGGCAACAGCGCCAGGAAGCATTGGAGAATACGGTAATGCAACTCGCTGACGCGGTCAGAATTCTGGCCCAAGCTCAAGCACGGGCTGTCCGCGACCCACCGGCGTCGCCTCGCAGGGTCCGCCAACCGCGGGAGGAGAGACACCCACCCGCGGAAGAAGATATCGGGGATAACTACCCGTCCCCAATTCACCGCTCCCCAGTCCGAGAAAGAAGCAGGCGATCGCAAGCCCAGCAATCAGTAGGACCGGACTCAACTGTGGAAGAGCTGTATCAGAGGGTGCGACAGCTGGAGGAACGACAAGGAGTCCGCAGCCAGAATAATGGCCGTGGGGATAGGACGCCGTTCGCCAGAGAAATTGAGCTCGAACCCCTGCCCCGGAGGTTTAAGGTCCCGAGCATGCCGCAATATAATGGGGACAGCGACCCCTATGATTACCTGGATGCGTACAACGTGCAAATGGATCTACAGACAACCAGCTCGCTGGCTAAATGTCGCGCCTTCCCAGCAATCTTAGGAGACATCCCCCGAGCTTGGTTCAGAAGCCTTCCGCCTCGTAGCATCAACAGCTGGGAGGAGTGCCAACAGAGGTTCCTTAACCAATACAGGGCTCTAAGGAGGCAGCTCGCGCCACCTTGCCACCTCGCCACCGTATTCCAGAAAGCAAACGAACCATTAAGGGATTACATCGCCAGGTTCAGGCGCGAGGTGAGCAACGTCGAGGATCCCTCGGATGAAAGTATCCTAACGGCGATCTCCGCCGGCCTCCGAAAAGACGGAAAGCTCTACGAGAGCATCTACCGAACCCCGGTCAAAGACCTGGGGGAATTCTATGAACGAGCTTCCAAGGAAATCCGATGGGAAGACGCCTTCGGGACGAAGAAGCCCGTCGGGTCGAGAGAAGAAGTTGGGGGCTCCAGCCAGAGTAAGAAAAGGCACAACGGAGACGCCGGAAGAGAAGCTCGGGGGGAGCGCTCGAGCAATGAAGTGTTCAAGCGAGCTCGGAAGGCAGAGGGAGATGAGCGACCTCATAGATCACAGCGCTTTGACAGCTACTGTGCCCTGTCAGACCCCCAAGAAAGGATCTTCGCCATCGAAAGGAACAAAGAGGAATTCGGGAAGCCCAACCCGTTAAGAACCCCAAACAAATTCCGAAACAAAGAAAAATTTTGCGCATACCACAACGAGGCGGGTCACAACACCTCGGAATGCTGGGCCCTAAGGGACGCCATCGAAGATCTGATAAGAAGAGGTCGCTTGAAAGATTACGTGGTGCGGCCGACTAATCAACCAAGCCAGCCGCCGGTACAGCAGCAGCCTCCCACCGACGACGACCAAGCACCGGCTGTACGAACCATCTACACGATCCATGGCGGGCCCCACCTCGCTGGTTCCTCCCACAAATCCCGCGACAAATACATACGAGAGGCCAACCATGTCTTGCTAGCGAGATCGGGCGAACAGCCGGTTCCCGCGAAGCGGCCTAGGGGTAACCCAATCCCGGAGAAGATGTTTTTCTCGGAAGAAGACGCCAGAGACGTCCATTGGCCGCACAACGACGCACTCGTTATACGAGCCCAGGTCGGCAACTCCGAAGTGCGGAGGATAATGGTGGACACGGGCAGCTCGGTAAATGTAATGTACAGAGCATGCTTCGATCAGATGGGTTTGGGACCGGAACAGTTGGCTTCGTCCCCAGAGCCACTCTATGGTTTCACGGGAGACGCAGTGATTCCCGTCGGTCGGATCAGCCTTCCCCTTACCATCGGGGATGCGAACCGCCAGGCCACTACTTTGGCAGAATTCCTCATAATTGACTGCCCCTCAGCATACAACGTCGTACTCGGAAGGCCGGCGATGAACGACCTGGATCTAGTGACCTCAACCAGGTCGCTTACGGTGAAATTCCCGACCCCTGACGGTGTAGGGTGTGTACGAGGCGAGCAGCACCTCGCAAGACGTTGCTATGAGGACGCCCTGAAAATGGGAGCAAAGGGAAAGAAAGTAAATATCATCGCAAAAGTCGGCCCGCGATCGACCGGCCGATGGGAGGACCTGGATCCACGCGAGGTCGACTGCGAAAAGCCCACCGGTCCCATGGAAGAGCTCGAAGATATCTCAGTCGGCGAGGCAGACGAGGAAAGGCACCTCAAGCTAGGCAAGAGTCTAGCCCCCGAGGTAAAATCCCAACTTACAGATTTCCTTAAAGCTAACCTTGATGTATTCGCATGGAACCACGAAGATATGGTGGGAATCGCCCCAGAAGTCATGTCACACAGGCTCAACGTAGATCCAGGCTACAGGCCAGTACGCCAGAAGAGGAGGCCAATGACTCCGGAGCGTTATACCGCTCTTAAAGAAGAAGTGGACAAACTCTTGGCGAATAATTTCATCAAGGAAGCCCACTATCCGGTCTGGGTGGCCAACCCGGTCCTAGTAAAAAAGAAAAACGGGAAGTGGAGGACCTGCATCGACTTCACCGACCTGAACAAGGCCTGTCCTAAAGACAGCTTTCCCCTCCCCAGAATCGATCAACTCGTAGATGCAACGGCTGGTCACCGCCTCCTCAGTTTCATGGATGCCTATTCAGGCTACAACCAAATCCCCATGAACCCAACGGACCAAGAGCACACCTCGTTCATAACCGACCGGGGGCTCTATTGTTACAAGGTCATGCCCTTTGGATTGAAGAATGCTGGCGCGACCTACCAGAGGCTGGTCAATACGATGTTCGAAACACTGATCGGAAAAACCATGGAAGTATACGTTGACGACATGCTGGTAAAATCCGAGCAAGTGACGGACCACGTTTCCGATCTAAGAGAAACGTTTGGAGTCCTCAGGAAATATCAGATGAAGCTCAACCCGCTCAAGTGCGCCTTCGGTGTAGCCTCTGGAAAATTTCTTGGGTTTATGGTAAACAACAGAGGCATTGAAGCCAACCCAGACAAAATTAAGGCTCTGCTCGACATGAGGTCGCCTATAAGAAAGAAGGAGGTGCAAAGCCTCAATGGTCAGGTCGCGGCTCTGAGCCGTTTCATTTCAAAGGCAACTGACAAGTGTGCCCCTTTCTTCGAGCTTCTAAAAAAGGAGAAAGACTTCAGATGGACAGAAGAATGCGAGTTCGCATTCCAACAACTAAAGGAGTACATGGGACGGGCCCCGCTGCTCGCCAAACCTAAGGAGGGAGAGAGGTTGACCTTGTACTTAGGAGTATCCCAACAGGCTCTCAGCGCGGCCCTCGTTCGGGGGGAAGAAGGGGTGCAGCACCCCATTTATTACGTCTCCAAAAGCCTAATCGATGCAGAAACAAGGTACGCACCAATCGAAAAATTAGCTTACTGTCTAATAGTGGCGTCGAGGAAGCTGCGACCCTATTTTCAAGCTCATGAGATCGAAGTCCTGACCAAATACCCATTGAAACAAATCCTCCAAAAACCGGATACCTCAGGTCGTTTACTAAAATGGTCTATTGAGCTCGCTCAGTTCGACATAAAGTACAAACCAAGGACGGCGATAAAGGGTCAAGCGTTGGCAGACTTCATTGCCGAGTTTACTGGGCCAATTGACGAAGAGCCGGAAAACCTGAAAGGACCGTCCTGGGAACTATACGTCGATGGATCATCGAACGAACAAGGAGCGGGAGCCGGGCTTATGCTAATAAGCCCCGAAGGTCACAAAATCCTCTGCGCCCTGAGGTTCGGTTTTTTAGCCACCAATAATGAATCCGAGTATGAAGCCTTACTAGCAGGACTCCGCCTGGCAAAGGAAATACGAGCTGAATTCTTGGAGATCTTCAGCGACTCTCAACTAGTTGTCAACCAGGTGCGGGGAGAATACCAGGCCAGAGACACGAAGATGGCAGCATACTTACAGAAGGCACGCGAACTTTTAGCCACTTTCGAAAAATATGAAATGCATCAAATCCCCCGTTCCCAGAACTCTCATGCGGACGCTCTGGCTCGCCTAGCAACTGCCCGGGACGCAGAATTCTTGGGGGACATACCTGTCGATTTTTTGGCCACCCCGAGCACAGAACAACGAGATGAAACGCTACTGATCACGGTGCCCCAAAACTCATGGATGACCCCCATCTTGGAATATCTGCAAGACGGGAAACTACCGGAAGACAAGCTGGAAGCACGTCGCCTGCGAGCTCAAGCCGCCCGATATTGCATCTACGATGAAAGACTGTACAAGAGGGGATTCTCAGCCCCACTCCTGAGGTGCATTGACGGCACCGATTGCCAGTCTGTGCTAGAAGAAATTCATGCAGGCCACTGCGGTAATCATGCAGGGGCACTCTCTCTGGCACAAAAGGCCCTCCGACAAGGGTTTTATTGGCCCACCGTGAAGCAAGATGCCATAGAGACGGTCAAGAAATGCGAGAAGTGCCAAAGGTTCGCCAAGGTTCCGCGAGCTCCGCCGGCCTACCTGCAGCAGATGAGCAGCCCTTGGCCCTTTGCCATTTGGGGCATGGATCTAATCGGGCCGCTGCCCACGGCTCGCGGAGGATGCAAACATGCCATAGTGGCAGTTGACTACTTCACCAAATGGGCAGAGGCCAAAGAGCTCGCACAGATCACCAGTGCGAAGACACAAGCTTTTACATGGGATAACATAATCTGCAGATTTGGAGTGCCACAGCAAATAGTAACGGACAACGGAACCCAATTTACCAGCGAGCAATTCATCCAATTCTGCGAGTCAATGGGGATTCAAAAGAGTTTCACCGCCGTTGATCACCCCCAGGCCAATGGGCAGGTCGAAGCAGTCAACAAAATAATCAAGCAGACCCTGAAGACAAAGCTTGAGGCTAGAAAGGGGGCCTGGGTGGATGAACTGCAAACAGTGCTATGGACCTATCGAACAACAGCCCGAAGCAGCACTGGAGAAACCCCATTCTCAATGGCGTATGGGTCGGAGGCTATGATCCCCGCTGAGAATAAAGTGGCCAGCCACCGAAGGGCCACCTTCAGCTCAGATCGCAATAACGAGCTACTGGCGGCTAATCTGGACCTGCTCGAGGAATCAAGAGATGTAGCTCGCGTGAGGATCGCAATTTATCAACAAAGAGTGGCACGATACTATAACAGGAAGGTCCGAATCCGACGTTACAACGTCGGAGATCCGGTACTACGCCTAGTACTACCAGGAGCACGGGCGGCAAGCGATGGCACCTTAGGGCCTAACTGGGAAGGTCCATTTATCATCAAAGAAAATTTGAATAACGGAGCATACCATCTGGCAAACATGGACGGTCTCCCTCTCCCACGAGCTTGGAACGCAGAACATCTTCGTCCTTACTTCAGATAAATGTAATCGTTCTTGCCTATGCTCCGTCTTTTTCATTACGAATGACTTTCATGATTCTGGTCAGAATTTATGAACTTTCATTACACTTTATTCTTATTGGTATTCGATTGAATGCCCCCGTAACGAGGGGTCGAGAAGCCATGGTTTGCGAGCTGATGCCTAAATAACCTAGCCACGACGCTACGGTCAACGGCTTAACCGAGCATTTACCTCGGTCCCTCCATCAGGTCGTGGTTTGCGAGCTGAGAACCAGTCATCTTGACTTTATGTCATGGTTCGGAACCTACTGAGCAACCACTTCCACAAGTAACCCCGAGCTTGGGTTCGCTAGCCGAGGTCCTTTTATCTTGGCTTAAAGCCATGGTCTGCGACCTACCTGGGTGTTCCCTCTCAGTTCAAATAAAACTTGTAGAAGCCACTGGGTGTTAGCTGAGGACGTAACCCGACCTACCTGGACACATATCCCGGCCGTACAAGTCAAACGAAATAACAAGCCATGGTGTGTTAGCTGGGGTCACTCTATGACCCGCCTGAACATATAACTTGGTGCTACAGGCTGCGCTTTCACTAGCTGGGGTCCTCCTATCTTGGCTTAAAGCCATGGTCTGCGACCTACCTGAGTGTTCGCTCCCAATTTATTGAAAACTTATTAAAGCCTCAACATGCCGGCCGAGGCCATGGCATAAGCTCATACCCTAGCAAACTTTGCGTATTGGACCCTATCAGCTGAGGTCCGTCTTAACTTGGCTAAAAATAAAGCATTCGCGACCTATCAGGCACACGCCCTATAACGAGCTTCTCAGCCACCGCATGTTAGACAAGATCACAAGGCCGTCCGACTTTACATATATCTCGGGAAGGCTCTCGTTATTTCGTCAAAACATGCCGAACGGGGTTTCCTGGAAATTGCCTAGGCATGAGTGTTCGCGCTGATTATTACAACTATCATCAACGAGCTGGTTAAAGAGCGTTAGTTTACGAGCTGATAAAACTCCGGATCTACCTGGGCCTATTTTCGAACAGTTTATTATCAAGTTACATACTCAAAAGTTCCTTATCAGTGGACCTTTCAAAAATACGGGGGCTTTGTTGAAGAAATTTCAAGTTATACCGTGAAGAAGTTACTTTCATGATTCAAGAATCGTCATCAGAGATAACTTGAATTCGCGAAGAAATCTGAGGCAACGTGCACAAAATGCCAATTCTTTATTATGAGATGAAGGTCACATTACAAAAAAAAAAAAAAAAAAAAAAAAAAAAAAAAAAAAAAATACATGTGGGAATCCTAGCTAAGAGGGGCGTTTGGTTCTGCAGAATCAACCTCGACAGGGCGAGCTTCAGTGGGTATGGTCGGCTGGAGATCGACCTCGACAATCCCGGCTGGGGAAACCTCGGCGACCTCCACAGGAGGCTCCTTGGCAGTCTCACCAGGCTGAGCCGCGGCGACCCCGGATAGCTCGGCCCCGACCTGAGGAGCTTGCGCTGCGACCAAAAACGAGTCAAGGGTATTGGCATCATCAGCATCTTCCGCGGCCTCGGCAGCATACCGAGCCACCTCCTCGACAGCCTGCGCACCGAAAAAGGAGAAATCCATCTCAGGATGGTTCACCCAAAGGGTGTACAGAAATGCCGAGCAGGTGTCGGATCTGGTCTCCCTACGAGCCGCGTCCATCCGCTCTCCGACCTCCGCCCTTATATCGTCAATGGTCCTCTTGGCAAGCTCCTCGCATCGGACGGCACGATCATCCGCCCGTGTCCGCTCCTCCTTCGCCTCCCTAAGCTCGGCCTCGGTTGATCTGAGTCGCTCCTCAGCCCTCCGCAACTCCGCCTTCGCTCCATTTAGCTCGCCGGTGAGCCCGGAGTTGGCTTGCTCCCACATGTTCTTCGATCTGCGAAGCTCCTCGTCGAGATCTTTATTCTTCTGGATCTCCATCCTCAGACGCGTCAAGCAACCCTCCACCTCCTTTTGAGTGGCAAGAAGCTCGACCTGGAGATCTTTCTTCTCGTCCGAGAGCTTCGTTATTTCGGCCTTTTGGGCGTTCTTCTCGTCCTCAAGCTTCGCGATTTCGGCCTGACGGGACATGCTCACCGACTGAAGCTGCTCCTCAAAATCTTTGTACTGAGCTCGGAGCTTCACGGCAGCAAGAGAAGTCTGCAAAAGAAGAAATGTTAGCTCATTAAAAAACCAAAGGGGTAGGTTAAGAAACCAAGGTACGAAGAATTCCTACTTACCACCAGGCTGTGACGGGCGACAAAATCACAAAGGGGGATTCCCTTTAACTTCGGGTCGTCAAGGGGCTTAGAGTTCGGACCCAGGAAATCGGGCACGGAATCCAGGAGGGGACCAACAAAGACCCCTCCTGGCAGGGCCTCCACGGCCAGCTCCTTCTCACGGACCCTGACCCGTTTGGCCCTGATATCCTCCCCCTGTTGCAGCTGGTCCGATCTCCGTTTCGAGCTGGCAGCAGGAGCGTCTCGAACCTCCACCGCAACCTCCTTCCCACGGGCTCCGCTCGAACCATGGTCTCGGGAGGCAGGTGGCCGATGCCCCAACTGCAGATGAGCTTGCTTTGATTGTTGGGGCTGACGGGGCAGTGTTCTTTGCCGCTGCTCCTGCTGCCCCCCCCGCGACTGCTGGGTTTGCTGCTGCTGGGGGCGTGACTGCGGCTGCGGCTGCTCCGACCTGCCATCCCGCGAGCTATAGCTCGGGGTTATGGAAGACGTAGTGCTCGACCTCGCCCTATGGCGCTTCGGTTGGAGGAGCTCGAGATCAACCATATTATCGTCTTGGTCGGCTTCCCCTCTTGAACTGTTCGTCTCAGCGAGCTGTAAGCCGGAAGAGAGAACCTCCGCACCCAAGTCCCTGAAATGATCTCCCTCGACAGTCTCGGTGCCAAGAGGAGGGGCGAGCTCGTATTCGCGAAGTAGCTCGTCTGAAAGTTCAAGAATCTCCGAGCTCGACTCCGCAGCCACAAGTTTGCCAAGGATATCAGTCTCCTCGGCCGATAAAATCGGTTTCTTCCCCCCAAAATCTGCATCAAAACATGAGCAAGTTAAAACAAACACTCTCGGAACAAAGGAAAGATTCGTGAGAGCTCATCTTCTCTTACCAGGGGTCAGTACGAAGCTACGATTCCTAAGTAAAGAAAGGGAAGGGCAAGACACGAAGAACCAACTGGACTTGTAATCGCCCACGTTGGACTTCCCCTTTGCTTTACCCTGAGGGAGGGCGGCCTTGTACGGAGAAGGACGGGCCGCCAGGTAATACAGCCCGTCCTTGGCATTTTTGAAAGAAAATAAAAATCTTATCAGTTTTGGGGAAGGGAGAGGAAGTTTGTTTATAAGGAATAAAACGGCCAAAGAAGTAAGTTGGGCATACGAATTCGGTGTTAGTTGGAAGGGGGCGAGCTTGACGTCGTTCAAGAGGGCGATAAGGTACGGGGCTATTGGGAACCTAAAGCCAGACTCGAGGTGTTGGGGGCTAATAGCTACGAAATTGGCTGGCGGGTAGGCTGCATGGGAGCTCGATGCAGGGATGTATACTCGGCAGGTCCTGGGGAGACGAAACTCCTGAGCACAAGTCATCACCTCGTGAAGCTTGGCCTTGGACGAGAATCTCTTGAAGACCGCAAGATCAGCAGCGATCTGATCTTGAACCTTCAGCTCGGTTTCCCGAGAGGTCGGGACGGCGACCTCCCTGCACCCTGAGCTCGCACCCCCAAGATTTTGGCCCTCCATAACGAGACAATCTTCGGAGCTCGAAGTGTCGTTTTCTCCTACGATATAATTGCAGCGCTTTTGACCTGAATTTCCACGGTGTTGGTCGGACATCTACAAAGGAAAAGAGAGAACAGTCAGGTCGCAAGTCGCGAACCAGACCTCAAGAAACTAGAAGAAAAACCCTAAAACGTCCCCTAGGTCTTCCAGGCCGAGCGCTTCGCAAAAGGGGTACCGCCTAGGGCGGAGGGGCTGCAGCCGCAAGCCCGGTGTTCCATGAAAAGCTAATCCTAAGGTCATTGGACCCAAAGGCCCAGCAAACGACAAACCGAATCGTGCCGTTTCTCCAAAAATGAGAACGACATCGATCGACGAAGCCAGAGGAACCACCGACGGCTAACCAACGGTGGACGGCCTCACAAGAAGAAGAAGAAAGTCACGACAAACTTACCTAAAAGCTGCGCTTGACGACTGAATGAGGACTCGTACCAAGCACCGGACGAGAACGGCAGACGTCTGAAAGCACGGCGATAACGGAGGCCTCGAGAGAGAAAAAAAAACAAGAAAGCAGGGAGGCAAAAGTTTGAGGGAGTTTCAAAATAGCGTGAAAGAAGAAGCGGGTGGACACTCCCCACTATTTATACTGACGGCCTGATCCATCCCAACCGTCGGATCAAATGACGACTTATCACATGCTCGGCATCCAGCGGCCGCACAACAGCTTGTGGGTCCCACGAGTTTAATCATGCGCAGAAATGGGGAGGGGGCGCGCATTAAATGCGCTGCCGACAAAGCGTGCTGCGTGGAACGACGAGACTTAAGGTGATTGGACAGAAGTTGGAGGGATGGAAGAACAGCTGGCACGCGTCAGTTCCCAGCACGAAGATCGTACCGCGAACTGGGGGGCTTATGTTATATGTATTTCCCGCATCTCCCCGCATGGGCCAGACTCGGTCCGATAGACCGGCCCAATCACCCAAGGCCGAGAAGGCCCGGACGACCTCGTCAAGGAAGGTCCAGCCTCCATCAAAGACCCGGAACTCGTAAAGCGAGCGTATGGCGAGCTCCCGGTAATCCCCCAACGAGCTCGGAGCAATCGACTAACGAGCTCCTGAAATATCCTCCAGATCGCTGGGCCATCCAGGTCGCTCGCCTAAAATCTCCAGCTCGCATGAGCGGCAAAGCTGCTGAGAAGTCAGAGGTAGGGTCCGATCACTTTATCTGTAACAGCCCATGCCCCTCGTAATGAGGATCCCACTCCCGGTCTTGCGAAGGCGGTAAGAACTATTTGTCCCCCATTATACAAACACTGTATTTTTATATATTATCTAGATTGTAAAAGTCCCTCAAGAAAAATGGAAATAAAGGGGGCCATGAGGGGCAAAGAGGAGGGACACAGAAAAAAGAATAATCAGATACCGCCACTCTGGGAGAATGATCAGAGGGCGGCCGTGGACTAGGCATCGTTCTGGCCGAACCACGTAAAAGATTCTGGTGTACACGCTTGGAACTTTGGGGGAGGGGGGGGTTTTCTTCCTTCCTTCTCGGTATTTTTTTGGATTGACTCACCGCGGCCCAAAACGAATCACGGTCGGCCGAAATCAAACGTCGACAGTATCGTTCTGGCCGAATCACGTAAAAATTCTGATATTGACTCACGTTAGAAATTTTGGTTCTTTTTTTTTTCTTGGCATTTTGGATTTATTCATTGCGGCCCAAAACGAATCATGGTCGGCTGAAATCGAACGTCGACAGACACAATAATAGATATATTGTGAATATTTGAGAAATAACGATGATTTTCTCTTAACTTTACAACTCTAGTTATATATTTTTTCTTAATGTTACTTCATAGATAATGCTCTAAATAATCTCTCTCTCACCAAAGAGAGAGAGAAATCGATAAACTAATCAAATATTTACAATTAGTTCATCGAAAAAAAAAAAGAAAGATAAAATGAAAGAATGAGCAAAATACGAGAGTACTTTCGTCATATTAATAATGTAATTTTACCAAAGATAAAAAAAGGTACAATTAAAGTTTCAAAGTGAACTAAGGGAGATTGTTATTATCAAATCTAAAAAATGATATGTCTAATTTACCCAATTACCAATAGTCTTCTTTCCACAAATGGCAGAGTCAACTTTAGGTTATATTAAATTATTTTAATTTTATTTAATTGTCCCTCATCTTTTATATTTCAGGAAATAAATTTTAGATTATATAATAATTTATATATATAACATCAAGAGGGAAAATGTAATTTTAGAAGTTAAGGGAGGCAATTGCCACCCTCAAACATATATATATATATATATATGTAGATCCCCGACTGCCTTTCACAATTTCTTTTTGAAATTTAATAAATTTTAATTAGCTAATACTAAGTAATAAATACATATTATTTTTAAGTAATATATATTTATTATTATGTTTTATTTTTAATATTTAAAAATTCACAAACCCCCTTCTAAGTCAACGTAGCAGCATCCATCCATCCATCCATCCAACCTTGCAGTCGAAATTAATCTAATCTAATTAACTGCAGATCCAATGCACAGTTTACTTGTTCATCCTTCCAAGTAATTTTTTTTTTCTTGAGATCTAAATCAATAGCTGTACTGAGTGTCACTTCAAATATCAAAACGAAAATTTTTACGTGAAAGCCTACTGTGTTAACATAAGTTAGATTATTATTTATTACCCATATGAAATTAGTGATTGATTTCGAGACGTCACACTCTATATGAGCTTCATATATTGGTATATATATTTTGTTTATCTTAATTATAGCAGAAACATAATATATTAATGCAGAATCATATGAAGTGTTACCCACTTATAATATTCTTGTGATATTCATGTATTACTATATGTTGTATTTTGATGTGACACAAAATATAACATATATCATGAGAATATTACAATTGCGTATCATGAATGATGCTAAATGAAAGGAAGAAGATTAATTAAGAGGGTAAGTCCAAAGCCCTTCAACTTAACCTCCAGAAGGTACAAGAGTTCCTCAAACAGAGGTGACTGTCCCATGGAGGGACCAAAATTGATTTTAACACAGAACACCACGCAGCAAAGTGAGGGCAATTATAGAAGGTGCCCTCTGGCAACGGGACACCCCTCTAGCTAGCTAGTTAGTTCAAATTCCAGAAGTCAGCATGTTGTTGTCATACCTTTCTTTCAAGTTTTTGGGGCAAAGCTACTGTCCCACCCCCTTGAGATCAATTTTTCTTTTATTAATTATACCGAGACTCAAACTCGAGATCTCGAACACCTATGATTAGACTACAACTCTAGTCCGTAGTTCGGGCAGTGAGATTGATTGTACAGAACCAATTAATGTAAAGAAGATAAGAAAATTAAAGGGCAGTAAGTCGTCAGCAGCAGCTCAAATACTTCGAGCCATCATCTCCTGGAATCTCCGGTAGGACTCTTGCTTCTCCAGCCTGAACTTCTCATGGCAGCTCGCTATGAACACGTCTGCCAGCTTGTCAATGTCATTGGGATGGTGATGGTGATCCCCTGCAGCTGCAGATTTCTCATGGACCCTCCTCTCCTCCAGCCACTGGAGGTACCCAGAGAGCTGTGACTGGTGGTGATCTTGATCACCATCGCAGCCGCAGCCATCTTCTTCGACCCCAGCCCCAATGATGGAGCTCCAGGTGGCGTCGTAGTACAGGTGAGAGGAGCACCAGTTGTAGTGCAGCCTGAACGAGCCGTAGAAGAGCTTCTGGTTCTGGGTCTGGGTCCTGCTCCTGCAGCCGCTCTTGCTCCTCTTCATCATCATCATCAAGGGCTCCATGAACTGGGCGTCGAGCTGGATTTCCTTGCAGACGTGGATGAGGATGGACTTGGCCTTGGAGAGGGCACGTGCGAGGCGGCACACGTGCGAGAGGATGAGGCTGTGGATTAGGGTTCTGAGCTTCATATGGGCTGATGAAGAAGAAGAAGAAGGAGAAGAAGGCGATGAAAGCTTGAGGGAGCCAGCCATGGTGGAGAGCAGCTAGCTAGCTTAGCTGTGGATACAATAATCATGGGTGTGTAATTTGGTGAAATTTTATAGGAGTGGATATATAAAGAGGGTTGATTACCAAATTGCCACTGGATAAGGGGTGATTCTACCAAAGTGCCACCCACTTTTGGAAGGTTTCAAGTACTCTGGGAGGGCTTCTTTTTTGTTGGTTTTCTTGGGCTTCCATCAGAGACAAAGACAGGGACAACTCCATGTCTTCCATGAGTTTTTCAGGCAGAACACAACATACATGCATAGCTTAGCTTGCTTTAGTGAAAACATTATTACCCACAAAATCCTCTTTCTTTGGTCTTTTTTCTAAATCTTAATTAATCAGATCACATCAAATAAATTTTTAATTCAACAGATATATAAAAAAACTCCATATGACTATTAAAGGGTATGAATTATTGCATATCAATTACCACAACAAATGCAAGTTTTAATCAATTTATATTTATGAATGCTTTCACAAAGCATGTCTTATATATATGTTTGTATATATATATTCGTATCATTAAGAGGCCCCGCTTGAAAATTTTGAAAATTTGAGACAATCTTTCAAAGGGTAATTGGAAAGAAGAATAGGGTCATGTGTGGAAAGTGGTCCATGGCAATATTGAAAGGATAAGTTAGGACGAGGAAAGAGGGAAGAAAAAGCTAAGTCCAAAGCTGGGTCTGAGGAGGAGAAGGCTTTGGAATCCGGTGTCAGCAGCTGCTGCTCGAAGAGCCAACAAGGCCGATCCTTCGCCGAAATTACAACCCCAATGCTAATTATATATATATATATATATATATAATTCTAATCATTGTTCAATGCACTTTTTTTTAATAAAATATATTTATTAAATTTTATTTTTAATATTTAATAATTTTATTAATTGATAATAGATCGATCTTGTATTAATTAATTAAAAAAATTATTTAAATATTAAAAATAAAATATAATAAATATATATTATTTAAAAATAAAATATATTTATTGTTACTTAATTATTACTCTTAGGACAATGGTTAGCATTGCCCTTACGTACAAGGTGAATAATATTATAATTAAATTGATTGAAATTGCCAATTTGATTCAGTTTAAGTAATAGTAAGATTAGGCTTTATTTTCTAGTTTGGAAATTTTGATTATTTTAGTTCGGTTCGGTCTCCATATTAAAAAGAAAAATGGAAATAATCGAATCAACCAAAATATCAAAAATGGCCGAAATGTCTTAATTTTATTTCAATTTTTTTTTTTTTTTAGTTTTCCTGTTTGAGCATCTATTCAGTCAATTCGATTTAGTTTTTGGCACAAATTGAGTTTATTTAGTTTAAGTAATTGATAATCAAATTGACCAAATACTCACCTCTACATATATATAATATATGCACAATAGTATGGTTTACAATAAGTTAGAAACATTATTTACAAACTCAATTGTGGTATTTTTAGTATTAGTCGTACATTAATGTATTATAAATTTATATTGATTTGACACAAAAAATAAAAATACTTTTTTACCCAAGTTTAACATTTGTAATGACATTTTGTATTAATATTTTGTACTATATGTCATATCAATATAAATATACAAAATATCAATATAAAATATTAAATTTAAAAGTTCAAATAATATTTTTATGCAAAATATAAAATGTTAATATATAAATATTATTAAAATATTAAAATTAAATATCTAATTAACATATATTCTAAAATATTAATATATAAATAATAGAGATTTATTCTATCACTATTATACATTCTTGGGATTACTGTTCTTGTGCGATCTTTCGCCGCTTGTGTCATTGAATTCGACAGAGTAGGTAAATTACAGGCGAATGTTTTGTCTCACTACGCAGGGTAAGAAATCAAACCCACGACCAACTGATACAAATCCCAACTTATCATTACCTAATTACTTGACATGTGTCGTGAGGGCCACTACTATACATTCTTGGTCCATACTTTGTATAGGGTAATGGTTAGGAGAATGATTGAGTTTAATAAATGTACCTTATTTTTAGATAAGATGTATTCTTATCATCAATCGATGATTGATCAAAAGTGATTCTTATGTGCTACATAAGTAACAAGGCACGAGTCAAGCAAATATTGACACCAATTTAGGCCTTTATAAAGCAACCATATATATAGGGTAACGTTAATTATTACTCTTAAAATAATGGTTAAGTTTGAGTAATTATATCTTATTTTTAGATAAGGTCTAGTGTTCTCAATTTTAAAATAATTTTATTAATTAATGACTAATGTATCATATTTGTAATATTTTATCAATCAACAAAATTATTTTTAAACTAAAAATAATACACTTTATATAAAAAAAATTATATACAAATCTCAAGAAAAGTCTTTAAATTGTTACTTTTAAAAAATAAATTCTCAATCATTATTTGTCGAACCTCTCTAAGTACTTAAGGATTTGATTTGAATGTTGATATTTGTAATATTAAGATTCGATTATTTAACTAGACATATATACTTAGAGAAGATTCGATATCTAAATATATTCATGGTTATATTTTTAACAAGTGGTTATATATTTTTAAAATATCCCAATAAATAATAATAAAAAAAACAATAATGCACGAGAAAAGAAGAATTAAAAAGGAGAAGACATTGAAGTGAAAAGATGGTTTCTCTCATAATTAGCATTGAATTGAAACTGAACGCCGTGGATTAACGGCTCAACAAAGCATATTCTTCCTCGTTAAGTGAAGATTAGGCTAAATTTCAATTTAAGCCCCATCTGGTTTGTATCATTTTCAGCTGAGCCCTTCTGGTGTCTCCCACCTCCCACCCCCTGATTAGGCTAAATTTCAATTAAGCCCCATCTGGTTTGTATCATTTTCAGCTGAGCCCTTCTGGTGTCTCCCACCTCCCACCCCCTGATTAGGCAAAATTTCAATTAAGCCACATCTGGTTTGTATCATTTTCAATTGAGCCCTTTTTGGTGTCTTTCCCACTCTCATGGCGTCTTTTTTTTTGTTAGGTTAAGATTAAAATGGTGGTCTTGTAGCTAAAGACAGTACAAAAATTGGATTTTATAGGGTTTAGAATTAGTTCAAGGCATAAGTCAAGGCTTCCCAAAAAAGAAAACCCTAAAAAAATAAAAATACTATAAAGAGAAGCAAACAACGAGAGACACAGGCAAAAAAAAAAGACATAGAAGAAGATGTCGAAAGAGATGCCAAAGAAAGAGAGAGAAAATACACCAAATTGAAGACTTTAGAGAGAGAAAGAGATACGTTGTAGGCAAGAAAAGAGACCGACCACCACCAGGAGACATCAACAGCAATGAAATGAGATGTCGATGGGAGTAGTAAAGAGACTAGAAGACGCCAACTATCGAAGACCAGGAGACACGGTTGCCAGTCATGATAAATAGTCACACGATCCAGTTGGCGTCTTTAAAGACGATGGAGAGAGTGATGGCACTATCAAAGACTAGGAGCGATAACATCTTTAAAGATGATCACCAGTTGCGACAAATAACAAATGTAGTCTCGTCGTTGGTTAGGCAGTCAAGCGAGATAGTAGAAGATAAAGAGAAAATGAGTTATCTTATCGCCTAGGACTCTACCAACTCTTAAGCCGGCCTTAATAGGGTAGCAACAAAATAATCGACCAAAAAGAATGAGTAGCCATCATTAGAAGAAAGATTCAATATCTTAAATAACCAAGTTTCACACATATAAAGCGACAAATAAACCCCAATCTTTTGGCAATTCAATCCCAATAATAGTCTAGGAAACTTGAACGAAAACCATAAGGGCAAGCCTAGAACTACTTTGATATGTCTCTAAGAAGGGATAATGTAACTCTCAAGGTATAGGTTGAGCAGTCAAATAAGTAATATGTCGATGTCAATCCTGTGAGTTGTGAGTTTGATTCTCGTCCTATGCAAGGGCCAAAAACTCAATATGCAATTTATCTCATCTGGTATAATCGAGAGCACGAGCACCGAAAGCCACGCAAAGATGGTCATCCCAAAAAAGGATAATGTACGTAATGACCTAATAATTAAAGTCATTGCATTCTAAGAAAATCCAATAGGGAGATGAAATGTTTAAAAACTACAAGGATGGGAAGAGTTCCACAACAAATAAGGAAAGTCTTGAGGGCGTGAGAGATTAGTAATCTAGATTAGAGAAGATTATGACAATTTTTAGTTTTATTCATGCACAACATTATGGAAGAGTTTTGTAGTTTCTTTATGCAAAGCTATTAATTGGTGAATTATCCATTTAAGGCGCACTTGCAAACATAGGTATTGATAAGGTAAGCTAAAGTTATGTTTAATCGAAATAATTGAATTGGATCGATCGAAATTGTTGATTCGATTCAGTTTCAGTTAAGGGTGGGTTCGATTCGATTATTAAATTTAGCAAATTCAGTTATTTTGATTTGATTTCATTTTCGTATTGAAAAAAATCAAAATAAACGAATTGATCGAAATTTTTTATTTTTTTGGGTTTTTTATGTTTATTCAATTCAATTTTTTTGTATTTAGTTTTTTTGTCAATTCAATTTTTTCGTATTTGCTCAATTTTTTCAATTTTCAATTTATTCAATTTTTTTTATTTCTTCAATCAATTCAGTTCAATTTTTTATATAACTTCAATTTTTTTAATTTTTACATTTCTATCTATTTAGTTATCGAACTGATCGAATACTCACTCTTAAGTATTAAATTGAATTACATTAAATTTTTCATATGTTATTTTTTCTTTACTTTCGTATACATTGTGCATAATCATGCGCAATCGAATTTTATATTTTTTTAATTAACCCATTAACATAATAAACTTGTCGGATCAAAATATCATGAATTCTAAAAAAATAATTATTATAAGTATTCCTTTTCCTATCCCATACTACCAAGAGCATATATAGACAAGTTCCTTCTTGGCCTGTGCAAGAAAATTATATAAGATTGAGTTAAATAATTGTCATAATATATATGTTTGGTGAATTAGTCATGCATGCATATGGTCAGGTGGGTGATGGTGTAAAAGAAGATGCATGCATGTACCTTTGTTGCTTTTTCATTATATATTCCATAGAATCATTTGTCACCATCACCACATGTACTTCAAATTTTCAACTTTTTCTCATAGTTGCTCACCAACTTTTGTCCTTCCTCCTCTCTTTTTTTTTTTTCATTTGATTTTATTAAAATATATCTTATTTTTTAAATTGTAGTTTATATATTATCAGAATTTGACTCGATGTAAATAATTTAAAAGACAAATTAAATTTGATTTTTTTTTAAAGCTGTGATGGTAGGAAAGCTCTTGACCTCAGTAATTCTAGTGGAAAACCCTTAAGTGAACAACTATATAATGTCTCTTTAGACATAAGGTTCTTTTGGAGATTGTATTAAGAAATTTGGGTGTATTGAAGATTTTTTGGATTTGAGAGATTCAATGATTGTATTACTTTAATTTTTTCATAGTAAAACTATTTGTCTATGTTCACACAAAAATTAGAATTTTACAATTAGATAATTAATTTGTCATTAGAGTTTAACTAATCAAATATTTAGAATTTGAAGCTTAATTATTAGGGTTTTTTGATTTTTTTTTAACGTACAAATGAGAGGTCTTCAATCAATGCACAGTTTTCGATCAAGACCTTCCCACTCTCCTAAAAACCTACAATCCACCACACTTAATTTCGGTGGGTTGGATGTGGATTCAAACCTAAACCTTGGCCTCTTGAATAAATGTAAATTATTGATAATCACACGAAAGCAAAGTTGAACACACGACCTTGCGGTAACCCAAGATTTTGAACGTGTGGTGAACCATCTATCTCGAGGAGTTAGGGTTTTTTGATTGGTCTGTCCAAAAATTGAGTTATTGAGAGTTCGTATTTTAAACTATTTTAAAGTTTGTAGTTGCTCTTTACAAAAACCACTTTAAGGGTTTTGTAGTTTTTTATTTTATATAAACTATATTTTTGTGGATTATTCTATTAGTGTGGAATTGTGGATGTAACGTTAGAGTAAAACCACATTAAGTGTTTTGTGTCTCGATTATATTCATAAACCAATTTATTTAAAATTTTCATCATTCCCTTAACCTCTCATTACCTTCAACCACACTCTCGACCCTTTTCTCTCCCTCACAAACTCCACGATCCATATATGATATAAACCCTAAGTCTTATACCCCTCTCTACTTTTCATATAAACTTATCATAGTCAATCAAGCAGTCTAATTCAACTCAAGGTATTCAACACCATACCGAATTTGTAAAGCTCAACTCGACTTGACTTGAACTAGTTCGAGCGGATTCATCGACAGCCAAGTGCATTGCATGCTGGGTCAGATATTGCTTACAGACCATGATGAGATTATATGGTTAATCACTTGAACAACCGAAAGACCAATCTTCTGTAATTTTCTGGGAAAAAATCAATGGGATTCTGGTACGAAAGTTCGTATTGAGATGAGCAGCCTCACATGAAGGTTACCCACTCTGGGGGAATTAGGAAATGCCACCTGAAAGGGAAAGTCCGGCAATCATTGGAAGCTCCGATGACTTCAAATCCACCAATCATTTGTGCTGTGATTCAAATTATATATGCCGACGACACTGTGAATCTCTGCATGAATCAGCATCGACAGCAACGTTAATAATGGAGTAACGCGCAAGAAAATTATAGAAAGATGACCATCCAGAACATCGCTTTCTAAGTTGATGACGATGACCATGACGACCGAAACGCTTCTGTGTCTCATGCCGCCGTCAGCCGCCGGAAATAATTCCGGTGCCGACCTCATGCACGGCGCATCTTTTCACACTGCATTCTTCGCCCGCAAGAAAAAACTACGAGTTATAGAGATGAGATGCTTTGGATAAACTCGAAAATTAATAAATTAACTGATGATGATTGGAGTCCATTCTTGCAAGATTTGTTTAAAGTCGAGTGCATTATTTAGTAACCCTCCTCAATTTTTAGTTTGTCCAAAATTTACTCAACTTACAAAAATAGGACCCGATCATCTGTTATAATTTCTAACGATCAAATTAATCTCAATATTAAAGATAGAGTAAAGCATGATATGCATTTAACGACGTACCTATTTCTTAGAATTCGTGCTTTCATATAAGCATATTATGAGACGGGAAAAAAATCATGATCATGCCACGTAAATGATCAGATTTTATGTCGTAGGTTAATCTTGACAAGTGAAGATGTAGTTCTAGATTTGAACAAATTAATTTAATCCTTTGGGTTGAGTCATTTATTCCAGTCTGCTATCTTAATGAATTAAATTTAAACCCTAAATTGAGTATCCTATACCACGTATCTTTTCTAAAGACTTTTAAAAAAAATATTTTTATAATTTTTTCCGAACCTAAAATATTCTCCGTCACCAACTCAAGAACTTAATTAATGTGATTGTATTTTATTTTAAAAATACTCTTACCAATTATTTATTAGATATTATAATAAATTTAAAATTTAAACAAAAAGCTAACAATTTCATTTTGAAGTTTAAACACAGGAACCTTGAGCTTTCATTTAATTTTATATTAGTTTTTACTGGCACGTGCATAACATAAAAATATGCACATAAATATGTATGGGTTGAATTATCTAAGTTATGGTATAGTATTTAAATATCATCCCCATCCTATCTCTAATCAAATTTAGTTGGTGAATTCATGATATTGCCTCCAACTATTGCATAAATGGAGTTTCGATGATGAATATATTTTTTACAAAATATTTTAATAAATATATATATTTTTTAATTATATATATTAAAACTATAAACTTTAAAGATATCTATCAAAATTATCGATTATATGTTTAATCTTATATTTTCATCTCCAAATAATCTTCAGAGTAAAAGCAATTGACCAACAACTGTAATCTATTGACAAAATGGTAAAAATTGTTGATTGATTGTTTAGACTATATATCAATCGTGCCGTTTGCATGCTCTCGATCACTTGTTATCGACAGTTATTGTATCATTTTCAATCAAAAGTTTCAAGAATAGTTGGTTGATCAATTTTTATAAAGTGTTAACCAACTCATTTAAAAATTTAAAAATCAATTGATTGTTTATTCAAATTAGTCAATCCATTTTATCACATAAATTTAAACGACTAATTGTACGTGATTTCTGCAAGTTTGATTTCTAAATCTCTTTGGCTCCAACAACTATATTTATTGAGACGGGCCACGAAGACTATAAATAAGAATGCATTTAAAACTCAAAAGATAGAGATTATTGTGTGCGCTCTTCAAGTTTTAGATTCTTAAAGCTTTTGTATCTCACTGCACTTAATGTTTTTACTCTTATCTTCTTTGTCAAAGGGTATGAACCAGAGATGGCAAATGGGCCGGGCCAGCAGATTGCTGGCCCTAGCCCGGCCCTACACGGGCCCGCGGGCCAAACGTGCCCTCCCAGCCCGCCCAGATTTTTTTTTTTTTTTTCTGTTCGATACCATTTTTGGCCATTTAGCCCACTTTGACTACGTGGCTCACTTCCGTTTACCTACTTCTTTCTTTAGTTGCAGGCAGGCGGCGTGAGAGCAAGGGCGAGCAGCAGCAGGCAGTGAGCGAGAGAGGGCGAGGGGCGAGATTGAGAGCGAGGGGCTCGGGCGATAGAGAGCGAGCAAGGACGAGCGAGGGCGACTGAGGGGCGAGGGCGGTGAGCGAGGGCGAGATAAAGGGCGAGACGAGGGCGAGGGCGAGGGCGAGAGCGAGGGGCGCGGGCGAGGGCGAGACGAGGGTGAGGGCGAGGGCGAGGGCAACAGAGGGTGAGGGCGAGGGCGAGACAGAGGGAGAGAGGCGAGGCTGAGAGCGAGGGGCGCGGGCTGTTTGGGGGGGGGGGGTGGCCGATTAGCAGGCCAAGCGGGCCAGGCCAAATCGGCCTGGCCTTAAATGGGCCAGCAAAATGCTGGCCCTGGCCCGGTACCGGGCCGGGCCCCAACGGGCCAACCCGTCGGACCAAGCCCACTTTGCCATCTCTCGTTTGAACCTTTATTGTATTATTTTTCAGCCTTTGTTTAAGCAAGCTTTCTATGAGAATGTATTTCAAGAGATTTCTTATCACTTTTATTCATTGTAACTTATAAAACTTAATGATTGTGCTAGAAAAACTAGCAAAGTTTGCTAGTTGATAAAGAGAGTAAAGTTCAAAATCTCTAACAGGAATGCTAGAATAGTGGGTGTAAATTGGTATGAACTGAACTATTATATATTCTTGTATTACTTGCACATTTTGATTTCTATCTTCTTGTTTGTAGCTCACTACTTTCATATATATTTTTTTAAAGTGTTTACAGAATTTTGAAAGTTCTTAAACACCCAATTCACCCATCTCTTCGATGTGTGGTGTCATTTAATTACACAAACCTAACACAAATATTCACAATCGTTGACCTTACCTTTATCAGAGAAAGGCGGGGTTAAATTATCATCTCTAGTCTTATAACTAAAAATAAAAATGATTACAAAGTTAAATTCAATCTTCACTTAAACTTAGCATAAAAAATATGAAATTTAAATTATGACGGTTAATTACCTTCCAATAAATCTTTATTTAAAAAATTAAATTAACCGTAAATTTTGATTTTTTTATTTAAATATTTTCTAAACTTTAAAATTTATCCAATGAGTTCCTTAACTTTTTAAAATTAGCCACGGCACCCCAGCCAAAATTCAAGAGGTAGCATGGCTAATTCTAAAAAGGTCAAACACTAATTGGGTGACTTTCAAAATTCATAAAATGTACAAACTAAATGACCAAAATTCGAAGAGTTTATGATCAATTTACACAGAGGGGGGGGGGGGGGGGGGGCGCTTAAGACCATATAAGAAATGGAAACGCTTTTGGGCACTCAAATTTGATATTTGTGGTGGTACCCTACATTTATATCAATGCAAATATACAAAAGCAGAGTGTTAATCAAAGTGCCAAACTTAAGTATTTAAATAATATTTTTATAAAAAAATAGAAATACGATTTAAACATTTAAATTTTAACAGTTACAATAATATTTTATAGTAATATTATCTTATACTTTTTATAGGATAGCTAGGCCTCCACATACACAATTGGGAGCAGAATAATCTTATGAAAGCAGCCACTTAATCAGATCATAAAGGAATAGACTTATCTAAAGACAGGGTTTCCAAAATGGGCCATGGGGTTGCCTACAAATTGCCATCATGAAACAATCCCACCATCAAATTCACTTCTCTTATTCTTTTCTTGCACAAAAATTGAGCCCATGTGCTAGCTAGAAATACCCATTTCAGTGCAACCCGACCCACTTCTGCTTTTCTTTTTAGGGCATTATTCTCCCATTCCATGGGGTGTGGAAATTCTATTCACATAATCCCAAGGAGAATAACAATCTTGCTTCAATATCTTTACCCTATGCTTCAAAAAGTGGCACAATTTTATCCATTTCTTTTTATTAGAATAACACCCATTTGGAATATTATTAAAATTACATTCATTTTAAAATTATTACCGACATATTATAATTATTCTATTCTTTAAGACACGTCATGAGAGATCCTATATTGATGGTATCATGGATTACGTCTTTAAAGAAATTTCTTTAAGAGTATGTTTGATTGATCATCTTTTCCATGAAAAATGACTATTTTTTAGCAAACTTTTAGCTTTTGAGGAGTTTGATTGATCAAATTTTTCATGAAAAATATTTTCCAACTTATGGTCACATGATACTCTTTTTCCACTTTTGCTTAAATTTATTTTCTCATAGAGAGGTTAGAATCAATTTTTTATGGAAATTGAAACCCAACCCATGCTGGATCGACCATCAACGGAGAAGAGACTTGTAGGGTTAGAATCAATAAAGTTCGGTGACTTGCAATGGCTGCGACTGCCCATTACTAGAGAAGAGATGGATCGGCTAGATCCGACGACTTGCAGCGGTTATGGCTGGGCAGCAACCATCAACGACTTGCAACGATTGTGGCTAAACTGGTGTATGTATATTTGTGTATGTATATTTAATTTATTTTTGAATATTTTGTGTATGCATATTTAATTTATTTTTTAAATATGCATATATTTAATTATTGTATGTAGTTGATTATTGATTATCTATATGTGTGTATCTGATTATTTCTATGAAAAATAATAGCAATCAAACATCAAAACTGGAAAAGTACAACAATTTGTAAGTAAAAAATTAAGTCAATTAAATACCTTCAATTAACATTTTTCCTGAAATTTAATTCTAAATAATTTAATTGTCTAAAAAATATTTTCTTTCTATACAAATTCTATGTTTGCAATCAAACGTACCCTAAGATTTTTGAAAAAGTTTTTGGTTCGATGAGAAAGAAGAGGGATTATATATATTAAGCAAAGAATCCTTGGTGTCACTAGCGATTTATTCCTTGTCGCCTTTCATTTTCTCACACTTGGAGAAATTTCTCTGAGTATGGGTGCACAACCGTTGGCATCACATGTGATTTTGGTTTTTTTTATATCATGTCAAAACCCTCTCATAAGTATCGACTAACACGTGTTAAAGAATGCTATAACATTAGAGGTGTATTTGATAATATAAAATTTTTATAAAAAATATTACATTCGAAAAATTGAATTCCATCTTTATTATTTGACACATTGCATTTTTTATAAAATTGAATTTCATAGTATAACCATTAAAGTATTTTTTTTTTTTTTACGAAAAATTTTATTTAGGGGAGTAGTTTTTTTTTATATATAAATTAAAAAATATCTTCTTTTTTAACTATATGTTATCAATGGGGCTTAATATCTTTAAAATGAATGATGTGTTGGACAAAATTTTCCAATTTTATGTCCTCTCGTCCTTTGGATAAAAATAAAGTACGGATTAGTGATTTGGTGGATGTCCAACCAAGTTAGCATAAAACACCCATTAAATGGGAGCAATCTTTCCCTTTATTCCACTTTTTAAGATTCGTGAAATAACTTTTTGATAATTTAATTTGTTACTTAGGAATCCGATTCTCTTATATATATACATATATATATATAGGTGACTAAACTTTTTTAAAGTTTATAATATAATCTAAAATATTTAATTTTTTATAATTTTATTTTTAATCAAGAACCCATTTCACATCATTTTTGGGTCAAAAAAATATATTTATATATTGAAAATAGAAAATAACTGTAATGTCCCAATTAATTTAAATAAATTACACATAATTTTATTATTACATATCAATTAAAATAAAAATACCAAACTTAGCTTAAATCCGAGAAAAGTAGAGCCAATTAATGATTTGAGAAAAAAATAAAAAAATGTAATCATATAAAAATTATGTTTTTTTTTTTTTGTTCTTTCTTTCGTAAAAATTTCTTAGAGCTTGTTTGGTTATATTTTTATTTTTCAATTTTATTATTTTGAAAACAAAAATAAAAAATTAAAAGAATTTTGTGTTTGAAAATTTAATAAAAAATCATATTCATTAAGAAAAAAAAAAGAAAATTCAATCAAAAAATCTTTTTTTTTTTGTAGATTACTTTACTTCATGATTCAAAGATAAATTGAAAACTAATTTAATTTCGTAAAACTTGTGATTAGTAGTAAAATATTGATTCTTCTGTCGATATTTAATTTTATCTTTATAAATTTTACGAAATATTCTTTTACAAAGTTTTGTTATAACATCTATATCTGCTTTCCATTCAAGTCAACAACTAAAATTAATAAAAGAACTTTTAATATAAGTTGGGTTTGTCTTTTTTCTTAAAGATAAAAACTTTACCCTACTTTTAAAAAAGTTAATTATATAGAAATCTCAAAACATATCCACTCATTGATCTCATCATCTCTTTGGCATAATGTGATTTTTTTTTTTAATCTAAACCCTTATCCTAAATTAGAAAGTGAAGGACTTTTCACCTTTATCCTAAAATTTAATATAAAATAATAAATTTTGTATGTTCAATTATTAATAAATAAGTAAAATAGTATTAAAGCGAATAAAATAATTATATAGTAAAATTTAATTAGACGGATGTATTGAGAGTCAAAATAATAATATAAAAATAAAATTATTTTTTTAATTATTTAAAATTTTAAATAAAAATAATATTTAATAATTAAACATATCATTTTTTTCCAAAAAAAATAACTCACCCCTCTAACATGGGCTTTGGCCAAGATGTGTCCATATATATATATATGTGGCCTTCCATGCAACCATGGGACAATTGAACAGGTACATATGCACAAACTAATTAATGGCTTTTTTTTTAATGAAAAAATATGCACGTGCACTAATGTTAGTAATTTACATTATTATATAAGCAATCATTAAGTCTCATCAAATTTTGTTAATAAAGTATTTAAAAAAAATATTTTTTATATTTTACTTGCAAATAAAAATTAGCTACATTAAACTTATAACATCTAAATAATAATAAATTTTTAAAATAAATTTATCGCTACATTAAAACTCTTTTTGTTTAAAATTAAAATTTTATTTAAAAATTTTAAATTTAAAAAATTTCTATTAAACGAGATCTGATGAACTTTTACTTTAAAGAAATTTCTTTCATTACGTAACACAATTCACCAGTCTAATATTAGGTTTTTCTTAAGAAAATTGGATAGATTAAGCAAGTAGTGTCGACGAAAATCTCTCCTAATAATTGTACATATTTTTTTCTACATGTTAAAAGAATTGTATATGTTTATTAGTTGTTTATTGTATATGTCCTAATTTAAAGTAATAAATGTTTTTTAATTAATTTTAATAAAATCCTTATTTATATAAAAAAAACGATTTATCCTCTTCAAGAATTCTCTTCCTCATGCTCTCTTGATAGTTAATAAAAGGGAAACAAAAGCCTTTTTTGTTCTTTGCTTTTATTCTTTTCCTTTGATGATATATATTTAATTCCTCCAACTTTTGTCATTTGATGAGTGTGATCTTTATATATTCTGGTGGCAACTGATTCCTTTTTGGCTGGCTAGCCATGGATCATGCTCTTGTCCCAAAAATTTCTCTGTATATACATTGTTTTATTTTGAAAGTGAACATAATCAATATATATATATATATATCTTCAAAAACATATTGATAAGGGTTTTTCGAAATTATGCTTATTTATAAGCTTATTCTTAATACTTTTTTTGGGAAAGAGCCTATCAGGATATGTCATGTGTCTCACCAATCAAGACCTAACATGTATTCTGCTGAACAGGAAGTGACACATGTCCTGCCAAATCCTTTACTAGTTGATGAAAATGTCCATGGCTAAAGGATTTCTCTAAAAGTTTGAAGATCTCAATTGAGAATCTCGTCAATAATTTTATTTGACCGGTGCAAGCTCAACTTATATAAATAATAAGATTTGATAAGTAAGCATATCTAAGATCTAAAGATTTAATACTATTTATTTCACTCTTTTTCAAGTAATAACCTGATCGTTAGAGATTAAATCAAGAGGTAAACCTTGCCCTTGTAAGAGATTTCATACTCAAACACGCTTGGGGGGTTGATTATCTTGAGGTAGAGGCATATCCATCGAATAGGACAGAGATAACACCAATTCTTAATTCTTCGAAGATAAGGTGAGCCACATAGAAAAACATTAATTCTAAACTTTTTAGAGATGAGATGAGTCAAGATATTTGGATTTATCTCTAATAACTCTCGTGCTTAGTGATCTCGAGCTAACCAAGAGTGGCTCAAAACCAATAGAGATAGATGTTGGGTTCAGATTCTCTAGGATAAGGATTTGGGATTTAGATGATGTTGGTTATCTTTCAAAACTAAGATAGGTGAGAAGAAAAGGGTTATCTCTCTATTACTTGTTAATAAGGACAAGCGGTCGAATGAGACTAATCAATCTGAGAGAGTTTTTATTATTTTTATAGACATCTCAAATTAGAGCTGGGATGCATTGAACTCACAGAAAAAAAAACATAGATGATAGCTCATTAATTAACAATTTCCAGCTCATCTGTGAGGATTTCCAAGTGCTTAGCTGTTGTAACTTGTTGTTTTGTGTCAATGCTTACGTTCTATAGAACAACCAATCCAACCAACAGAAATCAAAGAAGAAATTGTCCAAAACCCACTAATTCAGCTGCATTGCAAATAAATTGAACTCCCATTTACAGAATGTAAGTAAAAAGTTTGAATCTTAGCTTATGAATTCAGGTAGAGTTTTAAGGTACAAAGAATATGTTCAATACCCAATTACAAGACCATGGCCCAACAACGAGGCCTCTCTTTCATATGATTCTTTTGAGTTTGCTGCACTGCAGCCGGCATCTTCTTCTGCGTGACTGAATAGTATAAATTGTGGTTGAACTTTGCATTAAGATATAAAAATATTACTGAACTTTAATTTATAGTTAAAAGCTCGTTGAATTTTAATTTAATATATAATTCTATAACTATCATCAATTGTCGTTAAAAGAAGATTACAAAATGTTGATAACTTGACATGGCTAATAATGTGGACAGCTAAATAATACAAATAGTTACTGAATTTTGTACTAAAATATAAAAGTATTAGCATTTTGTTATCCTTTTTTAATAATAATTGACTATAATTATGAAATTGTATATTAAATTGAAGTTTAATAACATTTTGACTACAAATTGAAGTTCAATTACCTTTTTATATCTTAGTGTAAAGTTCAATGATCATTTATACTATTTTGTCTCTTCTGCCTTTGCAACTGGAACCTATCGCGCATCGAATTATGCATCATCCTTCCAAAGAAGAAGACAAATGCTTTGAACCACCCTTTTTTGACTGAGAATAGCCTAAAATCCATATTGTTTGTTCCCTTGTCACCATCACATGTGTTTAATACGGCTCTTATAAGTACAAAGAGAGAACGTTTTTCATTAACAAAGCAATGGAATAAACATTAAACAAGATTAGCAATCATTAATAATTTCTATATGTCTTTGGACAAAATAGTTTGGATTCATCAATTTCTTCATATATATATACACACACACACATATATGTAGTAGTTCTTGGAAATTGCAACCTTAAAAGCCTCAAACTTTTGGGATGCCTCAGTTTACACAAGTAAACAGTAGTAATTTCTGCAGTGATGGAGACCAAATAGCTTAAATGTTCTCTTAGCCCCTCCCCAATATTCTGAGAGCATATTTGAATGAATGAAAGAAGTGAGGGTTCTCTCCATCTTTTCAATTCATCCATGTTTTCTGGAATCTTCTAAGGTTCTTAAAGTGAATATTTACGGGCATAGATACTAGCAATAATTCGAGATCAGTTGGATTGAGAATATATACCCAAATGAAACAAAACTTCAGGAATCGTAGTTTTAAGCAATCGGTTGCATCGCTTTGTCACTGGATTCTCTTCGGTTCCATCTCTTATTATTATTATTTTTTTCTCTTTTTTCATCTTCATGGAAGAGACAAAAGCTTCATTACATTACAATAATGGGTTTACCTTGGAAAGATCTGTCTTTTCATAAATGGTTTGAGCCTTGGTTTTTCCAAAAAGATTATTTTTATCCCTATCCCTGCAAGAATAGTTCAAAGTGTTGCATATAAGAGAGACTTTTGTGGCAACTTTGAATTCAAAAGATTGTTGGTTATCCATCCGATATGCATCGATCTTTCCTCTTTTCTGTGGATTCTGCGTGTAATTTGCGCGGATCATGTACTTTTTAAGGGCTCCATTGCAAACAGAATGGATTTCGATACTAAGAACTGAAACCGAACTCACCTTTTGGTTTCTGTTTCTTGCTGTAACTTGTAAAATGAGCAGCAGCCACAAGATTAGCTGCCAAGAAAGAGCTCAACTAAACCATGGATTTGACGGCGATCAGTTTCAGCCTTTTCGAATGGGAACTTGTTTTCAAGAACCTGAAATGGAAGGAGGGTCGCAGCAGCCGAGCTTTGGACAGTCTAATCCATCAGGGACAATCCTCAGCGGCCTTGGATCACCAGTTTCTGCTTTCTATGCAACTGAAAGATGCATGGGACTTTCACAAAGTGAGTACCAATCTGAAAACCCCCCTTTGTGCTCCCAACAGCCCCGGGATTGCGATCTGCAAGCCCTGTCGTATCAGTCTTCTGGGGATGGCTTTTATTTTGATCCACCGGATCAAGCTCATCCCAGCTTCCAGTCCAAAGATGTCCCGGAATCAGGTGTCAAATCCCACTTTGGTAGCAACCAAAACTATGCTTCTTCTGAAAGATCTGACAGAATTCCATCGAACAATTTCTTCGAAGAAGAGCGCATTTTGCAGCTGAAAAGAAAATTGCTCGATGACTTGGATAATTCAGGAAGGGAGCATCCTTCATATCCTTCCAACAGAGCTCAAGATCTCAGTGTGATTATCTCTACATTTTCAGCTTCAATAATAGTCCCTCGACTCATCGATTCATGTTTAGTTTAGTACTTTCAACTCATCTCATCCTGTTTGGATATGCACAAACAGGTGTTTCACAACCTGTATAATTCCCAATTTGGACATTTGAGGCAGCCTGCTAGACCACCAGGAGACGTTTCGGTTCCTTTAGCTAATTCTGTTCCCTCCTCTGCAGCAGTGCTCTCCAGTAAAACAAGAATTCGTTGGACTCAAGATCTTCATGACCGGTTTGTTGAGTGTGTAAACTGCCTTGGTGGTGCAGAGAGTAAGCCCTTTAACGCGTGTTCTTTGTGCACTTATGCAAAGATCAATTGTTGTGATTAACCCTTTGTCGATCAATTATAGAGGCAACACCAAAGGCAATACTGAAGCTAATGGACTCGGATGGATTGACCATCTTCCATGTGAAAAGTCACCTGCAGGTACACATGAAAATCAAATTACTCTTATTTCACCCGCGTTTTGGTGTTTTCGTGTTAAGAGATCTGAATCAACCTTTCTTTCTTTGTTCCTTTTTTGCCTTATTTTGCTTTTGCTTTGTAGAAATATCGAATTGCAAAGTACATGCAAGAGTCAGCACAAGGTATATCGAATTGCAAAGCGCATGCTCCCCAATCCTGACACCATTCTCATCTTCCCCTTCTCTTTGTTGCTTAACTCACAAGTAAAGAGGCGCAAAATCAATAGAAGAAGCAATTCTGATAAGCTTCTCCACAAAAATAGTTCCATTTTTTGGTTTTTTGTCATGAAACATACGACGTGTGGAGGACAGACAGAACACTAGCAGCAATCGACTACTTAATTTCGCCTTTTCAAACTACTCGACTTTTTCCATGAATCAATTGGCTTTCTTCATGGATGAGGAAAGTATGCTAACTAGATTCCTGTTTCTTGTCTACTGCAGCAACATCTGAGAAGAAGACCGATATGAATGATGCAGAGCAGACTGATGCTAAAACGTAAACTATAAGTGCTTGAATTTGATTTTGTGTGCTTGTTTCTTATCATTCATTCTGCCTACTTTCTGCGTGAAATGGCCAAAACCCCTAACATGGAAAAACTCTCGACTTGTCTGGCAGTGGCATGCAACTCAAGGAGGCGCTACAAATGCAACTAGACGTCCAGAGGCATCTACATGAGCAGCTAGAGGTAAAAGCCAAAGTTACAATTACTCGATCAAAATTTTCTCTTTGTACTAGGGTGATTAACTAGCTGGCTCTACTTATTTCCCTTTTGATACCTTTTCTGATTCTTTTTTTTCTATTTTTGGGACTAGATTCAGAGGAATTTGCAGCTGAGGATTGAAGAACAAGGGAGGCAGCTCAAGATGATGTTTGATCAGCAACAAAGAAGGAATACGAGTTTTTTCGAAGCTCAGAATTCGAATACCACTTCCCCTGATGACTCGACAACCAGTCTCGATGAACTGCAAGTTCCAACAGCTGATGGCTCCTTAAACACTCACTTCCCATCCAAAATAAGTTAGCCTCCACAATCGGATAGCTTTTTCTTTTCATACATACACAAGAAGTTAAAGTGTTCTAAGAAAGCTTATTCAATAATACATGGCTAAAACAGAATCAGCAGAAATTGATTGGGGAAACAAAATGCATGCAATTGCTTAAACTTGTGCTTCTAAGCTTAATGAATGTTGCAAAAGTTCGAAATGACAAGAATTTCATGCACTGAAATGTAACATAAATTACCAAAACTGTGGCTATCCGGCAGTGGTGGGAAGTTAAAAGCTTCCCATTGTTTCTCCCCGCATTCGCAGTAGTTTCACTGCCTCCTTGTGGCTTGGCTTGAGTATACCTCTCATGAAATCGAGGTTTTGCCTTCCCCTATCACGCTTTCCCAATAAATGAGTTAGCTCATGAAGAAAAGGCCTCGATCTTCTTGTCATTGCGGTTTAAGTCTGATAGGAACCAAAGAACTCATTGAATTTAAGAACAAACACTCAAAGGTGGACAATGAACATTGCCATACTCGTGTGATAGTGTGATTAAACTGTTCTGGCCTCCTTGTTCAGCTGTAATAGTCCTTAAAAAGCCATAACTAATCTAGCAAGGGTCCCATGAACAAGCCTCTTGACTCGGAAGATGTGGTGATATTGCATTGAATTGAGAAGGAGTCAAGCTCATTGCAAGAGCATATGGCTAGTTTTGGGCTAATCACTTGTTGAAAATGTTACAAGATATGTTCCAACGCTATATAGATCTCAAGGAATGATTTTTTATTTCAAGAGCACACTAGAAACTGTTAGAACGGGAGATGCTATGGCACACACCAAGAGGGGGGTGAATTGGATATTTAAAAAAATCTTGATAAAACTTGAAAAACTTTTTAACCCAATTGAGGTTTTAGTGATTTAAAATATAGAACATATGAAATGACAAATGTAAAGCAAGAAGAATAAAAAACACAAATGATTTATAGTGGTTCGGCTTAAACCAAGCCTAATCTACTACCTTAGCTCCCACTAAGGATTTTAAACAAATTCACTAAAACCTCCTACTTACACAAGTAGGCCCTCTAGCTACACAAGCTAAAAAATACAACCTCCCAATTTAATGGGCCCTCTAGCTACACAAGCTAGGAAAATAGAAACAATACAAATGAAAGAGATAAGCTAAGAGTTAACACTCTTAGTTACAAGTTCTCTCACAATGAAAAACAAGGCTTAACAATAAATTTACAATGATAGAATAGCAAAGCCTTGGAGAGAAAAAATAAAACAATGAAAGCCCAAACACTGTAAGCTCGAGTAAAATTGTTTGCAATTGCTAGATCATCTCATTTCAGTCCATTAGCCTCTCCTTGATCATCCATGAGTTGTATATATAAGCATCCATAAAGATTGAAGAAGAAACTAGCCGTTTTTGTGACCGTTGGAGTTGAAAAACTAGCCGTTATAAAATCTGTGAAACATAATAGTCGACAGAAGAAAAGATTAGTCAACTATTTTTACAAGTAAAACTAAGAATAGTCGACAGACATATACTGATAGTCGACTATTTTTAATACAAAAATTCAATAGTCGACAGACATACTTGAATAGTCGACAGATGCTGAAATGTAAAGAAATTTTTGAATTACATGAACAAAAATAGTCGACAGATCAGAATGCATAGTCGACTATTTTTACTCGATAGTCGACAGATGCTAAAATAGTCGACAGATGCTTAAATAGTCGACAGAACATAAAAAATAGTCGACTATTTTGAAGCATAGTCGACAGAATGATCTTGATAGTCGACTATTCTATAGAAAAACTTGAATTTTCAAAACAACCTTATTCGATTCTTTAAAAACTCATTTTGATTATCTTTAAAGTAAGTTGAGATTATCAAAAGTATATTTTGAAACAAATCACTCTCAACAAGCAAGTTTTTCAAAACACTTTCAACCATACTCAATATTTCTTCTATAAGTTTTCATATCTTACTTCAAAACTTATATACTAAAAATTCATTTTCTCATTCATAAAATCCACATGATAGAAATTGATTTTTATATAGACATTCATCAAAACCATTTCATTACTAAGAGATATTAGATATCAAAATACTAGGAGATAGTTTTCTAAAATGAACACTTTCTAAAATGAACACACTTTCAAAAACATGTTCTAGTTAGTCTTTTGCCTTAGAACAATTTTAGCTCTATGTTGACCAACGACTTCAAAGCTAATTTGAAAATCATTTTAGGAGATTCTTTTAAGACTAAAAACTTGACTTTGCAAATCTCTAACTAAAATAGAAAATCATAAATCTTTTTGGTTTTCATTTTAATAATGCACTTGAAATTGATTTTGTTGAAAACCACCACCTTGATTCATGACTTAGGGATTTAATAACATATGTTTTTCATCATCAAAACTAAGCACAAGGGTAGAACATCAATCTCCCCCTTTTTGAGGATGACAAAACTTAAAATCAATTTCACAAATCTCTCCCCCTTTTTGTCATAAATCAAAAAGGCAATACTTAAAAAAAATAATAGAAACCTCCTTAAACCAAAAGATAATATCTCTCCCCATTTTTTAACGTTCCCCCAACGATAGTTTGAAAAACTTCATTTTGAAATAAAAACATTTCAAACGATTTCACAAATCTTAAAATAGATAATCTCCCCCTTAAACCAAAATCTTTTCAATAGAAAGGAATTGGAGATAAACATAATCAAGTAAAGATAGTTTTCAAAACTAGAGATAGCTCCCCCTTAAGATGACATTGTTAATATCAAACATATATAATTTTTCAGCACGTATCATATATATAAAAAAAACATTTTTCATGAGATGCCAAAAAAAAATTTTCATACTATATTGCAAACTCATGATCATATCAGAGCCAATCTATATCTTTCAAAGTAATCACTCATATTTAAATAATCAAAGCACTAGATCAAATGCATAGCCATTCATCATATAAGAGGCATATACATTAAATGATCAATATAGGAGTGAAAAAAATCATTTCGAGCAAATAGAAAGACTCTCTTTGAAAAAGACTCCCCCTTAAACTTATACGGGAGGTTTTAAGATATAAAGACATTTTTCATATAAAAATAGAATAGCAATTTGTCTCAATTCAAATGATTAGCAAAACAAAATAAATAATGGACAAAACCAAAGAGGTTGAGAGCGAAACAGAAATGACCTCATGTTTGACAACCTGGGTAGCAAATCGCAATTGCCCCAAAAAGAAGTACAAATTGTGAGTGTCAAAGACGACGAGGGCTACTAGAGTCTCTCTTGGATGTCCACATTTCAAGATGTGACAAAGGGTATTAGAGTCTCTCTTGGATGTCCACGTTTCAAGATCTAAGGCATTTATGGTGGTTGGTCGAAAGAGTCTTGAGAGATTTTGTTTGTGTTCACATGGCACATAACAATGTGTTTTTATAAGTGTTGGCCGTGAAGCTCCAAACGATGTCGTTAGGAGTAAGCTGTTGGAGGGCCACGTGCAACAACCACAGCCTGCCATCTGGCAACTGTTGGATGGCGGCACATGGCAACCATCAGCTGCACTCTGATGGCGCTCGGTTGCCTTTTATCTTGCCCGCTCAATCTCTCTCGTCCATCTGCTCTTTCTGTTGGAATATTTATCGTGCTTGCACGATCTGATCCCAGCCCTTCATCTGCACTTTATGAGGCTTGATCCTAGCCCTCCATCGATGCTATTTATCTCCCCCTCGGGATATGGACCGTTTAGACGTTTTAAGACGAATGAGACAAAATTATCAAAGAAAGAGAAAATGGGGTTTGAGAAGAAAGAGAGCCTTTGTCTCCGACCTAGGGTTTTTGGTTTGCTTCTTGTTTTTCCTTTCATTATCTCTAAATGATTGTATAGCTTGTTAAGTTATATGGTTTGATAGGTTTTTGCCTCTTAATCTGTATTAAGTGATTATTGGGCAAGTTTTGATTCTCAAACCATTGTATGTACAGAGAGATTGAGAGGATTTCTGATGGTGTATTCTTTGATTCGATCATTAGTGCGGTGAGCTCTCCATATCGGAGTTCAACGTGGACGTAGCCTTATTTCGGGTGAATCACGGTAAAAACTTTTGTCTGCTTTCGCTTTTCATTTCTGTTTTCATTCTATTTATGCATGAATGATTGTTAGGCTTCCTGTCTTCTGCTCATCGTGAATCTGTGATTGAAACATATTTGGAAATACCCTAAGGTTTGTGTATCGATTCACAACAATAAGAGATAGGTATGACTCTAATTCAAAGTCATGCAAGAAATTGGAATATGTATGTAGACATGGGATGGGACCTTGAATATAGTCCACAATTATATCCTTAAAAACAATTTATACCATACAATATAACACATATTTTGTTTCATATGGGCACAATTTGATACACAACAACCAAATGCAAAGAAGAAATTAACTATGCTTCTATTAATAAATCTGCAAGATTATCATAAGAAAGGAAGATGGCAATGTGTTTTCATAGAGGGCTTAAGATATAGTTTTGGCTTTTGGGGAAGTGATTGAGCCATGGTACAGTCCCCATCTCTTTGGCTCTTCTTGTTTTATTCCTCAACTTCTCCATCTATGTTTTGATCTCCAACTTGTCAACATCATTCAGAACACCAACTCAATGGATTCAACATATTCAAGACCGATTTGTTGAACATTATAGTAAGCTGCAACAATCACAAGTTTTAATCCAACTAGATGAGGCAAAAATAGTTAAGAAGCTAGAAAATATGAATGGCACAGTACAACTTGATATTAGGAGTACATAATTCTTCTCACACAAGCTCTTGAATTCGCTTTAAATTTTAATTTTGATAGAGATAGAATCTCTTAGATAAAACTTGATGGAGGATAAATATCCTTGCCCTAAATCAAGGTGAAACATGGCTTAGTTTTTGTGTGGTGTGTGTCCTTTGTCAAGTTGCCACGTGTCAACATACCCCTCCCCCTCTCTCTCTCTCTCTCTTCGTGGAAAGGCATGGGCTATGGAATGGGGCGAGAAGCATGGGTTAGACACCAAACAAAATCATATGCCTAGGTCCATCACAACAAATGGTTTAGCGAAAATCACACTTGACACTTTCCCAATCAAGCTATATAAGCCAAGCGATTCTAAAGGTAAAGGGAGGTTAAGAACTTAACTTGCTTACTACTATGCTCTCATGCTTGTTCTCTAAATTTCAAACATTAACTTGATCATTGGAGTTTCCCCTAGGGAACAAAAGTCTTGTGCTTACATGAATTAACATGTGTTTATTTGAATTCCAACTCCAACAACGTTAAACCTCAATTTATCTTAAATAGTAATATCAAAGATAAAGGTAAAAAAACTCAATCCTGATATCAAAATTGTCGTCTATAAATATACCTCATTAGTTCACTAATTAATGGACCATACATTGAAACGATATTATTCAAATATCAAGATTATATTTCTAAATTATATAGCACTTGAAATATAATTGAATTTTGATTGTACAAAATCTAATCTCAACAATTAATATCAAAGTTTCTCTTTTCTACCAACTAATCGAAGTAGCTCTAATTAGTTTTCTCTATTTGTAATTTAGAAGTGACACGAAAATTGATTAAACTACCGTTACTATATTACAAATTTTATTTACGTATTTATTTTATTTCGATCAAATGGTACAGATTGATATTTAATAAGTGATGTCATAATTGATTATCTAACAAATAATACAAAGATAAATTTTTATATCCAATAATTGAACTTATTTTTTATTTTATGAAAAATAAGCATAAAATTAGAGATGAAAAAATAAGAAATAATTTCATCACAGCCTAATATATCTTAAATGACCGTGCTACCCCTTGCAAGTCTCAATTACGCTTCGTTCCCAAAACCCTAACTGCTCAACTGAGTTCCTCTAATGGCCGCCGGCAGAGGTGAAGCCGCTGAAAATGTGCGAAGGAACACTATTCGCTCTGCTCAGAAGCTATGGCCAGTGAAATCTAAAAATTTCCAGGTAAGACACCTATTGCAAGAAACAGTTTTGTGCGTACAGCCATATAGCTCAAAGTTGTCCTGTTTCTAGTTCTCTATGCACTGATGCACTGCAAATATCATCAAACTGATCATGACCCATTTACAAAAACTTAGAATTCAATCTATTTTGAGATGGGTTTCTTTAGATTTCATCGAAAGCTGCCTTAGCCCATCAAGAACTAGGGTTTGGGTATCTGGGTCATTCCATAATGTTCAAAGCCTTAGGTTTTATTCAAGGAAAACATATGCTCTATCCAAGGACAGTTCAGATTCAGAAGAAACTTTGACTGGTAATAGGAAAATTGCTGCTCGAATATCTCGTTTTGCCAAGGCAGAAGCCCAATCTGCTTTACTGGAATACCTGCATTGCACTAGGAGCATGCAGTTTCTGGATGCAGAGCATATGAGCCGTAATGCGCCAATTTTTCTCAACAAGTTGTTAAGAAGGGTCGAGAATGAAACAGAAATAAGGTGTGCTATAGCCCGGTTCTTGAATTTCCATCCTATTAATGAGTTTGAGCCTTTCTTTGAGAGCATGGGTTTGAAACCTGCAGAGTACTCTCCACTTCTTCCTAGGGATCTTATGTTTCTAAATGATGATGTGATGTTGTTAGAGAACTACCATGTTTTGTGTAATTTTGGTGTGGATCGGATGAGTATGGGGAAGATATACAAGGAAGCAACAGAAGTTTTTAGATACGATTTCGGTGTCCTGGAGTTGAAACTTCAAGCTTTCAAAGAGATTGGATTGGCCTGGACTGCTATAACCAAGCTCATTTCTTTAAGTCCCCATCTTCTGATTGGCAGTAATCATAGGGACTGTTGTAAGGTATTAGAAAAAATGAAGAGCATTGGGATTGAATATGATCGGATTGAAAGTCATATAATGGAGGGGAATGTTTATAATTGGAGCCGCATCCTTGAGCTTTTATGCTTATTGAGCAACATAGGCTTCAGTGAAGAGCAATTAGAAAAATTCATTTGCCATCATCTGGCACTTGTATTTGAGTCTTCAGGGAGTACAACCCTTTCATTAATCGTGTTAGTGTTAAAATTTGGTATCACCAGAACTGAGATATGTTCTATGTTTATGCAATTTCCACCGGTCCAAGTTAGAAAATTCGTTTGCAATTTGAGGCAATCCTACCACTTTCTGGTCGATATTGACATGGAGGTCAAAGAGATTGGAAAGATTGTCTGTTCACACCCTGTATTACTGGGTTCCGTTTCTTTAAAGAAAGCAAACACCTTGCTCGAATGCCTGAATGCTGGGAAGAAACGCGTCTGCAACACCATCAAGGAGAACCCAGAAATATTGAAGGGATGGGGTCTTGGATCGAAGGTCAAACCCTTGCCAAGCTTAGATGAGGATGCAAAGTCACGGATGTTAAAGACTAAGTTCTTACTGGGCTTGGGATTTGCAGAGAACTCAAATGAAATGAAAAGAGCTCAAAAAGTTTTCCGAGGCAAAGGAGGAGAACTTCAGGAGAGGTTTGACTGTTTTGTGAAGGCTGGTCTGACTAGGGAAGTTGTCTCAATGATGGTCAAACTGGCTCCACAAGTTCTTAACCAATCGAAGGATTTGATCGAAACGAAAATCGATTACCTTGTCAATGTCTTGGGCTATCCCCTCTCATCTTTGGTGGCATATCCAGGTTATATTTCCTACACAATTGAGAGGATTAAGCTTAGATTGTTGATGTATAATTGGCTCCGGGATCACAGGCTGGCCAAACCTGATATGGCATTGAGCACCATTCTTGCGACGGCAGAGGCAGTGTTCGTTAAGGATTATGTAAATAGGCACCCTAAAGGGCCTCGGGTTTGGGAGAAGCTGAAGAAACAGGTTTATCCCCAATGATTCCTCTCTTGCCATGTACCATTTGTCGGGATAATCTCTGTAACCGAGATGTATCCAGCATGATTGGAGAACTTGGTGTTCTAACACTTTGTTGTTCTCTGTTAAATCATTCAAACCCTTGCGTCTTCCCTGTATGTTTGGTAGTCAGAAAAAAAGATAATTAATTGTTCATTTGATACGAGATTAAGACTTGATATGTTATATTCATTGAGTTATATTCTGGACTTCCATAACTGTTACTGTTGAAAAGAAGAAGAGAAGAGATAGGACGGAGTTTAGTAGCAACAATAAGGTTATTTTTTTGTGAGTAAAAAATTGCGGATTTGAATTGTAAAAATAGGATATGCTTGATTACCATAAAGGGAAGAAGAAGTTGTTTTTGTGGTTATGGGGATCAAATAGCTGGGCCTCTTGGGCTCTATGAACAAACATTACCCATAACCTAAGTGGCACGGATATGTTGGAAAACGAGTCGTTTTTGTGTTGATGTTGTGTTGGACATGAACATGGTGGCTTACCTGTCTCCGAGAGTGTGTTTGACACGTGATTTTATTAAAATGTTTAAAAATAATTATAAACATGTATGTTCAACACTCTAAACAAATATATCGACATTTATGGACATGTCGCGAGTTTATTAAAAAAATTTACAAGAAATTGGGATAAGTTCTAAAAACAAGTTGTATTTTATATCATGTGTGAGTTTAATAATAACCTCTTTTGTAACTATTTTAATTATTTGTATAATTGTATAGAATTAAAACTTATAAATTATACTTTTTTACGATTATATAGGAAGAATGATAATATAATGTGGGTGTATATATATATTGTTGTGTCTTAATTTTTTTATTTTTGTCGTTTTTCGTACCCATACAACCTGACCCATAACCCAATGTTTGGCTATTGAAAAAATAGAAATACTATTTAGATATTCATTTATAATATTTGTAGTGACATTTGAATATTAATATATTGTATGTTTGTATTGATATGACACGAATTATAATAACACATTAATATATAAATATCACAAATAAGTGTTAAAATTATCATTTTCGAAAGAAAAAAAACACTGAAAGTGACTTAAATTTATAAAAGCATTATAGTGAAATTATCATTTGAAGACTTTATCGAAGTGTAATATTTTGAGCACTTCTATTGGCGTCTCTGTTGTAAGTGGAGAAATATTTTTTATTTATTTGTTTTCATACTTGTTTATTTATTTGGTTCTCAGAGTATACCTTAAGATTAAGCTGTAAACCTTTTGTGTTTTTAGTTTAATAAAATTATTTTTTATACAATATTATCTTGCTATTATTTAAAATATTTTCTTACAAAAATGGTGAAAAATGTCAATTTTCTAATGGGACAAACTTCCGGGCTGAAGGGTGTTGGTAGGACTCCGACTAGGACCACGACCAGGACCATTAGTAAGTAAATATGGTAAAATCCATATTTTTGCTTTTGTATTCTTATTTTTTTATTTGATCACTCAAATTTTAATTGTTATAATTATATGTATGTATTTATATTTTTATTTAATTTTTTATATTTTAATTTTTTTTATGTAGTAATTCAAATTTTTTTTTGTTTCGATTACATCTTTGTATATGTATTTTTTAGTTAATTTAATATTTATATTTTAATGTGTAAAAAAATTTAAAATGAGATGAGTTTATTTAATTATTTTTTATAAATTAAAACATAAGAATTAAATTGATTCAAAAATATAAAGTAGTGTAGTTAAAAAAATGAAAAATTCAAATTTTTACATAAAAAAATTAAAATATAAATATTAAATTGACTTAAAATTATAGGTATTGGAATGTAATTGAGATGATATAAATTTTAAATAGTTAAAAAAATATAAAAATATAAATTTGATCAAATAAATACGGACTAAATGACACTCATAGTGCAGAGAGCTTGAAATAGACTCCACGGGCGTAGCACGGTTAATTTTCAGGTAACAAATTGTATCTAAGGATGTAGGTTTGAATTATGATAATCGTAGTGTGGGAGTTTCACCTTCCTGTGGGATGATTCTTTATGGGTATTATGCACTGTGTCTTCTATTTGATGCACTATCATGTATCATGATTAATCTCTCTCACGTATATGGCTAATGTGTGAAGAGCTCTTAAAGTAAGGGATTTCACCTTCATGGGAGCCCGAAATGGGTTTTCTGAAATCGTGACGTCACATTGTGATTGGTCCACTAAATATAAATACTAAAATTTGACGTAACAATTATTGCCCACTACTTTGTGGGTGGAAAATTGACTGTGTTGGGTCGGCAGTTAGCCAGGCGGAGGCTTTAATTGCTACTCAGATACTACGGCCCATAGGGTATATCCGTATCATGTGCTCAGAAACTATTGTCCATTGCCCTTAATTGTTGGCTCAGATGCTATGGCCCATACCCTTAATTGGTGACTCAGGAACTATGGTCCGTACTCTTTGAGGGCACGTGTCAACATCTTAATCAATTATTCTCTCGAGTTTCGATCGTTTAATCTCCACATATATATATTCGAGTTGTGAATTTTGGAGAAAGTGGAATAATATTTTAATTAATTTAAATTTTTTATATTAAAAATAATTTAAAATATATATATATTTTATCATATGAGTACATTTAAATTGGGTTAAATATATATTTTAATTATTGTATTTCTATATTTTTTATTCAAATATTTAATTTTTTTATTATTTTAATTACGTTAATAAATTATATAATTTTAAATTATTTATTTTTAAAATTTTTTATTATTTTAATTATATTTCTAAATAAATTTATTAAGAATAATAAATTTAGATATGTAATTAAAATAATAAAAAGTTAATAAAAATAATTAATTTAAAATTATAAATTTAAATATATAATTGAAATAATAAAAAAATTAATTATTTAAATACAAATATACTAATATAAAAATTAAAATATATATTTTGTTTCAAACAAACTGAGAAGATGCGAGGCGATGGTACAACAGATAACTGCAGACGTACCACGAGCGCAGCCTGATTTTTTTAATATTGCCAGGGATATGGCCAATATTTATGATTTTTTAATTATTTTATATATTAATACATTGGATTATATTAATGAAAATATATAATATATATTAAGAATATTAGAAATAAATATTAAACTGAGTAATTGGAATTATATCAGCCGTAGAATGAAAAGGACTGACACGATCAGCCCCAAATTAAGCAAATGCCCCTAACTTCAGTTTCCCTCTGCCCCAAATCTTTTCAAAGATATTGCAGAGCCGTCTCATCAATTGTTTTTAATAATATTATAATTATGTTTTTTTCTATTTTTAATTAAATTTGGTTAATTGAAATTAATGTGATAAACATTAATATAAATCTCAAAATTATTTAATAGTGGCATCTATGATAATCTTAATATTAATTAATTTTTAATCTCCCGACATAACACAAAAGATTCGTTACACGCATTTAAGAGGTTAAGACATCAAAAGTCATGGTTCAATTTTGCCTTCATGCAGAACCATGCAATCGTTATGTCTACCCGATTGGCCAAATCCTAAATTTGGGGTTCAATTCGCATTGAATTTATTCATCATTCAAATTGAGGTATAATAAAACATGGGTTTTAGAGAAAGTACATTTCAAATCGAAGATTGTCTGTGTACTAAAAATTTATTGAATTTCTCATGTTACAAAATATATATATATATATTTTGTAGTTTATATTAATGTATATCACAACAATTTTTGTTAACAAAATTTGATAAAAAAATCAAAAGAGGGAACCAAAATATAATAAAAATTAAAATACACGACCAATTTGTTATGTTAACGAGTGCAAAGTTTAAATACCAATAGTGTAATATACCCAATCACAAATAAATAAAAAGTGGTACTCTTTGCAACATAAATAATATTCTATACAATATGTCTTTTATAATATTTTGTATAAGATTAATTTAAAAATAAATATTTGACATGAGATAAAATTATAAAATTGATAAGATATTTAAATTTTTTTATTAAAATTCAGTTAGTCTCACTTGTAACTTAGGTCGACTGAAGTTGATGGCCCAACCGACTCATACCTTTTTAAAGGAATTTAGTCAACTCAACACTCAACTTCAAACAAATTAAATAATCTAATGATGAGTATAATATTTTGTCTCGTTTACATACTAATTTAAGATTACATATTAAATTATTTCCATTTATGGTTAGAGTTTGATAGTCAATGATAAAAGACCACTCACAAGTTTAATTAAGGGTCTTATTAATCACATAGAAATTTTATATGAAGTAAAGTATTTTTTAATTAAGTCATCATCATGTATGTGTTGTCACCACATGCTCATTTCATTGAGCCTATCCTCAATATGATTAACAGACATGACGAAGTGAGAAGATGACTCATTGTTTAGCTCAATTGGGTAGTCGTTAGGTACATTTGATGTCAAATCTAATTTGAATAACTAAGACCAAATCCCATCACTCTCATATCCTTATTTGTGGATAACCTCTCAAGTGCATTGAAGTGACTATGCATAATAATATATATATATATATATATGGAAGCCTCAAATAAGTAATTGCATTTTGATATTTAAATTCAATTAATTATTATACTTTATAAAGTATTATATATATTATCATATATTTTTACGTCAATTTAATTATTATATTTTATAAAATCTCAAAAAAACTAACATGATTTTAGAATTGGAGCTTCATTAACAATTATTGTGGGTATTATTTTAATTTTGCTAACAATATTAATTCTATCTCCAAATCATAACTAAATACTAAAATTAAATTTTAAATTTAAATTTAAAAATTGTCATAATTGTAATTTGTTTATTTTTAAAATATAGTTGTCACATTGAGCTTACTAAAAGTACAATGACTTATGTGATCATTCTTATAAAGTACAGTAAATGATTTGACTTAAAAGTCAAATATAATGATGTATTTAACATGGTGGTAGCCTACTTGATAGAGATATCTCTCATACTTCCCTAAGGCCCCATATTATGTCCTCATTGCTTATTTTTTCTTATTATGGACACTTATTGTTCATAATAACTATACTTATTTTATTTTTTTTATATTTATAAGTTAAGCTTTTGACTTTTATACAAGATGAAAATCATACTCGCAACTCATTAGATTGACACCGATATATTGTTTATTCAACCGCTCGACCTATATCCTAAACACAATCCCTATATCCTTATTACTCATTTTTCCTTATTATGGGCACTTATTGGATACCAATTAGCAAATTAATTTGTATAAAAGTTTAAATTAGAATTGAATGTAGTAATTATTTTATATTATTAACTCTGTATTTTTCCTATTATATTAACATCTCACATTTTAAATTAATACTCAAATTTTAAAAAATAACAAATGAATATCTAAATTTAAAAGTATCTTATTATTTTATTTTCTAAACTAAAATTATATTTTTAGATTAAAAAATAAAATTGCCACTTAACTGTAAAAAAATATTACCTTAAGTTAGAGGTTTTTGTAGGTGTATTTATTATAATAACTTGTAATTTTATATTTTAATTATGTGTATTAATTAAAATATAAAATTAAGATACATTAAATATACCTTTTTTATCTTTAAATAAAAAATAAACCTTCTGGAGACGTAGAACCATAATTGTGAATCGTATCGAATATTACTAGATATGTAAAAAGTATAAAAAAAATATATAAACATAATAAAATTTTCAATAAAAATATAATAATTTTACTTAAAATTTAAAAAATCCAAACAACATATAAACCCTCTTATAAAAAATATATAACCTAAATAAATAAATATGCCTAAATATCTAATTTTAAAAAACAACATTCAAAACTATATATATATATATATTTATATTTTAATTTTAAAATTAACTTTTAAAAATAATATTGCTTGATATGATACCTCAATATCATTCTATATTAATTGATAAAATATATATTTTAACTTCTGTATTTATATATTTTTTTATTTAAACATTTGAATATTTTGTTATTTTAATTATATTTTTAAATTTGAACTTATAATTAAAATAATAAAAAATTAAATATTTAAATAGAAAAAACGAATAGGTATTATAAAAGTGGGTAAAATTAATAAATAGTCACTGAACTTTAAAGTTGTAATTATTTGCTCACTCAACTTTAAATTGTAACCATTTACTCATTCAACTTTACTCATTGTTAACCATCCATTACTCGTTATAACTCCGTTAAATATTATAAACGAAAAATACTAATAGAATCTGACGTGGCTAACGGAATCTAACGTAGCAAAAATAAATTTAACAAACACTCATTGAACTTTAAAAATGTAACTAATTACTCACTGAACTTTGCTCAACGTTAACCATCAATTACCACGTTACATCACCGTTTGATATTGAAAAACACCCATTACATCATCGTTTTATCTTGAAACATATTAAAAACTTTTTATATGTTTTTAAGATCACTTACTTTTCAAACCAAAAGTTAAAAATTAAATTAATAATTTAAATTAAAAAAATTACTGATGCAAATCAAAAGTAAACAAAAAATCTATTTAAATTTTTTTATCTCCATTACGAACAACGAAATTCACAAAAAAAAATATTCAATAATGAGACCAATAGCCAAAAACTAATTACAAAAATCGTATTTCTAAGAAAATGATATCATATGCATTTTTTTGTATAGAAGAAATACGATTTTTGTAATTAGTTTTTGACTTTTGGTCTCATTATTGAATACTTTTTTTTTGTGAATTTCATTATTCGTAATGAAGGTAAAAAAATTTAAATAGATTTTTTTTTTACTTTTGATTTGCATCAATAATTTTTTTAATTTAAATTATTAGTTTAGTTTTTGACTTTTTGTTTGAAAAGTAAGTGATCTTAAATGTATATAAAAAAATTTTAATATGTTTCAAGATAAAACGGTGATGTAACAGGTGTTTTTCAAGAGCAAACGGTGATGTAACGGGTGATAGATGGTTAACGTTGAGCAAAATTCAATGAGTAATTAGTTACATTTTTAAAGTTCAGTGAGTGTTTGTTAAATTTACTTTTGTCACGTCAGATTCTGTTAGTCACGTTAGATTCCGTTAGTATTTTCCGTTTATAATATTTAACGGAGTTATAACGAGTGATGGATGGTTAACGATAAATAAAGTTGAGTGAGTAAATGGTTACAATTTAAAGTTGAGTGAGTAAATAATTACAACTTTAAAGTTCAGTGACTATTTATTAATTTTACCCTTATAAAAGTATGTGGCCATATCAATTGATGTTGCCGCAGACACCATTCCAAGTCATTTTCATCAAGCTTGTGGTCTACCATTGGAACTCATTCTCTGAAACCAGATGTATGTATAACTGTAGATACGGAGAGAGGGAGTTCTGCATCTGCAATGGGAGATGAGTCAGCCATAGGGATAATGGACGTGTAAGCAGCCACAGGGTGAGCAAAGGAAAAAGGGAAAAGAAAGAAACAGGAAAAGTTTTGGGAAAAGGGACCTAACAGATGGGGCTTGGTGACCATAAAAAGTGTTGTAAAGAGCTGCTTCTGAGGCCTCCAAAAAGTACTTCCTCAGCTGTTGCTTTCTCCATATATCTCTCTCTCTCTCTCTCTCCACACTGCTGCGCTTACCACTTCTCCCTCCGTTATTTGCCAGTCTCCACTGTCACTCATTCCCTCCTCCCAATGACCTGGCATGGCCCCTCTCGCTCTCTAGATGTGTATTTTTTGGAGAACTCCACTTTATATTTATAAATCACTCTGTTTTTTCCTTTTGCTCGCCTTATGATTTGACCCACCACTGGGACTTGCAATGAATGGACTCTAGGCACCGCAAATGGAGATGGGTTCGAGCTCTTCCTTCTCTTCCTCCAGCCCCTCCGATTCATCCTCGCTCAACGGCTTGAAGTTCGGCCAAAAAATCTACTTTGAGGATGTGGGTGCCGGAGCCCCGCCCAAATCTGGTGGTGGGTCGTCGTCGGTTGCCGGCGGAGGCGGGAAGCCCCCGGCGGCTCCGAAGAAGGGGAGGAGCGGGGTTGTCCAGAGCGGACAGCCGCCCAGGTGTCAGGTTGAAGGGTGTGAAGTAGATCTGAGTGATGCTAAAGCTTACTATTCAAGGCACAAAGTTTGTGGTATGCATTCAAAGTCACCCAAGGTCATTGTTGCTGGCCTTGAGCAGAGGTTTTGCCAGCAGTGTAGCAGGTCAGCTTCATTTTATCCTTATTTATGCACGTATATATATGTAACTGTAAGTATGTGCTTGTGTGTGCGTGTGCGCAAATGCATCTCATCTAGGTCAACTCTCAGCTACGTTTCCTGATTATACTATTGGGTTTTGTTTCTTGGTTTGTTGTGGCCATGGGTTATTATTATTATTATTATTATGTTATTGTTTTGGTACAAGGTCCACGAGTATTGTTTATTGGTTAGCTGTTTTGACTAGAATGGTGTTGAATTCTTTATTTCAACGATTTGCTTCTTGTGGTTTACTTCTGTGAAATATGGGGTTTTTTGTTTCTTGTCATTGGATTTTTTATGCTCATATTTATTGTGTTTGGATGCTTCTCGTTCTGCTAGACCTGATAAGATTGTAGGCGTCTTTGACTCTTTTGGGTGGTTGGCGTTGTTGATGAGATGTCTGTTATGTATGAGAATTACAGGGTGGAGAACTGCCCTTCCATAATTGGCAAGCAAGAGTGAGATCTGGGAAACGGAAAAGCAAGCACAGGAATTTCCATGGCTGGGTTAGTTGCTTAGGTTCATTGTTGAGTTGGAGGATCAAATTAGTGACCGAAGATTGTTCTTTCTTTTTATGTAAAAATAAGGATTCATGAAAATGTGATCTAACTCAGAGCTCCAGGAACACGCGGTTTGCAATTGGCATTATACGCAGACAAGTCTCCAAGAAACTCCTGATACCCGCAAGCAGGGTTTTCCGCAAAATTGGCCCCTGATGATGATTTTGGCTTGTGGTGCTGAGCTAACAGCTCTGTTAAACAGGGAAATTGATTTTTCTTTTATGTTTTCAATTTTTGGCATTTCTGTTTGGGGGCGGGCTTGGTTGGGAAGGTGAGGCAGGATTGGAAGAGCTCCAGCCAAAGGAAGGCTGCTGTGGGGTTCTGAGTTCCAAGAGCTGTTTTAAACTGCTGTGTGTGGGAGGGGGGGGGGGCGCATGGTAGCAGGATGAAAAGTTTTGGGTTTGAGTTTGTGTGCATGAGTTAATGTATCAATAAGAGGGAGTCATTTAAGTTAATTAGAGTTTTAAAGAATTAGAGAGGCACAGCCTGCAATTTTTTGCATTTATAGCTGAATGTAAATGGTGGAGTTGTTTAAGTGTTAAAAAGATGCAGATGTATGGGCTCAAACTGACAAAGTATTGAAGTTTTGGACTTTTGAGTGCATCTCTCTTGGTAAATTTGGATCCTTTATTTCACTTTTCCTTGTTTTTTATTGAGAACCTTATAGCATGGCTTTGTCAAAATCTCTCTAGTTTTATTCAGTAGTGCCATTGTGAAATTTTTTTCTCTTTGCCAAAGGGATGTACTTGGGCAAGTGGATTACCGTAGTATTTTTCCCCTTTTGATGGTAAATTTATTAAACATAGAAGCTTAAGAAATGGAAGTGCAAATCATAGCAAACTATACCGCTATTTTCTTTGGATTAGATAAGAAGACAGAGAGATACCTTACGGTAATCACCTGCCTACATCAAAAAGTAATCATAAACAAGACCTGTGCATGCTATAAATTTACTCCAAAAAGTCATACCCTTATTTTGCCAAGTGGCTACTTTTGCATCTCAAACCAATGGTCTTCCTCTAGGCAGGGTTGGCTTAATGATTTCAAGCTAGCCAATTATTTCTATCTGTGGTTGTATCTTTTGTAAGGCCCTTATTATTCATGTCATGCCTTAGAGTTCTCCCCCCCGCCCCCCCCTTTTTCTGGTTTTCCTCTTATCTCTTTTGCTAAAGACTTGTTCCATTCCACCCACTCTCATCTTAACATCCATCATTAAGAGGGTTACACTCATTCAATAACTTTCATAAAAGGTATTTGATGGACCCGTCAATGCGTTTGACTTGCAAAATGACAAAATTGAAGTATGAGATTTTATTTATTTTCTTTATTTCATTGGACCTGTTATATGCTCTTGTTTCTAGTTTGATCTTTCTCACATTTAGTTTTTTCTGATCCAAGAAGTCTTTTTCATGTTCTGCCCATTTTTGTACTATTTGTGCATGATTTTTGTTTGATATGCAATCATGATGTTCTTTTGTGTTAGGTCTTCATGGCATAATGTGGTTCAGAAGTGGACTCTTTTCATTGTGGCAAAGTGTTTTATGTGAAATTCCAAGTGCTCCATAATGTTATGTTTGGTAGAAAGGAAAAATAGATAAAAGGAAAAGGAGAGGCAAGTATTGAAAAAAGTTTGGTCGAAAGGCACGGAGGAAGGAAAACTGTTTGATTGGGGCCCACACCTAAAAAATGGGATTGAAGGAGAGGAATAAGCTATCTCCTCTTGTTTATAAGTTGTAACAACTTTCTTGAGCCCCCTAGGATTTTACTTGCCTTGTAAATTGTGTAAAAAATAAATCTAATTTTCAGTTACCTTTTCCTTTTGCTCCACACAACAAGACAACTTGGGAGAGGCAGACCAACTTTTGGCCATCTCTCTCGAGTGCGATTTTGTTCACCCCCTTTAATGGGGGTGAACGTAACTCTCGTCACCCTTCCGTTAAGGAGAAATGCACACTTACACCCCCAATATTTTGAATTATGCCCCCCCCCCCTCTCTCCCTTTGCGTCGTCTCTCTTTCTCTCTGCATTGCCCGTGCGACTATGTCTCCGGCCTTCGCCACCAACCCTCTCGCCGTCGCCTTGCCTCTCGCTATGCTGCCGCCTCGCCTCTCTAGCGCTAATCGTTGTTGTATCCTCCCTTGCTGCAGAGAGGTGGCGAGGCACCAGGCGGCGAGAGGTGGTTGCTAGAGAAGAAGAGGGAAGGGGGGGAGAGAGAGAAATAGGGTGGGTTTCTTGGGGGGAGACACCCCCCCCCCCCAAATGACTTTTTTAACCCTACACTAATCGAGGGTTACGTTCACCCCCGTTAAAGGGTGGTGAACAAAATTGCACTTCTCTCTCTCTTTTGAAGTGGCCAAGTCAATCTATTTTCTAGTCTTGTGAATGTTGTATATACCCCTAGTTACCTTCTTTTGTTTATGTTAAATCTTGCACGTAGGAAACTCTCGAATAGCCCTCACAGATACACGCTTTCACACACAGATGTTTATAGAATAGAAAACAAAACAACAGAAACAATAAGAAACAATCAAACACTCACAAGACACAAGGGTTATCCAGTTTAGATCATCACAAATATGGTGATCCTACGTCCTGCCTTCCAACCGAGAGCAATAGCTTCACTAATCTTGAAAGAACAGTACAGAGATAACACACGAGCACACTTTAACTAGAGATTACAAAGGCTATCAGAACTAGACTTTCCTCTCTCTCTCTTTCTCTCGAGTGCTCGTATTTTTCTCATAATCAAAACACACAATCCAGCCTTCTATTTATAAACTATAGAGGCGGATTTTACGATGTAGACAAATGGTAGTTACAGTTAGGATGGTTAGTTACCGTTACAGCCTGACTAACAAACTGAAACCTACCTGACTGATTTTGACTGCGTCTTTGGGCATACTCGATGTAACATATAACAATTCTCCACCATTTGCATTTGTATTGCCCAAGCTTGCGTAGTGATTTGCTCTTTGTTGGATCTTCCTACACACACTTTATCATTCACACGGGATTACCTGAAGTAGTCCCAAACAGTGTTGCAACTTGGCTATTGGAACAACCTTGGTAAACATATCAGCAGCATTGTTTTCCCCTACAACCTTTATCAGACTTATTTCCTTCATTTCTAGGATCTCTTTGATAAAATGATACCTTACATCTATGTGCTTAGTTCTCTCATGGCGTGCTTGATTCTTGGCTAAGTGTATAACACTTTGATTGTCACACATTAGGGTTGCCTTTACATATTTCCCAAGCAGTTCACTTGTTAATCCTTTCAACCATAGGGCTTCTTTTATAGCTTCTGAAACAGCTGTATATTCTGCTTCTGTGGTTGAGAGTGCTACTACTGATTGCAAGTGAGCTTTGCAACTCACAGTTGAGTTCCAAAGTTTAAATACATAACCTATGGTTAACCTCCTCTTATCTAGGTCTGTTGCATAATTAGCATCTGAATATCCAAGGATGCTTGCCTCTTCTTCTGTATTAGCTCCACCATAAGCCAAAACCACGTTGATAGAACCCTTTAGATACCTGAAAATCCATTTTACTGCATTCCAATGTGATTTTTCGGGATTTGCCATAAACTTGCTGGTGACACTCATAGCATGGGCTAGATCAGGTCTTGAACACACCATGCTATACATTAGGTTGCCAACAGCACTTGAGTAAGGTGTTTTCTTCATCTCCTCAATACTTTCTTTCTCAGTTGGTGATTGCTCAGATGATAGCTTAAAATGTTGAGCAAATGGGACATTCACTCCCTTAGCATCTGACATATGAAACTTCCTAATAAGTTTCTCAAGATAAGATCTCTCAGACAGAAGGAGTTTTTTTTCCTGTTTATCCCTTTTGATTTCAATTTCTAAGATCATTCTTGCTTCCCCCAAGTCCTTCATTTCAAATGCAAATTTAAGCTTAACCTTTAACTGCTGAATTTCCTTGTCTGATTGACTTGCTATTAGCATATCATCTACATATATGAGTGGTATATGGAGATCCTATTAGACACATGCCTTAAGTACACACAACAATCATGTGAACTCCTTTCATATCCTTGTGTTAGCATGAACGTATCAAACTTCTTATACCATTGCCTAGGGGATTGCTTTAATCCATAGGGAGATTTTCTCAGCAAACAAACTTGCTCCACCTCTCCTCTAGATTCAAATCCTTTTGGTTGCTTCATTAGAATATTTTCTTCTAATTCACCATGTAAGAAGGCAGTGGTTACCTCCATTTGTTATAGACTTAGCTTTAAGTGTGCTGTCATAGCAAGCAGAAATCTTATGGAAGTTTGTCTAACTAGTGGCGAGAATACTTCATTAAAATCAATTTTGGGAACTTGAGTAAATCCTCTTGCCACCAACCTAGCCTTGTACCTAGGTTTCTCATCCTTTCCAGCTGCTTCTTTGATCTTAAATAGCCATTTACAGCCCACAACTCTCTGTCCTGGAGGTCTATTTACCAGGGTCCAAGTTTGATTTTTCCTTGGGGACTCCATCTCAGATTTCATGGCTGTTATCCATTTCTGAGAGTCCTAGGAGTGGACTGCTTCTTCATATGACATAGGTTCATCTCCAGTTACCTCTAATGCACTTGTTAGTGCATATGATACAAGGTCTGAGAATCCACATCTTATTGGTGGTCTGCTGCTTCTCCTTGGCCTATCCCTAGCAAGATTATATTGCTGTAAGTCAGACTGATACTCAGCATCTGGAACACCCTCACTATCCTCTTGTTGATCAATCTCCTGATCATGAGGGCTGTCTAGGTCATTTTCATGGACCTTTCTTTGCAACTCAACATCTACTGACTTAGATTTTTCCTCTAAGACCTTTTGATCCTCTACTTTAATATCCTTTTAGTAAACTCATCAAAAATAACATCCCTGCTTACTATTGTCCTTGGTAACCCTGCCTTTATATTCCACAGCTTATACCCTTTTACACCAGTAGGATAACCAATGAATAAGCATCTTTTTGCTCTAGGTTCCAACTTTCCCAGCTTTATATGAGCATAAGCTAAGCATTCAAACACCCTTAAATGGTCTAGACTTGGTTTGTGTCCAGTCCACATGTCATATGATGTCTTAAAATCTATAGCAGCTGATGGAGACCTATTTATTACATAAGCAACTGTTGCTACTGCCTCTCCCCAAAATGCCTTAGGTAAGTTTGCATGAAACAACATGCATCTTACCCTTTCAAGGAGAGTTCTATTCATTTCTCTGTTAGGCCATTTTGTTTAGGGTTACCAGGGGCTGTGAGGTGCCTTATTATTCCACTTTCATTGCATATTTTGTTGAATTCCTTGTTGCAAAACTCTAGACCATTATCTGTCCTAATAATCTTCACACTTCTCCCTTTCTGATTTTCAACGATAGTTTTCCATGTTTTAAAAGCCTCAAATGTATGATCTTTTGACTTTAAAACATAAACCCAAACCATCCTAGAGAAATCATCAATTATGGACAGAAAATACCTACAACCACCATGAGATAAGGTCTGTGCAGGGCCCATAAGTCTGAATGAATATAATCTAGAGGTGCCTTGGAGGGGTGTATTGCCTTCTTGCTGAATTTTACCTTTACAGCTTTTCCAAAGATGCATGACTGACATTTATCTAACCCTGTAATCTGATCTGTACCTAAGATTCCTTGCTTAGATAGCTCTATCAGTCCTTGCTCACTGATACGAGACATTCTAAAGTGCCATAGACTTTATTTTCTCCCACTGCTGCTTCTCTTGATAGGGTGGAAGCTTGCAGAATATATGTTCCATTCTGCAAATTTGCTTTCATACATACAAGGGATCCTCTAGACACCTTAAGAACTCCACCATCTCCTTCATAGGAGTAACCATTTTTATCTAGTTCACCAAGAGAAATGAGATTTCTTTTTAAATTTGGCACATGTCTCACAGATGTTAGGGTTCTACAGGTTCCATCATGCAACTTTAACTTTATATCACCTATTCCTATAACTCTACATTCACGGTCATTACCTAGCAATACTTTTCCTCCATTTATAGCCTGATAGTTTTGAATCCAGTGTCTTTGGGGTGTCATATGATATGAACATCCTGAATCCATATCCACACCTTATTTTCAGATTTTTCTGAGACTACCAAACCATCAGAACTATCATATCCTAATTCACAAATAGATGAGGCATTTTCTGTGTTACCTTTTTCTTGGAATTCCTTCTTCCTCTTTGGACAATTTCTCTTGATATGTCCTTCCTTGTGGCAGTGGTAACACTTTATCACTTTCTTGCCACTCCTTGACCTTGATCTTGATCTAGATCTAGATCTATTCCTCCCTCTCTGGTCTCTCTTGTCTGACTTATCTTGATAGCAAGTGCATCTTCTTGAGAGCTCTTGCCTTCTACCTTATTCTGCAATTCTTTTGAATTTAGGGCACCTATAACATCATCAAGGGATAGAGTATCTCTGCCATGTTTTAGAATATCAACAAGTCTCATAAGATTTAGGTGAAGAGTGAAGTAATACCAGGGCTTTCAAATACAACCTACTTGAGAGGGATTTAGTCATATATAGGCCCTCCAATTTCGGCCATATCTCTGCTGCCGTCTTCATTCTAGATTCCTCCCGCAGCACCTTGTCTCCAAGACTCAAGATTAGGGTATTGAAAGCCTTCTTACTGATTTCCTTCTTCCTCTCTGTGGTGTAGACGGCTGGCATCTTGGTCTCTCCTTCGAGTGCTTCCTCCTGTCCCAGGTTTCCAAGCAATGCCTGCATCTTCATCTTCCATAATCCGAAGTCATTCTGACCATCAAACTTTTCTATATCATACCTTGTTGCAGAGGAAGTTGACTCCATTTCCACGGATCAGAATTCTTAATTATGCCTTTTAGATGTTATTTCTTGCCTTTTCTTGATGGACTAACCAAGCTCTGATGCCAAGTTGTTAAATCGTGCACACTGGAAACTCTGGAATAGCCCTCACAGATACATGCCCACACACATAGATGTTTACAGAATAGAAAACAGAACAACAGAAACAATCAAACACTCACAAGATACAAGGGTTATCCTGGTTCAGATCATCACAAATATGATGATCCTACGTCCAGCCTTCCAACTGAGAGCAATAGCTTCACTAATCTTGAAAGAACAATACAGAGATTGCACACGAGCACACTTTAACTGGAGATTACAAAGGCTGTCAGAACTAGACTTCCCCCCCCCCCCCCCCCTCTCTCTCTCTATCTCTCTCATGCTCGTATTTTTCTCATAATCAAAACACACAATCCAGCCTTCTATTTATAAACTATAGAGGCGGATTTTACAGTGTAGACAAACGGTAGTTACAGTTAGGATGGTTAGTTACCATTACAGCCTGACTAACAAACTGAAACCTACCTGACTGATTTTGACTGCGTCTTTGGGCATACTCGATGCAAACATATAACATTTTATTTCTTCACAGTGTGGATGGATGCAAAGAGTTAAACTAATCAAACTTGGGTCAAGTTTTAACCCAAGTTTAACCCTGGGTCTTGGATGTCATGGGTTAATGAGAGAGGAAAGGCATGCATGAGTTTTTTTTTCTTTTTTTTCTTTTTGCCAATCATAGACGAGGAGAAAGAGACACAAATGTAGGGGACCACTATTGTCTCTACAATCTTCTAAGAGGTTGAGAAAAGGGGAATTTCGGTTGCATAAAGGGCTGATAGGGCTGCAAGAGAGATGAGAAAACCTAAAAAAAACTCGTTTTGAAAATGACCCTAATGCCCACCAAAAGAATGCTTTGGAGGCCAAAAGAGGGGCTATGTTGTCTTTGGGTCACCAAATAAAAACAATTATAAAGATTTTATGGATTGAAACCTGATAGATAGATATATATATATATATATCTGTAAAATGGACATAACTTCAAAGTTGAGTGTTGATGATTGTTAACAAATTACCAAAATAAATAATTAGAAAAAATAGTCATAATAAATAAATAAATAAGAGAAACGAGCTGGAGATGTAGTGGGCGACGTTGGCCCACAATCTTTGGTCGCAGGCCGTGCAATCCAACCAGAGCAACTATAATCACTTGCTGCGTTTCTTATAAGGGTCCAACTCCTTAAAAGATATAACATAATGCAAGAAAATTCAACCTAATTACCAAAATCTGTAGGCATGCAAATGAGAGAGAGAACTCTGATTCTATCTTTATTTGGTGACCCAAAGACAATATAACCTCTCCTTTTGGCCTCCAAATCACCCTTTTGTTGGGCAGTAGGGTCATTTTCAAAAAGAGAGATTGTTTTCAGGTTTTGTACCCCAAAATATAGGGTAGGTAAAAAGCTCACTTCTTGTTTGGGAGCCAGTCAAGCCATGCAGTATAGTTTTGATAGCTTAACAAGCACAACTTACAGCCAATACAAACAATGTCAATCCCATCACCTGTTGAATCCATGGTGCTTCACTTGTCACCTTGCACTTGTTCAAGTCCATGACTCGCAATTATCGCATATAGGGTCACCTCATGTAGATTCCATGATACAACTATTATCTAAAATCCACTGAGATCATATACTGATTCACCCTACCATATTGGAATAAAATAACTTCCCAAATGAACTTTTTTTGTGCTCTGAAATACGATTTGAATCCACGAAGACTTTTTCTTTTCTTTTCTTTTGTAAATCCACCAAGTACTCACTCTTCAAGGATTTGGAAATTGCCTTCTCAAGAGAATATAGATGTGAGTTTTCTCCTTGCTTTCTTCTCTCAAGAGAATGTTAACGTCAGTTCAAACTCTACAAATATAAAAATTGTTTTACCATTTAAAGAGAATTGAAAGCCCCAAGAACTCATGTTTTTAAAATTCAGCCGAATATTTAAATCTAAGGTTATCCCAGTCTTATAATTGTTGCAATTCTATCCAGCATTCAAGCAATTATCCCTGAATGACTACAATGACTTCTAGACAATTTCATTGCTGAGGATCATGGCATTATGCACACCCTTTTTTTATGGCTAGTCCCATGGTATCTTTTGAGGAATTTCACTGTTGAAGATCATCAAGGCTACCCATTTACTTAAGAATTGCTGGAAACTGTCTTTCTTATATCTTTCGAAGCATCTAATCTGTGATGACTCGTTGGATCTTCCTTTTAAACCCATTAAAGGTGCCATTTAGATCATTCTTAGTGGAAACATGAGTTAGACATAGTTAATTATAATAATTGGGGGATAAACAAAGACTTTTTGTTAGAAAAGAAGCCAATCCAAATTTGGATTTAATGTAAATGATTTATCTGTGATGTGTAACATCATTCCTTTAGACTTTTTTAAGGTACACTCCTCTTTAAGATACGATGCAAGAAATGCATTTATGATAGTTTGGACATGTGAGCAGATGACGGATAGGTGCGCTGAACATGCATGTGAGGCGAGTGGATGAATTGGAGGAAGTTTGTAGCAAAATAGGGAGAGGAAACCCAAAAGTTTGTAGCAACATGACTTTGGATATAATGACCTTTCAAATGATAGGATCATGGATACAGATTACGGGGGATCTATAATTTCATGTATCTCACCTAGTGGGATTAAGGCTTATGATTTTGTTGCATTCACCCGTAGTTTCCCTCATTTTGTGGTAGAAAGAGATTTTTTTTTCTTGGTCTATTCTCTTTTGACTTGTTTATAGATGGGAGGCCCAACCCCACCCGGGGGGGGGGGGGGGGGTCGGTCTCTTTATGATATTTACTTATTATTAGAGTAAATAAATAAATGATAGTATGCTGAAGATCCAAAAGTGTTTCGTGATTGTACAATTTGCTCAGTAGAATCGTAATTGTTTTCTGAAAACTACTGCATTGCGCAACTTTTTTCACTGTTAGGACTGCGCTTGGAACCACCCTAACCTCGACATAATCACTTTAATTATTTCTTGAAGACAGAATAACTTTAAACGCATATGACTTGAGTCCCACAATGAAAATCTCTCTATTTGCCTTAGAATGGTAGTGGATTATTAGCTAAAAATCATGATATGATATGATGGTTTTGGGGTGTTAAAAATGATGTTTTCTAAATGGATCTTTCTCATGTTTAAGGTTGATAGGTGCTACATGTGTATGTAGCATGATGAATAAAGCAGTATTTCATTGACCAATAGTGGATTCCAGTTTAGATTCTCATTGATATTAGTTTTTCAAAATTACAGCAGGTTGTAGTATTTTAAATGCTAATACTAGAACCCTTGCCCCTCCCTAAAAATAAAAAGAAAGAAAAAGATGGAATGAAAACATAATAAACAAAAAATTGTGAGAAATGAAGAAACTAAATAAATAATTTGGAAGCTCTATTTTTTGAATTGCTTTGGACTTACAATGTATGCCAAAAACCATGAGACCAATATGGACATGGACACAGGATGTGATAATTTGAAAAAAGAATGGGAATACAGACATGCAAAGAATTTTTGTTTATGTTTTATTTGGGCTAAGAAAAACAGGCAGATTTAGGACGTAAAACACCAAATTTTAATTATTCTGTTTGGATCTGGAATGTTGGATATTTTCTATAATAATTCCTAAATTACATTAGGATACCAATCATGTCCAATGTGTGACCAAAATTGTGTAAGTGTGACATAACATACTAACCATGTGTCCAACAAAAATGAAAAAAAAAAAAAAACAAATTATTGGATATTTGGATAGCATTTCTGATATGCATATTGCATGTTGCATGCATGCCTATGTTCAGAGTGGACAATACCTATATGTCACCATTAGCGAGATGTTCATACTTTCTATGAGAATATTTCACAAATTCAAGATAAAAAGTAGATAAGTTCACAAGTAATAAAATTCATGATCTAATTGATCCTTGGAAGTGTTCCAATTAGGTTCTAGTATTTCATTAAAAAAAAGCATGATGATGATAATGATAGAAAGTTGCTGAAGTCCTACCTGAAGGTAGAAATTCTCTGTGGTGTGTTTAATGCATATTTCAATATATCCTATGAGGCATCACCGATGGGTATCTTAACAACATGTGTATATTTTGGCATGTTTTATGGGTCATCGCAAATGCCATCACCAAAAAGATATCTCATCAAACTATCAGATGTCTATAAGTCATCACCAATGTTATTGCCAATCCTTAATGCACACATCAAAACACGTACCTTGATGCATAATTTGACACCTTAAATGAACATGTCTCAAATACATAATTGAGCATGGATATGGTTCCATCTAGAGCATATGTGCTTTATAGTTTTAAGTATACTTAGCTGATTGCAGATACCCAATGATGAGAGAGAAACTTGTGCAATTATGATCTGGAAAATAGTCCACCTGACAAATCTTGAACTGTCACCAATAGATGCGTCTACTTGAGCTTCTCACTATATATAAGGTTTGTTAAAAGCTAGAAATAATGCTTTAATGGGTTTGAATTCCTTATTGTAGACCATTCTAATTTCCTTGGTTTTTCTTGGCTGTGTGAGACCAACACATCTATTTTTTTCTTCTTTTCTTGTTTTTGACATAAAATATAATGGCCTTACATAGGATATGGATATGGATAGAGATTAGTTTATAGTTTTAGGTATGCATTTGTCTTTCTTACACAATTCAGTTCCTTCATTACTACATAATTTGCTTATCAAAAAATGTAGGTGGCTATCTTCTTAAATTACATGGACCATTATTCACATCAGAGGGTAATTCGGTTTGGCAAAAACTGTAGCTGCCAGATCTATCATTGTTGTAATTGTTTGGGTTCTGCTTTATTCTGTGTCTTTTCAATTGACATTTTGAGAATGGATTAAAGCTGGAATGGTAAGTTTGGCTATTTGTGCCGGTTTGTCTAATACTTAGTGCAGACAATATAGGAGATTTCTGATACTAATATAAGTCAAAATTGGTTTGTGCGTATAATAGAGCTGATTCTGTTCTTGTTGAGGTGGAATTAAATCTCCCTGGCTCGATAGCATAAACAAGATGGGATTGGTGGGCTACTTTCTCTCAGTTGGTTGTGGTATTCCTGTAGAATATTTCTTTTAAGTTTTTATGAACAAGACAAGAAGTTAATTCTGTCTTTAAATATGGTGGAAATACACTATAAAGTCCTTTAGATTCAAGTTTTTGTCTAGTGTTTCTCTTATGACTGACACTACAGCACCATTTTTATTTTTGTCCAATTCAATCCTTGTACCAATTTGGAGTAAAGAAAACGGTTTGAATTTTAATTTCATCTGAAAGTATAATGACTTTCTTTTCCACAAAGAGCATTTTAGCTATTTGAAAAAAGTAAAAGCATCCATTGGTATTAAGAATTTGAACATTGAACTTTAGGAGGAAGAATATGAGTTCGTGTGACAAGGTTCGCTACGATATATATTGTGTTTATGAATCTATTTCTACCTGAAGGTTATTCTGGTTCTTTTCATTTCCTTTCACTTAATCTTACTGTGACAAGCTTGAACTGAAAATGGTTCTGAACAAAAAACTGATAGTTTTAGAGAAATGGAAATTTCCTTGGACTTTCCAATCTCTTCAGGTATGTAATGGATAAAATGAAGATACCTAGCCAAAAAAAAAAGATAAAAATGAAGATATCTAGTGCGGGTGAGTTTTAGAGAAAAACACAAAATAATTATTTCTCAAGAATATGGTTTTGGTAGTGTGAACTACATGCACATCTGTGGTTTGTGCTTCTGCTGACAAGCATGACTTGATGGGTATTGTTCTTCCTTAGATTGATTGTTGGGTTATGACAATACAAGTACCGTTGATACTGGATTTGTTTTAGGTTTGTAAAGTTGTGAACAAGATGATAAACAAGAAAACTGGTCTTCCAAATATCCTGCTCTTGTGATGGCTAGAAATATCCTCATTTAATTGAGGACTTTTGACAAAATCAGAAGACCTTATATCTTGGTGGCTTAGTCCATTTTGTCTTCTCCATGTATGGTTGGATACATAGTTTTTAATTTTCTTCCACGGTTTCCTGCTTGAAATGATAACCTGTTGTTATGCCGTCCATCTGTTTTTCAGGTTCCATCTACTTCCTGAATTTGACCAAGGGAAACGCAGTTGCCGCAGGCGATTGGCTGGCCATAATGAACGTCGTAGGAAGCCACCACCTGGATCTCTATTATCCTCACGCTATGGACGACAATCTCCAGCAGTATTTGGTTAGTCATTGATAACAATTCCTTTTGGATGTCATCAGTTGTTCTAAACTGTCAAAAGATGATCTAGTATGGTGCTAAAACTGAATTAAAATACGTTTCTTTTTAATAGAAACCGAGTTAGAATTTTGATATTATTGGTGACAGAAAACAGCCGAGGAGCCTTTCTGATGGATTTCTCTAGCTACACACCAAGGTTCACTGGAAGAGATTCGTGGCCGACTACAAGAGCATCTGACCAGGTTTCTGGCAACCAACCAACAGCCACGGGGAAGTTTCTTCCACACCTGTGGCAAAACGAATCTGAAAATCCTCCTGACCTTTTTCTGCAAGGTTCAAGCAATGGTGCCAACTATACTGGTTCCACTGTTCCTTCGGGAGAATGTTTTTCCAGAGTCTCGGACTCTGGATGTGCTCTCTCTCTTCTGTCAAATCAACCTTGGGCCTCAAGAGACCGACCCTCTGGTCTTGAGGTGAATAACTTCCTAACCGCTGATGAAACATCCATGGTTCATTCAGCAACTGCTCAAGGATCGGCCATCAACTTCTCTAGCACCCCATGGGGTTTCAAGGGCAATGAAGCCGGCAACAGTTCACATGAGATGCCACCTGAATTGAGTGTCAGTCAGATTTCACAGCCCGATAACAATCTCTTCCCCGGTGATCTTGAGTTGGCTCAACACAGTGGAAGGCAATACATCGAGCTTGAGCAGTCCCGGGCTTTCGACTCTTCTACTCAGCACATCCACTGGTCACTTTGAGTACTTCCTCCTCCCCCCCTTTCCCTTTGTCTCTGTGGCATCTGAAAGACTTACCCTATCCATGTTTGTGGCTTCTGTTAGCATAAAGAACACAAGCTGACACTTCTGTTAACCTATTCGTGTTTGTTTTTGTGGCTTCTGTTACCCTATTCATATCCATGTTTAGGCTTCAGGTTGCCAAAACCTAAACCTTGTTGTATGCATGGCCTCTGCCTTGACTTTTGTCTGTTTGTTTCTGTTTTTTGTTGTTGCGAAGGAAAAACACATCCTTGTAGGAAACTTGGGTTAATTGGCAATAGACTGCTGTTTCCTTCCAGTTTAGTGATTTGACAAGGAATCACATGATGCATTCATATATTCATTCAGCTTCTGCATCTACCAAGAAGGAAATGCAAGCATTCTACCATCCTTTTCCTCTATTGCAATGACTCTTAATTTTCATTTAAAGCTGATTTTGGCACTATTACAGGAGTATTCCCGTCCACATTTGAGTATGTGTTGGCTAACCACGAAGCCTATCTTAACGAGAAATTCATTAAAAAGATGCAACTCTAGCTAGTATCCAATATAGTTGACCAATTGAGATGGTTTTAAGTCAAAAATTTTGTCACACAAGACAGGTATGAATATGAAGAAACAAATACCTACATGACACAGGTTGACGAGTAGGTACAAGGCACTAAACTTAGTACTTAACCCATATGTATTAATCACTAGGCTTAATACATAACTGCATTTTTCTATCAATTAAAAAATATAATATTTATTTTTTAATGTGTGAAATCTCTAAATTTGATATCTCAATTATTAAAAATTGTTATTTTAATTTTGTATTGTGACAAAACGTTAGCTAGAGTATATATCACATAGATGACCAATTGACAATGTTTGAATGGTTGATTAGTTTGTTTTGCTCTATCAATAATTAAAAAACATGACGTTTGATCTATAATGTGCAAAATATTAAAATTTTGTATCTTAATTATTAAAAATTATTTTAATTTCTTACCCTAAGATACAAAAAATGATATAAACAAGAGAATGAGATAGCAATAGAGTCTGAGTTCAATAAAGAGAAATGATAGATATTAGTTTTGTTATATTTTGTAATTGAAAATAGAAGAATATAACGTTTTTTTGGTTAGTGATTTAGAGATTTAAATATTCGGGATTTAGGGTAAGTTATGTATAATTTAATTTTTTTTTCATTAGGATAAATTTTAATATGATGTATCTCATTGACATAACTTTTTATATGATATAATATTTTCTCTTTACATGTATGTTTTATGCGGTGTAAATAACAACTTTATTTAATAATTAAAATACAAAATTTTAACATTTTGCATTAGAGATCAAAACTTAAAGTAATAATTTTTAATAATTAAAATATAAAATCTTAACTTTTTATTCATTAGAGATCAAATATTATATTTTTTAATTATTGAGAAATCACAATAAATAAGTTAACTTATTCAAATATTACTACCTAATTACTCACGTGACGTGTCATTCACAAAAATGAATGCATTCATGCACATGTTAACATTCCGTAATAGTAAAAACTGAAAATAATAATTTTTAATATTTAAATACTAAATTTTAACATTTTACACATCAAAAATTAAATATTATATTTTTTAATTATTTAAAAAACGCTATTAATCTTAATCAATATACACATTATAACATAGTATCAGTTTATTGTACAGGCCGAGCCTAATTGGCCCGCTTAAGCTAAAGCTAATTACTACCCATAGGCTGGCCAAGCCCACACCCTCTCCACAATTAAAGATCTAATTTAGCTTGTAAAAAATTGACATTCAAGAAGTTCCTTAATCTAAAATTGCAAAAACCCCAAACTTGATTGAGAATTTAAGACAAAGAAACAAAATAACCTAATTTAACTTTTAATTTAAAATCAAGTACAGATATCTATTACCCAACAAGGACACAGATGGAAAATTAAATTAAAAGTGCTAGTGTGAGTACAAGAGATGCACTCAATTCATATATGGTTCATTTACATTCCTAATTCAATATCGATGAAGGAAGCAAAGAGGAATCTGATTGTGTTGTAAATTGAAAGAAGGTATAACCAGCCAGAGTCTACTTCCTAACAGGTACAATGACCTCAAGAGAGTAGATGAGATACTTGTCCTCTAGAATTAAGGAATCCTACCCAATCATCCACTCTTTGTTGAACCACCAGGTCTTTCTGCATTTGCTATTTGATGCGCTGAAAAGAGATCGACTTCCAAGGTTATAAGAATTGTAGGTTGCAACTGAAAACTTCAAGGTGTCGAGACGATCTGTGTTTTACCTGTCAAGAAAATGGGTTGTTTCCGTGTGGGTTTTAAGTAACAGGAAGCTGAGTATAGATCATTTGCCAGGCGTTATGGCGGGCTGAGGCTGCTACTCAATAGGGCATTGATCTCTCCAATTATATTGACGGGTCTCCCATCAAACATGGATGATAATGTACTCTCGGAAAGCTTTTTCAACTCCCTGGTTTTTGCCAGAGCTGCTTCCTGCAATTCATAAATAGCAAAATCATCATTGACAATGTTCAACCACCAAACGATCTGGCATGGATTCACATTTTTGTCAGCCAGGTGCTGTGATGATCTTTATTCCAAAGAGATTGAATTCGAACCATTAAAATAAACATCTACATGTTCCCAGATTAGATTTTCAAATAACCAAGTAATTCGGCAATAGCAGAAACTAGTTGACCGATGATTTGAATCTCGATTTGCATTTGCCAATGGGTAAGTGAAGGAAAATTTCAGATCTATTCAAACGATACATTAAACTCCTTCATCATGTATCTCACTATCTTATGAGGTTTCATACTTCAAGGCCAGTATTATGTCAATCAATATTCCTAAGAAGCACCAACATGGATACCAGTATAAAATTGGATAGAGAACGGACGTTAGATACCACAACTAGAAGAAACTAAGGATAAAAATAGAGGGTGCAACCATAGTCTTTGTATTTTTATTAATTGTACATAATAATCATAAAGCACTAAAAGAATAGAAAAAAATTTACCATTTACCATTACATTCTTAATAATGATAATAAACAAAAATATCAAAAAATACAATACAAAGTAATCCCACACAAAGAAATCATCAAATCCATAAGAATGAGAATATAAATGTCATTCAACATAGACTAACAACATATGAAGCCTTAAATCCACTATGAGAGGTTGGCTACATGAATTTAAGCTCCCCACGGATTCTATTTATGGCTTTATCTTATATAAGACACTTATAACACAACAAAGAGCCTCTCACCAAGTTTTTCTTAGTCTTCCTCTACCTCTTTTGTTTTAAGTCTTGTTTCATTCCATCCACCTTTTTCATAGGAGCCTCTATAGGTCTTCTTATAAAAGGGGGGGGGGGGGGGGGGGAAAGAAAATAATGTTTTTTAGAACTGTAATTAGGCAATTTTTTTTCCTAATAAACTTGTACTAAAAAAAGTGTTCTAAAAAATTTAATAAAACGCCCACGTCACTCATGTGTAACTTTGGTTGTAGATTGAGTTATTCCTTCAATATTTCTAGTACTAAAGATATTCCTCATCACAACTGGTCCCAAGCCCAGATGGAGGAAAGTTGTGTCAGACAGCTGATGGCACGTGAAGATCATCAAACCTCTTGACATGGATTCTACATACAATATTTGATTGGTGAACTAAAACCAATGTAGTCAACCCCACCTAGTTGAACTAAGCTTTGATGTTTTTGTGTTATTATTGTGTCATTCATGAGTCCTAGGCAAGTCCAGAAAAAAAAAAAAATGAAACTAATAACAAAAAATTAGATGTGTTCCAGACTGTTCAATGATTATCATATCTAATATGTGTCAAACACAGCTCATAAAATAAGTGTCTGCAAGTTCTAGGCGCATTCCTTTTCTAGAAATTTTAAATAAAGTAATATCTGCAAGATTTGCGGTGCACAGCCAATTATGGAAATGGCTATACTATCTGAATTCTGAAAGCAAAAAGTCATTTCTTGAATTAACTTAAAACGGTGTCACAGTGCACTCTAGAATTAACTAATAAAGCCAGACAAATAAAAATGAAATCACCTGCTTCGGCCATAGTGAAGCTAATGTACTTTTCAGCTCCATACGTTTGGCAGATAAGTCTTTCAATCCCTCCTTTAACTTCAATTCATGGTGTTTCTTTTCCTCTAGCATACTCACCTGTCTATCTAGAAATCTGGAATTTAAATTCAAATCAGTCATTACAACTCATTAGGGCATAAGCACGGGCAAAATTAAATTAAAGGAAACATAAATTACTAATGATAATATAATACTGTTGACTAAAGAGAGCTGATGTAAGTCAAGAAAAAAACAGTTACAAATGAACCACCAGATCAGGATATGACACTTCCCAAACAGTTGCAAGAAGAAAATATAGGCCTCAACCACCCCCCCCCAAAAAAAATAAAAATAAAATAAATAATCCCACGTTTACTTGCGCAAATGGAATGGAAATATTGTCATTATCAGCTGCCAATTCTCAATAAGAATGCAAGCTCAGAAAAGATGGAATTCAACCATATATTTCATGTGTTACAACTGCTGAATCTTTGTTTCTCTCATAAACTAAACATAAAAATGTCTTATATAAAATAACAAGATGGGGAGCAGGAAAGCAGAAAGTATTGGTGAAGGTATAAAGCTGGATAAAACAATCATGCACCTCTTAGAATTAAGAATCATGATCAGATCTCGAGTCTTTCTATTTGTCAGTAAGGAGACAACCAATATAACATCTGATTGCATTTTCTGAATAGCATCAGAAGAATACTGCTGCAACACAAATGGAGTAACTGCCTGGACTTGATGTTGTAAGGACAAAGTTTCATCATTTGTCAGCTCCCTCAACCGTTGGTTCAAGAATGCTTTTATCTGGTGAAGAAAGTTGGTACATCATGATGTTAAAATGCTTTGATCTCACAACTGAAATAGAAGTACTAACACCATGTAGGATTTCACTGTTATGTTCTCATGCTATTACAGAATGCGGAATATGTTGTACATTAAAAAGGAATTGAATATTTAGAAGAACATATTAATTTATCTAATTAGTCAATGTGGTAATAAGCATATACCTCAAATAGATCATCAAGAATATTATTCCTGTAATCTGTCTCCAAAAGTTGGCTCCTCTGTTGGCTAATCTCCTCAATTTCAGTTACAGTGTTTGGAAGGGCTGTACGAGACTCTGGGACTGCATTTGACAAAGCAGTATCGTCAATCACATCAAATTGAGGGTTCTCAACATTAATATCCCAAGATATCTCAGATGCAGAGACCTCAGGGACTGCATTGTCTTCTTTATTTAACAAGGCCTGGTCAGATGCTGCTTCATTTGTTGAAGAATTTTGCAAAATCTCACTGGCATTAACAATCTCATAAGGACCCAATCCATTGCCAGCATCATCTGCTTCTTCCACTGTACCAATATCCCAATCTATCTGAGAGCTATCCACAGTTATATCCCAGTCAATACCATCAGCTGCAATGTCAATGTCCCCAGAAACATGATTGGATTCTTCAAGGCTAGCTTGAACATTCACAGAATCAATAACTTCAGGTTGCACATAAGCATTCAGAGAAGGGTTTTTTTCTAGAATATCCCTCAAATTTGGTAAGATGGAACAGGAAGTTTTCTGCAATCACAAGCAACCACAATTACAATGGAATCGAATAGTGTAATCACAGCTCCATATGCTAACAATTATGATAAACATATGTAACAAGAACTTGGTCACCGAGTACACATCTAGTGAGATTCACAATTAACAGAATTTGATGATCTTCTTACATCCTTATCTGTATGTGCATCTCTGACAAAATTTGAGTAGAACTCAATTGCCTGTGAAATAGACTCCCCACTCAAAACTTCCAGAATCCTCTTAAATGTGCTTGGGAGCAATTTTTTTGCAGTTTCTAACAGTTCCAACCTTACATTTACTCCCTGCAGCAAAACAATATACATTGATGAATGGCTTGATCTTAGAAGGAATAGATATCAAAAGAACATGACAGCCATTAACATAATGACTAATGATGCAAGACTGTAACCTCCAACCCAAGCTCTTGACAAGACTCTGCAAATTTAGCTGCTGAAAGAGCTGCATTTCTTTTAATATCAGCTTCCCGGCGGTCAAGCTCTGCAAGTTGCTGTTGAGTCCTTTGGACCTGTTTTTTCTGATATGGTCTTCAAATATGAAATAAGATTTAATCAAAAATATGCATCACACCAACATGAAGCAACTTTTTTTGGCTTGCCAAGTAGAGATAGGGTTGGGCATCAACTTTTTGAACGGAAGCAACATATTTCAGTTAATTTGGTTATATATATATATATATAGAACTTTCAGTTTGCTTTTTTTATACAAAAACTCTGATTTTTATGTTTGGTTTTGGAATTAACATTTTGGTTTTTAACTGAATAACCAAATTATACATCATTTTTTTCACAAAAATACTCCTAGATTGTCTTATTTACAACATTGTCATTCCAAATAAAATCTATCATTCAGCAATGGGGCTTCAGTTCAGCTGCTCCTCTGGCTCACTTCCTCTCTTCTTTTGGCTGCTACTCTCTTCCTTTGGCACTATGGACCCAATGCCATCTTTGAGCATGAGCCCAGGCATTTCATTCATGGCGAGTGAAGCAAGAAGCTCAAGAGCCTCCTTATTGACCTTGATGCAGTCGGTTCTGATAGTGGACTTGTCAGGAATGAAGCCCATGCATGCTTCTGGTCTTCTTCCTAGAGCTTGTAGGAGATGCCATGCATAGGGCCCTTCTCGATATGCTTCATGAGGTGGGTACAGAAGCCAACAATCTTGTTGTTGAGGCAATTGGAGGGGATTATAGTCCTCCTCTAATCAGTTAGATGCTATGCTGTGATGCCTTGATTTTTATTTCTTTATTTTTATTTAAAAATTTTCCATCAGTTTGTTTGGTTTATTTGGTTTTATACCTAATTCATTTTGGTTCAGTTTGAAATGCATGGGCAGTTGGTTTATTCAGTTTTGTGAAATGGAACCGAAATGACCAGGTATAATTCATGTAAGTACTTACATTTCATAATTAACATTTTGGACCACTATCTGAGCAGCCTCCCCAAGGTAAATATGATCTTTCTCTAAAGCTTTCACAATTGATTCCCAAACACCCTGCACAGATTGAAATATAATTGAGTTTATGTGTGTCCATGTGTGTGTGTGTGTGTGTGAGAGAGAGAGAGAGAGTCATTGTAGATCTTACAGCAGCACCTGAAAGCCGGCCGAAAATATTACGGTTTTCTGGAGTTGACTTCAGAAGAATATCATATATGTGTTTGGCTTCTAAGTAACCAATAGCTGGAAAGTGTATGCAAGTAATCAATCAAAAACTAAGATAAAACCAGCACAAATGGGAAAATTTCTAAATCCTAAACCCAAAATTGAACAAACTTATAAGCTTGACTTCTTAAGTATCAAAAAACTTCCTTAACCCAATGTATCCACAGAGAAAATCTACCTCAGGCAAACTCCACCAAAGAATATGAAATTCCAGCTTTGTAGAGAAATGCATAACCATGTTCCTTGATAAATACGCACATACACTGAATACACATAAACTAAATGGTTCATCATCACCACCACCAACATCACATCATCAAGTGTACCTTGTACTAACAAGGTTAAGGTTGGTGGCATGGCATTCATAATGCCAATTGACTTCTCAAAGTCACATTTCAACAAGTATAATTCATTGACAAAGAAATCAGAATGAGTTAGTTGGATGGAAGATCATTGAGCATTCCACTCTTACAACATAAGAAAAAGTTTTCCCTTTTTCACAAAAGAACACACTAGTTAATACAACATCATGCATGAATGAAATTAAAAGATAATAAAGAAATAAAACAAATCACTATGAGTCAAAAGATTGCTTAGATACCTATTCCCAATAACCCTCACATAAAACAACAACATATCAGCCTTTATCCCACTATGTAGGTTTGGCCCCCCACCCAAAACAACCAATAAAAAATGGCAAGGAGACAGCAAAAGAAATGCTGTTACATAGATACAGAAAAATGTGCTACTACAAAAACTGCACAATTCTTTATTGCAAAAGGAAGTATGGAAAACCTTTCTTTGATACTACATTGTAGAAGAGATTCAATTTTAAAAAACATATATGACCTGTTTTCTTGAATTGAAATGTGTCTGCAGAGATAACAAGAAAAGAAACTGCAAGAAAGGGGAAAACCCTATACAAGAAGAAGGTTCATGACCATTTACAACAAAAACTCATCAACAAAGGACAAAAGAGGACAGGCAAAAAAAGTAAATAAAAAAAAGTGTGCTCACTCGACCAGTAAATCAGAGTAAACAAGTAGAGTTCCATTGAAAAAATGCGAAGAATTTCCAACATCTTCAAATGCTCTTCTATTTCTTTCATGCCAAGTCCAAAAAATCACATGGAGGAGGGTTGTTCCACACCAATCTCAGATTCCTCAGGCAGTTCCTGCCCAAGAGTGCATAAAATCTGCAGCAGAGGCACAGCATTGCTCACATTGCTCCCAATAAACACAAAACCAAGTTTCACAACTGCCACACCATTGTGCAGCAAAGAAGGAGGTCCTCAAATTCCCCAGCATTCTTACACATATAGCAGCACTCACAAACATGACTTCTCTTCCTTAAGTTATTGATGGCAAGAATCGAGCTTTGTGCAGCCATCCATATGAAGAAAGCCACTTTAGATGGTACCCTCACTTGCCCAATTGCTTTCTAAGGAAGTTTGACACCTCATCATTCACCCAATCGTTCATAGAAGGATTGACCGATAAAGGTACCTCTCTTTGATGGGTGCCATAGTCATCCTCCCCCTCCCTGTCAAGGAATGATTACCACATTTGATTCCTTGAAGAACCAAGACACTAGTGATCCATATTTTGGTCCACATGCAGGAGTCTTCTATCCAAGTAGGTAATGACTCTTCTGCATCTTTCCATGGTGTCTCTCCATTCCTAAAGGATTTCCACATGAGAGTCTTAATACATGACCTTCATGGTAGATATCTAGGCACTTGGACAAGCTAAAACTCCTGCTTCATTCACAAGAGGTACTTTTTGGCCTGAATAAAGGCAAGATGCTATTCATTAAGTGACTAAATGTAGTACTTGTTAATTTTAAGGGTCACTCACAGAACGTGAGCCTTCACCCCCCCCCCCCCCCTTTTCGATTCAATTAGCAATCAGTTTACAAGATAAAATACTATGTCTGTGCCATATTTGAAGACGAAATCAAACCAACCTTCAGAGTCTAGGGTTTGGAAGTACGGATCCAAATCCTTCGGCAGAGATGAAAACGCGGCCGATATCTTAGCTCTTACAACCGCCAATCGTTTTCGCCAATCGGACGGGATCCTCTTCCGATCTACCAACCACTCTGCAATCACGACAATCAAATTTCAGATACCAAACAAACCAAAATGAAATCGAACTGCACAACTGCACGTACGTAACTACAGACAGATAAAGAGTTAGTTCACCTCCAAGACGAGCTAAAGCGATGTCGATGGGGAGACTGCGAATCTCGTCCTGATTCTGCATTTTCCTGGATGATTTCTTGGGACTTTGCTCAGAATTCAGAACAATCGGAGTGGAGGACTGAGTTCGGCGTTGATCTTTGATCAGAGTGTGTACTGTGAAGCAATCGTCGTCGACGACCCGTAATGGGCTTTGCTGGCCTACGCTGTGAATTTTCCGGCCCATATAGGCCCACTTTCTATTTCTTGTACTTTTACAAAAATATATATATATATATATATTAGTCAAACCCATATTTTTGTTACTATATTTTTATGATTTTTTTTTTTTGTGATCATTCAAATTTTTTATTATTTTAAATTACCCTTTAATCTAAATTTTAGAGCTAATTTAACTCATGTATTTTAATATTTTTTTTTCATAACAACCTAAACTTTTCGATTATATTTTTATATTTGTATTTTCGAGTCAATTTAACTCTTATATTTTTATGTATAAAAAAATAAATAAAATAAGACGAGTCAACACTTTAACTCTATCTCTTTTTGTCTCTTTCTGTTTCTTTCAACTCACTCTCTCTTCTTCATATATTCTCTATAAATGAATTGGAATAATATTTTATGATTACATAAATTATGGAATAATTTTAGCTTATATTGTTATTATTCTCATACTCATATTCTATTAACATTTTGACTATCATAATTTTTTATACCTTATTATTGTAAATTTAGGATTTTCTTATTAATAAATTTATAATCTTACAGAAAATGCAAAGAGATGAACCTTGCAATTTCTTTTAATGGATCGGCACTTCTTTGCCTAATAATCTTCTAAAGATTATAATATGTTTGATTTTTTTATTATTTTTTACATGTTAAAATACAAGGATTAAATTAACTTGAAAAATATGGATACATGTATATAATTAAAACAATAAAAAGTTTGATTTATCATACGAAAAAAAGTCAAAATGCAATAGTTAAATTGACTGAAAATTACAAATACTTAATGTAATTAAAATAAGAAAAAATTCAAATAGAAAAAATATGTAAAAGTACAAAAGCAAAAATATATGTTTAATAATACATCCATATAATAATTTTATCAATACACCAAGCCTTGCACTTTTGCTTAAAAAAATTTAAATTTAAGCATTTACTACATGTATATAACATGGATTGTTCTCTAGTGTTATTTTATTGATAGATAAACTATTTAATATTGTTGTTACTAAGATATAATAATAAATTTATAATACGAGAAAGATAATTATGATAGTCCTGTGTGATGATGATCAAGAGCCTCTCATTCATTAATAGCCACCGATCACCAGAGATCATTCATTCATTCATTAGGTCTCATAATTATTATAATAAGATCACAGGTCTTATAATCATCATTGTAAAAAGACTATCATGATCACATTTCTAACGTTATAAATTTATTGTTATATTTTGATAACAATAAATATAATTATAATATCATATTATTATACTGATGTGATATTATGATATAATAAAAAGCTGCCATGTATTTACATTTTGAATACATAGTAGTTGACAATTTTAAAATTTAAAATTAAATTTATTTTTACCAATAGTAATGTATTCGAAACTCGAAACATGATAACTTATTGTGAGACAATAATATCAGATCTACACGAGTACGTGGTGTCACGATTACATTGTATATTTTCTCCCATTTTTACACATAGGCCCTGTTTGGCTTTGAGCTTCAATTTGATCCAAATTGGGTTCATGGCAAAATGTAGTAAGGATGGTGTTTGGTAAACTTCGATTCAACTAAATTTAACTTATGTTAGGTGCATTAGACAGTTCAAACTCAATTTAAGTATTTGAGACTTTAATTTGAAATTTAACTAACTTTAAACAATTTATCAAATACTTTTATATAGTCAATTTCACCTCATTTTATCTCAACTCCCAAACAGGGCACAGCTAAATGCGAATGGGCTTACTTAGGGAAAAGAAAAATGCCAATGGGCTTTGGTGCCACTGGGCTAAAGCCCACTCTAAGGTGAAACCATGGGCTTGTTGAGGGCCCATTAGACATCAGGGAGCATACTTAACCATAGTTAAAATTTGACTAGCGTTGGGCCTCTAGGGGTTTGTCCCCCATTGAGCATCTCAGCTCGATTGCTGTTGCAAATTCTTCTCTTTCTCTGTCTCTCTCTTACGATCTCGTACCCGTTTTCACTCGCCCAATCGGCCGTTTATTCGCCGGTAAGCTAATTTTTCTCTCCAGGTCAATACGAACGGAATTATCTATGCATTTATGTGAATCGATTTGAAAATTTGGTGTTAGGGTTTCGTACTGTGGGAAGAGTCGGAAGACTGTCTAACTCATACCAGAAGAATTTCTCCATAGGTTTTGGATCTCTGTGTAGATTTGGTTTTCACGTTTAAGTGTGTTTGGAATTTTCAATGTTAATTGATTTCTTACGCTTTGCAGAGTAAGAATGTGTTCGTGTGATTACTTTCACTTGAGGACTCGCAGGATGTATATTTATGCATTTTCACTCGTTTATTTGTTTTATTGTCAGAAAACGGGTCTCAATAAATTGATTTCTCTTTTCTAATTGGGCATGAATTAGTTCTGTTTGGTTTATCACGGTTGTTTCAACTGGGATATGGTATTGCGATATTCACCAGAAAACAAGATCACATTGTTTCTTAATGTTTCCTGTGTTATGGCATGTTGTTTCTTTTGCGTTGAATGTACTATAGATAATCTGAGCAAAATCAGTTCCATTTGATACCTGCACCACTGATGCTTCAGTCTATTTGTGCGTTTTGCTATTGCCCAGACGAAGAAGAATTATGGATCCATCAGAACTTAGGTATTTGGAAGATGATGATACCCCAGTGACTAAGATAATGAAGGGTACAACCACTGGTTTAGTTGCCGGGACTATTTGGGGTACCATAGTTGCCACATGGCATGATGTGCCTCGTGTTGAGAGAAGGGTTGCACTTCCTGGGTTGATAAGGACTCTCAAGATGATGGGTAGCCATGGGATGACTTTTGCTGCTATCGGTGGTGTTTACATTGGTGTAGATCAGCTTTTACAGAACTATAGGATGAAGAGGGACTTTATCAATGGGGCAGTTGGTGGTTTTGTTGCTGGGGCTTCTATTCTTGGTTACAAAGGTGACAATTTATCTTTGTTGCACTTGAATTCTTAGTTTATTTCCTTCCTCTCAAGTCAGAATTCCTAACATGAATTTTATTTATTGCAATAACATGTGTCATGGTGTTGTTGGCTTCACTAGTTTGGTATGAAATAGGTGACTTCCAGTTTTGGCTTTTTATTTTTTATGCATCATTCATATCAAGCATATTATTGATATTCACGTGCTTTCTTGTTATATTTTACAAACTGAAAGGGGTTCATTGAGCATGACTATTATCTATTGTGTTTGATAATGTTATCATCCGTGGAGTGAAGGTTTTTCAGGCCCATTGTAGCCCATTTGCACTTCCAATGGTTTCAAGGTTAAGGTTTTTTTATTCTATGAAACACGGTGAACTAAATCTAGAAGAAACAAATATAATGTTGGGGCATCTTGATAATTTTGAAAGAGATGGGAAACAAATGTTCTATGGATGTATTTGCCTGAAAGAAATGGAAGTCATGGAAAGATGAAGTATGTCAAATGGTTGGATTGAGCAGTATTTTGACAGAAACTGGGAAATACGCGGTAAGAATGCATTTTATGGTTAATGAAACTATTTTATGATCCTTAAATTGAAGAGGATCTTGACAAGTGAAGAAAAACACTCTAAAATGCCTATTTACAAGAATAAAGAAATTATTCAAGGTTGTGAAAATTATAGAGGAATTAAGATAATAAGCCATACTATATTCATGAGAGAGGGAGATCAAACAAAGGTTAAAAAAAGAAATTAAGGTTTTTTAAAAAAATAATTTGAGTTTTATGCCTAATATGCTAACAAAAAAAACTGTCTACTTGTTGAGGCATTCGAGGATAAGGGTTATGGATAGACAAATGATTTATGTATGGTGTTTATAAACTTAGAAAAAGCTTGTAATCAGGTCTCTAGAGAAATCTTGTTGAGAGTTTTGGATAAAAGATGGGTTCAATCTGTTTATATTCAATTTATCAAAATCATGTGTCACAGTGAAGACACAAAAGTTAGGACTCATGGAGAAGATGTATGTATGGTGTTTATAAACTTAGAAAAAAGCTTGTAATCAGGTCTCTAGAGAAATCTTGTTGAGAGTTTTGGAGAAAAGATGGGTTCAATCTGTTTATATTCAATTTATCAAAAGCATGTGTCACAGTGAAGACACAAATGTTAGGACTCATGGAGAAGATAGTAAATTTTTATAGTTATAATCAAAGTATATCAAGAATTTGTACAAAATTTTCATCTAGTAATGGATAAAGTTATTAAGCACATCTTTGATGTATATTGTCTTGCTGGATGAAATAAAAGAAGCTGTGAATAGAAAGATTGAGTTATGAAGAGACACCTTAAATTCAAAGACTTCAATTAAGCAGGTTGAAAATTGAACGTATGGGATGTAATTTTGGTAAAACTATAAGTGTAAATGGTGTTATTATGAGATTTGACAAAAAATTCGATTTAAGAAAAGATTATTCTAAATATCTTGAATCAATTGTCTTAAAAAGATGATGAATTTTTAAGAATGTTAGTCACAAAATTAAGGCAAGCTAATTAAATTAGAGAAGTATTTCAAATATTTTATGCAGTTATAAAATTTCTTTAAAGCTAAAAAGGATTTTATTGGATGCTTTTGAAATCTAGTCTTTGTAGTAAATAGAATGTTTAGCAGCTAGGCGCTAACATCTAAAATATATGAGTGTAGATGAGAACTGATGCTGCGAAAATTGACATAGTGCTCATTTCATTCTACTAGTTGAAATTTCAACACCTAGAATTGTGTGATGATGGTTAGGATATCTGCAATGCTTAAGTCAGATACATACGGGCTTAGGAAGTGGCAAAAATTATTGGAGAGTGCATGATATGTAGAAGAGAATGTAAAGGATTATTGGAGAGTGCATGAGGTGTACTTGGGAAGTTGGGAAGACTCTTCAGTGTTTAAGTGAAATATTATATGGGCTTAGGAAGTGGCAAAAATTATCAGAGAGTACATGCAGGATATGTAGAAGAGAATGTAAAGGATTATTGGAGAGTGCATGAGGTGTACTTGGGAAGTTGGGAAGACTCTTCAGTGTTTAAGTCAAATATTATATGGGCTTAGGAAGTGGCAAAAATTATTGAAGAGTGCATGATATGTAGAGGAGAATGTAAAAGATTATGTATCTCGCGGTCTTCATACCTTTGTTCTTATAGGGGAGAATGGATAAGTGGTGAGGTTGATTTTATGTCTATCTTGATGGGAGGTCAACCACTTCATGGTAGAGCCAAACTCTTTGTGATAGGTTGTGGTGGGTTCTACTTATCATTATTGTTCTGAACATATCTATACTTGTAAGGGTTTATCAGTAACAAAATTTATCTCCTATAGCGAGAAAATGGCTAATGGCTATCACCAATAGTGTGAATGCAATTGGGTGTTATATCCACCTGAGATAAATAAGACTTATCTAATGTGTTCTTCTTGTTCATGTTGCAGGACATCATTGGTTATCGATTTTTGACCATTTCATGATAGGTTATTGTCTGTAACTTGACACCAATGGGATAGTCTTTCAGTTGTATAGCTATTGAGCTCTTGGCTTCTACCCTTCCTAGTAATATAATGAACCCTAGAATTTTGCATTGGTTTTGTTGGCAGTATGAATCAGACTTTTTATTATTAGACATGTAACAGACATGCATTAGACTTGATTGTGGAAATAAGTACTCATGAAAATTCCAGAGCCAGCACCTTGGTGTCACGACCCTAGGGGCAAATCCGTAAAGGGCTGATAGTAGCTGTTAGTTGGTTAGCTGGGGTTAAGAGGTTAGTTAGTTAGGATGTTAGTTAGGTTGTTGTTATATTGATATAGGCTCTATATAAAGAGACCTGCTACTGTGAGAATGTATCATGGAAGAATAATAAGCTCTTACCTTTCTCTCATTGCTGTCTCTCTCTCCCTCTCATTCTCTGTTTCTCCCTCTTTTTCATTTTATTTGTTCTTTCTCCCTTCCTCATTCTATCTGTTCTCCCTACATTCATTTCTTCTTCTCGGAATTCTGCTTGAATTCCTTCAATTGTCCAGCCCACAACTTGAGGGCTTGACACTTGGAAAGGAATGGCTCTTAGGAGCACAATCATGATTTTATTGGCATCTCAAGAAAGTTTGTGGTGAATCTTAGTCACTCCAATACATTACAATAAACCTATAGATAGTGTCAAAAGTTTGGTGAATCTTGGTCACAATGGGGAAACACCATGTGGTCACTCCTAAATCTGGTACTTGGTAACGAGAAGTAGAGGACATGTGATGTAGCAAAAAGCTAAACCAGCCATAAGGTGTGATTTGGATAAAAGGGACATGTTAGATAGGTTTTATTCCAAGCCTCGAATGTGTGTCTCACTCAATTGTGCTGCTAAATAAGCCCTTACAAGTACCATTATGTTCATAATAATGATAAGCAGAATCCATAGCAAGATATCACAAAAAGGTAGCCTCTATAATGAAGAGGTTGACTCTGGCATAAAGAGGCCAACCTCTCATCAAGATAGCCACTAAGGCTCCATTTAGTATTGCTGTGAAATTTCTGCAATCATGAGAATCACTTTTTCAGTAAGCACTTTTATAATAATCATTATATTAAATATATACATATAAAAAATATTTTTGAGTACATATTTTAAACATATATAGGAATAAATATTTAAGAAGTACAATAATTGTAAATTTGAACAATCATTAAGGTTAATTTTGTCCGTTACTAATTTAATTTTCTATTTCTGTTTTTGCTGTCAATTAAAAGTACTTTCAAGTTTTGGCCAAACAGTACAAAAAATAATAAAGCGCTTTTGCCATAAAAGAAAACCAATTTTTCCTTTCACCACAACATGACCAAAGAGGCTCTAAGTCAACATAATCATTTATCCACCCTACCATATAAGAGCAAAGGTATGACAACCTCAAGAAGTACACTTCGTCACAATTCCTTCTATGCATCCTATGCTTCATATTTTTCTCTTTCTAGACTCATGCAAGCTCTGCCTTAAGCATCGAAGAGCCTTCTTGGACACCCCCTCTGGCAATTGTTTATTGTGGTTGCAGCCATATCAACCATTTTCATGTGAAATGTGGAGTTGAAGGTTCATCTAATTGAGTCTAGTCAGCATGCAGCCAATTTTGATAGCATGAAGAATATTATGTTAGATGTGCAACAATATAGAAAAGATGGAGTTAAAAGTGAGATTATTCTTAATTTGCTAAAAGTGATGTCTATTTAAGATCAAATATGCAAAAAAAAAAAAACATTTTAAACGTTTGAGCATGTGAAAAGAGGATTAGCAAATGTATCTGTGAGGGGAGTGGATAAAATGGAAGAAAAGAAGTTCATAACAAAAGAGATAGAAGAATATTGGAAAAATTGGTGAAAACTCTTGCACATGACATTAAATGTAATGATATTATGAAAGATATGGTTATGAATAGAGATGATTGGTAAGACATTAGAAAATCCTGAGCAAGCTTCTGATTAGGCAAACTTCTTGGCTTTATAAATCATAACTAACAAGCTTTGAAGTTTAAGTTGTGTTTTCTTTTTTTTTTTTTTTGAGAAAAGTACTGAGCAAGCTTTCATGAAGATGATCAGGTGGTGAGTCGGTTCTTACAAGGTTAAGCCAAGACATTAGAAAATGTTTCAAAAAGGTCTTTCAGCTTGGGTTGTTTGTGTAACAAGCCACGCTTGAATAATCTCTTAACAACCTGGAACGAGAATTGAGTTATAGTTCTGTTTTGTTTGATTGCCATACTGGTGGCATTCCCTTGATGCTTTTATGCAGGTACTTAATGATAAAGGGAAAAGAGGGTCTTCAATGTAAAGTGACCTTTCAGAAAAATGTCAAGAAAACACCTTGATACACGGTCATCTTCTACTTGAAGTGTTGTGACACACATGTAAAGTCTCCAAGTCACCACGGTCCAGGGTGAAGACTGTGTTTTATTGTTTAGAAATATGTGCACAGTTACAATTATCCCGGACTGTGTTCCAGAACAAGTAGTGTTCTAAAAATCGGCATAGGCGGCCGCCATGAATATGGCCTAGTCGGCCCCTCTAAGCGCCGGCCTGATTAATCGGGCGGTGGCGGTGCCCAGGCGGGTAGGCGCCTAGGATACCTAATTTTTGGATTTAAATCTTACCCTGCCGCCTAGGATACCTAATTTTTGGGTTTAAATCTTACCCTTTGTCAATTTCGAAGCCTCTCTTACTCATCTCAGCCCAAGGCCGCCGCTGCCACAACGCCGCCGGTACCTCCTCACTACGTCTAGCTCCATCACAACCTCCTCACTGCCTCTACGCCGTCAAGCTGCCGCATCCTCGCTGTTGCGTCCTCGCTGCGTCAACGCCGCCACCGCTGTCAAGCTCCATCTTTGCTTCCGACCCCTCTCTCTCTCTCGTTGTTGGGTGCTGTTAGGGTTTATTTAATAACTTTATACATATATATATGTATTTAACAATCAACTAGCAATGCTTTAAGTTTAAGCTAGTGAACTGATTCTGTTCGGGTTTATTTATCATATAAACTTTATTATGTTATTTAATTTTTTTATTTATATGTTAGATATATATATATATATATTTTCTTTTCTATTTATATGTTAAATATATTAGATATATATATTTTTCTATTTATATTTATATGTTAGATATATATATTTTTTCTTTTCTATTTGTATGTTAGATATATATCTAATATATATATATGTAACATATATATATATTTTCATGCCACTTTCAATTTTGATTTAATTGAAAATAACATCAAGTTACATCACAAAGTTAAAAAAAAATAAAAAAAACCAATAGTTTTCCTTAGTCCGCCTAGGTGCTGGGCCCAGCTTGGCGCCTAGCACGCTTTAGAACACTGAGAACAAGTGACCTACTTGATGATATTATTCCATATTTCTTTGTTGTGGGATGACAAACAGGGCAACAATTTTCAGATAGGATGGTTGGGATTTAGATGTTAGAGGATTTATGTAGCAGTGTTCAAGGATTGCTTTTACCTGTTATGCATTATTTGAGCTACTGGAGCTGAGTAGTGATTTTTAAATTTCCCTTTTCTGAACTTTATAGTTTTTGAAAGGGAAAAAGACCCCGCCGAAGCATCAGACTTTACATGGGTCTGTGTGGCAGCTGCAGTCAGATATATATATAATCTCCCTAAATTTCAAGCACACTTAGTCAATTAATTTGGCTTATACTTGTGGGATATCTCTGCAGGTAGAAGCATTCCGACAGCAATTTCTGCAGGAGCAGCGCTGGCAGTTACATCTGCTTTGATTGATGCCGGGGGTCAGACCACAAGAATCGACAACGGAAAGGAGTACTACCCTTACACCACAAAGAAGAGGACAAATGACAACAATTAAGCTCTCATTGCTGCTCCCACCGATAGATGAAACTTTGGCTTCTGTATGCAACAGATTCTATCGCAGTTTGCCAAACTGGCTGTGTGTTTTTGGAGATATAACCATACTCTTCTTGTGTTATCCCTTCTTAGCATCTACTTCTTTCGGTACTCTGAGAGGAGATTTCAACAATAAAATGTTTTTGGGTATGAGTTGTGGCCTCCTCGCAGCTTTAGCATTGTCAAATAATGGAATTTCTGACTATTATTGGACACGAGGTATCGCTGTCTTCTTGTTTTTTTGGATGTTTATGTACGCTCCTAAGATATGGATCATTTCAGTACATGTCACAGCAGACGCTACCAATGTGGTGCTTGGATTGATGCCAGGCTTTTGGCCAAATGCATATTTTAGTTGTTATATCTATACGTTTTTTTCATTTAAATACTTGATTTTTTTATTATTTTAATTATATTCTTAGACTATATAATTTTGAGTTGGACAAATTGATTGAGGATAATGAATTAAACGTAGTTTGTGTGTAATTAAAATAATAAAAAGTTCAGGTACAAATTATATAATTAAGGAGTATAATTAAATAATAAAAAGCTTCAGTATTTAAAGAAAAAAACATATAAGTAGGGGGTTTAGGTATTTATTTTGCCTCTGCTTTTCTGTTGAGGGGGGGAGGTTCTTCTCGTGATGGTTTGAAGTATTAAATAATTGTATTAACGAGCAGATCAAGTGATTAGATTATGATAAGTTCAGGTTTATAATAGTAGGTCGTGAGTTTGATTCCTTATCTTGTGCAATAAGATAAAAATGTCATTTGTAATTTATTTTTTCTATCAAAATTGAGGACGCTAGAAAAATTGAGGACACGAGCGGTTAATTGCGCAAGGACGATAAATTCAAAAATAATTGTGAAAAAGTAGAGAAATTGAGGACAGGAGCGATTAATCACGCAAAGACGATAAATTCAAAAATAATTGTGAAAAAGAGTTAAAAAGGTAGGAATGGCAATGGGCTTGGTGCCCTATCCTGTAGACATCAGCCCTTGCTGTGATTTTGTCCCTTAGCATGTCTCTAGGAAGGGTCGGGTTGGTATTTTATATGAATTGGGATTTAATCATAATTGGGTTTATAACTTTAGATCTTGAATTGTGCTAAAATTTGTGTATGATCCAATTACAAGATAGAATCAAATTAACTCTAACCCATTAGAAATCAAAGTATGATTGGACTAAGTTTGGATTTTAGGTCTTTTATGGTCGCATAAAAGTTCAATAATTTTATGCATCAACAAACAATAAAATTACTTGACTCAATGGGGAGCTTAGTAGTTTGTAGCAAATTTATATTGGATAACTTAGTTTTTTGGCATGATACATATAGTGTTTTCTTAATAATTAAAAAAATATGATATTTAATTTTTGATGTGTAAAATGTTAATATTTAATATCTTAATTATTAAAAATTATTATTTTAAGATTTTACAATGACGAAGCATTAAAAAAAGTCCCTAAATCTCTAACATTTAAATCTTTGAATCGCTTACTCAAAAAATGTCACTTTTTTCTATTCTCAATTACAAAATATAATAGAACTAATCTACATTATTTCTTTTTGTTGAATTCGATTTCATTGCTCTCTTATTTATATTTTCTTTTAAGTCTCGTGGTAAGTACTTAAAGTAACAATTTTTAGGAGTTGAGATATAAAATCTTGACATGTGTACATTAGGAATTAAGCATCATATTTTTTTAATCGTTGAATGAGCACAACAAAACAGTTAGTTTATTCAAATACTGTCAACTAGTCATCCACGTCGTAAGTCACTTACAGAAATTAGTGCGTTTATACAATTAAGATAAACGCGCTAATATTCTGTCACGATAAATATTTAAAATAATAATTTTTAACAATTAAGATACTGAATCTTAATATTTTACATATTAATGATTAAATATCATATTTTTTAGTTATTAAAGAAGCGCTATATCTATTAAGTCTAATTTTTTCAAATCTCAAAGCTTGGTTAAAAAACTAATTTTTTTTATTTGAGATTGAGATAAATTATAAAAAGAACCCTTTGTTATTACATGTTATTCTGCACCAAAAAAAAATTGATATATAGTACTTGAGATCTTCATGAAAAACAAAATAATAATATTTAATTTATTTTTGGAATTAAATCAACATGTGTAAATCCTTAAAGAAATATATGTAATCTTCTGCACAGCGTTAGCCATCCAATACGTTCAGTTGCCACATGGCAGCAACCCATTATCTGCCTTGAATTTCCTGGGCCATTGAAGGCTCCAACTGGCCATGAATGATGAATCAATCGCCCTCCGCGAGAGGGAGAGTGAGAGAGACGAAGCAAACAAATCATCAAATCTCTCTGCTTCAGAATGGCAGGAATTAACTGCTGCTTCTCTTCAACGCTCTCTTCCCGGAGGTAAGCTTCTTCTGAACTGAAGCAGTTTGGTTGCTGAGATACTTAAGCGCATCATCAATCCTTCACTTCCACGCTTTTATTTCAAGAAATTTGGGTCAGTTCAAGTTTCTATCCATTTCTTGCAAATCCAAGAGCGTATAAACCACCAATTATAGTTTTAAATCTTCTCTTCTGTTTGTCGTCTTCTCTCTGAGCAGAACAGTTGCCAGATTAGAGAAATCTAGAATGCATGTATGGAGTGGTTGTATGCTGCTGTTCTAGACTAGTTATAAGCTTCAAGTATCGATTTCAAATTGACCCAAATGATTCTGTTGTTCCCCAATTTCTGAGCAAACAGTCTCAAGATTAGAGAAGTCTAGAATAATATGGAGGGCTATTGTCCTTGTCATTCCTAGTGAACCCTTATAATTTTCAATGCAATTCAATTATGAGTTTTGTCTCTGTGTTTGTGTGTACTTGTAGTTCTGTCTTGGGTATATGATATGAGTTATGAGGATATTACAAAAGATTGGGTCATCATTTAAGAAAGATTAGCGATCTAAAATTCATGTAGCCGAGGCTTGATAATGGGATTAAGGCTTAATTTCTCATCGTGCATGCATTTGTAGTTTTACTAAGTTCCGCTATACTGGCTGAAGAATTATGGTTTTCAACAATAGGCTGCTTGTTATGTGATTGTGTTGACACAAGTAGAGATGAAATGAGGGATTCATATGATGTGGGAATAAGAGATTTGGGGTTGTGTTTTCAGCAATTTGGGGGCTTCTTGGTTGGTACTTGAAAGCCATCGAGGACAGGCCACAGCAGGGAAGCAACCTTGCCGGAGAATTTTGAAAATCAAAGCAGAAGTGGATTATGTAAGCGCCGAGGAAGCTAAGAACCTTATAGCAGCCGAGGGATATGCAATTCTTGATGTGAGAGACAAAAAACAATATGATCGGGCACATATAAAATCATGCTACCATGTTCCCCTATTTATAGAGAACCAGGACAATGACTTTGGTAAAGCCTCCTCTCCTTATCTTCCTCAGCATTAGTAATCATCAAACGTGCATCTCATCAAAGGGATATTGCTCAGATTTAATGGGTTTTTTCTGCTCATTGTTTTGTGCAGGCACAGTGATAAAGAGGACAGTACACAATAATTTTGCGGGCTTGTTCTTTGGCTTGCCGTTCACTAAACTCAACCCTGATTTTGTGCAATCCGTGAAGAGCCAGTTTCCACCAGAAACTAAAGTCTTGCTCGTCTGTCAGGAAGGACTGAGGTCAGTTTGAAATCTATTGCCAACACTTCTGATAGCAATAGCTTGTGGTTGCCAGAAAATTACTCTTTGAAACTTCTAGGCTGTCTGAAGAATTAGGGATTTCATACAGGATATATGCATTTGTTTCTGCTGGGGTGGGGAAAAGTTAATATTTGAATCTGTTACTTGTTTGTTTGGGGAAGTAACAAGCTTTAGCAGCATATTTATCTTAGCAAGTACTAGAAATTCCAAGAACTCGATCCATGTGAACCCTATTGTTGAGTGGATACTGTATCTTGATGTCTTCATTCTGAATGAAACTTGTAAATGTATGTGTATATATACTGATATGGATTGCCACAATATGAGCTTGATTTCCTGGGAGGGAATGCTTCTTCCTTCAATTGGAATACATCAGTTCTTGCAAAAAGACTATGGAAAATCAAACTGAAAATAAGAAAACCAGGACTCGTGTTTGGTGATAAAATGAATAGAAGTTACTGGACATCTGTAGGATCTCCAAGGCACGGTAATGTTCAACCTTGGTGAAAGCATAAAACATAAATCAAGGTGGAAACAGGATAGAAATGTTCAAATATTATTTCATCTAAGGTTGTTCTTAGTTTTTTTCTGGACTTCTAGGGGAAAGCCTTGGTAGTAGTAGGGAGGTTACTCTTTTTGTGACTAAAAGAAGGTTGCGGGTTCAAAATGTGGAAATAACCTCTTTGCAAACAAGAGTAAGGTCACGTACAAAAAATGACCATCTCCCAACTCTTGCAAAGTGAGGAGCCTCATGCACTGCAATGCCCTCTTTAGAATTTTCTCTCATGTTTTCTGTTCTATTTTTAGATGCCATTGTGAGTTTCTTTCACTTGATCCCTCCTAGATTCACAGTAAGTCACTTTTGATTTTTGATATTTTTAGGTCAACAGCTGCTGCTAGAAAGCTAGAGGAAGCTGGTTTCCAGAACATAGCATGCGTAACATCAGGGCTTCAGTCAGTAAAACCAGGTTAGATCTGATTCAGCACTCTCTCCTAGCTATAAATAACACATATTTCTCATAGAAATAACAGAATAGTTATCATCGAATTGAGACTACAATTCAATTGAATTTGCAACCTCTTCCCTGCATTGAACATGATTAACAACCAGTTGATTTTGAAACCACTGATTAATATGAATCAAAACCATTCACCGGCATTCTCAATGGAAAAAAATAACAAGCAGCTGCTTCATTTGCAGGCCTATTTGACTCTGTTGGTTCCACAGAGTTGCAAGATGCAGGCAAGGCTGGCTTGGTCACAATTCAAGGCAAGATCTCAGCTGTACTTGGGACTGCACTTATCTGTAAGTTGCCAACACCTGAAACCAGAACAACTCTGAATATGAGATCAATATTTTCTTCTTTATTTTGAGTCTCTGTTCATCGAATTCTCAGGTGCATATCTTTTCATAACCTTCTTCCCTGAGCAAGCAGAGAAGCTGCTCCAGATGGCCCCTGCAAGCTAAGCCCTTAATTAGGTGATGAATCCCCAAATTTTGCAGTGTTTCTGTTTGTTTTTATCATCTGATCTGATTTGAGGAATTGAAAGTTGAGGGCATTTACAGAAAAGATTTGTGTTCTCAAGGGAAGAAAAGCACTCATGGCATTAAGTCAATCTATTAGTTCATTTCTCTTCAGTTGTGGAATGTCTTTGTGATATCTCAGTCATTGAGAGAATGTGAGGGAGTTGTCAATTTCAGTTTTTGTTTTTAGTTTTTTATGCTTAATTTCTATTTTTTATTAAAAAAATACAAACTGATGTAAGGACCCTAGTCCTAACATCAGATTTCTTTGAAGATAGAATGGAAATAAAAAGAAATGAGGGAAAATCAGACAGAAATGGGGAAGAAACTGAGAGAAAGTATGGAGAAACTAGAATTCTGATATTCCTTCAACTCTGATGTCTTGGTACTGTAGGTTGAAGCTTTATATATAAAGATATTCAACTGTTATTTATAACGGTTATACCAGTTACTACTTTTACTTGCAGTACTCCATTATACCTAAGTATTTCTAATTCTTAACTCTGTAAATATCAATTGAAATAAAAATATAAAAACTAAATAAAAATAACTTTCTAATTTATCTAGGTCGTGACAACTGAGCATATACTTTGATAACACTCATCAACAGTTGTTTTCAAGTTCATGGGTTGCTAGATTAGTTCGATTAACATCTGGAGGAGTAAATTAGTGGTAGTTGATAAACAACAATGTGAATAACGAATGAAATTGAAAATTGAAAATGAAAGGGAAAATAAATTGTGTTCAAAATTTTGAAAATCTTTTGAACCAAAAATAGGTAACTAAACAAAATGTTCTGTTTCTGTTTAGAAAATTCTAAAACTGGAAGCAAAAAATTTAAAACAAAAGTGCAATCAAAAGGATCTTCGAGCGTATTGAGATTTCTGTTTTATTATTTATAAGCCTTGAACCTTAAATGCCGTACACTGATTTTGTAAAATAATTCAAATTTAATGAAGTAATTTTTATTATTATTACTATAGCTCGTCTCCTTATATAAACTTTCAGGCGAGGCTTTTGAACCAGATTGTGTAGCTAAAAATAAAAATAACAAGCCAATTAATTGTAGAGATTTTTTATTTTAGTCCTCCATTACAGTTAAAAGGGCACAATAAGGTAAAAATTAACATAAGAATTTTATTGTGAGGGGTATGTCCTATAAGTTATTTCATTTATAACTTTTGAAATTTAATTAATAATTTGTGGAAAAGTATTATTAATTTTTTAAAAAATATTTATAATTCTATGAGTTTTTGTAAAAGTTTCAACAAAAATGTTAAAGGAAAAATATAAACCAACACCATATCAGAGCCAGGTTTCGATCCTGGGACCTGTGGGTTATGGGCCCACCACGCTTCCGCTGCGCCACTCTGATTTGTTGCTTGCTGTTTTCCGATTTAGTATTCATATAATGAAATTATATTCTATTATTAAAAATATATATAACGTAAATAAAATTTTATTTAATTTGACCTACAATAACTATTAAACTTTTAACCCCTAATACCTATATATCTTAATCATTAGTCAAGTATAAGATTGCAATCAAATGGAGTTGAGTCGACTTTCGCTAAGCTCAAGTTTGATTTAGTGAGCCAATTTTTAGACTCAAGCTTGAGCACCAAATGGCGAGTGGTAAAAGTGCAATGGCAAGCAAAAATAAGGGGCATGTGGTTGCAAACAGTGACAATGTTGAGAGCGAGTAATGGTCAATAGAGGCATGTACAATGGTAGCAGGCGAAGACAACACACAATAGGCTTACAAATTAGCAAAAGTTGTCATGCGATGGTGTATCATGGCAATATCTAATAGTGGTTCAGGCTCAAATAAAGGCTTGCAATGGCGTCTGGGAAGGAAAGTCAGTTGGTTGGAGAAAAAGGAAAAGACTGACATACTAGAAGAGTAAAGGGCAAGCTGACGAATGACAGTTATTGACTGGATAAGAAGAGGAGATGAAGTTCCAAACAAAAGAGAGAGAGTAACAGGCAAAGGCAGCAAGAGAGAAAGAGGAACAATTATTATTATTATATATTTAATTATTATAATAACTTAAAATTTGATAACTTTATGTTAAATAATATATTTTTAAGATTATAAATAATTGTATTAATTTATTTGTAAACGAGTTTGTTCCTAAACTGTTTACGAATTTTTAATCAAACATGTTTATGAGTATCTAATTGAGTTTATTAGTATTCACAAGTCTCTAATTAAAGATATTTACAAACTTTAACAAGTTGAGTTTTACTAAACTCTTTACAAGTTAGACTCAAGATCAACTCATTTATCTTAACGAACGAAATCAAATAACTTTTGTTGAGTTAAATATTAAATCGCTCATGAACAATTCAACTCATTTGACTCATTTGCGATGTTAGTCAAATAGGATAAATATTTATTTATCATATTTTGAGATATTTATTTATCATATTTTTTAATTTAAATAAATCAAGATGATGGATGAAAAAGAGGATTTAATAGTGACAAAAGGCTAAATTATAAAAAGTATTTATAATTTTTAAACGATAAATACTTTTTATTATGTAGAAGTGTTTCTACATAATAATTAAAAATATTATAGTTATTAAATATTTATAATTTTAAAAATTAATTAATAATTTAAGATGAAACGTTATTTAATTTCTTGAGTATCAAAATTAGAATTATAAATAAGATAAGTTGTTCATCTAACTTGATAAGAGCTAGTTCATATTTAGCTCATGTTATAAATAGGCCGAATTAGAATAAGACAGAACTCAACTCAATTCAACTCATGAACAAATCTCACAAATAAAGTCCAGAACAAGCTCAAAACAAAGTTGCAAAATAAATATTTTTATTATTATTTAATATTTTATTATATATCATTGTGTTTATGATTAAAATATTTATATTTGTTTGAACAATGTTATTGTATTTAATTTAAAAATGTATACTTATATTTGTTATAATTTTTGTTTTGTAAAAATATATTTTAATAACTAATTAAAAAAAAAAAATCCTAACGAACCCAAAAACTCATTTATCATGATAAACATAAATGAGTTTCTAGCGAGTTGAGCTCGAACTTAAAAAATCCTTGATGAGCTCGAGCTCGAATATATTTTTAAACTCCAACTCACCATAATTCTAACAAGCCAAGCTCAAGCCTAACAAATCTTAACTCAGCTCAACCTGATTACAAGCGTAATCAAACTTAAGTGTTAGCTTAGCATTATCAAAAAAAATTCCCAACAAACAGACCTCCCAATAATAAACTCAGAGCAGTAAACATCAAGACCTAAAGGCGGTTACAGTTAAACACATTGACTGAATTTTTCAAGTAAAAGTAGACATTCCAGTAAATTTTTGTTCCCTAAAAATCCAAAGAATAAAAAGACAAAAAAGAAGAAGAAGAAGAAGAAATACAAGCAGTTTGCAATTGTTACAGACTGCAAGAACTGCATTCTAGACGACATGGCGAAGCATATATATATATATAGCGGTTGCCACTGCAACAAAAAGGGCTGATTTCGAGCTGCCCCCAGTACCCACCACCATGAATGAATTGCAAGAGGAACTTGCATGAGTTCAAGCCATAAACAGAAGAGAACCAGAGAGAAAGCTCCAACGTCTGTTTTATCTGGGACTTCAATCACCTTGTAGGCAGTAGAGTTGCCGGATATTTCCTGATGCTGTTGAAGAACCCGAATAAAGAAAAAAAGAAGGAATTATTGAAGGCAAAAAAGCCAATCTCTATCTACTTTTTCTGAAAATAAGAGTGTTTCAAATCATAAGGGATGCGGCGAAAACATGTACAACAATGGATCACATCTAAGAGGATAGATAGAAAAATCAAAACATTAGAGCACTTGAAAGAGTTGCAAATTGTTGTATTCAACGAATGACTGGAATGCAGAAACATTTAAACACCTGAACCCCCATTTTGGCCTTAACTAGAATGGACTGACTGCATTTGGCTTTTTATCTAACAAGTGGGCTGGCTAATCCTGGTGATGCTCAACTTAAAACATCGAATGGCACATTATTGTAGGCTCGGGCAACAGAATTGGACAAGATATAGATACAGGTGTATCAAAGCTTGAGTGGAGTGATAGAGACATATAGCATTGGATCATCTTCCACAAAAGTTGGTCTAGTCTTCATCTTCAATGGGATGTTTCAATGAATATATGGTATAAGCAGCTAGATGGCAAAAGATGGAAGACAAGCCATCTGTCATGATGAGTGATCTGCTGAAGGAAATATGAGCATGCTCTAGTTGTATTCTCCAATTGGTCCAAATCCTCAATAAGCAAGAAGTTTGATAAATCACACTAAACACACTCACCACAAAATCCTAAGAAAAACTAGAGGTGCTCTTAAGCTATAAATAGAGTGTTTCAAAGTACAAACAGAATGTACTGGACTGAAAAATCAGCTGAATTCGTAAGCAGCTTTAGAAGACATGCCAATCATTTATTTTTTCAAAAAAACAAAAAAAATTCTTAAACGATAACTTATAAATGGTAATTAGAGAAATGACATTTACCATATAGCCAATCCTTAAAGAGTACGTGGAGTGTGCTTGATAATTCACGCTTTAGGCTTTCTTCAAGCTGCGTTTCCCTCAAACTTTGCTTGATCTCTCCTAAAATATTGTGCTGAAACACAATTTCATTTAAAAATATAAAATTAAGACATTTGCAATTGTGTTACATCACTTCCAAAATGTAACATACGCAAATCTTATTACTACAAAACAAAATCAAATGGCAATGCAGTAAATGATCACAGCTTGGTGCACACACATTTCTATGCTGAGACACCATATAAGCTTCTGGCAACGGAAATGGATTATCTTTTGTGGACCCAGTGTGTTCCCCCTCAAACCAGTTTGGAATCTATGCAAAAAGAACAATATCAGAATGAATTTGATACAAGAAATAAGACCTTCAGTTAAGTTCAGAATCAGAAAAGAGAAGAAATAGCATAATAGGGAGCAATCATGGTTCATGCAGTGTCCAGATTCAAATTTTAAAGCATTTAAGCTGAAAATTTTCCAGAAGTTGAGAAAGAAATGAGTTAATGAAAAGGAAAACCAACTAAATGCTAGCTGATGCAATGTAAAATTATTCAATACCCCTACAAACTTAGTCTGCAGAGTAGAAATATACCAAAAATTTAGTAAACTGATCAGGATCTAGGCGGGTAGCAGACTCCGCTTGAACATCAGATACACCTGCAGGATGAGATAAAGAATCATGTGGATCAACCACTCCCAATGCCACAGGTTCATCCCATCTGTTGATAGTTGTCTGAATACCAACTTGGTTGATGTGCTTCTCCAATTGTGAGTAGAATGTGTTATATGGTGCCACCTAATGAAGATATGGCAAACAACATGAAGATAACAAAACAACATAATAATAATAATAATTGACCAAACCAATTAACTGCATCAAGGAGAGTATACTCATGTACTAATGAGACCGCAGAAATGCAGAATGGCTACTGTTTGAGCTAAAACTAACAGTTCGTTTGGTATCCAATTAAATAACGATGGGATAAAATTAACGATGGAACTAAATAATATTTTCTTACGTTTGGTAAAGAAGGTATAACCTAGAGTCATACAAATCCCATGTTTGGTATGTCAAATTGTGAATGAGGTATTGCTGTGAATTAATTGTCAAAGACCAATTTGTCCCTTTATCCAAATAGATTATAATTATAAGACATATTTTTGCTATGAATAAAAATACTTTTAAATTATATAAAATATACTTTAATTACAAATATATATTTAAATAACATGTCAAAATTTAAGAAATACAAAAAAAATGATGAACCCAACTTCTAAAGAAAAATTGGAAGAAGATGGTGGCAGTGGCCAGAGGAAGGGAGGAGGAGAACGAGGATGAGAGATGCTGGCGGTGGCCCACGGCAGGTGAAGGTGGCAGTGGGAGTTTTCATCTGAAAGGAGAAGAGAGAGGGGGGTTGAGAAGAGAGAGAATGGCTGAATTTGCATATATAGTTAGGGGTAAAATGTCAACACAACAAATATTAATCCCACTTAGAACCCCCCCGCCCCCCCCCAGGTTTTATATAATCCCGCTTTGGTGGGATTATTTTAAACTTGGCTTTTGCTTCATCCCATGTTGGATGGGGTACCATGTTTTAAAACTCTACCAAACAGGCCATAAGAGTCACTATTAAGACTACTATTAGAGCTAAGCTAACAGTAAATACTATCGGAGTTAAAACTGAGTAAATAATAAACTACATTTAGAGCTAAAACTAAGGGTAAATAATAACAGAACTAAAGATCTGTCCATCAGCTAAAACCAAGACAAAAAAAATTATTTTTGCTTGCACAAAATATTTGAATTAGTGTAATCTAAGAATGCAGTACCAAGTGAATAGTATACGAATTAGGACTAGTGAAACACAGCCCATTATGCATATGCAATAGCGTGGTGAGAGCTTAGCTTTGTTAACCTTATTTTTGTTAAGTTATGATACAAGTAAAAGACAGCCCATTATTATTTTTGTTAACTTTGCCTGGAAATGTTATCCACCGTCGGTCCCAAACCCAGATAAAGGTAGAGGGTTGTGTTAGATAGCCGACAGCCAACGTAAAACTTAGTCGGATCCAACAACATGAACTCTAGACAAATTATGAAAAATCATTGGAACGTAACCTTTCATAGCAACGCGCTACACTGCCCGCGTGTAGTGTCAAGTGAGCTAGGGCTGATGCATCGGCGCTCGGATATAGTGACAAATGAGCAAGAGTCCCCGCATTTGCTTGGAGGGATGCGGGTAAAAAAGCTAGTCCAAAATCAAAATCAAAATCAAAACCAAAATTAAAATCAAAATCATAGATTAAGGATTGAGTCATGGAATATAGGAACATTAACAGGTAAAGCTATGGAAGTGGTAGATGTGATGATTAGGAGAAATATTAATATTATGTGCCTTCAAGAGACGAGATGAGTAGGGAAAAAAATAAAAATTTTATCAGAATCTAGATATAAAATATGGTACACAGGAAATGATCGAACGAAAAATAGAATATGGATTATTATGGATAAAAGCTTAGTAAATGAGGTAGTAGATGTAAAGAGTAAAGAGAATATGAGATATGATTATTATGGTGAAGGTTGGTCTAGGAAGAATGACTATGAATATTTTTAGTGTATATGTACCATAAGTGAGGTTAGGTGAGGGGATAAAAGCAAAATTTTGGAAGTCTCCAGAGAGACTCATACAAATGATATCAAGAGCAGAGAAAGTGATTATAGGAGGTGACTTAAATGGTCACATGGGTAGAGACGGAAACAGCTATAGAGAGGTACATGGAGAGTATGGATTCGAAGAAATTAATAATGAGAGTAAGTCTATTCTAGATTTTGTTATGGCATATGAGCTCATCATGCTAGCAAAAGCAGGGGTTTCGGTCGGTTTTACCTACTATTGGATTTGAACCAATGACTCTCGCCGTATGAAAGCGTCGCTCCTTTTAGGAGATAGGATTCCACTCTTATATATGAAGATGATCCCACCACTTGAAACTGATTCAACAATACTATGTTCAAAAAACGGTACGAACACTTAATTACATATAAAAATGTCACATCAAGCACCCAAATAAATTACTTTCTCATGAGACAGAGGATCAGTTATGCTGTAGGAATTGTAAGGTGATACCGGGGGAGTGTTTGACTACTCAATATAGATTTTTGGTACTTGACGTCTATGTAAGAAATTGGAAGAAAAAAAATCACATAAAACAAAATTCAAGAATTAAGTGGTGGGATTTAAAAGGGGAAAAACAATTAATCTTTAAAGAAAAATTAAGGGGTAGAAGGGAATGGAATGGAGAAGGACAGACAAACCAAATGTGGAGGGAAATGACTACTGCCCTGAGAAGCAAGACAAAAATAGTCTTTGGAGAGACGAATGGTAGAGCCCCAAACCTTAAGGAATCTTGGTGGTGAAATAAAAAGGTACAATTGAAAATTAGAAATAAGAAAACTTGCTATAAGGCTGTATATCAGTGCAGCAATGAAGAAAACCTAAAAAATTATAAAGAAGCGAACAAGGTAGCAAAAAGATATATATATATAAATTAGCAAAAGCAAGAGAAAGAAAAACAAAGGATCTAAATCAAGTGAAATGCATAAAAGATGGAAACAAAAATATATTAGTGAATGAGAGAGCGATTAAGGAGAGATGAAAGGAGTATTTTAAAAAATTATTCAATGATGGTGGGGACAAAAAAGTTAGGTTGGGATATTTTAGTAACTCCGAAAAGAATGTGAGCTATACATTTTATCGACGCATAAGTTCAAAAGAAATAAGGCAAGCATTAAAAAAGATGAAAAATCATAAGGCGGTGGGACCGGATAATATACCAATAGAAGCATGGAAATGCATGGGAGAAGAGGGCATCTCATGGCTAGCGAAATTATTTAATGCGATCCTTAAATAAAAAAATATGCCAGATGAGTAGAGGAAGAGCACTTTGGTTCCTATATACAAGAACAAAGGAGATGCTCAAAACTGTGAAAATTACAGAGGAATTAAGTTAATGAGTCATACTATGAAACTTTGGGAGAGAATAATAGAGCAGAGGCTCAAAAAAGAAACATACGTCTCAAAAAACCAATTTAGTTTCATACCTGATAGGTCAACAATGAAACCTATATACCTACTGAGGTGCCTAATGGAAAGGTATCAAGATCATTAGAAGGACTTGCATATGGTGTTTATAAATCTAGAAAATGCTTATAATAGGGTTCCTAGAGAAGTATTATGGAGGGTTTTAGAGAAAAAAAGAGTCCGAATAGCTTATATACAAGCCCTTAAGGACATGTATCAAGGTGTAGAGACAAGGGTCATAACATGTGGGGGGAGATACTGAACCGTTTAAAATTACAATGGGACTGTATCAAGGTTTTGCACTAAGTCCATACTTATTTGCTTTAGTAATGGATGAACTCACTAAACACATTCAGACAGAGGTGCCATGGTGTATGGTATTTACAGATGACATAATATTGGTGGATGAAACAAAAGAGGGAGTGAACACTAAGCTTGAGTTGTGGAGAAACAATTTAGAATCTAAGGGATTTAAATTAAGTAGAAGGAAAACAGAATATATGGAATGTAAATTTAGTAAGAATGCAAGAGTGGAAGATGTTATAATAAAATTGGAAGACCAAATCATACAAAGAAAAGACCATTTTTGATATCTGGGATAAGTGATTCAAAAAGATGGAAAAATTGACGAGGATATCACGCATAGAATTAAGGTAGGTTGGCTAAAATGGAGAAATGCATCGGGGGTGTTATGTGATGGTAAAATCCCATTAAAACTGAAAGGAAGATTCTATAGGACAACTATAAAACCAGTTTTGTTGTATGACTGAACGTTGGGCAGTTAAATACCAGCATGAGCAAAGACGAGCGTAACGAAGATGAGGATGCTAAGATGGATGTGCGGCCATACAAGAAAAGATAAAATTAGAAATGAGGTTATTCGTAATAAGGTAGGATTAGTGCCAATCGAGGAGAAGATGAGAGAGACTAGACTAAGATGGTTTGGTCATGTGAGAAGAAGACCAATACACTCCTGTGAGGAGAGTTGATGAAATGAAACAATTAGTCAAAAAAAGAAGTAGAGGCAGACCCAAGAAGACTTTGGGAGAGACATTAAAGTTTGATATGAAGTGTATGAGCCTAAATGAAAATATGACAAAAGATAGAAATACATAGAAGTTTAGAATTCATGTAATCAACCCCACATAGTGGGATAGAGGCTAGATATGTTGTTGTTGTTGTTTTATGATATAAGTAAGAGAGACACCCATATGCATTTGGAGATCTCAACATATTATAATAAATAGGAGAGAGAAATCCAAAGAAACAACTGAAGATTCGCAATAACTACGACATACCATTGTTATATCAATATTGAAAATCAATGGTTTCTAAACAAATATTATTTCAACCGATTTCAAGAAACAAAGGACCCTAGCCCTAACTTGTGATTTCCATTGAAGATAGAAATTGAATTGAGGGAGAAATAGAGAGAAATAGAGGAGGATCAGACATAATAAGAGGGAAAACTGAGAGATATGAAGGAGAAATAAACAACAAATAGGGAGAAACAGAGAGAAAGAAACAATAGAAAGAGAAAAACCGAGAGAGAGAGAGAGAGATAATTGCAGAGAGAGAAAAATCTTTAATTTTCATCCATCCATAATCTCTACCAAGAGGTGTATAGCTTTATATTTAAGCTATCCACAATCTTTATAGAGTAGTTACCACTTCTCCATTACAGATAACCACTCATTAATTACTTCATAATTGATACTAATATAAAAATAAAGGCAATAACTAACTCTTCTACAAATTAATACAATCTACAGAAAATTAAAAAATAGAAAATAACTAATTAAGTTGTGACATTCCCTCCCCCTTAAAAGATTTCTTATACCCAAGAAATCTCAGCAATGGGGCCACTGTTCTTCATTCAATCCTAACTTTCACTATCTTATTCAGACCATTCCTTCGCCTTTTCTTTTTCCTTCCTCTTTTCTTTTTCATTTCCTTCCATCTCCTTCTTGACCATTTCCTCTTCTCTCTAGCACCCCAGAAAAAATCTTCTGGTGTAGAACCAAATGTATTCAGTGCAACAACCTGATAAGGTGCAGAATCCTTGACCTTCATGCAATAACCACACCAATGAGTTTTAGTAGTAAATATTCCACCATCTTCAATTCATCAACATTTTCGGACTCCAACAATGCTTTAAAAGCATTTGTTGCTTCCTGCTTGCTAATGTACACCAAGGGTTCTTCTTCAACAAGTTTCTCCTCCAAAAGTGTTGCAGTTACTTTTCCTAATGAATCAATATTTTTTTCCAGTTCCTCAGTTTATTATAAGTCAGAAATCTGAGGAAAGATTCTTGCACCAGTTTCCTCACAAATGAATGATTTTTCAGTCCAAATTACCTGATCCAGAGTATGTTCTTCATCAACTACTTACAGATCAGAAGTCTTAAGTAGGATTCAAGCTCCTGTTGGAATTAGTTCTACAATAGATCTTGAATAAAGTTCCATTGGTACACTGACCTAAAACTTCTTTGAAATCAAATCCAATAAGTCATCTAGCTTTTGGTTGAGGTTAGCGAATTCCTTCTTGAGTCCGTTCTCCATCTCCACAGTTCAAATTTGTCGAATTGTACTCTAAACATCAGCTGTAATTGCTTCCAATAATTGGTAACTGCCTCTGAAACTACTTTCAAAAACTGCCTTGTCCTGCTCGCCTTCAAAATTTGATCAGAAACGCCTAGATCCAGCCAAAATCGGACTACTTTGATACCAATTTGTCAGGACCTTGGCCTTAACTTATGATTTCCATTGAAGATAGAAATGGAATTGAGGGAGAAATATAGAGAAATGGGGGAGGATTAGACAAAATAAGGGGGAAAACTGAGAAATAAAGGAGAAATAGACAGCAAATAGGGAGAAATAGAGAGAAAGAACCAAGAGAGAGAGAAACCGAGAGAGAGAGAATAAGAAAGAATTGCAGAGGGAAAGAAAAATCTTTAATTATCATCCGTCCATAATCTCCTCTAAGAGATGTATAGTTTTATAATTAAGCCATCCACAATCTTACAGAGTAGTTACCACTTATACACTACAGGTAATTGCTCATTAATTACTTCATAATTGATACTAATATGAAAATAAAGGCATGATGGGCCCCGGTCCACTGGACGTACCAAAGACGATCCAAGGGGCAGGGATAGGAGAGTAAATTGGCTAGATAGCATAATAGCCAGCCATGTGCGGAGGGGTAGAGTTGGAAATTGACAAACCAGCAGGTGCGAATCCAAATTCAGTTAGAGGAAGAGGAGAAGAAAATATAAAGAGTAGAGAAAATTGAAGGGGGATAGGCTGATTTTGGATAGTTTTCCTGGAGAGTTAAGAGCCTCTCAAATGCCCAGTTTTCCTTTGTAATTTTGATCGGAGTTGGTGAATTGAATCAAAGTTTCAAAGAATTTTTTTCCCTGGTACTCATCATTTTGGTATCAGAGCACCACCGCTCCTAATTGTAAACTTGACGGACTGAGTAGGTGAATTGGAAATGAGGATGGAAGGCATGCAATTGGGAGTTGATGCCATAAGGGGTGAGGTTCAATTGGTGGAGAAGAATGTCGCGAACATGCTGGAGCAGTTTGCATGGATGAGAGCGATGTGGGAAGAACATGAATGAGAGAGGAAGACCAAGGAGAAGATAGGAGACCAGCCACCGAAATTCACTCAAGATTCCGAGGCGACGCTGGAAATAGGAGGACAACATGCTGAAGCAGGGGGTTCCAATGGAGTCTTGTTAGAATTGGGAGCAGTAACAGTCTTTTAATCCTCACAAGAAACCGATCAAACACCCCTCAACACACTCTCAACTCACTCGGCCAACATACAACCAACACAACAGTCAATAAAGAACAGAAATAAAAGCATAAACAGAACAAGAAACACAATCAAACCACATAAGGAGACACCGATTTTTATCCTGGTTCATGCCACGTAAATGGCATTACATCCAGCCTTGAAACCACCACCGAGCAACCTTCTTTATTGATGGATAATAGTACAAGACTTTCCCTCTTTCTTTCTCCCACGATACAAACTTTCCCAATAATGTACAAGACTATTCTAACTCACAGCCTTCTCACTCTCTTGGCTCTCGTGAAAACAAAAAGAGAACATGCGATTCTTAGACCCTCAGCCCCCTTTCCCAATAATTAGACATGTTGTTTTATTTCTCCAGCATCCTAAATTCCATCCCTTGCCCCTAGCATCAGCTAATTTTATGTCCTATTGGTAGAGTTTTCCCACATAGGTAAGAACCCTAGCTTTCGAAGTCCTAGGCATACCTATTTCACAACTCTAAACCACCTAACCTTTGTTATAATAATTTGCACAGCTCCCTCTTATAACACTCGCACTTACAAAAGACCTACCCACAAAATCTCTCAAACCCTTACAACAACAAGAATTAATGAAACACATAAACAAAGAACATGAAATCGAAACAAGAACAACACCAATTTATCCTAGTTTAGTCTTCTAAAGAAGACCTACATCCAGACTGCCTTAGGCACTTATCTCCACTATCTTGAACAAACAAATCAAGGATTACATGCACTATAACTCTCAACAATCTTATACCCAGAACTACAAAGAGTTTCCCTACCCAAGAATACAAAGATATACCCTCTTTAATCTCAAGTATAACCTTGCGGATACTCCTCTCACCTTCTCGCTACAAGACAACATAATAGAATGCTTCTCACCCAACCTCTATTTATACACCATAGAGGTGGTAAACAGAAAACTAACTAAAGATCGGTAGTTACAACCAACTAACCGGATTGCAGCTAACCCACCCTTCTAGAAACAAACCTTCTAGAATAACTCAAGTGATATACAAATGCTAACAGCAAAAAACTCTCCTGAGATAACCCAAAGCTAATCTAATACAAGGGATTACAACAACCTTTCACACTGGAAGCAATTTCCAACAAGCTCATATACGCTTGGGAATTCCTTAGGGACACACCATCTCCACTAGGTTCACTTCACCTAGCTCCACCATGAGACAAGGCCTAGATGGGTTCCCCCTAGATCCTAGAAACTGATCTCTAATGGGCGTTTGACATATACAAAATCTGTTTTGGAGACTTCTACATTTGGTAACCTTACCAAACTACACAGTTCCTATTCCCTTATACCTGTAAACTTTTCCCCCTCCCCTAATATCCCTAGCCTTAGATACCTTTTCTTAGTCCTTGCTCAACATGTGAGCTATCCTCAACAAATGACACCGCCTAACTTATCCTAGGCTATCCTTAGTGGTTGCAACTTATCCACATAAAAATGCCAGCCTGCACCACATAAATTCCATTCTTGAGGGTTGGCTCCATCTCTATAAGAGATCCTTGTGCAACTTCTTAGGACTCCAATTCTCATCTATAGGAGAAACCCTTTCTATCTAATTCTCCTAGGGAAATTAGGTTTATGATTAAACACGGATAAATTTATAGCTTCTAAAATTTGGAACAACTCCACCATGCATCCTAATTTCTTTCATCTCCAATTCCCTTGATCTTAATTTGTTGCCTAGACAAACCATTTCCCCCTCCACCATGTCTCTATGGGTAAAATACCCATTTCCTATGAGAAGTACACCCTAAACCTAAGACCTATGCTACTTTTTCTGCATACCTAGAAAAACTATAGGACATTTGCACTCTCATAGCCAAAACCACACATGGTGCTTGAGCATTTGAGACTGGTTCTATCTTGGAATTCTTTCTTCCTATTTGGGCAGTCCTTCATATGCCCTTCTTCATGGCAATGAAAGCATTTAACCACTCTCTTGCCACTCCTACCATTAAACCTAGGGTCTCTTCTTCCTGTTCTAGAGTTCACTACCAAAGCTTCTATGGCAGATTTTTGGGACTCTATCTTGTGTTGTAAATCCTTGGAATTCAAAGCTCCTATCATGTCATCTAGGGTCAGCTTATCTCTCCCATGCTTCAAGATATCTACAAAGGTCTCATAAGACTTAGGAAGAGAGTGCAATAAGACCAAAGACTTATCCTCATCTTCATACGTAATGTTTATATTCTCAAGATCCAAACACAATTTATTAAAACTGTCCATATAGTCTTGCAACCTTTGACCCTCACTCATCTTGAAAGAAAAAAATTGTGTTTTCAAGTATAGCCGGTTAGAGAGGGTTTTAGTCATGTAGAGTGTATCTAACCTATTCCAAAGCTCCTCCGTGGTTGTCATCTTTGACACCTCCAGCAAGACTATGTCTTCTAGGCTTATAATAAGGGTGTTAAAGGATCTTTTGTCGGTCTGTTTCCTCCTATCCCTAATTTCCATTTTTTGGACTTCAGTTAGGGTTTCGGGCATAGGCTTTTTAGCCTCTAGGACATCCTCCAGTCCAAGATTTCCCAAAAGGGCTCTCATCTTTATCTTCCATAGGCTAAAATCGTTTTGGCCATCAAATTTCTCAACATCATACCGTGCGACAGAGGATATAGAAGCCATTCCTGCAGGTATGTAATGAAATTCTAAGTTCTTGATGGTTCTTGATGAGAAGATCCAGCTCTGATACCAATTTGTTAGAATTGGGAGCACTGGCAGCCTTGTAATCCTCACAAGAAACTGATCAAACACCCTTCAACACACTCTCAACTCACCCGGCCAACATACAACCAACATAACAGTTAATAAAGAACAGAAATAAAAGCATAAACAGAACAAGAAAGACAATCAAACCACATGAGGAGACACCGATTTTTATCCTGATTCATGCCACGTAAATGGCACTACATCCAGCCTTGAAACCACCACCGAGCAGCCTTCTTTATTTATGGATAATAGTACAAGACTTTCCCTCTTTCTCTCTCCCTAGATACAAGCTTTCCCAATAATGTACAAGACTATTCTAACTCATAGTCTTCTCACTCTCTTGGCTCTCGTGAAAACAAAAAGAGAACATGCGATTCTTAGACCCTCAGCCCCCCCTGCCCTATTTGTAGAAAATAGGGTGATATTTCCTAGGGCCGGTTATAACATTACCGGATTTTCCCTCCACTAATAACTAATATTACAAGAGTGCTACCCGCCTGTCAACTACCCCATAACTGCATACAAAACACTACACATAATCCCATCACTAACTCGAGACAATCTTCAACAAGTCTAGTGGCTGAAAATTCGTAGTCATCGATTGGAGATGCCCTTCTTCGAAGGCGAAGATCTGAACAGTTGGATATTCTGAGCCGAACGATATTTTGCGGTGAATGGGTTAACTGATGTTAAGAAGTTGGATACAACAACACTATGGTTGGAGGGTGTTGCACTCTAGTGGTTTCAATGGGAAGAAAAGTGACGAAGGGTGAGGAATTGGGAGGACTTCAAATTGCTGCTGAGGAGTCGTTTCGGACCCACCCAAGAAGGCTCGGTAGAGGAGCAGTTCCTAGCCCTTCGACAAAAGGGAACTGTCATGGAGTACCGCCAATACTTCAAGACGTTGGCATCGCCCCTTGAGAACCTGCCAGAAGCCATGTTGGAAGGGCATTTCATAAATGGTTTAAAGCCTGATATCAAGGCCGAGTTGAGGGTGTTGAGGTCGAGGGGCTTGGAACATATGATGGATTTGGCTCAATGTATAGAGGAACGTAATCAAGTGGTTCGTGGAGGCATGGTCGGATTGTGTTCGAACAAGGGACATGCCATTCCAAACCCAATTCCGACGTACGAATGAGGGGGGATTCTGCCACACTCGCAACCGCCCTCCAAACCAGTGACAGTCAATCCTACCAACCCATATCAATCACAGGCCAATGGGAGATGGAGCAACCTGCCCTCCAAACGGCTTAGCGAGACACAGTGGAATGCAAAAAGGAATAAGGGCCTATGTTTTCGCTATGATGAAAAATATACTATAGGCCACAATTGCAAAAATAAAGAGCTACAAGTGATGATGATATATGATGAAGAGGTAGAAGAGGCGAGAGTTAAGGGAGAAATGTTGGAAAAGGGGGAAGGAGAGCCAGGGCAAGGGGGGGAGGTCATTAAGCTCTTAATAAACTCTGTAGTTGGATTGACTACGCTACAAACTATGAAGCTAAAATGGGACATAGAGGGGCAGCCAATAGTGGTGCTTATTGACTGAGGAGCAACGCATAATTTTATAGCAGCCGAGCTGGTGCAACAGTTAGGTTTACCAAGGGTGGAAACAACAAGATATGGGGTAATTATGGGAACGGGAATGACAATGCAAGCGGTTGGAATTTGCAAAGGAGTGAAGTTTAATCTCCAAAATCTGCAAATTGTGGAGGATTTTTTACCTCTACAGTTGGGGAGCTCGGATGTAATTTTGGGAATGAAGTGGCTAGCAGCCGTTGGAAAGATGAATGTGGATTGGAAGACCCTCACGATGAAATTTCAGATAGGAGGCATGGCTATAACATTGCAGGGGGACCCTAGCTTGAGCAAGACCTTGGTGTCCTTGAAGGCTATGGTGAAAGCCTTTAAGGAAAATGGGGAGGGAATGTTGTTGGAATTGGGAACCCTGACAGCCGAAATTAAAGAAGATCAAAAGGAAGCTCCATTGACGCTAAGAGGGGTGTTGGTCGAGTTTGAGAGGGTTTTTTTCTACACTAGAGGGGTTGCCACCTTGCAGAAGGAGGGATCATGCCATAAATTTGGTTTCGCGAACCACACCGGTTAGTGTAAGGCCCTACCGTTACCCTTATTTACAAAAAAATGAAATTGAGAAGTTGGCGGGAGAGATGTTGGCTGCTAGAATTGTTCAACCTAGTTCCAACCCATTCTCTAGTTCGGTGTTGTTGGTAAAGAAGAAGGATGGAGGGTGACGTTTTTGTGTGGATCATAGAGCTTTGAATAAGGTCGTTATTCTGGACAAATTTCCCATTCCCGTGATAGAGGAGTTACTTGATGAGTTGCATGGTGCCATGGTCTTCTCCAAGCTCGATTTGAAATTAGGTTGCCATCAGATTAGAGTCAAGTTTGCGGATGTTCCCAAGATCGCTTTCAGGACTCATGAAGGGCATTACAAGTTTTTAGTAATGCCATTCGGGCTGACAAATGCATCATCCACCTTCCAATCATTGATGAATGATATATTCAGAGAATATTTGAGACGTTTTGTATTGGTATTTTTTGAGGACATATTGGTGTATAGCAGGAATTTTGAATAGTGCACACACAACATTTACGTTGTGTCTTGAAGGTACTAGCAGACAACCAACTTTTTGCCAACGAGAAGAAGTGTGCGTTTGGGTAGCTGGAAATTGAATATTTAGGCCATATTATATCTTAGCAAGGGGCTTTAGCCAATCGAAATAACAAGCTATGTTAGATTGGCCTACTCCTACATCAGTAAAGGAATTAAGAGGGTTTCTTAGGCTCACGGGGTAGTATAGACGTTTTGTGAGGGATTATGGCAAGTTGGCAAGGCCCCTAACAGAGAGATTAAGGAAGAACAATTTCTTTTGGGATGTGGCAGCCAAGCAAACCTTCCAACAACTTAAGGCTAAAATGGTTTCCCTACCCGTTTTAGCCTTGCTGGACTTTGGGAAGCCCTTCGTCATTGAATTTGATGCCTCAGGACAAGGTATGGGGGTTGTATTAATGCAAAAACAAAGGCCTATTGCTTATTTTAGTCATGCTTTCAGTCAGTTAGGGAGAAAAAAATCTGTTTATGAGAGGGAACTGATGGCAATAGTGTTAGTTGTGCAAAAATGGGGACACTACTGGTTAGGCAGGAAGTTTTGTGGTTCGAACTGATCAAATGAGTCTCAACTACTTGATGGAACAATGGGTGGTGAGTCCGGAATACTTGAAATGGATGGTGAAATTGATGGGGTTCTAATTTGAGATACAATATCGGGTAGGTTTGGAGAATAAAGCTGCTGATGGGTTATCACGAATCTGCCACCCTGGCAACACTAATGGCCTTAACAGTGCCTAAAGTGGTCCAAATTGATCAGTTAGCCCGTGAGGTAGAAGCAGATGAAAGATTGCAAGGGATTATCATAGATCTCCAAGCTGATACTTCTTCACAACCTAACTTCTAGATGGTGAACAACCATCTCCTTTACAAGGGAAGATTGTATTTACCAAAGGGATCCACTCTCATCTCGTTGTTACTTCATGAGGGGCACGATGGAAGTGTAGGAGGACATTTAGGGTTCTTAAAAACTTACAAGAGGGTGGCAGCAAATGTTTGTTGACAGCGAATGAAGAGGGACATATATCGATATGTAAGTGATTGCTCGATTTGCCAACAAAATAAGTATATGGCCTTAGCATCGGGGGGACTCTTGCAGCCCCTTCCTATCCCAAACCAAATTTGGGACGACATTGCTATGGATTTCATAGAGGGATTGCCAAAATCTGGCAAGATGGACTCAATTTCGGTGGTGGTGGATAGACTTAGTAAGTACGGGCATTTATTGGCCTTAAACACCCGTTTATAGCTGGGGAGGTGACATGAATTTTTATTAAAGAAGTGGTGCGGCTCCATGGAATGCCAAGGTCCATTGTATCAGATAGAGACAATTTTCATGAGCAAATTTTGGAAGGAGATGTTTCGACTACAAGGTACCAAACTCAACAGAAGTACAGCCTATCACCCTCAAACAAAGGTACTTAACCAGACTTTGAAAACCTACCTACGTTGTTTTGCTTCCTCCAAACTGAGGGCATGGTACATATGGTTGCCTAGGGTTGAATTATGGTATAATACCTCCTATCACATAGCTGCCAGGGTGACTCCATTTCAAGCAGTGTATGGGCAAGAACCACCACCCTTATTGAGGTTTGAGAAGGGAACTACCTCTGTTTCAATAGTGGAGCAGCGGTTGATTGAGAGAGATTTAATCCTTGAGGAATTGAAGGCACAACTGATGAGAGCACAAGCAGTGATGAAGAAAGGAGCAAATCTGAAAAGAAGGGAGGTGAAGTACAAAGAAGGAGACTTGGTTTATTTGAAATTAAGGCCATATCGTCAGAAATCATTGGCAGCTCGTGCAAATGAAAAGTTAGCTGCCCGAGATTATGGTCCATTTGAAATTGAGAAGGAGGTAGGCTCGGTAGCCTATAAGCTGATACTGCCTCCTCATTGCCCTATACATCCCGTATTCCACGTGTCCCAACTATAGGAGGTAAAAGGGGTATTGAAAGCTAATGTAGAGATTCCTCGACAGCTTAATGAAGACCTTGAGATGCTGGTAGAACGGGAGGCAGTGCTTGGAGTTCGGCTAGGGACTGGAAAGAACTTACGAGGATTAGAGGTGCTCATACAATGGAAGGGGCTACCACCGTTAAAAGCTACTTGGGAGCCTTACCACTTAATCCAGTAACAATTCCCATTTTTCCACCTTGAGGACAAGGTGAAAGTTGGGGGGGGATAGGCCCCTGGTCCATTGGACGTACCAAAGACGATCCAAGGGGCAGGGATAGGAGAGCAAATTGGCTGGCTAGCATAACAACCAGCCATGTGCGGAGGGGTAGAGTTGGAAATTGCTGGTTTGTGTAACAAACCAGCGAGTGCGAATCCAAATTCGATTAGAGGAGGAGGAGGAGAAGAAAATATAAAGAGCAGAGAAAATTGTAGGGGGACAAGCTGATTTTGGATATAGTTTTTTCGGAGAGTTAAGGGCCTCTTGAATGCCTAGTTTTCCTTAGTAATTCCGATCGGAGTTGGTGAATTGAATCAAAGTTTTAGAAAATGTTTTTTCCCTGGTACTCATTAAGGCAATAACTAACTCTCCAGCAAATTAATACAATCTACAAAAAATTAAAAAATAGAAAATAACTAGCTAAGTCATCTTAGTCATGACAAACCCCCAAGAAAGATAATCCACCATACAGTGTTACAAAAAACGATGACATTTGAGTAAATTATTTCCCTAAAAAGTACAACAGAGTGGCACAAGTCACACCTGCAGTTTATGGTTGTCCCCAACAATAAGAGGCTGTTGATTCACACCTAAGAAGAAAATACACTCACGACAATTGGCAATACAAATTCGTTTTGCTGCAGCAATGAGATGCACTCGTTCACAGTGTTCAACTCTTACAGCCTGCAAGCGGCAAAAATCAATAAGATACATATTCAGCATTTTGATTAAAGAGATCACAAAATCATTCATCTCAAGGGCCAAAAAAATCAACCAGAACTATAACCATTTTACTTCACAATGTGCATGAGTACTCATGAACTTAAAAAAACGGTTAAAGGTGGTTTATCATTGGACTGCATTATGGAAATATAAACGCTACCATATGTTTAGAAATTAAAATTACAAAATAAAGAAGAAGGCCATAAAACTCTATGTAAATATATGTATACATATTTTTGGCTAAGTCAATGAAAATAATTTAACAAGAAGTTATTATATTTAGTTAACAAGAACTTATTATATTTAATTAATCGATAGAGTATTATGCAACCAACTAAAGGGAGCTCAAAGCACTATGCAAGTACAAAAGCAGGGAATTGAAAATAGAGCATAAATATGAGAACACGATGCTTTTTAGCTGTTGATCTAACAACATCAGTAGTTAGGACATTATTGCCACACTCCACATAAAAGAGTATCACCATTTTGCATCTTCAAAATACCTTGCCAACAGCTCCCAGAACTATAGTTGTGTCAGAGCATCCATAAATGGTGGCATATCTCAAAGGTGCTAAAATGTAAATGACAGAATCGTGGCAATTTAGAACCTGCAAAATTTATAATACTGTCAAAATTTATAATACTGTCAGAAGAGGGGAAGAGATAGAGGAAGTTCAATAAAAGAAAAAGGTGAGGTTTCAAATTTCAGAATATGTATAAAGCATAATAGAATGGCACATAACACAAATATTAGCTAAAACTGCAGATAGAACTGATATCAGCTCCGGTACATAATAACAGAGGTAAAAAAATCAAGGTTGGGAAGTTGGTTTGTGGCTGTTTGGGTAATTTTATTTCTAGTAGTGGCTGATTCAAGCCAAGCCATGAATCCTACCTAGAAGATTTGACATAGATCAAAGCCAGTATCCAGACTAAATATAAGAGGATTACAAAGAAGCCAAGAATTAGCTTGTCAGGCTTCAAATACCACTAAAGCCAATGGGCTCAGAATGAACCCAGCTAAGATTGTGGTTCTTCTACTTGAAACTTTCTTTTGGCTAGTTAGTTATCAAGTAGCCTTTCCAGCTAATCAATTACCAAGCTACATGACATGCCTAGACTAGGATTCTTCCCAGATGTGCACCTCATTTTGTTTGTTTGGTTCAATTTTAAATCAAGATACAATCAAGCTGAATATGGTGGGCTCTTGTTTGAATACATAAAACTAACGGAGATTACATTCAAAACTAAACTGATTCAAGCCAAGGAAAAATTTTGCAGTTTGGTTTGGGTTATTTCAGTCAAATCATAGGAAAATTGGTTCATCAGGAAAAAAATCACATGAAGTTTGTTTGAATTGCACTAAAGTAAACTACAATATGCCAGCTAATTTTGGCTCCCTGAGCACCCAGTCAATTTACAACCTTAGATTTTTAAGTATACATGACTAGAAGTACCAGTACACCAAAAAGTGAAGTAATAGTGCATGAAGGCATACGCATCCTAAGTGTTCTCATGAGCAAACATAAGAATCTTCCCTTTTACTGTTGTTCATTCCTTTATATTGGGATGAGATAAAGATGTACAACATATTGTGTATTGGGATTGGGTATGATGCATAAACACATCATGTATTGGGATGGAATATGATGTATAAATATATTGTGCATTGGGATGGGATACGATGCATAAACATGTATCCTATCCGTGTTCCAATTGCATAATTTCATCATTGCTATATGTACCACTCTACCCAACGTGTTTCCATTTTGTCAAATGTCAAATCAGTTCTAAGAACAGTTTCAAGGACCTCCAGATTAAGGACACACATAATGGTTCAAGATGAAAAGTATGAAATACACATAGCTCCTGAATTATGCACGATATATCTAACAGACTGACTCCCTAACAGGAAGACCTTATCAGATAGTGACAGATTTTAGACATCCAATTCTATGCAATACTGGACCACTAAAAAGACAATCAGAGATCCCAAGTTGGAATGGTATGGATTCTCAATCCATCTCTTGACAGATTAATTTGGAGAGAGCCATATTCCCAGGCTCCCTAAAATGAAAAGAATAACAAATCCAGTGAAACCCTTGATGATTCCAATGAAAAAAGAAAAGAAAAGAAAATTAATGCATTGATTATTCTATTACAAAACCCAAATACAAGGCCGGGCATAACTTTTCAAGATTAATATTCAAAGCAAAAAGGTCAAGACCTAAGGAATGAGCCAAACCTTCACAGAAGATCCTTTTACATCAGATGCCTGCTTTACCAATGATGACTTAGAGATTCCCTCAATAAAGCTAGGACCCCTAGAACTGATGGAGGACTTGATGGAACTTGCACAGGCATCAGCCATTGGGACATCCTGATCAGAAGCACCGGCTGGCCCATTTTCTTTTGGAGAAACTCTTTCAGAAATATGCTCCAAAGCAGAGACTATATTCTCCAGAAGCCAATCATGAACTTGAGTTATGGGAACAGGAGCAGCAGGCATGCCAGGATCTGAATTAGCAAAAAATGGAGCAGCCTGGCACAAAGGAACTTTTTCTGATCCTTTTTCACTAAAATAAATTAGAAATTGAAGGTGCTCAAACTTTTCCATTGTCAAAACCTGGCAATGGAGAAAAAAACACTTTAGAAGCAATCTAAAGCATGTATTTTCACACAAATATCCAGCACAAAGAAATTGAAAGTGAAATGAAAAGAATGCATGATTGCAAGTGAAGATAAAACTTAAGCAATCAAAACAACAAATATTTCTCAAAAGTAAGCATCTATTGCATCTATGCCATCACAAAAACAGAATGAGGATTGAAGACACAGCTCGTACACCTAAAAAGATGGTCATTAGAACAAATTCTGCAACTCATGCCATAATTTTAGCATCTCTACGAATTATGGGAGCATTAATTAGTTAGAACCACTATTTGAATACAGTAGCATGCTTTTCCCTGCAATTTCTTATTAACTGTTCATCCTCTTTTATTTTATTTTTTCTCTTTTTGTTGCAAGAGGAAGATAAAATGGCCATCGGGATGCCTTTGAATGTATATATGGGCAGTAGTAGAATTTCTGTAATTAAGGCTATTGACAAAGTAAAACAGAGGGGCCTGGGCCTTAAAAGCTAAAGATAAACCACAGGTGGTTTGCATGAAAGTGGCCCAAACCACAGGAGGTCTGAGTGAAATTTACCCATATTTTTTATTGACCATAAAGTGTTCAAGGAATAGAGTTACTAAAATATATTTTACACATTCAAATTAATATTGAAATAGCCTAATATGTTTAGTTGTTTAATCCTAGTTCACATAAGGTACCTATGTACTTTAGGACTTCATATAGGATGATAAGAAGTGAAGATAGCGTGCTTGTTCTTATGATGTGTCATTTCAAAAGTGCAAAAAGTATAGGGAGTACAATGTAGATGCCAAATGGGAGAGATGAAGAAGAAATTTGGGAATAAACATTACCTTTATATATATAGATAAACACATATGAATAAAATTAACACATTGATACCAAAAGCTCAAGCAGATTTCACTGGCTAACAATGTACACGCAGATACAGTGGATCATATCATAGTGCATGTACAAAAGCATGCCCTACCGTTTCATATTTTATATACTTTGTTAAGCTTTTGAATATCCCCAAAATTTCATCTATCAAGAGCATTAAATTCTTCCTAATGTGTCTGGTAGTTCAAAGTACTATAGTGATCTGTCAAAGATATTAACAGAACAATCACCAATACCAGGTCAAATTGGCACCAAACAGCTGTGTTAGAAGAGCTAATCCCATGGTAAATAATCTCTACTGACTCCTCCTTTCTTTTTAATTGATTTCTAGGGCAACATAATACAAAATGCTCCTGCATGATGGGATATAGGCAGTATCAAATCTATACAACCTTACCACTAGCAAGCAGAAAGAATTTTGTATGATGTGAATCCATGGCAATGAAGTAACCTTTATCGTTACGCTAAGCTTACCCTTTTTTAAGTCAACTGCTGTGTGATCATCATCCACGGTGGTCCAGGAGATTTATTTTTCACTAAAACGATCAATGATCTAAACACCCGTGAAAACAAAAGAAGCATGAGAACTGTAAGAAAGAACAACAAACCAGAGATTCTTCACTTTCTCCTTCCACAGAATCTGCCAAAAGAGACAGGATGTTGGCCAAGTGCTTCTGTAAGTAGGATAACTGATGAGACTCTTCGTCAGCTTGCGATGGCAAACGGCGGCTATTGCTACGCACAAGCTGTGCAATTATGAATGACAAGCTCAATGTAAGGTAACAATCAAAAAACAAGTATACAATTCTCTTACCAAATATGAGAGTTTATCAGACCCATTCATGTAAAAGTAGAAGACTACATTCTTGCATTCCAAAGCACAATATAAGAAAAAAAAAATTTAAATATCACACATCAAATTTGATCCCTCCGACACAATGATCAAAGAAAAATTCCAGTCAAAATGTCAGATAGATTTGATGAGATTAACTTTGCTACTCCGTAACCTTAATTTCCTTGTGCAATAGCCTACAGAAGCACTCACAAGGTGATACAAGGATATATAGTGTGGGAACCAAAGATCAGAATACAAGTTTCTTAGCACCATATAAAACTTGTCCTTGACATCCCATTTATTATATAGCACAAACCTTTTCATATAAGCATACAACCAGCAAATTAGGTAAACTAGGTTTCAATACAAGAGCACGCCCAAAACCCTTCAGTACTACCAGAGTATGATCAAAGAAAAATCAACAAATTAAATACTTGGAAAGAACCCTCTTCAAATCGTTAAAAAATTCATCCAGTAAGACATAAGTGAATAATCACTTCATAAGAGTAATGAATAAAATAAATGAAATTTCAAATTGCTCTACTCCAAAAACATCAATATTTGAGCAGCATTTCAACAGCATTATGGGTTCAAACAAGAAATGGGCATGTAGAGCAATTACTTGTGCATTTGAGATTAATATGATCTAGTTTGATACACAACAATTGCTTCCAAACTGCTACTGCTACTTCAACAACATATCAAGCCTTAATCCCACAAGGTGGGTTTGGCTAGAACTCAAATAAATAAACCGGTAAATGAACAATGTGCTTCTAAAATGACCCTCCAACGTAATGGAAGGTACTTTGTTATTAAAGTGAGGAGCCTTGTGCACTGGAGACACCCTCTCTTGCCTCCTTTCTAGATGAGCTTTACTTTGCAAATAGTTAGGTTTATAGGTTTTCTTTCTCTCCCAGCAAGTGCAAGTCTGTCCCTATGACAACTTTTATTAATGAACTCTCTTATCCACCAAAAAAAAAAAAAAAAAGCAACAAGAATAACAATCGCAAGCCTTAATCCCACTCAGTGGGGTCGACTTTATCAAAGAAAGTCAAAAGGCATCAGCAATGCACGAGGCTCTCCACTTTACATGATCTGGGGGGATGGTCATATTTGTATCATTGTATGCACCTTCCCCCTATTTTGCAAAGAGGTTGTTTCCATAGCTTGAACCCATGACCCTCTGGTCTCAAGGAGCAACCTTATTATTGCTACCAAGGCTTGCTTTTTCAAAGAAAAGTAAACGATCAATTTTGAGAACAGTAATTTCGATAGCATCCCTAGCTCAATATGCATCTCCCATGAGAAAAAAATGCCACATCTAAGCCAATAAGTAACTCCCAATATGAAAACAACTCCAATGAAACTATTCAGCTAATTATATCTCTTACATTTGGCAGAGGGGAATAGAATAGAAATGGATGAAAAAAGAGCTCTTGATTGGAAGAGCAGTAAGCGATGAAAATTGATGGAAACACTTTCCATCCATTCTCCTACAAAGCCCCATTTTTGGTTTCCCCCAATTTAGGGAATAATGGATGACAGACTTCATTTTGTCTATCAACAACATTAACTTCAATAGTTTTAGAAGTTCAAATTTGACCTTGATTTAATAACTCTGTCTTTCCACTAAAAGACTATTATGTCATGTACCAAGAGGTAGCTAGCTGATTAGTATAAATAATGGGGTAATTGGGCTATTAGAATGTAAATAAATGTTCTAGCATGCTAACACGCGTGAAGCACTCTTACGCGCATGCTGTCCACTTGTAAGTTGCGCGCCGCCCAACTGCTTTTGGTGCCCACACTAGCTTGATCAGTATATATATAACTGATCAAGAGGCCTAAAGGATATGTTGAATGAAATTGGAAATGAGTTTCCCTCCAATTCTCTCTCTAAACAGCTCTCTCTGATCTAATCTCTCTTTCTCACTCCAAAATTCCCCCATTCTCTCTTGGTCACCATTCTCGATCCCTCGAGAATTCCATTGTCAGATTCAAGATCTGACAAATTGGTATCAGAGCATTTTCTGGTGGACACAATTCAGTACAACGACGATGGTCGACGGCACGAGGTTAAGACAAATGGAGTTATAGATTCAACAGGTGACCGCTTCAATGGCGGAAGTCCAAGTCCGAGTGGAGACGATGGAGGACAAGATTGGTGCAGTAGTGGATCGTAAGCTGGAAGGAATAGCAGGAAAGATCCAAGAGGAGATGCAGGGGATGCTCGAGCAAGGCAATGTGATGTGCGATCAACTGTAGCAGTTTATGATTATGTTCTCCGATCAACATTAGGTGAGGATTTCACCAAACTTCCCTCCTAAGGTGCGTACTGAACCAATTCTCCCGAGCATTGGCACTAGTCGGCGGAATGTAGAGTCGTCGTCGGAGGAAATAAATTTATCGGTGGAGGAAGAAAATGCGTGGAAGACCAGGCCTAGAGGCAATGCTCAATCCAACCATACTGGATTTCCAGTACCACAATTGGAACTACCAGTGTTCAAGGGACAAAAACCTCGATAGTGGATCGGGAGGTGTGAGAAGATGTTTGTGATCCATCAAGTGGCAGAAAGCCAGAAGGTAGCATTAGCCTCTGCCTACCTCAATGACTTCGGGGACATCTGGTTCTAGGGGTGGTTGAAGGTAAGGGAATCCTACAGTTGGGAAGAATTCTCTAAAGGCCTTTGTGAGAGGTTTGGAGAAAGAGGAATGATGAATGTAGTAGAAGAGTTTAATCGTCTTAGGCAAGATGGCATTGTGATGGAATACCAGATGAAGTTCGAAGAACTTAAATCCTTAATGTTTAGCAAGATTCCATACCTTACCGAGGAGTACTTTGTGTCCAATTTTTTTTTTTTTTTTTTTTTGGGGGGGGGGGGGTTGACCGATGAGTTAAGATCAGCAGTGAAGATACTTAGGCCCCAGACAGTACAAGCGGCTACCGAGGGAGCTTCCTTGCAAGAACTGACATTTGAGGCACTGATGTGGAAATAAAGAGTCCAAAACAAGGGAGGGGTGTCAAAACAAGGGAGGGGTGCCAAGTGCCATGCCATATGGGGATAAATTTGTGGGAAGGGGACCCCTGAAGGGAGGAGCAGAGGGTCGATTTCAGGCATTACCACCTCCAGCGCCTAACTTGCAATCCAGGAACAAGATTATTGAACAACGGAGACAAGCAGGGTTGTGTTTCAAATGTGGAGATAAGTACTTTGTGGGGCACCAATGTAAGAAGCAGTTGTTGCTACTCGAAGGAGAAGAGGAAGGGGACGAAGAAGGCCTCACTTTGCTAGAGGAAATAGACGAAGATGACAACAGAGCAATCTCACTACATGCCATCAAGGGAACTACTAGTAGCAAAATAATTAAGGTGGAAGGCAGGGTGCAAGAAGGTACCCTTATGGTGTTGATCGACAGTGGGAGTACCCACAGTTTTATTGATGAAAGGGATTGCAAGAAAAATGAAGTGTCAAGTAGCCAGTACTCAGCCACTTTTAGTTACGGTGGCCAATGGGAAGAGAGTACTGAGCACATCAGCATGTTTGGGATTTTGTTGGCAGATGCAAGGCGAAGCATTTGAAGCTGATATGAGGTTGTTAAAGTTAGGGGGTTGTCAAATAGTTCTGGGGGTGGATTGGATGAAGGAAGTGAGTCCAATTAGTTTTGATTTCAATAAAATGGAGGTGTCAATAGAAAAGGAGGGGCGGAGGATAGTCCTCCAAGGTAATATGGAGGTGGGATCTTGTAAAATGATAAGAGGCAAGAAGCTCCATTAGCTTCTGAGGAGGAAAATATCACAAGTAGCTCACCTATTCTCGATTGAGGCCAGGGAAGCAGGGACAGACAGACAGGAAACAGAGAAGGATCACCCCAGAAATGACCAAACACAGCCACAAGAGGCATGGCAGGTATCTAATCTGACCTTACTTGAGTTATTACTGGTTGAATATCATGACCTGTTTGTAGAACCTAAGTCTCTACCACTTGAGTGACCCCTAGATCATTCCATCCCTCTAAAACCAAATGTTGAGCCTGTCAACATAAGATCTTATCGATACCCACCCAAATTGAAAACAGAAATCGAAAATTTGGTGAGAGAAATGCTTTCCCAATCAATTATCAGACCGAGCCGGAGCCTTTTTGCTTCCCCTGTTCTTTTGGTTCAAAAGAAAGATGGTGTGGGACATGGCGTTTTTATATCGATTACCGACAACTCAACGCCATTACCATTAAAGACAAATTCCCAATACCCATTATTGAAGACCTTCTTGATAAACTCAAACATACCACCATTTTTTCTAAGCTAGACCTACGATCAGGTTACCACCCAATAAGAATGAACCCACTTGACATTCCAAAAAACTGCCTTTCAAACTCACCATGGGCATTATGAATTCACGGCAATGCCATTTGGCCTAACTAACGCCCCTACTACTTTCCAAGCACTAATGAACCGAGTATTCGAACCTTTCCTCAAAAAAATTATCCTAGTATTCTTTGATGACATATTGATATATAGCTCCTATTTTGACCAACACCTAAAGCACCTTAGGACTACTTTTCAAATCCTGCGATTCAACCGATTATACCTCAAAAGGTTTAAGTGTGCTTTTGCACAAGCACAAGTTGAGTATCTGGGGCATGTAATATCGACAGCAAGTGTGGGAACGGATCCTAAGAAAATTGAGGTCATCATTACTTGGCCTAAGCCCACTAACATCCGAGCTCTAAGGGGGTTCTTGGGGCTGACTGGATATTACTGCAAGTTCATAAAAGACGATGGATCAATCAACAAACCCCTCACTGATCAGCTGCGGAAGGAGGGATTCAAATGGGACTGGAGGACAGAGGAGGCATTTGGACAGCTTAAGAAAGCCATAAGTGAAGTTCCAATACTCGGGCTCCCAGATTTTAGCAAGCCCTTTACTTTGGAGACTGATGCCAGCGGAGTGGGTATAGGGGCTGTATTATCTCAGGAGGGTAGACCCTTGGCTTTTCTCAGCTAAGCTCTTAACACCAGACACCAGGGGCTCAGCATATATGACAAGGAACTGCTGGCGGTTTTAATGGCAGTGGAAAAGTGGAGACACTATCTAGAAGGAGGCCAGTTCATCATTAAGACTGACCATGAGAGCCTTAAGTTTTTCTCACAACAGAAACTTCACTCTCATCTTCAAAAGAAGGGGATGGCAAGATTGATGGGGTTGGATTATATCATTCAGTATAGAAGGGGTAAAGAAAATGTAGTTGCGGATGCGCTATCTCGCTGCCATGAAGGGGGAACATTGGCAGCCATAATTGCACTCAGAAAGTTACCAGCAAGAAGCATGGGCCAAGGAACTATTAGAGCAGTTGAGTGTGAATAGAAATTACAAACCAGGTTATGCCTTATCTAATGGACTGATCAGGTACAAAGGACGATTGGTGGTGGGGGAGGATATGACCTTAAGAAATTAGATACTGCAGTCCTTACACAGCTCCCCATTGGGGGGACATTCCAGGATACAAAACACTTATCGGAAAGTGCGCCAAACATTCTATTGGCCACAGCTCAGAAAGTTTGTGATTGACTTTGTGGTGAATTGTGATGTGTGCAAGAGATGCAAACACGAGACCATAGCTCAACCGGGTCTTCTGCAACCACTGTCAGTACCGAAAGGGGCTTGGACCAATGTAACCATGGATTTTGTTGAAGGCCTACCCAGATCAGAAGGAAGGGACTGCATCCTTGTAATTGTGGATCGGTTTACTAAATTTAACCATTTCATAGGCTTATCCCACCCATTCTCTGCTTAGGAGGTGGCAAGAGTATTCTTGGACAACATAGTAAAGATGCATGGGGTGCCTCAATCTATAGTGTCAAACAGGGACACGGTCTTCACTAGTGTATTCTAGCGAGAACTACTTCGATTCTCAGGCACTAAGTTACATATGTCAACTGCCTATCACCCCCAGACGAACATGCAATCAAAGAGGGTGACTCAGTGCCTAGAATCTTACCTTAGGTGCCTATGTTTCATGCAACCAAGAGGATGGCGCAAGTGGCTATCGGTAGCCCAATAATGGTACTACTCGTGCCACCATAATTCCATAAATATGAGTCCATTCGAGGCTTTGTATGGGTACAAACCAGTACTATTGCCGGAAGTAAGGGATCAACCCACAATGACGAAAATTGGAGCATACATGCAATAGAGGCAAGAGGTGGTCAAACTTTTGAAGGTTGAACTAACAAAGGCTAGGAACAGAATGAAACAAATGGCTGACCGACGAAGGAGTGAGAGAACCTTTTCCGAAGGAGAAGAAGTCTATCTCAAGCTTAATCCCCAACAGCTCAAGAATATCTCCAAGCAGCCAGTGTCTAAAGTGAGTCCTAGATTCTTTGGCCCTTACCTAGTGCTGGCAAGAGTGGGATCAATGGCCTGCAGATTGCAACTACTTGAGGGGTGCCAATTACACCCGGTCTTCCTAGTATCCTTACTCAAGAAAGGAGTGAGCTCGCTATGAGTCAGTCACACACCCCTCGGCAGTACCAGTGAAGAAGCAGGACCCAACATCCCTACTACCATCCTAGACAAGAGAGTTATTTACCAACATGGGGCACCAATTATTCAAGTACTGGTCCGATGGTCTTCCTAGCAGTTGGAGACGTGGGAGTACCTACCTGATCTCCTGGAGCAGTTTCCAAATTCGGCCAACCTGTTACACATTTCTTGAGGACAAGAAATGATTGATGGAGGGGATAGTTGTCATGTACCGAGAGGTAGCTAGCTGATTAGTATAAATAATGGAGTAATTGGGTTATTAGAATGTAAATAACCGTTAAGCTCAACTAGAGAAATGTTCCACTTGTAAGCGCACATGGGCGCAGCCCAATTGCTTTTGGCGCCCACACTAGATTGATTAGTATATATATAACTGATCAAGAGTGCCTAAAGGATATGTTGATTGTTGAATGAAATTGGAAATGAGTTTCCCTCCAATTCTCTCTCAATTCTCTCTCTAAACGGCTCTCTTTGATCTAATCTCTCTCTCTCTCACTCCAAAATTCCCCTATTCTCTCTCGGTCACCATTCTCGATCCCTCAAGAATTCCATTGTCAGATTTGAGATCTGACATATTAATGGTCATTTTTTGTTTCCCTCGCTCCCTGCCCACAAAACAAAGCCCAGAGATATCCTTTCCTTCCAATCTTACACGCCACTGGGTTACAATTAATCGAGATTCATAAGCCATATTCAGAAATATCTACTTCTTTAATTTAACACAAGATTGCACATGATAGCCAATATGAAACAAATTCACAGAACCATTTATATTTCTACCGGCCCATTCAATACACATCCGCTGGTTCCATGAACTAACCAAAAAAGTTCAAGAAACCCACTTCGAGAAAAATCTACCCCTTCCAATTTAACACCGCATTGCACATAATTAACAAGCGTTTCGATTACACACCTGCAATGGCGAAAGAGCCGACAAATACCCATCGAACGCCGAAGTGGACGGCCAGACATCAGCCACCGAAGCCGCGTCCTTGTGCGTCCTCGGAAGCAACCGTTTGTACGATTGAATATACAAAAACAGCACCAAATCACACGCATCGACCCCGACATTCTCGACTTCGGAGGGCTCGGCGACGACGAGGGGATCGGAGTCCGAGTGGAGGACGGCGGAGATGGTGTCGAGGACGAGGCGCGAGTGGTCGGGCGAGATCTGGAGGATCTCGGAGAGCGCGAGCGAGTCGACCCGGCAAGTCGGCGACTGTTTGGACCGCTCAATAAACTTATCCCTGAGAGGGGATAGGGTTTGCGCGCCGTCGGTGAAGACGAGCTTGGGAATGGGGATGAGTCCGTGCTCGAATGGCTCTCTCCGGGGGTGCATGTACGACGTCGTACTGGCCACAGTGGACGACGTAGAGGGCGTCGGGGGTTCGATTGGATCGGCCATGGCTATACGTTTAGAGAGAGAAACAGGGGTTTTTAGAGAGAGAGAGAGAGAGAGAGAGAGATGGAAATGCGAGAAAGGAGATCTTTCTGGAGGGCGGAGAGTGGGAGGCAGTACCACCGATCACGAACAGCGGGGTTTGGGAAAGGGTAACACGTGGCGCGATGCGATTGCTTTGTTGGCTGAGATTCGTAACGAACTCCTTGGGTTGACGTTTGGTCAATCCGCCACCTGGCGGTGGGGCCCACAATGATGAGAGAAATCGCTTCCACTCGAACGTGATTTGTAAAGAATTATTCTAGACATATGTCTGGAGAGACTTATCCAAATGTATCAAAAATATGAAAAAACCCTCTCTTAAATTATAAATTTACAAACACTGCTATGGCCTTGCCCGTCTGCTCTCGAGGATGTAGCGTGCGGACGATGAGGCGATGGCAACGGGACAAAGGCAGCAGCATCGACGATTGCATTGGTAATCATGAGAATGGGAGAGAGCAGGCGGGTAAGGCAATAGTAAGGGTTTATAAATTTACAATTTGGACAAGATATTTCTATTTTTTTGACGTCTTCGGTATTCCCCTCGACAATATTTGTCGGGCACTATAAAAGAGCTCTTGTGAAAATTGAGGTCCTATTTTATTAAAAGAAGTAACATTTAATATTAGGATAAAGATTAACCTTATTTAAGATGTACGAAAATATTTTGTAGACATCGTTTTGTTATTTTTGAAAAAAATTATTTTTTATATGTCAAAACATATTTTTAAACTATTTTTATAAGTTTAAAATATTTTAAAATAATTTTATAATATTAAAAATATATTTTCAATTTAAAAACACATTTCTACAAAGGAGTTAGAGACCAAAAAAATGTTATAGATGACATTTTTTTGTCTCTAACTCAAAAATTTTAATTTATTTTCAAAATTTTGTTTGAATGTATTATGAAATTTATATTTATTTTTAGATTGAATAATTATTTTTATATTAAAAATTATATTTACAAAAATATCTCTATTTTTTTTATTTATGTGTTTTCTCTTTATTTCTTTTTTCTATTTTTTTTTATTCATCTGAGGTGTTCAAGGTTCGTTCGACTAATCCTCAGGAGTGGGTGACCTTCCCCTTGATACACCCCTCAAGTAAATCCGAATATGGACACTGTGACGCCCCAACCCCATTACCGGGTACCACCGTAACCTATGGTTACAATCCCGGCCTATCTCGAATGACGGTTATGTCCTATCATCTTAAAGTATTAAAATAATAACGGCTCCCTAGGTGAGGTCCAAACTTTGCCGCCTTCGACTGTCGAGTAGTCGGGTTTAAAATACATAGGCAACGAAAATTTACCCAACTCTCATATTTAACTAGGCCCTTAAAATACCAATCAAAAGAACAAATCAAATTGAGTATCAGCATGCTCAATAAAGTACTTTAACAGTTAAGCATATCACATACTATAAATTACCCATAGCGAAAACATTTACTAGATCCAAAGCAAATTTTATTTAAATCATAATCGTATTCCATAGTCAAGTACAGAGCATATATAATTTACATAAACGACATGTACATAATCTACATTCTCATTGCCTGCAATCACTGTTAACCAACGACTCTTCCACCACTACCGCTTTCCATTTCTTAGACCCCAAGTCATCTATTGGGTTAGTAGGAGTAAAGGGGGTGAGTCCGAAAACTCAGTAAAGGCAATATGCAATGTAGTAAATTAATAAGCATGGCATCATAGACAAAAATGAAGTGCAACGTCCATGCAAGCCCGTCCATTGCACATATCTCAAGTTTTAGGTGGCCCTTAGTGGTATCTTCTATGACCCCGTCCTAGAACCTTCACGGTCAACAATCCACTGCCTCATGCCTAGACACTTTCTCGACATCTTATACAAGTTATGATAAAAGTAATTTACAAGCAAAACATATTAAACCTTTACCTTAATTTATTTGACACTTGGTGGCTAACTCTGTTTTATTGTAAACACCAGCAACGTCCCCGCAATAACCTTATCACGGTTATAAAGCTAAGTAATTAATTAAATAGTCACAATCTAAATTTACTAATTAATTTAGCTAACTAATTAAAATAAACTAATTAATCTAAATAAATCAAAACTCCCTAACATTCTTACCTCACTGTTGGGTCTCCTTTTCTGCTTTTCCTTTACGATTTCACTGCCGAGTCACAGCTCCATTGCTTTCTTATTTATAGCCTCAATTGCCTTGGCCGCCACTCTATCATATATATATATATATATATTATATTTAGAGTAATTCTCGGCCATGAAGCTTCTCATAAGCTTGGCCAACACGCACAAAATTATATATGTATATATATATGTGTGCATTATATAGTATATTATGTAATACTCATCACCCACTGATTTCACCCACAAACTTGGTCGTAAGTATATACGCATGCTATAAACCTTATCTACACACGTGCACACATATATGTATAACTTATTTAATTTATTATATAATAAAAATTTATATAAGTCCATTATATTCATACTCTCGCTTTAATCTTTGCATATTACAATTACATCCTCAAATATCAATTTTATTTAGATTAAAATATCAAAATTCTAAGATTAATAATTCGAGATTTACTCGATAAAGGCTGATTTCGTCCCTGCACTTGTACAGGATCTTTATTTCACTCGAAAATGCTTCAGGGTTGTCTCACTGTCAAAATCGAACCACCCCTAGAGTCCCCTCAACTTCCTAGAGGTCCCCTACGACCATTCGGTATCGACATCCATTCCGGCTTATACACAAATTATTCTAAAATTTATTTTCGGTCGGATTGCTTTTAGCATCATTAGCCTTACATTGAGACACTCACCAATCTCATGCCCTCTTCCCTGGACATCCAAGTCCCAAAGCATTTCTTGCCGTCGATTCAATAATTTATCAATTTCCTCAAAATTGCACATAACTCAATAAATCATCTTAAAATCCATAAATTAATTATTTTCAAAATCATGGATGTTATAGTCTCCCCTCCTTATAAAATTTCATCCTCGAAATTTTTGAGTAATCTTCTCTATCACATATACATTCCCAGAATCAGCATGTCCCTTGGACAAATGTCATACATAAACTTCTAACGATCATTTATATAAACTCTCAAAATCCCACACACATGCCCTAGGTATGTCCTCCAGAATTAACTATAATCCTCGAATAAATAAAAAAGTTCCTCTCGCATAGTCTTCCAAAGGATGGACACAAATCAATTTCCTTTATAAAACACAACATTCATCGGAATCTCACATAATCATTTAATCTTTCGAATATAAAATAGAGTAAATTGTTCAGCATTTATGGCTCTTCTAGAAGATAAGATATGTGCTGATGTCATAAGTCAATCCACAATTGCCCAAATAATATCAATTTTCTTTGAAGTTCAGGGTAAACCCACGATAAAATCTATCACCACATGTACTTATTCCCATTCAGGAATCTTTAACAGTCATAATATTCTTAATGATTATCATATTTTCTCACAAATTCAACTTTACTTTTCCATTAATAAATCATAAATAAATGAACACCAATACACAGCTCCTCGATACCCATATTTTCTTTCATTCCCAATCACTAATATAGGGTTCCAAGGTGTACCACACACGGGCTCCGATGCACTTTACTTAGAATTTCCTGGTGTAGCTCATCATAAGCACATACATCCTCCCGTAACGCACTCGGATAGTCTGTGTGCCTTCACGATGTTTAAATTCTAGTCGTTTCCATTGTCCATTCTTCTCCACCCATTGCCTTTGACTACCCTCTTGAGCCATACCTCGTTTAATCTCTTCCCACAAGTCATCTTGTAAGTGCATCAGTACCATAGTTGTAGTGTCATTGCATGGCTCTACCTTAAGAGCTAACTTTTGAAAATTTTCCAATTAAGGTCTACAAATGAGTGATCAAATGAACTCCCAGGTGCACTATATATTAAGTCATGTGAGCCTCATTAAGAATCATTTGTCTCAATTCTCAAAGCTTAGGCACGTGTATTCTATCTCGAAACTTGAGAATGTCATCTTGCATCTCAAAAATTAGAATCATTGGGCTGGCCACGTTCATCTATTTGTAGATGTATAAACTTTCCCACCACATATTCCTCTCATTCACCAGATCCAGCTAAACCGCCAGGCTAGCGATAAAATAGACGATCCCCTTGGCACTACACTCACCGTCAATAGGCTAAAAGCCTCCAATAGCTGCCGCTCAAATGACTATCCACCCAGTTACAATAGGCACACTCCTACTCAAAGCGTCATGCACCTCATTGCCACGTCCCAGGTGATACAAGACAGTGTAGTTGTAGTCTTCAAGGAACTCTATCCACCGTCATTACCTCATGTTCAGCTCTTTCTCCGAGAACACATACCTCTGGCTTCTTGCGGTTCGTGGGCATATCACATGTCTCATCGCATTGGTAGTGCTTCCATAACCTCAATAGCACATACCTCAGCTGTCAGCTCCAAGTCTACATTGGGTAGTTCACTCTATGCCTTGGCGTGATCCATACATAACCACCCATTCACATTGCATTAACACCCAACCAAATTCTTTGAGCTCTCAAAAGCTCTTCCTGCCTCTGGTAGGCCGTTCTCACCTGACTCTTCTTCATGAGTTCTATCATGGATACAACTATTCCAGAAAGTATTTTCACAAATTTCCAACATTAGTCTGCCAATCTCAAAAACTTTCAACCATTTCATAGACAGTTAAGAGATCCTATCACATTGCTCCGGTCCCTTGGGACTTGGATTCTAATCCAAACATAACAACCACGGTGCTGCCCAAATTTTGGCATTTGACAGTCTCCGCAGTTTACTGTGTAGCTCAGACTCATGGGTCTCACACCCCTACCGCGAGCTAGCTTACAAGCTATTTCGGTCATTAGTCACGAGCCTATCACTAGTCCTCTGTCTTGGTCCCTAGGCTCAAATCTGCTGTTACAAGCCAATACCCATGGTGCTACTGTTATGCTAGAGTCTCTTGTCCCGCCTCCGAGAGTTGTAGTTGTCCCAACTCTTGTTACTTATGATACTTCTCTTAGTACTAGCTTAAATCTCCAAATCTCACGGATCCTCGATTCTTTTCGAAGTTACATTTACTCATGTTACTAATCTTCGCTTGGATCAACCTTTTTTTCCTAAAACTTTTGATTCGTTTCTCGAAACCTATCAAAACATCCGACTTTTCAGAACTTCCTAAGCTTACGGTGCTTATGACGACCAACTTTGACCTCATGTTCACTGACATGGAGTCTCATGCTCTCATCATTTCTTTCACGATTTGCCTACGATCTAACAAGGCAATCTTGGTCACAACATCCATCGTGATGTTCCCTAAGAGATCCTAACATTATCCTCAATGTTCCTCATGTGTCTCCCTATCCGAGGGGTATACCAGTATATCATTGATAAACACAATCACCAATGCGACTTTTGATGCAACTAGTTAATAATCAATTCGAAGTAAAAGATACTAATTCTTAATTATCATTTTATTCACAACCTGATAATTCATACCCTTAGTCAAGCCACACATAGCTAAGCATCTAATAATCCCAAGCTATCAATGACACACTCAGACTCATCATTAAGAAACAATCCTAATAAATTTTTTTAGAATACATTCTGGTATTTTTCTCACTACCTTAACTTTCTCACGACTTTTTATTGACTGCATGTGCCTGCACCATATATCCATAGGCTCCTTATATTCACAACTTGGTGTCACGATCTCTAACGATTTCCTTATCTGTGCACCATTAAATTCCACAAATTGCACACCAATGACAGTTAGACTAATTGTTTTTTTTTTTTCCAAAGGACAATAAATCCCTGTCCGAAAATTTACATCAAATTCTTGATCTCCAATGGATTTGGGTTTATCGATAATTCTCTTGCTAGGACTTGGCATCCTAGGACATTACTTATTTCTCTTCCTAGTGAATATAACAAGTTCCCGTTACAAATATCCCTTAAACATGATCGAGTTGTTTCAACACAAAACTCTCGTTTCATTCCAATTTATCATGCATGCCACACTACTGGTTAAAACAGGTAAGTATATATGTCACTCATGGTACCCTAACCCAGTACCATCTAATCCTTCTTAGTCTCGCACAAACGGCTTCTTTATTAAGCAATGCTTTTCACATCCCCCATATACCCCTTTCATTATTGATCTTGTGGCCGGTAATTCAATACGTGCTTAACCACAACATTCAAACAAACTCCATTAAGCTTAGCAACGTAGGACCGATCGACAGACGTGCCTCAACAATTGACAGTCAGGGCCTAAAGCTTAAAGACGGTTAACAACCTTGTCACACCGGTCGACAGCTAGTGCCCACACATCCAGCGGTCGACAGACATGGCATAGACAGTCGACAGCTCAAGCTAAATTCCTTAAAATGATCGTCGATTTTGTACGTCAGGTGACCGATAGAACGTTTCCAAATTTTCACATAATAACTATCCACCGATCATGCTCAAATTGTTTCACACAAATTCTCATTTCTTTTCAATTCCTTATTCACATGACCGAAAAGACAACAATCCATAACCACACCACCAGGTAGTGCATGTAGGTCCTTACATCAACCATGGTACCCCAATCTGGTATCACTTTAACCTTACAAATGATGCTATTCACTTTCCCCTTTATCTGGGAAATGATCTCATCATTACAACAAATAAAGTCTCCGTTATTTCTCAACACTGGAAACAGATCTAGCTCATTTCCCATTCTCATGTTGCCTTCTTTCCATTTTAGAGGCCAACACTCATGTTTCCAAATGTACCAGGGTGTGCCTATTACTGCACCAATATCAATATCAACAAAGGCAAGATTCGGGACAATCAGAGCCAACTGCTCACAATCACTAGGGTGTATAATAATTTGCATACTAAATTGAAGGTCAAGTCAGTAACCAGAATCATTTCCCCCTCCAAGGCCAAATCTGGGAAACACATATCCCACTGCTTGCTATCTTGGGAAACACATTTCCTAAGCAAGCCCATATCACAACACATACCTATATTGGGGACCATTCCACTCATGGTTACGACCTACCCCAACCCATGTATGCAACCATAATTTCATCACCCCAAAAAATTTCTCGACCTCCCGAATTCTCAGGCCCGCTTAGCACCCTGTGTAGTAGTCAAAACCCCTAGCACCCAGGTCTCCCTTGTGACCTCATTCTCAACCAAACTATGGTATCCTCATCCCGGCTCAATGAAACGACCGAGATTTCCCACAAATTCATAAATTTTAATATCCTCAATCAAATTCCTTAAAACCCATAATTACCCACAAATTACTAATTATTATGCCACATCATCAATTTTCAATAAAATTCTCTAGCTCTAAAAATTGTCTTGCCAAATTATTATGACATTTCCCTCATTCGCAATCATAATTTAATTTTCATTTAATTTTCTCGAACAAATCATGTTAAAGACATAAATCGATCACCATATCATTTTCCAAATGATCATTACCCAGAATCCTCAAGATTCCAATTTTATCAAATGAAAGTATCTCCAAAACTCCAATTAGTCTCCCAAGATTCGAAATTTATCATTTGATACCACCAAGCTCTGATAATTATCAAGCTCTAATATTTACCAAGCTCTGACAATAACCAAGCTCTGATACCACCTTGTCATGCCCCGGCCCCACTACCGAGTACCACATTAACTCGTGATTACAACCCCGACCTATCTCGAAGGACGGCTATACCCTGTCATCATAAAGTATTAAAATAATATTGGTGCCCTGGGTAAGGTCCAGGCTTCGCCACTTTCGACTGTCAAGTAGTCGGGTCTAAAATACAGAGACAACGAAAATTTACTCGACTCTTATACCCGATTAGGCCCTTAAAATATCAATCAAATGAACAAATCAAATTGAGTATCAGCATGCTCAATAAAGTACTTTAACAGTTAAGCATATCACATACGCTAAATTACCCATAGCAGAAACCTTTACTTGATCCAAAGCAAATTTTATTTAAATCATAGTCGTCTTCCATAATCAAGTATAGAGCATATATAATTTACATAAACGACATGTACATGACCTACATTCTCATTGCCCGCAATCACTCTTAACCAACAACTCTTCCACCACTACCGCTTTCCATTTCTTAGACCCCGAGCCATCTGTTGGGTTAGTGGGAGTGAAGTTGGTGAGTCTGGGGAGTCAGTAAAAGCAATATGCAATGTAATAAATTAATAAGCATGACATTATAGACAAACATGAAGTACAGCGTCCATGCAAGCCCGTCTACCGCACCTATCTCAGGCTCTAGGTGGCCTCTAGTAGTATCCTCTATGACCCCGTCCTAGGACCTTCACGGTCAACAATCCACTGCCCCATGCCTAGGCACTCCCTCAACATTTTATGCAAGCCTTGACAAAAGTAATTTACAAGTAAAACATATTAAACCCTTACCTTAATCTATTTGACACTTAGTGACTAACTCTGTTTTGTTGTAAACACCAGAAACGTCCTCGCAATAACCTTATCACAGTTATAAAGCTAAGTAATTAATTAAATAGTCACGATCTAAATTTATTAATTAATTTAGTTAACTAATTAAAATAAACTAATTAATCTAAATAAATCAAAACTCCCTAACATTCTTACCTCACTGTTGGGTCTCCTTTTTTGCTTTTCCTTCGCGATTTCATTGCCGAGTCACAGCTCCATTGCTTTCTTATTTATAGCCTCAATTGCCTTGGCTGCCACTCTATCATATACATATTATATTTGGAGTAATTCTCGGCCATGAAGCTTCTCATAAGCTTGGCCAACACGCACAAAATTATATATGTATATATCTATGCATTATATAGTATATTATGTAATACTTCTCACCCACTAATTTCACCCATAGACTTGGCCATGAGTATATACGCATGCTATAAACCTTATCTGCACACGTGCACAAACATATATATATATATAATTTATTTAATTTATTATATAATAAAAATTCATATAAATCCATTATATTCATACTCTCGCTTTAACCTTTGCACATTACAATTACATCCTCAAATATTAATTTTATTTAGATTAAAATATCAAAATTCTAAGATTAATAATTCGAGATTTACTCGATAAAGGCTAATTTCGTCCCTGCACCTATACGAGATCTTTATTTCACCCGAAAATGCTTTAGGGTTGTCTCACTGACAAAATTGAACCACCCATAGGGTCTCCTCAACTTCCTAGAGGTCCCCTACGACCATTCGGTATCGACATCCATTCCAGCTTATACACAAATTATTCTGAAATTTATTTCTGGTCTGACTACTTCCAGCATCATTAGCCTTATCTTGAGATGCTCACCAATCTCATGCCATATTCCCTGGACATCCAAGTCCTGAGGCATTTCCTACCGTCGATTCAACAATTTATCAATTTCCTCAAAATTGCACATAACTTAATAAATTACCTTAAAATCCATAAATTAATTATTTTCAAAATCAGGGATGTTACAGACACAGTCTATACACACCCAAAATCAATGGCAGAACCGGGATTTACTGTCATTGAGGGAAAAAAAGAAGATGAAGAAGGAGGAAGCTGGGAGTGGAAGGCCTAATGGGGTGGGGCAATGGGCTTGGCTCCCCTTGGGTTGGGCCTTTCTAAGAATGAGGCTTAAAAGTTAGACTTACAACTTTTTCTTTTTTTTCTGACCTAGTGAAAGTCAAGATTAATTTTTTTAACAATATAAAATTTATAAAATATTCCCCCATGTGGCTCCGTCCCTGCCTAGAATTAAACATTCAATGCAGTCCATACATGACTTAAACTTTTCAATAAGTCTCCGTATTGATTTGAACCTTGATACTTCACATGAAACTCTAGGTGCTTTACCACTACACCATGCTCGTGGGGTATATTTTTCTACTTTTTTTTTAAATATCGTATCTCTCATTTCTATTTCATCTAGTTTTTGTTTTCATACAATATAGGTGTTATGTGTATTTTTCGCACCGTTTCTTATGGGCCGGCCCAAACGCCTAAAAGCCCAGGAGATCTAAGCGAACTCATCAAAGCAAGCTCGTACGCCACCAAAATCCAAAGCTCATAAAGCGAGCTCTTTGCTAGCTTCCAACAAAGCTCCTAACGAACTCTCAGCAATTGACCTAACGAGCTCTCAATAAAATCCCTAGTTCGCTAGAGCGATCAGCCCACTAGCCTAAAAACAACCAGTTCGCATAGATGACAAAACTGCTGAATAGCTAAAGGCAGGGCCTACTTACTTTACCCGAAACAGACCATACTCCTCGAAATGAGGATCCCACTCCCGATTTTATGCAGATGATAAGGACTGTTTATCCCCCATTATATGGTCTTTATGTTTCTATATTTTATCCAAATTGTAAAGGCCCTCATTATAAATAGGGGTCAGAGACATCAAAAGGGAATGGGGGAATAATCAGATACTGTCATTCTAAAAGAATAATTAGAGTGCGGCCGTGGAATAGGTATCATTTTAGCCAAATCACGTGAAAATTGCTTGTGTTCACTTACATCTGGGATATTTGTTTCATTCTTCTTGGCATTTTCGGATTCACTCACCATGCCCCAAAATGAATCATGGTTGGCTGAAATTGAACGTCAACATTTTGGCACTAGAGGAAGCGGCCGCTTTGATTGATAGTCATGGTAAGAGGAAGGAATACTCGAAATTCCAAGGCAGCGGTCGACCCACCAGAAAATCACCGCGATCTACAGCGAGATTGTCCACCAAATGAAGGGCCCATTGCTTCGACAGAGGATATCCCTTTACCACCAACTGGAGATGCCACCGGCATACCACCGCGGTTTCCTATCCAACACACCGCCCAAACTGCCGGGATAGGGGCAAACCGGGACTGGCAGCAACGCCAGAAGGCGTTAGAGAATACAGTGATGCAGCTCGCTAACTCGGTCAGAATTCTGGCCCAAACTCAAGTGCGGGCTGCCCACGATCCACTGGCTTCGCCTCGAAGGATCTGCCAACCACGAGAAGAGAGACCTCCGCCTGCAGAAGAGGATATCGGAGATAACTGTCCATTCCCAAATCACCATTCTCCGGATCGAGAAAGAAGTAGGTGATCGCAGGCCTAGCAATCAGCAGGCTCAGACTCAACTGTGGAGGAATTATATCAAAGAGTTCGGTAGTTGGAAGCACGACAAAGAGTCCGCAGTCAGAATAATGGTCGTGGGGACAGGACGCCGTTCACCAGAGAGGTTGAACTCGAACCCCTCCCCCGGAGATTTAAAGTGCCGAGCATGCCACAATACAATAGGGACAGTGACCCCTACATTACCTGGATGCGTACAATATACAAATGGATTTGCAGACAATCAATATAGGTTTAATTTAATAAATTATATTTAATTTAACATCAACCTACATAAAGTTTATATTATGTTTTTAGGACCCAAATTATTTATATATGTTAACATTATTATAAATATATAATTTTAATAAAATTTAAATAAATTATTCTAAGGAAAAAGAATTTATCTCTAACTTAAACAAAAATATTTTCTCAATATTACGAAATGACTCTAAAACGTTTTTAAAATTTTAAAAATAGATTGAAAATATTTTTTTAGTGTTTAAAAAATAAAAATATTTTGAAAACATCAAAATGACACCTCTAAAAGTGTTTTTGTACATCATAGATGATCAAATAAATCTAAATTATAAATTTTAAGAGTAAGTACACTTCAAAATATTAACACAACCTCTTAACGATATATGATTTTCTTATGTAGAACATTTAAAATTTATAAAAATTATAAAAAACCATGATGGGCTGATAAAAATACTATAAGTAGAGATGTAAACAAGTCCCGATTAACCCCATTTATGTACATTATTTTTGTGAAGAGATCAAATAAAAATTAGACATGATTGATAAATATAATGTTTGCAATTTTAAATATTGATCAGTGGTCATTTTAACTAAATATTTTATTTTATGTTTCCACTTTTGTTTCATAGCAAAAACTCGAAATAATTATAGATTTATAATCAATCTATTTTTACATGAAAACATGTAGAAGTTCATCATCTCTCTACACTAAATTCCATGGAAACAAAAATAAGAAACATATATGATATAAAACGAAAGTAAATAAATGACATTTTAAAAAAAAAATAAGAAAACCAAAAAAGTATGTAAATAAAAAAGTATAGAAAACTTTTTATAAATATAAAATTTAATATAAAAAATAATTATTCAATCTAAAAATAAACATAAATTTTATAATACATTCAAACAAATATAAATATAAATCCTATAACCATGCCTTACTAATTAAAAACATACAATAAATTAAAAAAAAATTATCTCTAACCTTTTAGTGTACAGAAATGCGTTTCTTAATCATTTTTAATACTTTCTTAGTATTAAGATACAATCTCAAAACATTTCTAAAATTGCAAAAAAGCAACCCAAAACCCTTTCTTTTTTGTATATATTTCTCTACGTGTCTATACAAGAAATGTTTTAAAAACGCCAAAACAACACCCCAAGGCATTTTCGTACATCATAGGCTCTACAGGCCTTGACATTTAGATAAGATTGCCCTTGGTAATTCAATAGTTAAAATTGCAACCCATAATTAAAGTCACTTCCTTCCTGGCACTGCAGATCCTAAACAGAATTTGATCTACAGCTTTGCATTTTGGTTGGTCTGTTGACAATACCAACCTTTGAATTAGAGGACACCCGTTGGAAGTTCTTCGAGGTTTGGTGTCGCAGCTGCTCCTATTAAGAGGGCACGATCGGGTTATCTTGTTAAGAGGTGACAGAACTGATCCTAGAAAGTTCAAATCCAGGACTTCCAAGCCTTCCTCATCTTACTTGCAAGATATCTAGCTCCATGAACAACACCAACCGTCAGCAGACCGGATACAGCTTGCCTGGCACTCGAAAACATAACATGTCGCCTCACTATCTTCCTCATGCATTTCACAACTTCCTTTCTTGATCCAATCGCAACTTTGCGAATAACTTTACCTGAAACGCAACAAAAAAAAAAAAAAAAATGTATGCACGACCATCTTTTTATGTGTTTCCCTGCCACCCCCCACCGCGTCAAATTAGATGATGAATCATCACAAGGCTTGAACTAGAGACAAACTCATTGCATCAAATTCCTTCTCCAACTTCTAAACAATGCTTGTGATGGTACTTAATTTCATGTATTAACTCACTTCTTATTAGTTAGAGGCAATTATGTGTAATATATATTTGTTGGATCAATCTATAGGGGCCAGACATCATACCTGACTCGCTTACTTTAAACTTTTCTCCTAACCTAAACCCCAGCTCACTTCTGACAGTCGGAGGGAGAAAAGAAACGAGGGAGGAAGCTGCAGATAAACCACAATCCTGGTGTTGAGAAGCCCACCAGATAGTTTAAAACCAAGCTTGATATTGAACATGACATAACAGATGCCATCTGAATTCTACAAGTACTTTCATTCGAGGGTTGGTTATGCTAGGAATTTGTTTTTAAAAAATATATATTATCAAAAATCGTCCAAAACATGAAAAGAACAAAACGATGAGACCATGTAGACATAGGACCTGATAACAGAAAAACCCTGTGAGATTCAGGAAAAGTTGTTCGCCAATATAATCCATTCCATACAGACATGTCAAAAGAAAAAAGCAAAAGACTTGAGAGGAGTTAAAGACCATGCCTTGGAACAAAACATTCTAAAAGAGCGAAGAACCAACATCGAATGCATACTTAAACAGCATGCAATGAACATGTTGCATGGGACATAAAAGTCCCCATCTAAGAAGTGTTAAGGTTTCATAAGCAAGATGAAAGATGCGAAGAAGGTTAGATATGTTGAATAGCAAACATCCATCCAACACAACCTCCTGCTAATGATTGAGATAATAATAGCTTCATAAACTAATTGTTAGCTAAATAGATCTAGATCTTCCACATAAATCATATACTACTAATGCTCATGTCAACATTACTTCATCAAATTATACATATAGAATTAACAGTTCATTTTCCTACAATTGCATTATAATTCATGCCCAAGCTATTAGATCAATTAATGAGCATATGAGAATAGCAGCCATGATTAGAGAAGTTAAGCATCCAAACTAACTTGAGAAAATTTTGCTTTTTTACCAGCTAATGAAGAGAATCTCAGCAAATTCTTGGTTGCATATTCTTCTAGAAATGGCTTATACATTGTCTGGAATAATTCAAATTACCCTTCTACAATCTTCTTAACCTGCAGAATGTAGAAAACCAAAAGAAAAAAAAATGAGGATGGTAGAAGAAACTATGGCCATAGGTTTTCCTAAAGAGAGGTGATCTCATATCAGAGGCTACATACAAATGCCATCCATGAAACAAGGGTATGAATGTAGAGACAACGAACAGATGTGAAAGCTTGACCCTTAAATTAATTCTTAAATTTATCCAAGTGAACATTCTTTTTTTTAAAGGGCGTCCCCAATGACACAAGTCATATTTGTATGCAGCCTTCCCCTTGCTTTTCAGAAAGAGGCTATTTCCACAACACAGATCCATGACCTTTCGATCATAAAGGAGCACCCTTAAAATGCTACCAAGGCTAAAAAATTGATATCTTTTTTATGGTTGACAACTTATTTAGTCCACTAATTTCTTTAATTCATTACATGTTTGTAGTTATTGGTGGAACAATACATTAACAACAACATTACAAGCAGTCCAAAAATGAATCTATGTATCCAGAAGCAAGAAACTAGACTACGTAAAGAAACAATTTATTTGAATCTATGTAAGGCTTGATAAAGGTATAAATGATTCCTCCTTTGAATATCACAAAAAAGCAACAACCTGACCTTATTTTTGTCCTCTGCAAAAAGCATACGCAAGTCCCCTGTGTATGAGAGACCACAAATCTTAACATACAAATCTTCTTGCATAAAATAATAAACTTCATCCAAAAAGTACAAAAGGAAGACTGTGCAGCTCTAATATATTTGAGGTCTAAAAAACCAAAAAAAGAGAGAGAGAGAGAGAGAGAGAGAGAGAGAGAGAGAGAGAAAGCAAGCCTCATAAAATTCAGATGGAGAAAGCAACAAAGCAGCAGAGGTAGCTGCCCTCAAATTGACACTGTTCACATTTTCAATATCTAAGTTATCAACAAATACTTGAACCTAGACAAAGTGGAGGAAGAAGAAGAAAATACATTTGAGATGGACTGTTGAAACCAACGAATGCAGCTATTATGACATTTCTAGATGCATGGCACAACTAACAACAGAATAGGATAGTAGAAATATGAATATTAATAACATGATTAAGCGAACATTTGGGGAGTGAGGGCATGAAAATTAAATTATAAGCAGACAACAATATAGCAAGCTTCTGTTGCATGAATTCAACCTCCAATTCTATCTATGGCCTTATCTTTTGTAAAGCCCTTAGAACTCATATCACGCCTATCCCTCTAAATTTTTATTGATCTTTCTTTGCCACTTTTGATAAAAACTGATTCTAATCCATCCCCACTATCCACACAGGAGCCTCTATTAGTCTTCTTCACACATGAACAAATAATCTTTATCTTTCTCATGCATCTAATGTTTAATAAGAGCCACTCCGACCATACAAATAACCTCATTTCTAATTTTAACTTTTAATGTATGGCCACACATCTTTCTTAATATCCTTATCTTCGTTACCCTAATATTTTGCACGCAGGAGTGCAAACAAGGTCCTTAAATGGTCCTGGAACTAAGTATATCAACAATGCTACCCACATCTTGGTAATCATTTGAACTCAAGGACATTTGACTTAAATTCGGTAACAATCAAGTGACTACCTCTTATAGTAAGTGGCAAGACACTTTCTTTAAATTTTTGTTTCATTAGAGCCCACAAAATAATGGATTCCTCCCTTATACGTTTTGGTTTAGTTGGACTCTTCCCCAATACTATTTTCAAATAACCAATGAGTATATTTTGGCAAAGATAAGTTGTTCAAGGTGCATGGCGTCTGCTAGTCAAATCAGTCTCCAATTAAATAAGATCCCTAAATGCATATCCAGGCCACACTAATTTAGATCTCTCTCTCCCTCTCCCTCTCCCTCTCACAAATGGGATAACAAGAGGTGCCCTATAAGTAAATGTTGAAAAATCCTTGCAATAATCTCCTTGACAATAAGGGTAGCACACAAAATATATCAAGTAATTGCCATCCCTGTCCAACATTGTTTGCTTAATTGGGCTAGGAAAGTGGGCACTTAACATTTAAAACTCCAACCTGGATCACACAACCCTACTTTACATAACCAAACACCAAATAAACTCCAACCTGGATAACACAGCCCTACTTTAGATAACCAAACACCAAATAAACTTCAACTCTCTTCTAGGACATTGAATATAAAAAGTTTTTAGTTTTTCATATAAGTATATCCCTAGAATAGAGTGTAAATAACTTGTTATTGTTTTCTTACATAAGAAATTATGATGAGAGTAGGTCATGGTCCTTGACGGATCATAAGGTTGCCAAGGTGGACCCCACTCATTGGGGAAGTGGGATCCAACATGTTGATGGAATCCTGTGATTGGATATGAGAGACTGTCAAATTCCACATCACTTGAAGCTTGAGAAAAATATGAGCATATAACATCTTGGGTGAGCCACACCTAGCAACAGTTGCTTTGAGGATGTGGGCCCAGGACATTAGGAAGCAACTTGTTTACTTACCGCATGATACTCAATCAGCTTAAGTGTGAGTTGTTGTCTTTAAACTGGAATTGTGATGACATTTTGTTTATTACATTGTCCATGATCCTTACGTCCATGAATTGCTCTGTATTTTTAAGCAAATAATAGCATGCAGTTACTTTATTCGTTTTACCATGCGTAACAGAATTTTGAATGCCAATGGGCACAATAAAGATGGCAATTGTACAAGGTAATTTAAAGACATCTCCAAGATGCTATACATGTTTCAAATGTACTCCAAACCAAGAATACATTTAGCTGGATCTGTACTATCCTCTGATTTATGTTGTATATCTAGATTCAAAGGTCTTGGGAATCGACTTAGAAATATTTGACTTCATTGTTTCCATAGAGAGAAACAGTGGCAGACAAGACATATCCAAACTATAAAAATGGTAAGAAATGTAAAGATGAGAAAAGGCAATTCAGGAGGAAGATTTACAGGCTTCTACAAACGGCCACTCAAATAGAATCTCTCCCAATTTAGTATGTCCCGAACCAAGTCATCTATTCGAAAAACTCCATACTTGAACACCTGCGAATAATAAATCCTTAAAGCAAACTACATCACAGAGAGGTTGAAAAAATTGTAAATATGTATAAATAATTATGCTCAATACCTTGTCCTTCCAAGAAACAAATGGGTTGAAGTGCACTCCAACACCAATTTCTTTTGTAATTTGAACGATCTAACATAACCACCAAATAAGCAACATGAACGCCAACTAATTTGAACACCTGTCGTATCTTTTACTAGAAAAGAGAGAAAGTGAAATATTAGAAGGAGAAAGAGGGAAGAGGAAGAGAAAGAATTCACCAGTTTTGGCCCACCAAGTTGCACCATCCATGAGGCATAGTGATCCTGGTTCATTTTCAGATTCTTGGGTGCAAACAAACAAAATTAGAACAATGGGAAGAAAGAAAAAGGGCAACAAAATATGGAAAGGTCTGCAATTCAATACTTGCCTTTGTATGCCACTTCAAGGGATCTACTACACCAAGAATGTAATCTACCATAGATGACTATACAAAAATAAAAGAAAATACCACGGGAGAAATTTGCAATTGGTTGAATAATAGAAATAAGCAAATCAATTTAGCCCCCCCCCCCCCAAGAAAAAAAAAAGAAAAAAAATTCCAACACATAACTTTATTAAGAAAAAGGAAAAGCAAAAAAGAGAAAATATCTGGTCAACTTTGCTTGTATTATTAGGATGGAAAGCTGAACCATAAACACAACAAAACTCTACAGGGGGAAAGACTTTAAGCAGACTTGCAAGCTCAGCTTTCTTCTCATCTTCCATTGCTACAGATATCCAAACAAGTTACATGACACTAAGCAAAATTATCTGGTGCAGGTGTTATGCCACCCCAATAAATCTGTGAAAATTAATATTAGGCACATATCTGGACAAAACACTACATACATGAGCAACTTTGGAACTTTAGTAGCATCTTACGAGTCATAAAGTAATAGCACCAATTTCATTAAGATAGATACCCAATTAATTCAAAACTGAAGATAGCAATGATGCGACACCTAAACATGTTTTCACACCAAACTAAGGCTATCAACTGAAATGCAGTTAAACAGACTCAAGAAAGCAATTTAATCAGAAGGTTCATGTGATTGGAACTTGTCAATGCTCTAATCCAAGTGGCCTTATTCTATAAGCTAAAAATTCTATAATTTCATCTTTATTAGGTACATATGCATGGACGAAAACAATATACAGATATACGAATAGTGAAAATATGAAGCAAGGATTTAGAATAATATAGAAACAATATACAGATATACCATTTTGTTGTGGTGTGCAGGGACAAGAACTTTGATGCAAAATACCATGCTCAATTAAGTAGTTGGTCAAGTCATGAGAAAAATATTCTCGACCATTGTCAGTTTGAAAGATACAAATAGAGGTTTGAAACATATTCAAAATAAACTTGTGAAATCTTTTGAATATGCTACTTGCTTCTGATTTGTCTTTCATAAGATACACCCAACATGCCCTAAAATGGTCATAAATAAAGGTTATAAACCATCTTGAATCGAAAAGATTAGGATGTTTAGAAGGGCCCCAAATGTCACTATGGATTAAATGAAATGGTTTAGAAGGTTTATAAGATCAAATGGGATGATGTGCTCTTAATTGTTTTGCAAGAATACATTGTTCACAAGAAAGAATATGGCCTTTATTGATAAAAAAATTGAGGATACAAGAATCTAAAATAGGGAAAGCTAGGGTGTCCTAACCGTTTAAGTCATAACATAATTTTGGCATTGGAGGTAATAGTTAGGACTGTTTTATTCAAATGAGATGAGGCTGAAATATTCTTCGTCAACCAATAAAGTCCATCTTTTGCTTCAGCACTGCCAATCATCATCCTCGATGCTTGGTCTTGAAACACACATGAGGGAAGAAATATCACTTTACAATTCATATCTTTGGTAATCCTACTCATTGATAAGAGATTATAACTTAACCCAAGCACATATAAAACTGATTCTAACTTTAAATTTGAAAGACAAACAGTCCCATGACCCACTACAGGATATATAGTACCATCAACCATTGAAATATCAATTGAATCTTTACAGGGAGTATATTCGGTCATATGCTTAGTAGAACTAGACATATGGTCGGATGCCCTTATGTCTATTATCCAAGCATCCTTAGGCAGTTTGTGTGTTGTTAAGGAGAGATAAGGATTACCTTGCAGAGCCATGGATGCAGTAGGCTGATGTGTAGAGAGGTTGGTAGGGCTAATACCTTGATTTAGCAATCGATAGAAGGCCTGAATTTGTTCTTCTAATAGATTTAAATCTGTCCTCCTTCTATCCACACTGGATGCCTCCATAACATAGGTTGATTGGGTATTGTCTCTCTTGTTTTTAGGCTTCCAGTTTGCAAGCTTACCATGGATCTTCCAACATGTATCCTTAGTATGATATGGCCTTTTACAGTTGTCACATCACTATTTTTCCCTTCCTTCTCCTCTCAAAAATTTTTCCTTTGGTTTAACAATTGCGAGAGCATAATTTTGTTGGTTTTATACTTAAATCGCTGAGTTGATGAAGCATTACCTTTCATCGACTTTCTTCTCTTCTCACCTCGACAAAAACTTCACTGAGAGATGGCAGGGTTTTGTTCCTAAAATCCCACCTCTTACTTCATCTAAATTAGTATTAAGTCCATAAAGGAAATCAAATATCCTATCTTTTTCAATCATATTGTAATTCCTCTTGCTGTCAACAGTACACTCTCAATTTATGGTATGAAATAAATTAATTTCATGCCATAACTCAACCAATATATTAAAGTAATCTGTAACACTCATGTTATCTTGTCTCGTTGTCCTAATGGATGACCTTATTTCAAAGTTTTGAGAGGAGTTCTTCTCCAGGTCGGAATACATCTCCTGGACCGAATCCCAAATCTCCTTAGTGATTTTGTGAAATGGGTAAGTCTTCCCTAGTTTTGGCTCCATCGAGTTGATCAACCATGCAATTATGGTTGAATTTTCTGCTTCCCAAGTGCCATAGGTGGCAGAATCGGTAGGAGGAGCAGGAATATCCCCCGTGAGTAGGGGTGTGTATTCGGTTATAACCGAATTGACCAAAAATGAGTTCCAAATATGATGGGGGATTAACCCAACATAAACCCCACCAATTAAACACTTCACACTATAAGCTCCAACTTATCTCATGAAAAGGGCAAAACAATATTATATAAATATCCACATCAAGAATACCCTTTCGAGCCAAATTTTCCTTAGTGTTTAATCCCTATTGAGTAATGCCAATCGCATAAAAATCTCCACTTTATATACATGGTGTTGTTGCAGCCCTGAAATAGCTACATTCTGAGAATCAATTTATATATATATATAAACTCAATCCTCAGGTTGCAATCCCCCCCCCCCCCCCAAGATCTTATTTTATGAAGCCTTTGGGCTAGGTTGTGATTTCCTTAGGATTTAATGTTTATTTAGGAAAAAAAAAAACACAATCTCAATTATGCTCAAGAGAAGCTAGCATCTGATGGAGGGGCACAAAGTATTTTTGTTACCTCAACATGCGAACTCGGTCTCCATTTTCATAATTCGTGTTAGTCTAACTTAATCATATTATTAAGAGGGAGTTGTCTTATAGATTGCACGAAAATGGAAATGAAAAATGAATACGACAAGAAATAGAAATGGGGAATGCCATTTTTCAAAAAAAATAAGAAACAAAAACACGGGGAAACACATAAATAACAAAATATGTATATAAGAGTTTTTTTTGTAATTATAATTTTTAATATAAAAATAATTATTCAATCAAGATTCAAATATAAACATAAATTTCATCACTCATTTAACCAAACATAAACACAAGTTTTTGTCCCTAACGTGGTTGCTAAAACATCAGAGAGGGAATTGCTTTCATCTCTAACGTGATTATGGAACAAAAACGTATTTTTAATATTGTAAAATGACTCCTAAAATATTTCTAAAATTACATAAACGGTGTGAAAATGTATTTTTAGTGTTTCAAGATAGAAATTTTTTTGAAAATGACTCCTTCAATGTTTTCGTGTATCAGAAGTTGTCATGGACTTTACTAATACTAAGATTTCAATGCTCAAGTGAATTAATTATTGACAAAATTATAGAGATGCGTGAACCATCCTCCTTTAATTTTCTACTAATGCTTGTTTTTATTATATTTGTAACTTTTATTTTGTATCTTTAAACCATGATTCATTCTTTTTTTTCTCAAGTTCATATCTTAAAAGAAAAATATAAAAGTTTTATTTATTTTTCAGTTAATAGGACGATTTGCTAATTTTTAATTTTGTATCTTTGGATCATAATTAAATTTATACCCTAATTTCTTTAATAAATAAAAACACGTATCAATTTAACTCTCGATCCAACCATTGACCCTTTACCCCCTTTCCTTTTGGTTTGAGGCTAGATTCGATTTTCTAAATATTAACTTATATATAACATTCTTATCACTTTTGCTTTCTTTTTCAAATCTTATTGACACTTTGGATTAATTTCTACCCCATTTGGAAACCTAACTTCATGCAAAACAAAGAAGCCATAAACAAATAACTGAATTTGCTTCTTCTTCTTCTCTAACATAAAGCTTTCATGGCTTCCTATAAGAACCCACCCTCCATCACCATTTTTCTTCAGGCCTGCATCAACAGAACTGCATCTTTCTTTGTCTCTAAAGCGGGTTTTATATATATATATATATATATATTCTCGGTTTCTCCCGCGATTACTTTGATCATCATGGAAATGAAGAAGATTGCCTACGACGTCCTTGTCTTTGCGGCCTCCATGAGCGCCGCCTTTGCCAAGGTTGCAACCCCTGCACTAGCGCCGACAGCCACCAGCGACGCCACCTCGACTTTGCCCATTGTTGGCTCTCTAATCGGAGCCTCACTCTTGTCATCTGCTGCCATGTGTTTCAAGTGAACGACCCAATTAATTAATGGAAGCAGAAAAGAAGGAAGATGGCAGAGTTGTGGAGTGTTTGTGAATCTGTGATGTTCAATCACAGATTCACAATAACAAATTCCAGGCTTCCAGGCACGCCAATTCCTAAGTTCCTAACTAAATGCAGTAGTCAAATAATCAAGTAGACATAAGGTTAGCAGAAAATCACTCACTTAAAACTTGCTGAAAAAAGGCAACGACTTCAACAACAAATCAAGCATAAACAAGTAAAAAAAAATATAACCGAAAAATAGAAAAACTATCTAGATTTAGCTGTCAATCGAGAGAATCAAAGAGCTAAAAGAACTAGAAGAGAAAATATACTAGTTATACGGATCCGAGCTCGAATGAAGCAGATCTCGAAGTTTGAGGGGTAAGACGAAAACCTGAATCAGAGGCTGCGAGTGAGAGGGTGAGTGAGAGCGAGGGCAAGGCCGACTGGCCAAGCGAGCGTGGGGGCGAGGGTGAGCGAGAGCGAGAGCAAGAGAGAGGCAGTCAGGCAAAGAGCGAGGGCAAGAGTAAGAGAAAGGCAGCGAGGGCCGGAGGGTGAGCGAGAGCAAGAGGGGCCGAGCCCGAGCGAGAGCAAGAGAGAGCCAGCGAGTGTGAGCGCGAGCGCGAGCAGACGAGCAAGGGAGATGAGGCAGAGAGCGAGAGGCAGCGAGGGTGAGCTGAGAGAGGAAGGAGAAGAGACTGGGCTGGGCTAGGATAAAAAATTATGGTGGGCTAGACTATTAATAAATAATCAAAAAATTAACCTTACAAATTTAATTTTTGTTGTGGGCGCTCAGGGCACAGAAATTCACTCGTTCCATTGGTGAAGGCATTCCAATAAAAGCAGCACACTTCTGTGCTCTCGCTCTCGCTCTCTCTCATGGGCCCGATTAACATTCATAGATGTCAAGGAAAATAAGCAAAATATATATTTTAATCGTAATAATGGTACGTTTTTTCTATTTAAACAGTTAAATTTTTTATTATTTCAAAAATACTTATAAAGTTATAATTTTGAATTAATTGTACTTTTAAATTTTGTTATTCTTTTAATTACACTCTTAAACTATGAAATTTTTAAGTCAATTGCACACATGGATAAATTTGTTGAGCACAATGAATTCAATAGTGTAATTAAAATAGCAAAATGTTCAGGAGTGTAATTGACTCAAAATAAAATAGTTCAAGGTGTATTTGAAATAACAAAAAGTTCGAGTATCTAAATAAAAAAATATACAAGTATAGGGTTAAAATATGTATTTAGCCAAAGAAAATACCCATAAAATTGATGGTCAAATCCATATTTTTGTTTCTCTATTTGCACGTTTTTTCATGTGATCACTTTAATTTTTTGTAGTTTCAATTATACTGTTGAACTTGTATTTTTGAGTTAATTTAACATTTATACTTTGATATTTTTTTCGTGTAGCAACTCGTACTTTTTATTGTTTCGATTACACCACTGAACTTGTATTTTCGATTCAATTTAATTCATATACTTTTATGTGTAAAAAAAAAAAATAAAGTGAGATGAAAAAGTACACGTCACACATCACACTCTGTTCATGTCAAAGTATAAGAGTTAAATTGACTAAAAAATACAGATTTAAGAGTGTATTCGAAACAATGAAAAATTTGGGTTGCAATATGGAAAAAAAAGTGTCAAAGTATAGAAGTTAAATTGATTTGAAAATACAATTTCATAAGTGTAATTGAAACAACAAAAAATTTAAATAATCATATAAAAAAAGAAACTTTAAAGTACAAGGAAAAAAATATAAGTTTGGCCTAAAATTGATCTATAACTAAATTAGTTTTGCTTGCATGTTAATGGGAAATATTTTAGCTATAGAAAAATTACAAAAATATATATTTTTTTCAAGTTATTTAAAGGCAATATATGTCTCCATATATTTAGATCCGAGTATTTTTAGATCCAGGTATGAGTATAGGTCTAATCCAAATCAAATAAAAGATTCGACTCATTTAATTGGATCTATCTCAATTCAAAACCAAATCTTTACTCATTCCGACTAACTTATTAGTTTTGTGTAATGATTTGATAGACATGAAGTTTAACATCTACTAATTAGTTATCATCAATTGCAATATATATAATTATTTTTTTTTATCACGTATATGTGTGTAAATACTTCTAACATTTTAAAGTTTTATGATTAAATATTAATTTTAGTTATAAAAATCTAGAGATTTTTTTTGTAAACATAATTTTTAATATAAAAAATTATTAAAAAATAATTATTCAATTTAAAAATAAATATAAATTTCATAATGTGTTTAAACAAATTGTTTTTAAAAAAAATTATTTTTTTTTAGATAAATGATACTACATCTTGGAAATTCCTATAATTTCCCCTATTTTAATTAAGTGGATGGTAAATTAAGTATTTTGCTTTTTTTTAAAAAAAAATTAAAATATGTCAACAAGACTATACATTTTATATTAATGTCGAGCGATGAGAATATCTTTTATTAATTTAAGAGGTGATATTGCCGTACGATTTCACATTTAATTAACGTATAAAAAGGTGATTTGGATCGAGACAACGGGCTCAAAATGTTAAAGATGCCAGTTGGGGCCTCCACAGGCCCAAGGAGTTTTAAAGGTACATGTTGGGCCTATATATTGGGCCTAAAGTATTTAAAGGATGTAATGGACCTAAGTGAGCCCAAAGAGTGAATATTGAGCCTTACTCGGGCCTGTACAAAAGCATCAAAGCACTATAGCTAATTTCGTATTCAAGAAAATGTAAAAGAATAAATATCTTCATAATAAATTAATTATTATGCACAAAAATTATTATTGTTTTTTTATTTTTAATATAAAATTATATTCCTTTATTTATTTAATTAATTATTTTGAAACTAATAATCCAACAATTAATCCTTAGAGTGTGTTTGGTACTATTTAGAAAATTTTTCCATTTGGTACATTTTATCTAAATGTATAATTAATTTTAAAAACAAAATGACGACTAATGAACAAAGAAGGACAAGATTGCTCTGAAACCCTAAATCGTCAAGAAACCCATGGCTAGGGTTGAAACTCCTAGTAAGTCATGAGGGTCTTCGCTCAGCTATGATGACGATGGTTTAAAATATATATTTAATATATTAAAAAAAATTAATAGTCATAAATTTAAATATTTATTGAGGTTAATATTGACTATTCATAATTTAAAAAATCATTTTTTTTTCTTCACCACGACGTGACCAAATAGGCTATTACTTCTCTTACTCTTTTTTCTCATATTTGGCCCTAAATTTCAAAATATTATTTGTTTAGTAATAGAAAACATTGATACCAATTGTTGACTAAATATAGCAAGCATAGAACCACACTGGGCTACTTTCACAAAAGGTAGGACCCACCCCCAATTAGAGAACCAAAAAGTAGGTTTAGTTCTTTTTCTTTTTTTCTTTTTTTTTTTATGATATGTTTTACCTAAGATATCACTTGTTAGATGGTAATAAAGTTCGCTTAAGTAGTATTTGCTAATTAAGATATGGATCGAAAAAAGTAAAATATAAAAAATATTATAGATAAAAGTAATTTTTATTATTTTTATTAAATTTATTTGATGATCATTATAAAAAAAAGTGATGTAACTTTTTATATGAGTTTTTTTAGACAAATTTATCTATTATATCCTTTAGATAAATTTATATTGGTCCTTACAGATAAGAAAAAATAACATATGCATCCTTTAGTGCATTTTAAAAAATTTAATAAATAATTTAATAAAAATTTTAAAATATTTTTTTCACTCTTATCTTAATAATTTCATATCTTGATTCATAAAATATTCTAATCTTATTTTGATATAATTTTATCTGACTCATTTTAATAGACACTACTATGATTAATGGTTGTTGAAATTAGTTAACATTAAAAGTAAGTGTTAGATATTAAGATTTACTAAAACTCAATTAAAATTTATTAAACTCTAATTGAATTTAGATTTTAGAGTTTAGGTTGTCCAACCTTCCAATCTAGCTATAATAGAGATAGAATTTCCATTTCCAATTCAAAACTAAAAGCGCTTAGGATTTTTGACTTTTCATTTATTTATGGGTAAATTTACATAGTACCTTGAGATTTGGTTAAAATACATCAACCATCCATGTGTTTTGGAAAATAACATGCGCCCCACATATTATATCAAAAAACCATTTTTTTCTATAAATAAAAAATGCATTAAATGATGACCGCAAACTTCTACAAATTATCGGGGCATACCCTTAGTCTCACAAAAAAAAGCAAAGAAGTAGACTAGCAAACAACGGAAGTAAAATTAAACATTGGAGAAAGACAAAAAACTATTTTACCTTTATATTTAAGAAATTTTTCATATTTCTCTCTCTTTCCGTGCCTTATTTTTTCTCTTCATTTTATCGCATTGTTGAAAACTAGCAAATGATTACCCATTGTCAATTGTCGATGATGGAAATAAATCCCATATATAATTGTGCTCTACTATTGATAGGTGAAAAATGCGGACGAAACCCTATTACTTTGCAGTAGGGATGGGGTTTATTCTTTTTCACTGGCCAATGAGTTGAAAAATGAAGAAGAAACCCCATCGCTCATCTATTTCTCTTTTTTTATCTTTACACACACATAGACATAGATAGGTTTTCTTTATTAGTAACCGTCTTTCTCTTTTCTTCTTAACTTGTCTCTTACTATATATCATTTGAACTCAAATGCGTTTCGAGTTTGTTAGAACCCTAAATCTAAATCTTGTTTGGATTTTATTATGGAACCCAAATGTTGTGTCTTTTAATTACAAATGGTATATGTTATGGGGTAATTAAGTTAAAATAATATTATAATGAAAATATAAAATACTATTCGATAATAATTTTAATCTTAATCTATTCTATTATACAAGTAAATATACAATTTTTAATTTTACCAACTAGTGAACTTCTCTCAAGATTTTATTTTCTAAAATGCCATTCAAATTATTAATTAATCAACCTACCACTTCCTTCTTTGCCCACAAAATTTCTTACAATCAACATATGCAATAAGTATATTTTTCTTTCTGATAAAATACATTTATTACATCTAATTCTTAACTACAAAGCAATTCTATTAGTTAATTATAAATGTATCGTGATTTGTAATAATTTATTAATGGCTAAATTTATATTTTTACTCCTATAAATTTACTTTTTTTTTATGTGATTACTCAAACATTTCGTTATTTTGATTACACATATAAATCTGTATTTTTTAGTCAATCTAACTTTGTATTTTGATTTTTTTTTTCATTAACAACCTGAATATTTTATTGTTTTGATTATACTGTTGAATTTGTATTTTTGAGTCTAGTTAACCTTTGTATTTTAACAAAAATAGAGTCTGATATGTATTTCGTAATCTCATTTTATATTTTTTTATACATGAAAGCACATAAGTTAATTTGACTCTAAAAAATAGGTTTACGAATGTAAACAAAATAACAAAAAATTTAAATTATCATAAAAAAAATTAAAATACATGAATTAAATTAATTCAAAAATCAAATCAGGAGTGTAATTGGATATAACGAAAATTTCGAATGGCCGAATAAAAATAACGTAAAATTATAAGAGCAAAAATATTAATTTGATGAGAGTATTTTGTAATTAAAAATAACATATAATAATTATAATTTTTTAATAACAAAGTATATTTATTACATATTAACCATTACTCTTAAAAACAATCACTATCGTTATTTTTTTTTGTATAATTTAAAATACGATATATTTATAATTAACTAATAAAGTTATTTAAATATTAAACATAAAAATATAATAAATATAAAATAAAATATATTAAATTTTGTTCAACCATGTATTTATTACACGGGGCATGGTGGGCCCCACTTGCTGGAGGGATATTCATCCGCGGCCCCGAGAGAAACTCGCAGCCGTCTGGTCCACTTTGATTTGCTTGGCAGTGGGGCCCACCAGCTAAGAAGGTGCACGCAGCGGCCTGACGAAACGGTACTTTGGCACGTGCTGTCAGGTTGACGGAAACATGTCTGACTTTCTGACGGCTGCCGTGGATATTATATTAGCCCAGACAAACCTTACCCTCAACCTCAAGGCCAGACCTTAATCTCATCCCCCGTTGAGTCTTGACGGACTCCAGACGTCTCTTAATTAACTTTAATATATATATATATATATATATTATTTCAAAAATTAATGCATGACTTCTTATATTTTAATTTGATTAATAATAATCTTAATTTGATAATCTTAAATTGATGACTGTATATATACATATATTACTTCATATATAAATATATAGTTATGTTTATGAAAATTTTGAAGTAATGGGGATTTTGAGTAAAATACTTTTATTTATTTTTATATAAAATATTTTATACTTGTTAAATTCTTATCAAAATATTAGAAATGTTAAACGGCCAACTTGACAATAGTGACTTGGGTTTACCTCGCTTCATTATTTTTATGGGGTTAGCTTGAGCCCAATATTTTTGGGCTTGTGACCTCGCTGACTTGACTTGTACGAATATTCAATTCGATTTGGGCTTAGTATCTCATAAGATGACATGCCAACAATAAGTTTTTGTTCATTGTGTGCATCAAGAGCTATGAATCCTTCTACCCGAAAGTTCCATCAATGGCAATGATTCCCCATGCAAGGGCTACACTTATAACAATTGCTTCTATATCTGCTTATTCTGTAATAGTTCTATTTTAGTATTTGACTACAATAAAAAATGGCTTAATTTGAGGGTTCTTATAAAGACTCTACCACACAAAATAACCTCAAATACTATCCAGATAATAACCCAAAACATGATTGGTACAATTTTACAAGTTTTTGCAAGACAATTTATATCTCGTACTCTAAAAATCATAATCACTTTAAAATATTATAAATATATAAATAAATATGTATCTCATATATAATTATTGGAGTTTGAATACAAAATATTAAGTAATTTTTATAATTTTAAATATTTATAAAATTTAATACTACTTTGAAAAGTGAAATAGAAAACTATTGAAAGTTTTAATTTTCAAAATTTCAACTTTTACATTTTTAATTCTTTTTACATCTTAAATATTAATTAAATAAACATATTTTTTAAATTATTTTCAAATTGTTTTAAAAATACATTTGCTTGGTAGACTTTTGCTGAGGCTCGACTCGTTAAGGTTTGCAATCTTGACCCCATCTTAGTTTGGGAGCCCGACAAGTCGACCTAGCTCAACCCACTCAAGGTGAGTTGAGGTGGGTCTTATTTTTCATAAAAAATGAACCAAACCCAACTTAACTCATCTCTTTTAAGGTTGATGGGAAGCTCGACCCATTTAAAATTCCTATAAAATGGTAAAGGATTAATTTTAGTTTGACGGCCAAAAATGACTTGTCAAAATTTGTTATCAAAGTTATTTTTTATATTAAAAATAATTCCCCCACATTTTGCCATCCAAACATTGAAAAAATGGTATAAAATATTGATAAGTTTAAAATACATAGAGATCAAAGTCAATATAGTAGGTTGGGTTAGGAGGGTTATGAAAAAATATAAATTATTTTTTAAAAGTCAATAAGAAACTATGAAACTGATTCAGACTATTATGTATAGTGTCCCTCAAAATTGATTTTATCCATTTTAGTTAAAAGATCACTAAAAGTTATAGATGCTATTTACTATCATTAATATTTCATAAAAAGCAAAACATTACTGGTTTGAACCTTTTCATTATATTATAATGTAATTATTTTTGCTTATTTAAATAATAATTAATTAATCTCCACTTATAGTGAATACTTTGTCATCAGTATCAGTAGTCAATCAAAACCACACGAAGAAGAAGCCTCTTGACTTTTCATAGTGAATACTTTTCATTATATTATATTTTGTTTTTTGAGTTCAAATTATTATGCTTAAGAATGTGGGGCCAATCTCAAAATAGGTCAAGAAAAAAGAAGCTTAAAAAGTGAGGCCCTAGAGACCTTCTTGACATATTTGTCCGTGACAGACCATCTTGGAGGTGTCTCCTCAACTCCCATAAATATAGCATTTGGGGGACACTCTAGATTATATTCCATAAAAAATGTATTAACTCACATTTGAGATATCTGTCAAAACATTAGGAATAAATAACTTTGAAAGACGCGAATGCACATGCGCCTATTAATCTTATCTTTTATAGGTAGGGAATCATCATTCTAATTGAGGTATGTATGTAAAAACTCTTACTTAAACTATCTAAATACTTCTCTCTTTTTGGGTTAAGAATAACTTAAGAACAAGAGGATCTCCATTAATTGGAGAGACCCTGTGTCCCTAATTTTCTTTCATTTTATTGATCTCCTTAATATTAAAAACTCAAGAAACTCTCAAACATCTATAAATCTATTATTATATTTTGACAACAATACAAAAAATTAAAGTTAATTAAGCTTCACTAAATACTACGTACATTAATGCAACATAATTAAAGGCTCAAGATTATTAAGTGCCATTTTGTTTTTATTTATAAAATTTTAAAAACAAAAACAAAATTATAGTCAAATGAACTCTAAAAAAGTTTTTTTTTTTTTTTTTTTACCTTTTTAATGATGCTACCATTTGTAATGTTAGAAAGTTTACCTCACTTTTGACACCAACTTCTTAGTTTTTTACTTTGTTGTTTATGAAAATGAAAACATTCTTTGATCCAAAAAGAATGGAATTGATTGACAAAATCAACAAGTTTTGGATTTTTTAGTCAATTTTAAAAAATCAAAAGTAGTTGGGTTTTTGAAAGCGATGGAGAACCAATGATTTTTGGATTCCAAAATTGATTGAAGAACCCGATTTTTAGGTTCTTTGATCAATTATGAAGAACCTAGATTTAAGAGATAGAAAGAAGTAGGGAGAAGACATCGGTGCCACAACCATTACCATCGTTGAAGAAGGTTTAATTGCCATTATTTAACGAAAGGTCATTATTCTTAAACTAGAAGGTGGTCCTTATAATAATGCCAAAGATCATGGCTAGTTGGTGTTTATTTACTCACAATCAAGTAAAATGCTTGAAAAATAAAAATAAAAAAACAATTTTTTGCCTTTCTTTTAAGTATAGTGAATGAGATACAACATAAATTTTATATGAATACATATATATATAACACAACGAATATTCGATCAGAAGAAAGAATAAAATTAATGATGAGATTATTTGAAATAACATCATAATAACTTATATTAATGACAAGATACGTGAAATATGATTAACATGAATTGATTATCTAATAATAAGAGATCTTTTATGAGAAGACTAAATAAAATGGAGAAACCTTTAACACAATAGATACAAGAAGATCAATTAAATAACCAACTTAATAAAAAAAAACTTAACATATTTGATCAAAAACTTTTATACACGATATGAGTTACAAAGAAAAATTTTACAAAAAATATGAATATAAATAAAAATAATTAACTTATTATAATTGACATAATCAATCTTATTTAAAGAGATTAAAATTTAATATATTATTCCAATTAACATTAAAGTTTATTGCTTTGGTCAAGAAACCCCTTCTGGTCGATAGAATGAAAAGTCATAAATGAAAGATCCCCCTTTGAATGTAGGTAATATAATTAATAGGTTTAGGAAAAAAATGTTTGAAAGTGAAGTTTTGTATCATAAGTAGCATTTGTTAAAATGAGCAAGATAAGAGAGTATCAAGATAAGTCTGAAATGGTTTTCGGACCAAGATATGGAATGATCAAGATAAAGTTAGGAAATATTATTTCAAGATTTTTATTAAGTTGTTTGTTAAAATTTTTAAAATGCACTAGAGGACACAAATATAATTTTTTTCTTATCTATAAAAATCAAGATATACTTATCTTGAGGGGAGGAGAGATAAGCGTATATTAAAAGATTAAAATAAGAGGTCATTAATGATTTTTCTAAGAATAGTTAAATAAACTTAACAAACATGTTAGAAAGGATAAAAGTCCAGGTTGCATTCCATATCTTGACTTTTCTAACTCTTTTCTTGATTAACAAACGCCTCCTAAATGGATTAGAAAAGTTGGTTCCTCAAACTCGGATAAGATTTAGTAAATTTTATTTAGTAGTTAATTTTTAATATTTCTTATTTACTAGACTAACTAAAAGTGATGGGTAACGTCGACTTCGTTAAATTTAAAATTATTGAATTATAATAGATTCACGTATATTGACATTTTTGTTTTGATGGAGTCAATGCAATATAAATCTGCAGTTATAGTTTTAAGTCTGAGTCACTTTCTAGAAGTTAAGTTATGATATAATCAATCACAACTTCCAAATCAGCCTTTAACAAACCTCAATATGATTAGACTTTTGGGTTGAGGTTTTCAAATAATTAATTAAAAAATCTCTTATCTTGTGGCCTTTTCTAACCTGATTGTGAAGTTTTAACACATGGAAACATTGCTATTTTTATTTTACAAGGTTAGAACAAGATTAAAGAATTATCAAGCAAAGAGAACAAATCGAGAGAGTTAAAAATTGACTAATTAGGATCACTTTGTCACAAAATTATGTGAAATGGAGAGATCATGGTAGTTTGTATCAATCCATCTATTGGGCTTTATACATCCTAGAAATGTCATAATTTATATCATTGGACTAGGGATGACAATTCATAGAGATTGGATGAATTGAGTGTTTGTTTTCATGTACCTATACTTGTATTCTTTTTTTAGTTTCGTTTCTATAATATCAGATACAGAATTTTATAGATTTAGAGACAATATTTGAGTGTGTCTAAATATTTATATTCATAATTGTATGATAACGATAGGGCAATTGATCTGTTATCAACTTATATTAAAAAATTTATTAATTTATTTCTTATATCAAAGTCTTAATTGAATGCATGTGTGGTTATTTTGATTTTAGGGTTCTAATTAATTGTTGTTGAATATTGATTTTTTATTTGATCAAATTAGATTTATTGTGGACCATTATCTAGATCTATATTATTATAAGTAATTAAAGAGGACATGTGAATTATCAAGATACCTTTCATATTATTTGTTTAAAGAAAAAATTAAACATGATCATCAAAATTTGATCTCATGATGACATTATAGTATAAAATATTTAATTTTACCACTTTACTAACTTTAACATTTATCTAAATTTTACTTAAAAAAAATATAAAAACTAGATCACAACCATCAATTGTCATCCAATAAATCTTTATTTAAAATATTTTATTTTTTTACTTGCATATGCATAGCACATGTTGCTAAATACCATGCCTTAGTGTTAATTATATACCCTTTATAAAACTCGGTTAAAAAAATTAACTATGTTAATAAAATTTAAATTTATGATATTTAAATAATAATTAATTTTATAAATTAATAATTTTATTATTATATCAAGATTCATTTATTTAAAATAAATTAAAAAGTAAATTGTAACTGTCATCAAGTGTCATCCAATGAACTTTATTAATTAATTTTTTTACACGTATATTGCACAAACAATTCCTCTAATATATGCTGATTAAAACATGTTAGGTAGGGAATTATGTGGGCATTTTTTTAGTCTACAATAAAAATTTGAATTTATATCCCTTTAGATGAATGAATTTATAATAGCTACTTATTGAATTGAGTAATGTCATCCTTACTCAATTGAATTTTTTTTGTAAGGTTTATAGCCATAAAGTGACCTACAAGTCTCACCGTAAGTTTAGAATTTCTTAAATCATAATGCGTTCTCTTTTAATTAAACTTTCATAAATATATAGGGAGTTATTAAACGGGAATATATTCATTATAACTTAAATATAGGATAACAAATGCAATAGAAAGTTTCGTTGTGGCGCCACACTCAATTCACCAATTCATTCACATAAAATTCATAATTTACATTACATAGCTAGATTCATACATATATCTTAGTTATCAAAATTCATTGAGTTCTCTCTTGTTTGAGTTGTCATTTGAATCAATTTTATTTTATTATTTTAATTAATTAGTTTAATCAAATTCCCAATATTTAATAGGTTTAACTTAAGATAAGTGATTCTATAATTTTAATAGTTAAATAGGTTAATTCATGAGAAATTGATACTTAGATTCTTGACCAACTAGTATACTTGTTAGATTTTGAATGATCAAGTTTTTACACCGTTATCGGGATAAATTTTTTTAAAACAATGTTATTATTATATATTAAGACTAATCTTTCCTACCTCTCATCCTTTTCGTCGACAAACTAAGATGTTATTTTTTATTACTTAATTACTTAATGCATAGAAATAATTTAAAATATTGCAGTTGTTATTTTTAGTTTTTTTGGCTTTTTGCTTATACTAATGCTAGATTTATTTGTTATCAAGTTTTTTTTTTTTTAAATAAGAGAGACATGTATAAATAGAAATAAAATGTCTATATAGAACACAAACTAGGACATACCTTAGTGTACAAGATCACATAAGTGAAGCACACATTCAAGATTCACATAAGACTGGATTTAAAAACATAGCATAAACAACACCGGAGCCACATAAAATGGAAAGAAAAAACCAGCTCATGATGAAATCATCTCCAGGGCCAAAGGCGCTCGAATGCACGTCTTCCAGATGAACGTGAAGACCAGGAAAAAGCGACGAAACTGAAGGCAGGTGTGGAAGAGCCACCCAACTGGCAATGTGAACAGAGTGACATACTAGGACTGGAGGGATGAATAAGTGTCACCAAGTGACCCCAGGAAACATACTGGAACAAGCACTTAGGGCCCCAACCATCAAATCATAGCCCAACTCAGGAGTTACCGTTTTACTATAGAGAGACACAGGGGTTCTGTTCGCTCCAAGTTACTAAGTATGTCGTCATACTATTTGACTATGGAGGCACACAGGGGGTCTGCTGGCTCCAAGTTATCAAGTAGATGACCACTTGAGCAGGCAAAAAAAATGGCCGCAAAGCCACTCTATATGATATCATGTACAAAGTAAAATCTATAGGATTGGAGGAAACACCATGATTTTTTTTTCCTTGTAAATAAGCACAAAACACATGATATATACCAACAATTAAAATGAAAGGAGACAATCCTCACAGCATATATACAAAAAGAGAATTTGCGAGAGGAAGCGGCCAAGAGCCGTAATGCAAATAAAAGGCCACCACTTTTGTATTTTTAGACTTTTGACACGAATACTAATATTTTACTATGAAAATACCTAATTATTCTTCTAAAAAATATAAAGAGCACAAAGATCACACATATAACACCTCCTTAGACATTAAGAATGACCAAGTTTGCCACATTGCATTTCTAGACTTAACAAGACCCATTTAAGTTTAAAAAATGTTAAATAAGTTATTTTACTTTAGACTCAAAGCCCCTTATAACATTATCAAATACCATTTAAATTAATGATGTCAACTCTATTTTCAATCAAAATAAATCTCACTTAGTCTTAAAAGGCTCAACCAAACCCTAATTTGAAGAATCACACATTTGTGTATGGTTTATATCTTCGAAAAAGATAATAAATTATTTAGTTCATTTTAAAATATAACGAGTAATTTGATTGTAAAATTAAAATACAATAACTTATTTTTTAACGCTACTTTGTAAGTATCAAATGAGAATTTCATCTCGTTCGACTCAAGATATTTGTATTTATATAAAAAAGAAAAAGAAAATACATGATAACGTACGCCGTTTGAGGGAAGAAGAACGTGAAAATTCAATTTTGAATTTCCCTAAAAGCTTCCTTTTTCTTCTTCTTTTTGTCCTCTTGCGAAACAGAAAGGCACTTTGGGGGGTGCACGTGTGAGTGCGAAGTTCGATGCGTGGAGTTGTCGATGGTAATATCGCCGAACGGCCAAGGGTTTTTTCGCCATTTCGCGCACAAAAGAAAGAATAAGCCTTGTCGGCCGTAGGTTGTTTTCCTCCCGTTCCAAGCCACAGCCTCTCTCCATTTCTGGTTTCACCGAGAGATAGAGAGGAGGGGAGAGAGATAAAGGGAGGGAACTGGAAGTCTGAAACCACTTTCTCTGAAGATTTAGCAGAGATCAGAAAGAGAAAGATGGAAGATTGAGAGACGTATATAGATATATTTATATATGTGAATGTATAGACGGTGAAGAAGAAGATGGAGGAGACGGCAGCTGTTTCAGTACCGGTTATGGGTTCTGTAAGGCAAGTTGTTAATGTTGAAGCGGTGGAAGAAGAAAGGAAGCCTCTTCTTGGGTTCCTGGCTTCCAGCAAAGGAGATGATCCGCTGCAGCAATATCACCATCAACATCAACACCAACTACTGCTGCAACAACATATGCAGCAAAGCCAGCTTGGACTGGTTCAAAATCACGGTGTTTCTTCATCTTCATCATCCGCCATTGCGGCTGCCAACTTCATGTAATGATTTGCGCTCGTGAGTTGATTAATCAATTACACCTAAATTTTAGGTACTTTTGGTGCGGTTTTAATTTGCTTTTTGTGGGTCTGAACAGGAGCAAAGATACCGCAGCCTATGATTTGAGTGACTTGGATCAAGCCCTCTTTCTTTATTTCAGCGGACAGGACGTCTCGTCTGTGCAAGACCAAAAGCGTAATTCTCTCTCTCTCTCTCTCTCTCTCTCTCCCTGTATCTATCTATCCATGATCCATCTATATGTGTGTGTGTTCAAGTTATAATTCACTTTGATGAACAGGTATTTTCAACAGATTATATCTGCAAGGTAACTTATTTGACCAATTCCCTTGCAGAAGGAAGACTTCAAAGTTTCCAAATTTCCCCCTTCCTTCGACTGTTTAATGTTAAAATTTGTTTTGGAGTTTATCCACAAACTCCTGATCATGAATTTCTGACTCTGAAAAGGGTGCGAACTGGGGGATTCGTTTTCTCAGCTTTTTCGATGTTGGGATTCTCTCTCTCTCTCTCTCTCTCTCTCTTAATGCTTTGTGAGAATTCATTCATTTTTTCAGCGAGTTATGCGATGAGCCCTCCAACTTTGAACATTTTCCCTTCTCAGCCGATGCACACTGAGCCATCGCCAACCAAGGTACACACACACACATATCATATCTAGCTAGCTAGCCAACAGTTTCTTCTTCCTCTCTGGCTTGAAAATTAGTGTGTTATTACGACATAATTTCACAAGTAATTTGTTTCTTGTTCTTTACAGGCAACTGTTGGATTAGTTTCCCCATCAACCAACACTGGTTCAAAGAGGTGTTCTGATCAGCCGCCGGCCGACCTTTCCGATCCCAAAAATAACGTCGCCCCGTCGCCTGATCCACCAGCTAAAACTATGAAGGTTGCAATTTTATACACATGCACACATACACACACACACACACAGTATGCATAAGAAGAGGGATTAATTAATTTCTGTGCCTTACCATTATAAATGTTTGGTTGGATTCTTGTTGCTTCCATTGTTTGTGGCAGCCTGAAGGTACCCCCAAAGGCCCAACATCAAGCTCAGAGCAGGAAAGACCCAAAACACCAGATCCCAAGGTACCTAAATAGCTCGAACTGCGCACAATCACACACAGAAATCAAGAGAAATAAGAGATATCGGATAGATGTGCTTACGTCCACAATCCTACAGCAGTGGACAATTATACGTTTTTCTTGATTGCTCCGTGCCATTATACGCTATCGATTCTAAAAACAGCCATAGAGTTGATCTTCTAACATCTGTTCGACGTGATTATTTTTGAGCAGACATTGAGGAGGCTTGCTCAGAATAGAGAGGCGGCTAGGAAAAGCAGGCTCAGGAAGAAGGCAAGTTCATCCATAGGGAACAAATTAACAAGAGTGAAGGATTAGTCTATCCATTAATTGTTGATCATCTTGTAATTAATTAATTAATTTCTTAATTATCTCCATTAAATGCTGCAGGCTTATGTTCAGCAACTGGAGTCAAGTAGGCTCAAGCTCGCTCAACTTGAACAAGAACTGCAAAGGGCCAGATCACTTCACGTATACATATATATATATATATATACACGTCATATATATAAATACATAGTCATGGAAATACTGATCTCTAATATTAAGATTTGGGTTTTGCTTTAGGGGTGCTATGTTGGTGTTGGTGACCATGGCATACCCCTCGTTAATAATATATCCCCAGGTACTAATGTATACAATATTATCCGGGCTCTCGGATGGTCATGATGAAATAATCGTCTTGTACATTGTCTTACGCTTGCTTTGCAATGTGTTAAAACATGTAGTTGCTGGAGTTTTCGACATGGAGTACGGGAAGTGGATGGAGCAGCACCACAGGCTGATGTGGGAGCTGCGGGCGGCCATGGAAGAGCAGATACCGGAGAATGAGCTTCGGGTTCTAGTGGACAACTGCTTGGCACACTTCGATGAGATGATGAACCTGAAGAGCTTGCTGGCCAAGGCCGACGTCTTCCACCTCGTCTCCGGCAGCTGGAAGTCTCCCGCCGAGCGCTGCTTCATGTGGCTCGGCGGCTTCCGCCCCTCCAACCTCCTCAAGGTACCCACCAAAACCCTAGCTTTGCTCCACATTTATACTATTTATGTGTAAAAACTTGGGTAGGCACATGGGTTTCATTTATCTTGTAAGTGCTAGATAATTTGGATATCACTTGTTAAAATTGAATCTCGCTTATTATGCCTTAGTAATACGAGAGATTATGTAATTAATTAAGTCATAGTGTCCCTTTGAGTACGTGTACTTTGTTATCCCAATTCAAATTAAGATAAATATATAATTAATTTTTATACTTAATTCAAAACCGAGTAAGATTATCTATCCAAGAGGTGCCATTGTGAGTTTAGGTGTATTGAGATTTCAGAGTTGATAATTCATGCATTGTATCAAGTTAAGCAACTTTTAACATGAAGAATAATAATGGTGTTGGTGGGGTGTTGTTAATTAGATTGTTGTGAACCAAATGGGGGAGTTGACGCAGCAACAGCTGCTTGGAGTGTATGGCCTGCAACAGTCAGCACAAGAGGGAGAAGAAGCACTGTCTCAAGGCATGGAAGCTCTGTATCAAGCTCTCTCAGACACCATCTCTTCTGATGCACTCAACAACCCTACCAACGTGGCTGACTACATGAACCAGATGGCCCTGGCCATTGACAAGCTCTCCACCATTGAAGCTTTCGTCCAACAGGTACATACACTAATTGATCTCTCTGTTCGATTATCGTTCCTTTTGGTGTGGTTTTGGTCGAAAGCTTTTGAAAACTTTACAAAACTATTCTTATTCTTGTAAATATAACGGGAGATAGATGACTAGAGAGTTAAAATTCATATACATAATTAACTTCAAACAGACATTAAACGAGGCTAAAGTTCGTTCAGAGACAAATGCATGGAGACCTAATTCAAACTTTATGTTGTTTTAGTCGAAAACATACGTGTATAAGAACATCCATCCCTCTAGAATGTTGCTTATCATATGGCTAAATTTATTTATCTTTAATTTCACAAAATCTTCACTCATAATATGATATAATTAAAACATATTTAAATGTCTTGGTGACCCAAATATTTGTTTTAGTTAAGTTATTTGGTGACCAAAATTGTTAATGGCTTTCAATCACTTTCCATGACATATATATGTGCATATATTACATAATCTGGTTTGCTTATTGGTAACACTTTAATAAAGAGCCAGGAAAACAATGTTCATATAATTTAATTTAATTGGATTTTTTGAAATGAATTTTGAAATTTCACTCTTATAGTACATTTAATTTAATGCTTCATTTCATAACCTAAAGCCAAAAAAAAACCCCTAGGTTTATACATACATATATATGTGTATAAATGTATGGATATGGTTTAATTAATTATAAGGTATATAACAGCATGGCTGGGTACGTACTTGCAGGCTGATAATCTGAGGCAACAAATAGTTCATCGGCTGCACCAAATCCTGACGACCCGACAAGCGGCGATATGTCTTCTGGCAATGGCCGAGTACTTCCATCGCCTCCGAGCTCTCAGCTCACTCTGGTTGGCTCGCCCGCGACAACCTTAATTTCATCATATCATATCATATATAGACTCTCTCTCTCTCTCTCTCTCTCTCTCTCTCTCTCTCTCTCTCTCTCTCTCTCTCTCTCTCGTACTTCTTCTTCCTTATGGCTCGTTTGATTTTGCGCATATATATACATATATGGATTGTGCATAGGGATAGACTAGACGAAAGTAAATGATGATTGAAGTTTCTCTCTCTCTCTCTCTCTCTCTCTCTCTCTTTCGTAGTTGAATTAAGAATTTAGTCAGTAATATGATAACTTAGAGTGATAACGTAGTTGAAGGGAAGGTCTCTGTGCGAGTTTTATAACCCTCAATGTTATCTTTTGGTAGAACCCGACATGATCTCTTGTCGTTATTTATTGAATTTAAGTGGTGAAAGGGTGAATGGTGTCGTCGTCGATCGATGGCCAACGAGAGTATGACTCGATTTCTCAAACGTATCACGATTGTGTGTCATGTGAATTCTAAAAACGATTGCCAGTCGTAATGTTTAACCTAAAGAGATGCATGGTGCGAGAGCTAGAACAGAATATCATACTCAAACGAGAATCTTTTAATCTCGTATTGTACGTGTTGCACCTTTTTATGCATAGTCTAGCAAAAATGGAAGAAACACTCTTATATGAACTGCTCTAAAAGAAAAAAAATAATTAAATGTTTTATTAATTAGATCATTTGAGAAACACTTTTAAGTATTGTTATATATATATATATGTTTGTTTGGTTAATAATTATAAAGTAATTTACCGTAGATTAGTATGTATTGAATTCACCGTAGCTTGCAGAGTATATATATTAGAATGAATAAATATTCACGATAATATTATTATACCTAAATGATATTAAGTTTTCCCATGCTCTATAAGCCCACAATTCTATTAGAGATAGTGTTCATCGTGACTTAAATTGTGGCAATTACCGATAGGGGAAAGTAGAAATTCAGTTTAATCGAATTTACTGAACTGGATCAACTAAACTTATTAGTTCAGTTCATTTATTTTTTTACAATGGTTCAGTTCAATTATAGTTTTTAGAAAGTTTGGTTTTTAATTTTTAATTAGATTTTTTTGTTGAAATAATTGAACTAACCGAACCAACCGAAATATAAAATGACGTTTTTTTAAATCTTTTCTTGAGTTGGTGCTTGAAATTGATAATTAGTTTTCAAATTTTTTTTTTGTCAATATGTTAGTTCGGTTTCTTCGGTCTATTGATTTTTTTTGGATTTTCTATGTTAGTTCGATTAGTTCAGTTAGCAGTTCGTTTGATTATTTGGTTCAATTAATCGATTTGGTTCGATTGTATTTCCCAATTTTGTTAATTTGGTTAGTTGGTTTTAATCGATCCGGTAACTTAACTGACGATTTAAACACCCCTAATTAATTAATGACATTCAATCATGAATATTATTTCTTGCAGTTGATAATATTTCAACTCAAAGTAATCGCTAGAAAAGCCCTATCTTACTTTCAATTGTAATCTACCAATCAAACAAATTGTCAAACAAATCCTATAAACTACATATCTCTAGACATCCAAATGTAATATTTTTGATAATAATATAAATGTACAATATATTAATGCATGAATATTGACGTTCTCATGAATATAATTTTTATTACTAAAAAAGCACTAAACTAATCCAAAAGAATGAAAAAATGAATAAAACAAATCACTTACATCACAAGTGAATTTATTCATTAATTACATATTCGAATGACAGTTGCTATATATATATATATAATATTAGAGGAATTGATAGTTCACTGGGTATCATTATATCTTATCAGGTAGCTAGCAATTGATCTTTCCCAAGATGATTAAAAAGCCATGTTGACAAACTCAACTATATATTAATTAATTAATTAAACTAAGAGTTTTATTAAGTCTGCCCATGCATGTATCTAGCTAGCCAGGCTCCTATCATTCTAGAAATAGCAGCTGAATGTTTGAATAGGAAAATGGTTAGGTAAACACTTTTACTTAGAATAGGCTGAGTCGTTGGCCCCAGTGCATGTATCTAATTAGGACAGTTCAAACTTAATCATCATCAACTCATATATATATATATATATATATATAGTTCTTAATTAATCAATCTTCTAATTAATTTGTAGTGGCTGCTAATCGGCTAATCCTCACAAGTGTTTTATAGGATGGCTTATGAAATTTCTCCTTCAAAATACATATTTTAATTTTTGTACTTATATATATTTTTTTATTTAAAAACTCGAAGTATTTGTTATTTCAATTATACTATTAAATTATGTTTATTATACTATTAAGCATAATTTAGGAATATAATTAAAATAACAAAAAAAATTAAGAATGTAATTGACTCAAAATTATATAGTTTATGAACATAATTAAAATAATAAAAAAATTAAATATTTAACTAAAAAAATATACAAATACAGTGACTAAAACATGTATTTTGTCATTTCTTTTTTCTCTTGTCTTTTAACTCTTTTACAAGATAAATAATGGATATATATATATATATATCCATTATTTCTAATGTTGGTCATGGGATAGAAATGTATTTCTAAATCGAAAATTCGTTTTTAATATTATAAATTAGACTGAAAATGTCTCTAAAATTATAAAAACAGTCTAAAAATATTTTTCTTTTGTGTTTCTTGACATTTCAAAATAGGAAACGTCTCAAAATTACCAAAGTAACACCGTTTTGGTGTTTCATGCCTCAGGCTAGAATTAAAAGTGACATTAATGATAGTCAAACACACTTTTAATTTGTTTTTATTTTTCTTTTTTCTTTTTGGGCCAGAAACTTAGTTTGATTGATTTTATTGTGGCTTTTAGTTATGAAACACATTTATATTTAAAAATAAATCAATAATATTTCAACCATTTTTTGTTTTTTAAAATATAAATACAGTTTTAAGTTTAGGTTGTACATAAATAAAAACAAGAAATGGATACGAGACGAAATTGAAATAAAAAAAATGTTATTTTTTAATTATGTAAGAAATGAAAATGAGAGAAAATATGTAAATTAAAAAAATATGAATTTTTTTATAAATATAATTTTTAATATAAAAAAATATAAAAAATAATTATTCAATTTAAAAATAAACATAAATTCTATAATATATTTAAACACATTCTGGAAACAAATTCCTAAAAAAAATTAAAAATTTTATGTTAGAGACAAAAAAAATTTCATCTCTATTTGTAAATCGATATTTTTCTAATATTATGAAACAATCACAAAATATTTATGAAATTGTAAAAATAGTCTAAAAATAATTTTTAATATTTCAAAAATAGAAACGTTTTGGAACACTGAAATGACACTCCCGAAAAGTTTTCGTGTATCATAGTATATATATGTGTATATATATATATTTAATTTTTATATTTATTTATGTATTTAATTTAATTTCATACACACTTATTCAAATCATTCATATAATTCTAAATTTTTTCAAATTAAATTTAAATTTATTTTTTTAACTTTTAAATATTTTAAAAATATTTGAGGTGTTAGATAAGGCTGATTCCTCGTAAAAAAATGTCAGTTTAACCCCTTATTGTAAAGAGTCAATTTTTGGAATTAATTATTAAATTGACTATTTATTTATTATTTATAATTGTTTCCAAGATTTAATTCTCCAATGCTATGTCTTATTTGATTTTGTTGTCAATTTTCAGTGTTTATTTTTATTTAACTTAAAATAATTTTTATTTTAAACATAAAAAATAAATGCTGCATTTAACAGAATTTTAAAAATAAAAATTAAAAATGATGTTTCTTATAAAAAAAAATAATACTTCAGTCAATAGAATCAATCATAAAAAAATAGATCATGAGTTTTATTACATAATTAAAAATATGAAAAAAAAACTTTATTATTTTACAAAAATATTAGTCTCTTAAAAATATTATGATTCGTCACTAAAAGTTTTTTTTTTTTAAGAGATTACTGGCTAAAAGTTGAGTTGACGAAGTTGACATGTTTGATTAATGGTAGATTAAAATAGTGAGAGATTAAATTTTTTTATCAAATTAAAAATGAGACTTTTGAATAAATTTAAAATCTTATCCTAATAGGTGAAGTGATTTTCACATTTGATACCGAGATTAACTTGATCGTTGGATAATATGTAAAGAGATCGAGTCTTGTTCTTATAGGTCAAGCAAGTTTTAAATAAATTTAAAAATAATTATTAAATATGATTAGTTTTAGACAAATTTATTGATGTTTGACTCTGACTATTATTATGTTATAAACTTATAAATAATTGTACATTCAATTCAATAAAATATATAATGGGCCATTTTGTTGCAATTTAAAAGCTGCAATTTTTAACTTTTAATTTTAAAAAAATGGGTATGTAGTGCTTGTTTTAATTTGTAGAATTCTATTTTATAATTTCTACTATCTTTTAGAAGGGGTAGGAGTTAACTTTTTCAAAGTTGGGGTACCCTATCTTCTACAACTTCTGATTAAATAGTTATATTTTTGTAATAATTTTGCCCCTATTTTTAACAAAGAATTACTCTTCTGTCTACGCAATCAAGGGTTTTTCTTTTCCACCGTCATCTCCATTTTCAGATCTCTTATTTTCTCTCGCCATCTCCTTTTCTCTCTATACACTAATTAATTTTTTTTATAATACTTGAAACTTATACATATACACTAATTAATTTTTAAATTATTATTCTATAACTATTAAGGGTATTATGGATAATTATACAAAAATAAGTTATTTTACAACTTATGATATTAAACACCATAACTATTTAAGTACAATTTTTGAAAAGTTATAACAAATAAGTTCACAACTTATTCTAAGTTTTAGAACTTATAATTTAAGAAATTAGAAACTATAATTTCTTTAATTAAGCTGCAACAAACTGGCCAATATAGTGAAATCAAATATATAATAAAATATATAAAATCTATATATAAATAGCATATTCAAAATATTTTTCAATTTTTTTGACAATTTCATCTTTTAAAAAAAACACAAAATAAATAAATGATAAAGTGAACTTTTTTTTTTAATAAAATAAATGATAAAATTCTCAAAACTCATAATTTTCCCGGTTTTAGGTAGCGGCTTGCTGCCTTCAGCTTCCGGGAAAGGAACGCTTTACCACAGCAACAGAAAGATGATCGGAAGACGGAGAAACCAGTCCCACGCTCGAAGATCCATCCGGCCCATCAGACTTTCAGGCGAGGCTTTCTTCAGATATATTTTACAGCTTTCAATTGGTATTAGTTTGGAAACACATTGCTCAGAATCCAGGTAGGTGGGTTGGACTGGGCCGGGCAAAATTAGGGGTGGGTTGGGCAAAATTAATAGTGGGCTACTACTAATAAAAAATTAAAACATTTACACTAAAATTTTTAATTTTTTTGTGAGTTGCCCTGGCTTCAGCCCAAGGCAACTCACTAGTAGATCCGCCACTGACATTGCTAATGTTCTTTGATTTACCGATGTGCGTGGAATTCTTTGGCTTCCCATCGGTGTCAGATCATTTCAATGAAAGTCGAATGATCTTGTGCTGCTTCTGCAAATTTCTGCAGTAAAACTGTTAAGACACATCATTTTCCACAATATTGTGTGAAGGGGTGGTCTTAGGAAAAATTTATAGTTTAACCCCTTATTCAATACCTTATTATAGTTTATCAGAATTTATAATTTTAATTTATTAATTATTTTTTTTTTAACTAAAGTAGTTAGATTTAGGTAAAAATTTAGCCTAACATGAATGAGGTCTGTTAAAAATTTTAGGCCAACATAAGCGTCAATGAGTGGCGGGCAAAGGCCCAGGCCCCACTGCGCCTACACTGGCTCTGCCCCATTTGTGTGACTCAAGTAATGTGAAACTGTTTCTTTTGGTGTGATTAAATAAGGTAGCTTATGTTGGTGATGTGAGGATATCGTGGTTGATTATGTTGGCTTTAGGCACTGAAGGAGGAGTATCTATGCCTCTTTTGGTGCTCCAGTTTCATGCTTGCCAAATTCTTGCCGCGTAAACTTTCCCACCTGGGCTGATTTGCTATTGGATGGTGTCCAACCATTCTAGTTCTGAATCTCTATTCCATTTCTCTTCTTTCAGTCTGTAGGCTGTTTTTCTGTTTTGATAATTGCTTGATATTCAATTCTCTTGCCTTAATCTTCAGTCTGTCCTCCATTACTTGTTGATATAAAGCTCCATGAATATTGTTCTATAAGTGAACTTGGCAGTGCTGTAATTTCCTTGCCAATAAGAGGGGAAGAATGAATGAGGAAGTGGTTGTCCTTTAACTATACATCTCCTGATATTGTTCCTCTTTTCATTTTCTTTAAGAAAAGGATGCGGGTAAGAGATGTACGTAATAAAGTTGGGTGGCTCCTATTGAGAATAAGATGTGTGAAACACAATTAAAATGATTTGGGCATGCAAAAAGAAAATCAATAGATGTTTAGTGAGAAAGTGGATGGAATAGAACAAATTTGTAGCAAGAGTAGATGAAGACCAAGATAAATTTGGTAGGAAATTCTTAGGCATGATAAGGATTATAATGATGTTACAAAAGATATGGTTATAGATAGTGATGATTGGCAAGCTAGTATCCATATAATAGACCCCGCCTAATGAGATTAAAGGCTTGGTGGTGGTGTTACTGAAATAAGTAATCCTGGAAAATAGGCAACATCAGATCTCAAGACTCCAGTAGTAAAAGTTCAGTTTACCGTTTCATGTCCTTGCAGAAAGATTCTCTGTTCATTATGCTACAGTCGTGTTATAAGAAGCTATTAGGCACATTGCTGCCATAACATCCCAGGAAAACCATTAAGGCACTCTGGTAGTAAAGAAAAGGCCAAAAAGCAGTGTGAATACTACACAAAAAAATGCTTAAAAGTGTAACCAAAATCAGGACAACTAATCCAAACAACTATAAACTCGTCCCATTATTCCCATTAGGCCAATTGGCACCCAGACCCTCATTCCCTTCCTCACAATAACCAACCCCCCTCTTCCAAAACTGGGAAAAAAAAAAAAAAGACAAACATTGAAGAAAACTTTAAAAAGCTAATACCTGGAAGGGCTTGTCAGTTCACGGGAACAAAGATATCAAAGATGGAGAATAGAACTAAAATTCTGAAACATCAGGAATCTGTGTGTTCTGTTCCTCGTTCAGAGCATGCTATCAGCTCTTGCAGGCAATCTCCTGAAGAAATTGCTGGGGACTGAAGGCATTTTGCTTCGAAATCTTGGATGGCGTAGTAAATATAAGCCAGCAACCAAAGCAACTATTTTGAAGGGTGTCACATAAAGTGTCACTGCTGCACAAAGACAGAAAACTATGAAGAGACTGGTTGCTCTTGGATCTCTCCAGCTGAGCAGAGCCTGGAACCTCTCTCCCTGCGTTGCCATATCTCCCACCACAGTTTGAATTCTACCTGCAACACTTCTTAGTCGATCATACCTCATCCGGGCTATATCTTGAGGTTTGGATGTTGGGAATGTGTCGAACTCTTCATCCAGTTCATCTGGATGCACTGCTTCTGCCCAAGAAAGTTTAGTATCCATGTGGGGGGGATGCCTTGGCCGGAACCGGAAATTCCATATCCCAATTAGAAACATGTAAAGGAAGATAGTTGGAAGTATCAATTCTGGGTAGCAGATCAATATGAAATATAGGACATGAACTAGAACTGAAGTGATTGGGTTCTTCCAGTGACAAACTTCACCAAGCCATTTGCTCATAGAGATCATGCCTGAAAATAGTGAAACAATTCGAAAGAAGTTTGCTTTGCTCCTTCTCATGCTCCACATGTGGGAATCCACATCTAGCATGTATTCAACAACTTCCTTCCTCAGTGGGGGCTCAGCTCGACCCAGCCTCACTGCCACAATGTTCATGGCCTGATATCTCAAACTATCTAATTGGTTTACAGTAAAGGGATGTAGATAGTGCATTTTTGGCAGTAAGGGTTGCCCATAGAGGTATATTATACTTGCTAAAGACAAGCAAGTGAACCTGAAGGCTAGTTGAAGTTCTCCCATCTTTTTAAGTCCCGATGGTTGTAGGACAAGGAGTGGATAAGAGTGGGTGTAGATACGATCAGTTTCCAAGGTTGATAGCCGGATTCTAACCTTTCCTATTCTGGAGTCCTTTACAGCTCCACCTGCAGCAGCTGGTTTCTCATTTCCTAAGTGGCAATTATCAAAAACTCCCAATGTGATCACTGTACAAGGGTCATAAACCTCCCAAGTATATTGCTCATTCCATTTTGGATTGAAGTTTTCAAGAATTGTTCTGGTTCTTATCCATTTTTGTCCATACTTAGCCACACAATAAGCATCTGTGGTTCCTCGGCCATCCTTTGTCTTCATTGGTAGAATCCCTTGTGCGCTTAAGATACCCACTTCAAGAATTCCGATAGGGTGTTTCCATAGCTGTCGAGCAGTGGGCCGTGTGTCACTTACGTACATAGTTGATTCATCTAGAACATGGTAAGCACCTTCAAGACAGACTCTGAGATGTACCCTGGTTGAAAACTTAAGCTCATTCCTCCTATCTCCTTCAAGCACACCAAAGCCAAACTTTTGAAGGTTGAACCAGCGAGTATGAATTGGCCGGTGATCCAATCGCCTTTCAAATTCAGTCAACACCAAGCTAACCGTTCCCACAACTTCATCTTTGGAAGGGCTTACTTTATTTTCAACTGTAAGCACAAGCTTCTCTTCAAAAGGCTCAGCTGCAACAAAGATAAGGTCTTCATTCCAGAATGGATTAGTTGTTCGTGTTGGGCATAACTTTGTCTTCAGTATCTGGTTTCCAACTTGAGCCTTTACAAAAACCTGTGGGAGCTGGCTTTTGTCTTGTGACTCCACATCTTGGGCTTCAATCACATTGACTCTGAGGTACCACAGTTTAGGAGAAACATAAACCTTTGATCTGACACTGTAAACACCTTCTCCCTGAACTGATGCAGCATCTGAATGCCATGCCTCTGGAAAAGCTTCATCAGCTTGTGTACCCATCCATACCGCAAGCATAATTTCTCCTTTGACCTTGTTCTCACCACGTCGGTTCTCAAGTCTATACCATTGAGGTGCTAAAGGGCTATCTGGTGGAACTCTGGTTGGCACTTCATTCAAGTCCAATACAACCTGTCCGACATGATCGTCCCTCCCCACAATCTCTCTATCTCTGATGAAAACTTCTAGAATCGAGGACTGGATCTTCTCTTTTGAGAATGAGAACACCTGGTTCCACTCAGGGTTTGTTCTCTTCTCAAAGTGTTGAGTTTTCCCTTTATAATTCCCGACTTTCACCTCTACATACGGGTCACAGCTTCCAGTTACTTGGTTTGTGGGGAGATCCTTGGCTTTCACAACTCTAACGTATAGATAATACATCTGTTCAACAAGATCATAAGTGCTTGTAGCCCTTTCACTGCTAATCCATCCTCCTCCACCACGTACCCCTCCATGTGGCCAGCGTTCTCCCAGCTTGGGGTGTGTGTCCTTCAATTTGTAGTCATCTTGGTGGTTTGATGTTCCTTGTGGATTCATGGTTGGATGTTAAATGAAGTTCCTCTGGCTTCGGGCTTTTTATTTGCTGAACTCTAGCACTACTGTTTTCTCTATGTTTTTGCTAGTGGAGCAACAATACAGCTTTGGCTGTGGGTGGTGTGGTAATGAAAGTACCAGTTTTCTGTGGGTTCAGTTGCTCTTTCAAAAGTAGCTGTTATAAGAAAAATAAGCTAGCTTACTGTGCCAAACAAATACATTTCATCCGAAATGATACAGATATAGACTCTGCATGAAAGGGAAGTACAAATAAAGGCTCTATACTACATTATGCCATTGACATATGGCAGTAACGGAAAGAGAAGAATCAAAACAGGCTTTTGTTTCTCGACTTTCATATAATCTTATCTCCTTTAGTTGACTAAGGTTGGTTCACGAATCATTACCTTCTGAAGAAAACTGCACTAGAGAAATCATCTTTTTTCATTGTAGTCTCTCTTTCTGGTGCCGCTACTCTCGAGGCTCTTGCAGTTTCGAGGTTGAAGATGAGCTTCTGGTCTTGTGGGGTGTTAAAGAGTTCAAGTTGGCTGGGAAATCTTTAAAGATTAGGGCATCAACTGATTCCGCCACCAGCTTCATGCACCTTTTTATATTCTGTTTCAGCCGTAAGGTTGTGGTGGGTTGCTAGAAGTTGGAGTCTATTCCTGTGAAACATCTTTTAATTATCAAACCATGAAGATGAAAAGGGACACCATTTTGATTGAGAAGCTGCAATTGTTCCAAGCATTGTGAAGCATCCAGAAAGCAACGCAATGGGAAAGACCATTTGCTTTGGTTATACGCGTTAACTACAGGTTGGGCCATTAGATTAGGTTTGAAACTATGGAAAAAACACTAGTGGCTTCGTTCCCAAATTCCTCTTTTATGTGAAAGACGATGATTCCCACTCAAGAGGACAAAGGTAGTCTTTTGAACTATTAAAATATTTGTCCTCCATGGCGGTGTTGTTTGGGCAAACTCTTTAACTTACCTGATTGCCCTTTTCTTCACAAGGTTGGATGGTTTTATAGTATTTAATGTGAGGTTATATTCTTGTCCTTCTGTTTAAACTGCATAATTTTGTTTTCGCCTTGTGTGGGCATTTATTTTTATCTTAATCTGCAGAGCTAATGGGAAGGGAAAGCAACCGAGATGGAGAAAAAGAATTTCCAAGGAGTAAAGCACTGCATTGGTGCTTAAAGAAAGCAAAAGTTCTGCACAAAACTTAAGGTGAATGACCATAGCTGTAAAGATGCTTTCCTCCTTTATTCTCCATCTTTATTCTCCTTTTAATTTATTTCAAACTTCATTACCTCCTCCACCATCCAGAATTAAACTTTTATTGGTGTTATTTCAGGGCTCGATTCCTTCAAGTATTTGGAATACAGATTGGCCGCGGATTAATCCAGGTAAATATCAAAGGTCCTTAAGTACTATACTGGTATTTGTTGCCACACTCGAAAAAATGTGTTGGTATGGTTGATTAAGTTTTAGCTAAAGTCTTATTGTTCATTAGTAATAATTACAAACAATCTTAAAAATAATTAAGATGATTATGCAGTGTTTTCAAGCAAGATGCAGATATCAGAGGTCGCCTGTAATTTGAGTCTTAGAAAATATAGCTTATTTTCTCATGCAAATGACATGTGGCATTATATATAATGACATGTGGCATTATATATATCTTGGTGCAAGTCTCTCCCATTTGTGGTACATATATGAGTTGATTCATACTGAGCTGAGTGGTATATATAGTGTTATGTTTTGTTCATATCTGCTAGTAAGTAGCTTATATTTGATAGTACATTGAGTATAGTAAGCCTTAATTCTATTTATTTATCAGCCCGAGAATCCTTCACGGCAGTTTGCCTTTTGTTGCTGGGGCAGGACTTTTCGCCCATCTCCTCCTCTCCCTCCCTTGCACGGTTGCACCATGTTTGGATCTAAGCCAGAAGCCTTTCTCTGCTCAATTTCTCCACCAACACACCTCACATCTACACATACAGATGATTGTCCCCAAATTTTTGTTTTAGACCTTCGTTTGTTTCTATGTAAATGTAAAATATTTTATATGAATATATATGTGCATCTATGTAAATGTACACAAACATATTCTTTATCTTATTTTTCAGTGTTTGATTAGCATATAAAAATATTTTTCAAAAATTAATTTTATGTATATATATGGGCGTGTGTATGTATGTATATACATTGTTTGTATATATACATACATGTATGTGTATGTACATATTCATGTACATGTATAAACATACATTCTAATGTGTGTTTTGGTGGAAGAAAAATAATTTATTAGTTTTAGCTTGAATATAAAAATAACTTATGAATTTTGATAATAGGAGCTGGCATGGTTGGATTTAGTCTAGTTTGAAATCATTTTGAAACCAAACCATTATATTATAGTTTGAAGAATTCAAACCATTTCAGCGGTGAAACTAAACAAAACTTAGGATGCATGAAAAACGGAAATGAGAAATGAATATGATACGAAATAAAAATGGGAAAATGATATTTTTTTTAAAAAAATAAGAAACAAAAATGTAGGGAAATAAAAAATATGAAGGATTTTTTTAAATATAGTTTTTAATATAAAAAGTTATATAAAATATAATTATTTAATCAAACATAAATATAAATTTCATAATGCATTCAAACAAATATAAACACAATAATTTTTTTTTTAATAATAGCAAATGCACAACACACAAAAATCAATCAAACCTATGGCGCCAAAACTTAAAAAAAATTATTTAGATCTCAAGAGTACATCAATAGAGCCATCAAGTTACCCAGACATACATATATTCATAAATATACTGACACACAGCTATATATAAATATATAAGCTAAAGTCATACTTAGCCCCTCTAACTTTCCTAATTTAATCATTTTACCCCTTGAATTGAGAAAGGCCTATTAGCTCCTTCAACTTTCCATTTAAGGTCTATTAAATATTTCAAAATTCAAAATCACCTCTGGACTGTACGTATGTGACACGTGCATTTATTTAATATTAAATTTTAGGCTAAAGTCATACTTAGCCCCTCTAGTTTTCCCAATTTAACTATTTTACCCCCTAGACTTGAGAAAGGGCCTATCAGCTCCCTCAACTTTCCATTTAAGGCCTATTAAACATTTCAAAATTCAAAATCTACACACGTATGTAACATGCACATTTATTTAATATTAAATTTTATATTAATATGATATATATTAATAAATTATAAATTATTATTTTATTATTAATACAATGTAAATATATTGATGTCTAATAAAATTTTATCTGTTAATAAATTGTATATTTTTATTTATTAAAATTTTACATTAATACAATATAAATATATATTTTGATGTCTAAATGATAAATTTTTATTATTAAATATTGATAAATTTATACACAATTATTTATTAAAATATTATATTAATACAAACATACACAGTGAACAATATGGTTGCATTGTATCATATTAATATAAAATTTAATATCAAATAAATACGCGTATCACATACATACAGTCCATATGTGATTTTGAATTTTGAAATGTTTAATAGGCTTTAAATGGAAAATTGAGGGGGCTAATAGGCCTCTTCTCAAGTTCAGGGGCCAAAATGGTTAAACTGAAAAAATTGGAGGGGGTAAGTATGACTTTAGCCTTAAATTTTATATTAATATGATATATATTAATAAATTATAAATTATTATTTTATTATTAATACAATGCAAATATATTGATTAATAAATTATATATTTTTATTTATTAAAATTTTATATTAATACAATATAAATATATATGTTGATGTCTAAATGATAAATTTTTATTATTAAATATTAATAAATTATACATAATTATTTATTAAAAATTTATATTAATACAAACATACACAATAAACAGTGTAGTCGCATTGTATCATATTAATATAAAATTTAATATTAAATAAATACATGTGTCACATAAGTATAGTCTAGACGTGATTTTGAATTTTGAAATATTTAATAAGCTTTAAATGAAAAGTTGAGGGGGCTGATAGGCCCTTCTCAAGTTCATAGGGCAAAATGGTTAAACTGGAAAAGTTGGAGGAGCTAAGTATGACTTTAGCCTCTATATATATATATATATATATATACTCATACATTTACGTTCATAGCTATATACATACATTCACAAAATATATATACATACATAATATATTCACAATCTACCCAAAAAAGAGTTAGGAACAGAAATATATACATATAGAGAAAATCGACGATTGTTGATCGAAGAGCCGAGAGTTGCAATCGCCAGTCGAAGCTGGATGGAACCTCTGTTGCATGGTGGAAGGTAGATGCTAGGGGATGGAATGACAGAATGTTGGACAAGAACGAGAAGATAGAAGGACAACGACAGTGGACAAAATGACGGACGATAATGAGAAGATGGAAGGACAATGGTAGTGGACGAAACGACGGACGACGAATGAGACCAGGAAGACAGCTACAATGGCAACGGATCTTTCAATTTTTTGCAAAATGAAGAAAGAAGAAGAGATTTAAGGTAAAAGTTTTTAGTTAGAAATATAAGAATTTCCAATACTGCGAAACGACCCCCCCGAAATATTTTTTGAAATGATGAAAACACACAAGAAACATTCTTTTTGTGTTTCTTGGCATTTTGGTTTAGGAAATGTTTTGGAACACTGAAGCGACACTGTTTTGGCATTTCCGTGCATTAGACAACAAAAATATAGAAGAGTTATACATAAATATTTTTAAAATAAATTATGCCGTTAGTCTTTGAATTTTATATTTTATAACAAATTGGCCATCGTACTTTTATTTTTCTTATTGTAACTATTAAATAAATAAATACATCTCAAATTTTTACAACTATAAATTCTTTTATAAATATATATATTTTTAAGTACGATTAGTGATTACTAATGGGATCATATTATTTTACATACAATTTATGTTTATATTTCATCATGCATTCTTAAAGAGTTCAAAAATAAGATTCTTTATTGTTTATCGAGAGCGTTTTTATTATTTTTGTTTCTTATTATTTTCTTTCTCTTCTCCTATAATATTTTATACAATTCAAAAATAAGAATACATGTTTATAAATTCTTTATTATTTTATACAAATTTGAATTGTTTGATAGGTGACCGAATCTTTAATTAAGTTTTGAGAATATTTTGGGTAATTTGGAGGCAGAAAGACACATACAACGAATTGTTTGATAGATTCCTATTAGCAGGTTGATAATTACAAAGTTCTTGATTTGACTTGGAGCTACTAATTAAGCCCTCTTTTGCAATGACAAGGGAGGGCATGATTAGCTGTTCCATGCTATGAAAAATAGGAATTTCCTGTTTTTTAAAATTAATTTACCATGGTATTATTTAGGTTTATGACTTCATGTTGGAGCTTGCTTCCTGCAACTGAGGAATGATAGATTAAATGTCTTGTAACTGTCATGAAGAGATGTTCTTATTTTGGGAAGGTTTCATTCTTGAGTCGAGAACTAAGCCTCTGGACAGGTCCTCTAGTGCTTGTGGTTAGTCCTTACAGGTCTCAATTATATGAATGCACTTGGGAGGCTCTCAGCAGTGCTCAGGAAGGAAGACTCTGTGATTTGGTTGCTTTAGGCATTGTGTTGTCCTTTCATAACGCTTGGCTTTTTCATGCTTTTGGAACAACACTACTACGACTTTATTTCCCACTTTTTCTTCCTTTATCTCGTTTATTGTTTTTATGAGCTGCTCTTCTATTATTTTCAGTTGTCTTTCTGATCTGTTTTTAAAGAAAAAACATTGGAGACTCTCAGCAGGCGTGAGGATTTTTGTTATTACTCAATTAATGATGCCAGTATCCTATTATGTCTTGGTTGTGTTGATCACAATGGTGGGAGGTTCTATTTAATTTCCTTGTTGCCTGTAATGAAGTAAGGCTCTCTATGTCCTTGTGGGGAGTGTAAGACTCAGAAGCATCCTCGCTTGGGAAGATCAAATAGTTTTTGGGAGGATGTGTCTCCTGAAGAGGGTATCCTACTCATGCTTTCAGCTCTCGGGGTGATGGTTCGTAATAACAATTTTTCTGTTCTTCCTCTAAGTAGACTATCATGATATAAGCTTAGCTGCTGGTCTGGAGGTGATTTGGTTGTGGGTTTCTGCTTGTAAAATGGGACAGTCACTCTGCTGGTTGCTGGTTGTAGAATGTGGTGTGTTCAGCCAGCACATAATTCTTCTCTACTTCTGCTCTTGCTGTAGTTGAGCAACTTCAGCACATAATTCTCGTCTATTTCTTTCTGTTTGATTTAGGACTGGTGTCCTTTAAGACTTAGTATTTTGGTTGTTTTCTGTTTCTTCAGTTGTCTAATGTCTCTTTCAATTGCCTTGTTCTTCACAAGGACTTTGCTTTATCATTAATAGGATTTGTTTCACGATGCCATTTGCACATAACATACTGATACGAGATCACTTCTCTTTAGGAAGCCTTTTGACCGAAGTTAGTAATGCCGTTCTCATTGTTTTTGCTTGTCTTCTACACACTTTCTGCAGGTGAAGAAGATTAAGATTGTACATGGGCCAGTTGAACTACTCCAGACAATGTATAAGCCATTTCTAGGACAACATGTAGCCAAAAATTTGCTGAGATTCTGAGGTTAGTTCGGATGCTAACTTCTCTACCCATGGCTGCCGTTCTCATTTGCTCATTAATTGATCTAATGGCTTGGGGATGAATTATACTGCAAATGTAGAAAGATGCACCTTCTGTATACATAATCTGACCATGTACGATTGAAGTAATGCTAACACGGGCAGCAGCAGGTTGCTTAGTTGCATAGGTATTTGGTATTCGACATTTTTAGATGATCTTCACTAATAGAACAAACATGTTTCGAGTGAGAGGGATGCTTAATTTCTGGGGGCAATTCCGGACAGTATTTAGTCAATTCAGGTAACTTTGGCACCGTAGTCTTTGTTTCCTTAATTGAAAACCAGTGGAGGATCATGCTCGATGTACTCTATTTCTCTCTCTAGCCCCTTCAGTTTCAGAAAATGCAGTTTGTTTATCCTCAAGCTTATTCCCGAAGATATCACCATCTTCTCCCAGTGTTTTGGCCTGCTTGGCCATACCCTGTGTGGGGATAGGAGAAAAATGTCTTTTCCCTTTTTAACAATTCTCTATAGTTTGGCTATTCTTAAACAAAAAGCATATTTCTTCTCTGGGTCCCTCCCTTCCCTCTCAAACTGCCATTTTCCAAGGAGCTGTTTAAATGATAAGCCAACTAGTGGGTAAATTTTGAGATATAATTTATTAATGGAAATGCTACTTGGACACATGGCAATACTTGGGGTGACATTCCTACATTAGTGTATTATACGCTTGCATTGATATATATAGGAGACATAATATAGAATATATTAATGCATAAATATTATCTTAAGTGTGTTTGTTACTCTTTAACTGACTGTTTGACGCAAGAAATAACTATAACCATCGATGATCACCCTCAAATTCGGATTGTAAATATGAAAAAACAAAAATCATCAATTTTTCTTTCACAAGCAATCAAAAACCCTACAATGACAAAAAAAAAGTCTTAATTACGATGCCCTAATGAGTTACAGACTCTAATTAAACTGGACTATATAAAATAGGCCCAAAAATAAAACATAACCTAAATAAAAATAAAGAAATTATAAAAAAAATCATAAAATGTAACTTCAAATGGCTAAAACAAGACATCAGTAGCAGCGAAGCAGACTTGTTCAATTTAGCTAGTCGAGCTACTTCAAAAGTATATATTATGAGCTGAAAATGGATACTATATACGAATGTTACACCCATATTACCGGGCACCGATTATTATGACTATAGCTTCAATTTCTTTTCATTATGTGTGTCCTGATACACTAATGCTGCTCAATCAACATCATTGTTGAAGTACCATTTTTAATTTATTGATTGGAAAAGGCAGTTTATAATCTTTTAAATAGTAATAATTGGGATTGCAGCTGACTATGCTAGTTGGCTCTAGTTGTTGCCAAGCAATAATTGAATACAACTGCATATATCGACATCTTTGAGGCTCAAAACCTGCACTTACTGCCATAACTAGAGCAGTTCAAAGTTTGATGGTGTTCTACATTTCGTCGTCTATTTAAAAAACTTTTTAATCTTATTAATTATAAGTATAATATTTATTTTTATTCAAAGTACTTGCACTCCCACTTATTTTGGTCTAAGGATATGATATAAAGAATAATTAATTATTAATAATTGAATATAATTTTAAAATTTAAGAGTTATTTTTGTAAAAGGGGTAAATGACAACCGAACAAAGATTAAATTTCTATAGTGTCACGACTTAAAATCTGATAAGTCATGATCGGCACTAATCCCTAGGGCCAGCGGCCCCACAAGGACTAGTAAGTCTCTTTCTCTAACTCGATTTGAATAAAATAATAATACTACTGACAAGATATAGAACATGGAGTAAAATACCATTTCACCTCCTAACATAATATTTTAATATTCCATATACAGCAGTTGTACAAAATAAGAATATCCATCACACTGCTGTTATAAATATATATCCAATCCGGTATCTCGGGCCCTTAGGACAAATATGTGCCACAAAAATAAAAGACAAAAGATCAGACTTTACAGTACGTGTATGTCTCCACAGAGCATCCTATATTACATCAAGAATCAAAAGAGGGTCTGATATCATACCAAAAGATCTGTTGGACTAATAATCAAAAAGGAGAATTCCCTGAAAATATTTTTAAATAAAAAGAGGTGAGTCTTGTGGATTCGCGAGTATAAGGTATGTCATGCCCACTTGGAGAGTATATAATAAAATGCTAGGATGATCATCATGGGTATAATAACATAATAGCAGTATAAACAGTGGGAATATGTATCATAAGTTTAAATAATTTGGGGTTTCAAAGGAAAACATAGTGTAGGAAAAATAGGTGCTTAAAGACAACCTCCATAAGTTGTTCTCTAACCACCTAAGTCCCCTATACTTTTATATGAGATGCATGTACTGATTCTGAGGACACACTAGTAGAAATTGGCCTAACACCTATACACACATGCACTCATGTATATATACTGGCACATATGTCATTATCACTATAATATTATAATGACTCACATGATAGCAGTGCTGAAACATACTATCCGTGTCTCACATGGCCTTGGCATGCCAAGCCTCACAATACCATAATCTTTTCCTGTTGTGAGTCACCAAGGAATCTACTAGATAATCCTCTAATAATAATGCAAGTGATACCCTATTTAAAGCACAAGTCATAATCATTTATCATTTCATGTGGTGCCTAAAATACATCATATCATTTCATGTGGTGCCTAAAGTATTTTTCTATGATCCACATATAAAAAATCATGTACAAATTATGCATATAAAAATCAGTACAAGTTTATAATCTTTATGCATGAAACAGTATATACGTGCATAATATAAGGTAAACATAACATATCTTGTCTACTCGCCTGGGAAACGATGACTCAAGTCCGAGTCTGGGGAGAAGATCAAACAAAATCCTGAGAATCCAAGCCTACAATAAATAGAATGGGGTGGTCACATTTAGGTAATAAGAGTAACGACGTAATGAAATTATCGAAAATCCTAACCATTGTCTAACACCCTGAATCAATTATTTGGTACCTTGACCAACGCAATATTCGAATTTGGCGTCATGGAATTCGTCGAGCTTAGCCATCGACTACGTTATCATGCCTCACCTTGCATGCTACACGTAAGTATATAGTGGAACTACACACCCACTTATAGGCTGCAATGACATAATAATATATATATATTTATTTCTATATTCACCCATAAACTAGTTTTCTTTTAATATAGATAATATATTTTTATTTAAATTTCTCCTTTTTCAAAAATACATATATATTTATATTTATAACTCAATTGATAAATTTTTAAAAACTTAATAATTAATTAATTAAAAATTTAATAAATCATTTAAAAGGAATAAATTGCATTATTCTTGCCTTAAAATAAAAGGAATCCATAAAAAATCAGGATTCGGAATAAACCCACGTCATCATCATAGGCTAGCCTAGAACGCACTCGAGGTCAGTTTTGCTCGGCCTCGATTCATCTATTTGGGCTTCATCCTTAGGACTTCGATCAATAAAATGACTCGCCAATCATATCGCCAATTCTAGGAGACTTAAAGAGAACCCAAATTAGACTGACGTCGATATCCTGAGTAGGACCAACCTAACCAACTCATCATAGGTTCACGGACAAGCGATAAGAGAGAACAAGTTAAGTGGGCCAGCTCAAGGGTTGCCACAACTGGGCTAGTCATGCCCAACACATTGGGCCCCGCCATCCTAGACCAAAACCTAACCCGACATGCCCAACCCCCAAAGCCCTCATTTCATTTTTCTTTATATTTTATTTATTTTTATTTTATTTTCTTTTATTCTTTTTCTTTTCTTTTTTTTTTCTTTTCCTTTTCTTTTCTTTCTTTCTTTTCTTTTTCTTTCTTCCCAGCAAACTACCGCAGCCGGCGACCACGGCCAGACGACGAAAAACGACCGACTATCATACCGATACGAAGCCCTCGTCATGAATAACAACATATCTCAAAATGAGACCTATTGGACGGTTAAATTTTAATAGATCTAAGAATTAATTTTTGGCCAAAATAGGGGCGAAATTTGGCCATTACCCTTTGCCGGCCGCCGGCCATTTTTTTAAATGATCGGAGGGTATCACAAGGTGCACAGCACCTAGGCGACCAACATACCCGAAAATGACAAGGATCGGACTGCTAGATTTTCATAGATCTAGGGTCAAACTTTCGGCCAAAAGGGACAAACGCACTGCCAACGTCGCCGGCCACTGTGACCGGTGATTTCTGGCGATCCAAGACCGCCACCCAACTCCCTCAAGCAAACCGACCAACATATCCCAAAACCATCAAAATTCAATGGTTGGATCTTCGTAGATCTGACCTTAAACAACGGGCCAAAAACCCACATTGCGCCTCAACATACATCTCACGAAAACAACAAGAAAAATCGACAAGATCAAGCCAAAATTCTTACATTTTTGCAGATCAGGGGCGCTTTAATGGTGAAAATGAAGTCGGATCGAAGATCGAACGGCCGGATCGCGAGGAATCGGCAAGAATCTGAGAAAAAACAAGAGAGAAAATGAGACAGAGAGAGAGAGATTTCGCCGGGGGGGGCCTACCCGAGCGCCTCCCCCTTTTCTTTAAATATTTTCCCCATTTTCTTTAAATATTTTCCCCTTTTTTTTAATTATTATATATATATTTAATTTAATTTAATTAATTTAATTTAATTATTATTATTTTTTCTTTTTCTTTTCGGATCTTTACACATAGTGTGTGGCCTTTATTAATAATTTGTTTATGGAAATGAAATGTAAGCACCCCCGCCCGGATATCCCAACCGCCCGGTCAATCCGAACGAGAGCGCTTACCTAAGGGGAGAGAAACAAACACAAAACAAAAATACCCTGGCATGCATACATACGATAAATACAACAGCGGAAACAAAACAATATATATGCACGCCTATAAGTACTCTGCTGGAACAGCAGTCAAGGAGTATATAAAAATATACAGACACCTGTGCTAATAAATAAAAGATACCAAGGACAACCGGGCATAGTCAAAAATGAGAGTCAGAACTCCTAACAAAACATTAGAGAAAACGGGGGCAGCTAACTGTACACCTTACCGACACGGCTGGCTGCTAGGTGGCGCGGTCCTCGCCCTCGACTTTAACTTTACCCTTACCTGGAATGATGGAAAGTAAGGTGAGTCGCAAGACTCAACAAGTTTATATGAATAGGAAGGCGGTAAATGAAACAGAAGAGGCGATCACCCCAAATATAAACCCACATGTACACACAAGCCATGTGACACAACAACGCAACAGTGCACCATAATAAAACACATACCGGTCCTCGGGGCCCACATAAAACACCTGGCACCCAAGTCCCATACCAACCTGCCGTTGCCCTGGACGGTAACAACTACCTCCAGCAAACTTGTGCGCACTGTCCCGGGGCGGTACTCCCGTCACCCGTATCCCTGCCGGTACTCCCGACAGCCGAGCCATAGGCTTCCTCGGAATGGTACTCCCGTCCGAGAACTAATAACTACCAGTAACCATGCAATGCATATAAAATGCAAGGCGTAATGAGCATCAACGTGATACAAGACGCCTATACATCCAGGCATCAGGCTATGCTCCGCCCACGTAGTAAATCACACGCGATGCATATGCCTGTGCTGGATGCAATCTGACCAATCTAAAATGTCCGTGATCAAGCATAACCAAATCATGATAATCCCATCATGCAGCCCGTACCCATGTGCATACCAAACCATGCAACAAAAATAAATTAAAATGTAATCAGGCATGCTATAATCACATAACGGTAGAGCTAGTCAGCAGTGTCTGACACCAGTTAGTGGTCAGTGACCAGGAGAGACCATCTAATGGCCTAAAATAGACCGTACAACAGTCACACCATCACCGTACAGCTAACACTTGCCTCCACTGCCCAACCACTTTAGCCAATAAATAACCGAAAATCTAATAATCATACCCGACAGCTAAGAACCTAGCCCCGGGTGAGTACGACATCATTCCCATAGGCTTGGGGGTGATGCAAACTCCCGTAGGCAACCAACGATTAATACCCTCGAAACTAGGTTAATAAATTAAATTATTAAACACACCGTTTAAATTCTATAATTTATTAACAGCCAAAATCCAATGAAGGGAGGTCAAACAAATTGACATCGAAAGAATCGACAATGAGGGTATAAAGAACTTGCCTTTCCGAAGATAGCCTTAAGTTCAATTTGATCAAACACGGTCAAAGTTATACAAATTGTAATATTTCAATTATTGACAAAATTAATAAAATTGAGCCCCAAGTAAAATTTCAACCGCAAAGATTATTAATTGCTAGTTTAATTACATACCTGAAAGATTAAATCAGAGATTAAACGGAGTTTAATCCGATTTTTGAAGCCCCAAAATTCTCAGATTTCTTCCGCAAACGTACTGTTACAATATACAAAGAAAAACCCCCGAATTGGGCATTAAATGAGGGCAAAACGGGCGGAGGAGGCGCGGCCACGTGGCAACGCGCGGGTGGCCGCTGAAGGCCACCGCCTCTTGGGCGAAACGGCGTCGTTTCGGACGCCTTGGCTGAATTAATTCAGCCAAAAATATCCCCTCTCGCGCGCAGCCCCCGCGACTCGAAGCCGCGTCCACCGCTTGGCAGCCTCACGCGCGACCGCTCGCGCCAGCACGCCTCACTTAACCTATATATAACTTATGTTCTATTTAATGTGATTTTTTTGGCCCTTCCGCGATTCACGCCAGCCTCCCTCCAACTTCCAAAAATTACACTCTGACCCCCTATTTAATTACACTAACACCCTGAACTTTATGAAAATCCCACAATTAAATTTATTTCAATTTTTTTTCTTTTTTTCCAGAAATTTCTAAATAACAAAATTAATTATCTGAATTTCTTATTTCCTTAAAATCACATAATTTAATTTTATTTAATCACAACCAATTATTTTGACATTCCATTTAAATCCAATTATCCCAAAATTAATTTAAATTACCATTAACCGGGCGTTACATGAAAAATGTTATTTTGTTAAAAAAAAGTAAAGAACAGAAAGGTAAAAAAAATGAGTAAATAAAAAAATATAGGTATTTTTTATAAATATAATTGTTTCTTAAATACGAAATGATCTAAATGAGTAGATATTACAAAATGATCACGAAATGAATAATATTACGAAATGAAAAATATATGGACCTTTATGAATAGTTTTTGATATTTTTTTAGTATTAGAAATAGTTACAAAAAATTTTTAAAATTATAAAAGTAGTATAGAAATATTTCTTAAAATTTTAAAAATAAAAACATTTTGAAAATGCTGAAACAATATCACCAAAAGATTTTCAGGCATTGTAGATTACAGTCATTCTTTTTAGATATACAATCTAAATGCATTAAATATGTTTATAAGATTTAAATTTATATTTTTTAAATAATAATTGATTAAGCCAATAGACTTGATTTGACAAGTTCTTTCCTTTCTTATTTTGTTATTTATATATATTATTTTAATATTTACATAATTTTTTAAAAAATTAAGAGTTATTTTTGTAAATTGTTAATTATTTTTTTAAAAATTATGAATAATTTTAGTATGGTAAAATTTCTGAATTTTTGAAGGCCATTGGGAGTGTGAAACTTTTGCAAACGGATTGGTATATTAGAGATAGTGAAATGACAGATTTATTTTAATATTTTATAATAATTAAGGGTAAAGTAAAAATAAATATGTCATTTTACTCTTTTATATTTTATTTTTTTAAGTATAGGCATAATATTATTTTATTCAAAGTACTTGAACTTCAACTGTGTCAACAAATCAAGGCATCATTGGCTTACACACATTTTTGGTCTGATCAATCTGCTCGCAAATTTGGCGGGGTGTGGGTTGTGTAAGCAAATTCGTGGGCTTGCGGATAGAATTTTCCTTTAGGTAAAGAATATGGTTGCGTTCTCCTCGTTGAATCTGACATTATTGCATGCTTGTCCTACTAACTTCCGTAAGCAAGAAAGAGATGAAGATCTGGATCAGCATGATTAATCTCCTCTCACATCCTATCGGGTCAGGTGTGGGGGTGCTCGGGATGAGCAATTTTACCTTTTGAACCAAGAAAAAGATGAAGATGTCTGAAAAGTCAATCTCTTGTCCTTTGAGTGAGGTACCACCAGAAATAAATGCTGGGGCACAAGGAGTTAATTAGAGTACGTGGGGCCCACTGCCTCGAGTTTACCCACCAAACCCTAGTTTGAAAATGATAAGTAAATTCTATTGGTAGCCCGATAATTTACTCTTCACAGTCTAGTCAACAAAAATTTTATTTTACTCTTTACAATCACAAGAATTACTCTTTACAACCCATAAATTTTCAACTATGCCCGCACAGCCATAGCCACACCATTTCTCACACAAACCCTAACAATTGTCGGCCATTATTTTTGCAAGAAAGAAGAAATCCAGCTGCAAAATCAGGTATGCCTTCTCTTCTTTCTATTTCTTTAATAAGCAAATGGCGGCATCGCCATCGGGGACAATGGCAGCCACCATCATCAGCCACGATGTAACGGCCTGCCTCTCGGAGCCCCCGAGCACCAAGAGGATCCGTGAGAGGGTCATTACTATAATAATACCAAATAATAACATAACCCTTATTTAAATCATAATCTCTTTTTATTATAACATCTCATAAACATTTTTACAAGCCTTTCGCCACTTGGGCTTACATAACATGCCTTCATCTCACAAACATAAAGCATTACTTTCATCCAGACACATGACACCCAGGATCTAGGTTCGGGAGAGCTCTGCACTTGCTACCATGACACGTCGATCTGGACCCAACCCCGATGAACGTACCTGGAATGATGTAAAACAACATGAGTCGCGAGACTCAGCAAGCTCTAGAAAAGAAAGGCTGAGAGCTTAGGATAGGACTCTTCCCATGACACCCCATGCAACTCATGCCAATGCAACCACACCATGCCATGATCCACATGTACCTTACTTCTACATGCATAACATAAAGTTAACTGCACATAAGGAACCAGGGGCCCACATAAGTCACACATTGGCACCCGAGTCCCGCATACATACCTGTTGGCAGCCTTTTATAAGCTACCTCCATACCATGTCCTTAACCTGCCCATTCATGTTGCTCACATCATAATCTGTTGCCGTGGGTCTCACCCCAAGGTCTTACTGTTACCGTGGGTCTCACCCCAAGGTCTTTAGGTTGCTGTGGGTCTCACCCCAAGGTCTTATCGTGGACCACGCCGCCGTGGGTCTCACCTCAAGGTCTTACCGTGGCCACATCGTGGATCACGCCGCCGTGGGTCTCACCCCAAGGTCTTACCGTGACCACGCCTACCACCCATACTTATCACCTAAAACGCACATTCTCACCATGCAACAAATAAGAAATGCAACGGCTTTTGTAGCATAAACGTGATGACAAGGCCCCTTATAAACCAAGCATCAGGCCATGCTAACGCCCACATAAGAATTCACACATGCGAGATGCCTCTAAATGCATATGCTCACCTAGGGTACCCAAATTGGCTCTTAGACCAACCGGGTCATGTAAATGCTCATACATCCCATCACACACAAAGCATGTCCCCACGTGATTGCAACCTAGCCCCTTGTGGCACACACATCATGAAATGCACAAACCAAGGCAGGAATCTGGAGTACCAGCTCTTCTGGCCGTCTAGCGCTTATCGTAACAACCAATGACTGGCGTCCATACATCCAACCATCAACTGCCACGACCCACGGTCGACAGTCAGTGGCTTTGTATCCATACCCTTAGACACATTTACTGACACTATTACTTTATATTCTCTAAACTTAACATTACACATCATTTCTCCATAACGTTTCATATACATAATCACATAGCATCATGATACCATTCTCATTTCCTTCTCATTCGCAGAAAACCATCTCAACTTACATAATAGACTTTTAACATCTTTCCTTAATATCATATTATTTTCTAAGCACCTAGCCCCCGTGGGTTTGACATCATTTCCAAGGAAAGCGGAGCGGTACGAAGCTCTATGACGGTTGAAATAAAAGATGCCACGACATCCTTACTTAGCTTATCCCATTAACAATAAAGTCATTAATAAAATAAAAGCCATAAAGTGGTTACTACGCGGATTATTATTATTTATGCGTAGAACCGAGTCACGATGAGGGAGGGTTTAAAGTACAAGAAATCTCGAAGACTTTCGCGAAAAATAAATAACAAGATGAGAGGGTTAGGAGCTTGCCTTTATGCTACTATTTCTTACCTTTCCTGTTCTCCCACTGCGAAGTAGAGTTTCCTAATAATTAATGAAATCATAAATTCCAATTATGTATTATCAACAAACATATGCTCCACTTATATATATATATTATTAAAACCATTCTCCTATATTCACGACCACCCACAATTCACTGCTAACTCAACCATAACATATTTATCTACATATATAATATTCCTTTGCTTATCACCACATCAAGCCCAACTCAATTACTGCTCACTTTCCACGATTAAATGGTCACTAAAACTCACCCTCCACATATATACATATACTTACACCCATACTCACAGACAAAATATTATACACTCTCACGCACATAGCGCCAGTGTATTTATATACTTACACACCAAACTTAATCACCCAAACTTAATAAAATTAAACTTATAATTAAATTCTAATCATACAAATTAATAATACATAATTATCTACTTACCAGAGTAATTAAATCACAATTAAACTTGACTTAATTTCCAATTTCTCCCAATTTTCCTCGCCCTTTCCAACCTCAACGCGCCCTTTTCTTCTTCCAGATGCTCCCTGCTCGCTCACTGATTTCCTCCCAACTTGCTGCCCAAGCTTATTCCATTTGCACACAACTCAATGGCATTAAAGCCATAAAAAGACATGGCCAGGACAAGGCCACGCCATGCATACATACATATAAATATATATATATATATATTAAGTAATTAATTTAATTTAATTTAATTTGATTTACTTTCTTATTATTACTATTATTATTATTATTACTATATTTTATTTTATTATTTTCATAAATACTTTCAATTAATTTAATTAATCACCTTAATTTCCTATTTCTTTAAAATATCATAAATAAATATTTCTCAAAAATTTCTAAATATTCTAAAATATCCACAAACATCCAAATTAATTATTTTTACTTGTTTTCAAATTTTTGGGATGCTACACACGAAACTCCCGTACCTCTCAAACTCGGGTTGGATAAACCCGAACCAGAATTTTTTTTTTATTTTTTTTAGTTTTGTGCCTTTTTAATTTTTTTTTAAAATATGATTGATTTCATGTTATGCTGACATGTTATTTTTTATATTAATTATATTTTTACACTTTACCTTTTTAATAAATTCAATTGTTGTTAATCTTATTATAAACAATTTTATTTGTTATCATGGATTTAGACATTTAATATAACATTCTTATATGAATTAAATTAATTTTATAATAGATTATTATTATTTTAAAAATGACTGATATAGTACATTCATTTTTAGGTATGGCACGTACTTGAGGGAGAGCTCGCCCATCTTCATCTCGTCAATGTCCGACAGCTTCCACGAAGAGGAGAAGGGTAGAGGGTTCGGAGCAGCCATCCGCTTCCACGAGGAGGAGAAGGGTAGAGGGTCCGGAGTAGCCATCTTCTAGTGCTCCAGAGCAGCCATCTACTACTGCTCCAGACGATATTGCTGGACCATTTTTAGGAGGCCCTGAAGATCCATCCATTTTAAAGAGTTTTAAAAATCATGTTGTTGTTAGCATATGGGTTGGAGAGGTAAGCGATTATAAAAATAATTTTATATTTAAATTAATTATTATAATTTTATTAATTATTTTATTATTTTTGTGTAATAGGAAAGAGGTGTATTGAAATGCAATAGCCATGGACAAAGAATTCGTGATTAGTCATTAGCAAATCAACAACGTATTTGTGATGTTGTCATTAGATCTTGGTTGGCACCTTTGATAGAATGCACATATCGATTTGGGAATCTTACAGTTGTGTCAGCCTTTTTAGAGAGATGGAAGCCATAGACTAACACATTTCATCTACCATTTGGTGAGATGACAGTCACGCTAGATGACGTTGCTACTATTCTGAATATACTAGTTGTTGGCTGCCCTATATCAGTCCTTCATTTGACGGGTAATGAAGTTCAGAACTTACTATGTTGTTTACTTGGGGTCTTAGTAGTAGAAGCAGCAGGGTAGATAGTAGAGACTCGGGGACCGTATGTGAAATTAGATTGGCTGACAAGAATGTTTATGAACGTGCCAGATTCGGCTCCGGATGAAGAGATCTACAATGCCAGTAGGGCGTATTTATTATTTTTATTAGGTTATACATTATTTGTGGATAAGAGTAGTACCATGATTTCCGTTTCCTATCTTACATTATTGGAAGACTTAAGTGTATCTGGTACGTATGCATGGGGGGCTGTTTCTTTGACAAATTTATATAGGCAGCTTGGTATCGCGAGTAGAAGAGATGTCAAGGGAATCTGTGGATATTTGACATTACTTGAGGTAATTATTTAAATTTTATTATTATGTGCATATATTTAACATCTTTTGATATATATTAACAATTATTTATATTAAATGTACACATGCTTGGATATATGAACATTTTTTATTGACTAGAAGTAAATATAACTTAGCATATATTGACGAGTTGCTTAGAGCTCACCGTTGGCTTTCTGTTCAGGAGTACGATTCCTTGCAATCTTTGCAAGAGCAACTTGATGACTTAATTGAAGATCAGGTATTTTGTTCACACATTATATTTTACAACTTAATATAGCTCGTCATTGAAATTTTGAAACACGTGCAGATCATGTGGACACCATATAAGAGGCATCGTGCACAACACCTACTGCATGAGATTGCGTTCTTCTTTGGATGTCTTAAGTGTGGAGGTGTGATTGAGCTATATCATCCGGAGAGGGTTCTGCGACAATTTGGGCATTATCAGAATATACCTCTACCTCTATTATCCCCTATTGAAGTTAAGTGGGGTACAACTACGACAATATATAAGGTAATTTATGATTTTATCAATGATAGTTGGACTCGCTGGGATTTTTACTTATTGCCAGCACACCGACGGGGTGGACTTGCCTGAGTGCCATGGGAGTGTAGTGAAGACTATTTGGCATGGTATCATCGCATTAAACATCGAGTCATACAAAACCCTGCACATAGATCTGGGTTTAACAGAGGTGATAAAGATAGAGTGACCATTGCTGATGTGGTAAGATTAATTCTGTGATTGTAATTTTTTTAAATATATATTTTTAAATATATTATGTTTAATTTTTCATTTTTAAAATAATTATGTCTTGTAGCGTATCATGGCATCACTGTCTCCTTTTAAGCACGTCATATTGGTGGATCCACTCAGGACATGTCTTCAGGTATATAATATTTTAACTATTCCATTGGGTCTTCTTTTATTGGGTCTCATGCATATACACTATCCCGTGGAGCGTCTTCTAGTGTGGTACAAACATCAACGGTGGTTACATCACCTCCAACTCCAATTATAAATCCACCACCTACGAGTTTAGATCCACATCATTTTGCCCTAGGCCCCCCTTAAGAGACAAGAAAAATGACTGATAGAGATTAGATTTTTATTGTAATATGTGATTATCTGTATTTAGTGCAATGTCAGTAATTACCCTTTCAGGATCTTACACTTTATATAGTTTAGTTATCATGTGTTTGTTATTATTTATGTATTTTGTATTTGTTTTGATTTTTCGTTAAAAATGAAAAATTAAATGTTGTATCCATAATGTTGCTTCTATAAATACTTTAAAATAAAAATGTAAGAACAACATATACGTAAACATTATTTTTATTAACAAAATAATAGTCTTTTTTAAAAAAAAATAGTGATAGATAGTTAGAAATTACATTAATAAAATAAAATGATACAGTTGGCTGATTGATTATTGTAAGTTAGGCTAATGAAGAGGGTAGTTAATCGATAAAATGGTAATAAAAATATAAATGTCGAAACTATGTTTGTTTTTTTAAAAATTATTTTCATAACTCGAATAACTAAACGTGTTATGTTAACAAGTAATTTTATCATTATAGAATATAATTTTTTTTTTCCAAAATTGAAATTCCTTTATATCATAAACTTTAATTATGGATCAATTAATCCACAAAATAAAATGCGAAAATATATACAAAGTATAGGAAGGCTCAGATATGGGCAACAAATCACCACTTAGATAACTCAAAACAAAAAGACCACCAAGCCCCAACAAAACCTAGGCCTGAATCACCTAACTGTCCTTCTCTCTCAGACGAAAGCATGGCTAACATACGTAATGGGCTGGGCTTCTTCATCTCTTGAGCAAATGGACTTGTACCCATTTCTCCTCTAAAGAGATAGTATATAGGCTTATGGACTTCAAATTGGGCTGCCAGTAAGTGGTGATATGGGTTAATATTTTAATCATAGGCTGAAGCCTATGAAGATTGAACATGCCCGAAAAATCATCATCGCCTTAGACCTTATTCGGAAACACAACCTAAGAATCATGTGTTAGATAAGTCAAAAACTTCTTGTGTTGCAATATCTTGACCAACTATAGATAAAAATGCCTGAATTCTAAATATGTATGACATTTCCCAATCACGTGCATTATCACATCGAAATTTGTACCAATTTAGAGCGATAGGAGGAATTGGTGAGTTTGGCTTAAGGAATACTTGATAAATGACATATACAACAAAAATTGTTGTTAAAACAAACATATGAATAAATAACTATATAAACAAATAAATAATAAAATAAGTAAGAATACCTGCACAAAATGACAGTCATTCACAAATTCTATAATAATCATCCTGTGTTGTAATGCTGGAGGAAGGATTGATCTGAGTGGAAAATATGTAAGACACTGGATCCATGACAAATGTACCAATACGACATTGTATTTTGAAGTAATTAAATAGCCCATGTCAGGTAAAGTCATCAAATGCTCGCACGATGCAATGTTATCAAAGCAATACAATATATGTAGTAACTCATCCACATGTATGTCTGATCCATATAATTGTGTATACATCGCACGAAAAGATTGCAACTCTCCTATCAAACTAAAACGAATATCTCTCCAACTGTGCTCACTCATACCAAGTAACCTTACTATTGCGCGAAATCCACAATGTTCATCTGATTCTACATTAACAATACTATGCATGAACGATTGTATTTGTGGTGGGAAACAATCATCATACCCTTTGAGTCGGTTGGTGTTTCTCTTCGATATCCATGTTATTAGGGATGTACTGTCTTGATCATATTGAACTATTTCAAATAAGGACGGATCACGTTTGGTGGATGTATCAACTTGAATTTTCTTCTTCGATGCTGGGTTACCCTTCGTCCTAACTTTCATGATTGGTGGCTGTAGTGAAGTTGTGTCTGGATTAACTATTTCTCTCAACTTTTGCTTTAATACTAGCTTCACTGGCTCTGGTTCTGAATAAAATATTTTATATATACTTTCTATCTCTGATTCAATCGTTACTTGCGGTGACACACCATCATAAGCTGACTGCACTACCTGTAACCTTGTCCAATGAAGATGCACAGTTGACAAAGGAATTGGTCGTCCTTGTACCATGAACTCTGCAATTTCACATGCGCATGGTAAACCATATGTGCTTCTAATCACACATCCACATGAAACTTTGTCTATCACAATTTTATAAGCAAGTTGTGATTGCATTAGTACCATATTCAATGCACTTTTCGATATAACACCTCGCAATTCTCTAAATATTGTTGGCTTGAAGTTATGTTACACCAACGTTAAACTTTTTTCAAACGACCTTTTAATCTCTGCATGTTGCAACTCAATAAGACTATTAATAATTGTCCATGATGACTCTAAGTTACCTTGAGAAGATCCAAGATGTCTCTTCAAATTTGCATGTGCACTCTTAGCCCTGTTCATAGTAATGTTGCCAAAATGCATTATTCTATTTGTCCATGATGCAACAAATTTTTCCTCATAATCATTCAACCATGTATTTCTCACTTAATTAAGTGCACCTTCATATGCATGATACTCAAGTGTTAACTCATATAGATGACGTTCATACTCATCCTCAGTCGAAGCAAAAACAACCAGGTTCCAATTTAGCATAAATTTCTCCCATGTCTCATTTCTATCAAATCATTTCTTACATTTGGCGAGCACATTTTTTGATATATGTCACCTACATAACAAGGTGCTCGTGGTTGGAATTACACTTTTTGTATTGCATTCATTAATCCCAATTCTCTATCGGTTACAATTACTCCTGGATATGTATGAGTCATTAGACTTTTTAATTTCTCCATTGCCTATGTTTAATTATCCTCATATTCATGATCCATAAATGCGAAAGCAATAGAAAAAGTTAGCTTAGTTGACGTCACACCAACGATCTCTAGCAATGGATACTTATATCTATTACTTTTGTATGTACAATTCATTATTAACACATGAGAAAATGTTTTAAATAACTCTATAGCCATCGGATGAGCCCAAAATAAGTCTGTGATACAATCTGATAATCTATCACTTCTATGCCACTCCACATAATTACAATCTTTTAATTTTTTCATCAACTGTTGTATTTGTGATCGACCACCTTTATCCATGACTCTATATCTTTGTCATGTATTATATATAGTTTTGATGGTAATTACATTTTTTTCATCTTCTGCCTTTAATGTCATCAAAATATTTCTAGGCTTCACAAGATTCTTAGACATTGTTATCATAATTTGTTTCTCTTTCTTTGTAAGTCGGCCAGCATATGAATGACCCTCAAGTTGAGCTGCTGGTAAATAATTGTGCAATCCACATACAACCTTCAACATCCAATGTTCATTTGACAATTTAACACCAAGTAACTCAAATGGACAACCACACTTTTTAGAACCTGTCGTCCTATGGTTTGTTTCTCCTATTATTTCATCTCTTATTTTTGATGATTTATACTTTCCACTCCGTTCACAAGCAAGACGAATTCTAGGTTTTCTTTCTATACCCTTAGATTTAGAACTCTTTATAATAAAAACCATTCCATTTTCTTTTACAAGTGTCTTAACCCATTCAATAAGTGTTTCTTTATTACTAAAAATCTCATTATTAACAAAAGTTTGACTAGTATTAAATGATACGGCATTCTCATTCTCAAAATTCTTTAAATTTTGATCACCAAATCCCTATTATCAAAACAAAAATAAGATACATAAATTAAAAATGCACATTAAACAAAATAAAATATATAAATTAAAAATAATGGGTCTTGCGGGTCGGGTTCGGGTTCCCGACCACTATAGGACCATTTTAAGTCGGGAACCCAAAGGTCCCCCGACTTGCAGAGGTTGGGGAATCCTCTGATGACTAACAGTCAGGGAAGCTCAACTTCCCCTACTAAAACTCTTTGGGGAACCCGAGCTTCCCCGACGCATTACACTCGGGGATACCCAGTATCCCCGAGTGTAATGCGTCGGGGAAGCTCGGGTTCCTCGATATTCGGCCTCGACTCCAACTCTTTGATTGCATTTTTTAATCATTCTCAGCATTTTCAGCAATCCAAAATTAGAAATAAAATGAGTTATCAGAATATTTATCTGCTGGTTTAGGGTTTGCGCTTCATTGTAGTTCACGAGATGCTGTTCATTGTGCACAACCTGCTGCTCATCATCTTCTCCATAAAACTCTTCTCATCTCATCAATTTTTGGATATAATCATCCATTATAGAAAAGTAGAACATAATTAAAACTAACAGAAACAAGAACAAGAAGATAATCGCTGTGAGCAGAAATCTTCACAATAAATTTTCAGCAAAAGTGATCGCTACACAAAGGGAAGAGTAAATAAATAGTAAAGTAAAATTATTTGAGAGATAGTAATTAGGTAAGGGTAATAAAGACTTTTTAATGAAGGATGGTTGAGGGTAATAAAGACTTTTTAACGAAGGATAGTTGAGGCAATAGTTGACCGGGCTGTCAAGAGTAATTCACTGGGCTGGCGATAGAATTTCCCTAAGGACAGGGATTTGTAGACAAAACCACAAGATAAGCGGACAATTTGTGAACGTTGAGGTTGAAATTTGTGAAAGAAATAGAAACAAAACCAACGGACAGAGAGACTGATGGAAGTAGAAGAAGAAAAGGACGAGAAACAAAACCAACAGACAGAGAGATTGATGGGATTACAAGGAGAAATGAAGGGGCAAGATCTGCAAAAAATTGATCACCCATGCCATCCTCACCTACTGGAACTTAGAGAATCACTCCAAGGCCATGGTGGCTGCTATGGTGGTGGAGATCAGCAAGTTTACTGCAACGGATGCAGGGAACCAATCTCTTCTTCATCATCAGGAGTATGGGGAGGAGGAGGCGCTTTCTATGCTTGCCCCAACTCCGATTGCTGGTTTTTGCTGCACAAACGCTGTGCAGAATTGCCCCCTGAAATCGAGCATCCCTCTCACCCGACGCACGCCCTCACTCTTTCTCCCTTTGTCCTATATGAACATAGATGCGACGTCTGCCGCTCCATAACTGATGGTTTCGTTTACCGTTGTTCCAGCTGCGACTTCGATGTCCACGTACGCTGTGCTTCAATGGTGCTCCGTATCCAAGAAAGGGTCAATGAGAACAAGAAGATTCATGAACACTCGTTGATGCCCCTCGAGATGGAAGCCCAGTTCCTGTGTGCTGCCTGCGATAGAGAACATAAAGGCAAATCCTATCTTTGCCCCACCTGTGGCTTCTGGGCCAATCAGATTTGTGCTTCTGCGCCAACCACGGTTAACCTTCACCGCCACCCTCACCCTCTCGCTCTCTTTCGTTCAACTTTTGGCTACTTTGGGAATTGTGAAATCTGCAACGAGGAAGTGAAGAGAGCGTATTGGGCCTATGTTTACTCGGAGGGATGCCAGTAATCAGTCCATCTAAGTTGCTTGCCGTTGGAGGAGGTTGAGAATCCCAACAAGTAGGCTCTTCTCTTTTGTTCGTCTTGCTACATGCTAGATGATTTTTTATTTGATTAATTTGAATAAATATTTTCTTTACCAAGCAAGTTTAACTTTTTTCGGTGCTTTCAGGGATATCCAAACAAACTTTCATTCGAAATCAACAAGCCATGAAATTGAGAAACCCACGTGAGAATTTTTCCCCTTTTAATTGGAATTTTCCCTTTTACCTAATATTTAATCGGTCACATTCTCTTGTTTTAGGGATTTCAAAGAAAAGATTATTCTTATCACTTTGCCAGTGCCAGATGAATTTGCTGAATTAATGACCCAATTGATCAAAAAGCTCTGCTTACAAGGAACACATAAAAGAGCCACCAAGATTCTCCGTTGCAAAGAAGACCACCCGTTGATTTTTGTCAACAAGAAAATTGACGAGTCTAAGGATGACCAACTATGTGACGGTTGTGCACAAACCATCTCATCCCAATTCTACCATTGCGCTCAATGCAACTTTTCTCTTCACGAGTGGTGTGCTGAATTACCTAACAAATTGCGACACATACTTCATCCAGAACACTCACTTTCACTTTGCTTGCATACACAACAAGAAAAGTATTTTTCTTGCATCTATTGTGATAGCTGTGGTATGCCCACCAACGGGTTTGTCTTCGGCTGCCTCACTTGTCACTTCAACCTTGATCTCAAATGCGCTTCACTTCCAGGAGCAATCAAACACCAAGTTCATGACCACTATCTTGCCTTGAGGAGGGTAACAAGCAAACATTCCTGCAATGCATGTGGAGTATTTTGCTTTGCATACTTCACTATTTTTCAATGTGAAGGTTGCAATTTCACATTGTGCATTGAATGCGCTCTTCTTCCATTTTCAGTCAGGCATAAATATGACAAAAACCCATTTATTCTTACTTATTCCCCCATCAAAGGCCAGCCTGATGAGTATTATTGCGAAATTTGCGAGGAGGACATTAATTCCAAGTATTGGTTCTATCATTGCATCGAATGCGATCAATCTCTACATCCAAAATGCATCTATCCTATTGAACGATATTTGAATATCAAGTTTGGTGCTCGCATGGAAGTGAATTTTCACTCCGACCCTCATAGTTGCATCCGCCGCCCCAAGGCGAGGGTTAAAGACCAGTGTTCTTTGACCCGTGGCTGTGCTTCTGGAAATTTGGACAACGTGGCCTATGAATGTGAGCAATGTGATTTTTGGATGCACTTCAGCTGTCTTACACGGTACTTAATTGAGTAACACAAACTAGGAATTTCATAGTTGGTGATTGGTTGCTAGATGTTGGAGACTCTTCTTCCTCTGAAACATATTTTGTCCTGTACTGCTTACAAGTTACGGTGATATAGTGATTGTGCTTTAATTAATTGGGCACATTTTAGTACATGATCCTCCCCGATATCTTCCTATTTGGTTTAGGATTAGTGTCCTCTAAAACTATATCTTGTCTTTAGTTGTCTTTCCATTAGATGCACAATATCTCATGCAGCTGTCTTTGTCTTTTGGAAAGATTTGGCTTATTATTAATTAATAGATGAATTTCTTCATCTATGAAAAAAAGTAATTGTATTCATAGTCTAGCTTTCACACCTATACTTTATGCATATGTTTCATAGATGTCATTATTTAGTTAAAATCAAATTTTCAAATCAACCCGACTAATTTTTGTTAGTCTACTTCAGTTTTTCCCTAAATTCAATTTGTTAGGGTTTCTTAAATCAAAATAATTATTTTTGCTTCTAGTTTCAATTTTTTTGTTCAATTTTTAAAACTAATGTTATGATTTTTGAAAAAATAGAAAATGAAAATGCAAAAAAATGCATAAATAAAAAAATAAAAAAGACTTTTTATAAATATAATTTTTATTTAAAAAATTATAAAATATAATTATTTAATTAAACATAAATATAAATTCTATTAAATATTCAAACAAACATAAACTAAATAATTTCTTTTAATAATGACGAGTGCAACACACACACACAAATCAATCAAACCTGTGGCGCTAAAAACTTAAAAAATATTATTTAGATCTCAAGAGTACAACAATAGAAAAACACTCATCAAATTATAAGAGACATACATACATTCATAAATATACTCACACAACTATATATATACACATGCATACATTTGTAATCACAACTATATATATACACACATAATATATTTACAATTTACTCAAAAAAGAGTTAGAAATAGGAATATATACATACAAAGAAGATGAACGATCGTTGATTGAAGAGCCAAGAGTTGTAGTCGCCGATCGAAATTGGATGGAACCTCTGATGCATAATGGATGGATGACGTTGGGGGATGGAATAACAGAATAGTGGACAAGAATGAGAAGATGGAAGGACAACGACAGTAGACAAAATGACGAATGAGAACGAGAAGATGGAAGGACAATGGTGGTGGACGGAACGACAGATAGTAGGTGAGATCAAGAATATGACCACAACAGTAATAGATCTTTCAAGTTTTTACAAAATGAAGAAGGGAGAAGAGATTTAGGATAAAAGTTTTCAATTAGAGACAAAAGAAATTTCATCTTTAATGTGGTTGCCGAGATAATATTTTTCTAATACTACGAAATGGCTCTGAAATGTTTTTGAAATTATGAAAACACCCAAGAAGCATTCTTTTGGTGTTTGGGTCCAGGAAACGTTTCAAAAATGCAGAATCGATTTTATTTTGGCATTTTCCACTACAAAAAATCAAGGATTTAGCGACGAAAAATTCTGTCGCTAAAACCTCAAAATCCTTCGCTAATTTTTTAGCGACGGATTTAGTGACGGGCTACTCTTCATCGTTAAAAATGGCGTCGCTAAAATTTAGTGACAGGAAAAATTAGCAACAGAATCAGCGACGGGTGCGACACCCGTTCCTGAATTCAACGATGGGAACAACACCCATCTCTGATTCAGAGAGAATTAGCGATAGGAGCTTTACTTGTAAGACCCCGTTTCGGCATAAGGTTGCCACGTGATTTAGATAAGTTTAAAATATCGAAAAATAGGTTTGATAGTGAAATAAGTCGCTGAATCAACTGTAGGGAGTGCTCTGGAGCTTAGATGTCAAAGGAAAATAATATAGTATTAATGAGCAAGTCGAGAAGTGATTTTCAGTATCGGAAGAAATTGGATCGGGAATAGTTTTCGGTACAGCTTTGGATTAGGCCGAAAAATTGAATTGTTATAGGAGACTTCCAAGAAGGCATCAAAAACTTGAGGACACTTCAAATTGTTGTATAAGATAACCCTTGAGAGATTTTGGGTTGAAACGATAGGGTTTGCTGTCAAAACATAAATTCAGGCCTAAGTGTAATTTTTTAAAATTGCTCGAGGGAGGTCAAATGAACAATTTCTCAGAATCTTTGGGGATGAAATGAAGATCTTGGAATATGAGGGTCTCAATGGAAATGATAGAAAATTCAGGGGCCTGATGAAAAGGGGCAAAAGTGCAATAAGCCAAAAATAGGAAGCTGCCATGGCCAATAGCCACTGCCGATCGTCAATCGAGGCTTCCGACCATTGGGATCTCGAGAGGGATGGTTGGAGAAGCTCAAGGACCAAAGCCAGGCTGACGGCGAGCACGAGGGTGGCCGAAAATTAGCGAAATCCGACCGTGTCTTGGTTAGTATGTCGCGGCTTGGAGTGTTTAAGGCATTGGGTCAGGCATCCAAGGGTGTTTTGAGGGTCGATTCGACTATAAATAAGAGGTATGGTGGCTGAGGGTTTTTGCGAGTTGAAACTCAAAATCGAGCATGTTAGAGGACAAATTGAGAGATGAAATTAAAGGGCTTTTGTTGCCCATGAGTTGAGGATCCATTCAGGGGAATTTGAGGCATTTTGGTGGCAGTTTGAGGGATATTTGAAGCTTCACCGAAGGAAGGAGGCAGATGGCTGGCCGAGGCTTTAAGCCTTCGATTGAGGCACCTCTGGTGCTTGTTTCGGGTAGCAAGAAGCATTATCGTGATCGACTGGAAGAGAGGTTTGTCGTGGTGCAAAGATCCAGCAACTTCGGTGTGTCATAATCGGAGAAGAAGGCTGGAGCGTGGCTTCACGTGCGGGCTGTTATGCACAAGCACGTGGTGGATGTTTTATAGGCGCGTGGTGTAATAACCAAAAAACTTTCAGGTAAGAAATATGAAGTTTCAAAGGAAATCGGTATTAGAATAGCCCGAGAAAATGTCTGAATCGACTAGAGGGAATGCCCGGGGGCTCAAATACCTAAGGAAATAGGCATATACCTATTGAACATCTCAAGAAATGATTTTTAGCATCAAGAGAAATTGGATCAGAGACAATTTTCGATATAATTTTGGATCGGGCTGAAAATTTGAATTGTCTTGAGGGACTTCCAAAAAGTCAACGAAACCCTTGAGAGAATCAAATTGGGCTTAATAAACAACCCTTAAGTGGTTTCAGGGTAAACAAGGGGGTTTTGCAAGCAAAACCCAAGTCCGGGCCAAAGTGTAATTTTGAAAATTACCTGAGAAAGGTCAAAATGACTTATTTCCTGGAACCTCGGGGGCCAAACGAGAAATTTGGAATGTAAGGGTCTCAACGGAAATATTGGAAAAACCCAGAGGCCTTGTGGAAATGACCAAAATGAAATTAAAAAATGAGAAGGGGTAATAGTGTAATTTCCAAAAAAGCTTGGAAGCTATGGCCGAACAACCTCCATCCCACCACCATATTCGACTATGGAAGATCGAGAAAGTGGCAAGGGACCTCGGGGTAAGGCCCTAGGATCGATCTTGGATCACAAATGGCCTTGACTTGGTCGAAAATAACCAAACATTTGGCTTAAAGCAACTAGAATTTACCATTTGTAAATCAATTTTTGAGGCAACTTCTGATGCGTTTTGGACTGATCTAGAGCACAAGAGGACTCTAGTGGCCTTGGGTTGCTCAAATTTAGTCTTTTTATGGCTTAAAATCATGTATAAATAGAGGTTTAAAGATGACTAATTTCTTCAAAAATTAAACCTCAAATCGTACATGTTTGAGAACAAATCAAAGGTTATAGATAAGGGGCTTTTGCTCTCGAGGGTATGAGGATTGTTTCTGGAGAGTTTGGGAGATTTTTGAAGTGATTTGAGGAGGTTTTGAGCGTTGGCCGAAAAATCGAGTGGGCGGCGGAGGCGGACTGAAATTTGGCCATTTCGACCTTTTCCAGTTAGTGGTTCGGCCATTGGAGGGTGCCCCTAAGATCGACTCAACGAGGGCTTCAAAGTGGTGGAGCCTAATCGTCCATTGGAGGTAGAACCAAGTGGCAACGGCGGAGCAGTTCGTTGGGGAAGACGAACCAGAGGTGACGCATGAGCACACGGGCCAGGCGAGTGGCTGCGAGCACATATCTGCGCGTGAGAGGTAAGAAAAATAGAAAAGAAAAAGAAGAAAAAAAAGAGAAAGAAAATAGAAGAAAAATTGAAAAAAAATCCAAAAATTTGAAAAAAATCAAGGATTTTATTTTATGAGTTATTGTGGGAAAAAATTTTGGAAAATGTTGAAGGAAATATGAATTATGGAAATTAGAGAAAAATCAAAATAAATTGTGAAAAAATAGAGTTTAATATTTATTTGAATAAATATGATAAATAGGGCGTTTTGTGGCTTAAATTGAGTGGTTGCAATTTTCGAGGCTTAGCACATAAAACGAGGCAGTATACGCTTCTCGAGGAATTTTGAATCCTAAGTTAAATGTGAGTGATTTTTCCCCAAACGATATACATGTTATGTATTGTCTATATTGAGCATGATAGTCACAATATTGACTAAGTTATATGTATCACATGAGCATCATGTAATACCCGAGAAATTCTAAAAAGACTTAAGGGTAAATTATCTTGGGATAAAAATGGAATTTAAGGATAAATTAAGGGTATAAGGGTAATTTATTACCATATGAATGACCGAATCGATTGCAGGGAGTGCCCTAGAGCAGAGATGCAAAAGGAAAATGATATAGCCGTGATGAGTATTTCGAGACATAATTTATGGCATCGAAAGAAATGAGATTGAGAACGATTTTCGGTACAGCTAAAATGCTGCCAATTAGGCTGCAATATCAAATTATTATGATAGACGACTTCCGAGAAGTCAACAGAAACTTGAGGGGGCTTCGATTTTTCATAAGAAACAACCCTTCAATGGTTTCAGGAAGAAACGAAGAGATTTAGGGCCAAAACGAAGATTCAGGCCTAAGTGTAATTTCTTAATTTTACCGGAGGAAGGTCGAAATGACATTTTTTCAGAATCTTCGGGGATGCAATGAAAAGTATAGAACTTATAGGTCACAATGACAGTATTGGGAAGCTCAGGGACTTCAAGGAAAGGATCAAAAGTTCAAAATGGGAAGAAGTTGTGGTCAAAGTGCAATTTTACAAAATTGCACAAATACCAAATTCTGCCATGACTGACCAAGCTTCTTCCACCACCTCCTATCACCGAATTCGATGGCAAAAGATTCGAGAAAAGTAGCCTAGGATGTTCTTGGGTTAAGCTTATGCCGACATTGGCTAAGAGGATGACCAATTCTACATGATTTTCGGCCGTTTCGTGGCCAGAATTTCGATACGTTGAATCCGTGTTTGGTGGCATTTTTGGACTAATCTGGGGCAGGTAGAAGCCTCAGGGAGGTTGGATTGACCAACCATGGGCATTTGGAGGCTTGAAATTGCCTATAATAGAGGTTTTTCAATTGACCGAATAAAGGAAAAATTGAACTTTTAGATCCGAGAGTTTGGGCAAACATTGAGAGCAACGGATAAGGGGCTTTTGTTCCCCATGTCCAAAGGATCATTCCTGTAAAATTTGAGCAATTTTCGTTGAGAGATGAAGGAGATATGGACCTTGTCGGAAAAACGAGCTTCGCCGAAAAACGAGCTTGAGCAGTCTGAAAATGGCTCGGTTTGAGGATTTTATGGTATTATCTTGTAGAGGGTGAAATGACGAAGCCATAGGTTCAAACGGTCAATTGAATCTCAGATGAAGGAGATATGGCCAAGAAACCAGAACTGGTCGGAATCTCGTCGAAGAAGACGACTGGCGCGTGCAGTACACGCGCCAGCTGGGCCCTGCGAGTGGGCACGTGTGAGCCAACTTCTAGGGGCGCATGAGGGCGCGTCCAAGATCCAAAAATTATGAAAAAAAATTGCTAAATTCCTCTAAAATCAAGTTCTAGAGGTTTATATAAAAAGATTTGGATTTGGACTTCCCGATATCTCGATTTTAACATCAAAGAGCCTCGTTTTGCGTGAAAACGCAACATTCGGGTAAGTTCAGTATTTTTTTCTTAAATTTCATAGTCTATTATGAATTATTATGGAGTTAGATTTGAGAAAATAGTCTCGATGGTATTTATTGGGATTTTTAGAAGGAAAAATGGAAGAAAATAAAGGAAAAATGAAATAAATTGGATTATGGAGATATTTAGCGATTTAATATGATTTTATGGTATTTGTGCTCGAGGAATGGAGATTGGTGCAACTTTTGATAGTTGGCACAAAAATCGAGGTGTGACATGCATATCAAGGCGATGCACGTTTTTCGAGGAATTCGAGTTTATCTCTAAAGGTGAGTTTTTCCTATCCTAACTATGATTTTGTGAGTGTTTTTCTCCCAAGAACTTATATTCATGATATGTTTGTCATATATGCATGTTGTTATGAATGCAATATTTATTTTTTTATATTGCATGAATAGTCCTGATAATTGCATGACATGATATTATTGTTATATTGATGTTTGTGCGTGGGAATAGGATGTCGCCCCCAGAGTGTAGTTGTAATTCTCCTGGGGCAATGATGGAATAACGTTAAGCTTATCATGCAGAGGTTCGGGATTTGCCTAGGATTCCGTGCTGGGTTAGTGGGCCTGAGAAGTTACATTAAGGGCAAATGTTATTCATGTTATCGCATCATGCATTCATATATATGTTTTGGACCCTCACTAGAAGTTTCATCTTCTAATGGGTTATGCCTTTGGAACATTCCACGTTCCAGTTTAGACTTGCAGCTCAAGCAAGGAGCATGTTGAGATATGACGGCACGTGATGGCGTGGCCGATGGATTCAGCGAGCTAACTCGAATATGTTTTAACTGATGTTTTATTGATGATTAGCCTTGTTTGAATATTATGAAATCTCTATGTATTTATGTATTTCAATATTGAGGATATGATGTTAAACATGGTACAGATTCTTATATTATAAATCAAGTGAATTGATTATGTATCATATCAGATTTCGATTATTACTTCCACATTTTTAATGATTTGCTGGGGGGTTTTATTTGGAACTCGGCACTTAATGTTTAAGTTATGTACCGAGAAAGAAAGAAAAAAAAATAAATTATATATGTTTTGGACCCCAGCATAGTGACACGCTCGGTAAGAAAAAGACGGGGTGTTACACATCATGTTATATTTATACATGTATTGTTGCACCAATGTATTACGATATTTGCATGACATGATATTATTGGCATATAGATACTCGTGCATGGTATTGAGATGTCGCCTTAATAGTGTAATCGTAATTCTTTGAGGGCAAATGATAGAACAACGTTAGGATTATCCTGAAAGCAACTCAGGATTCTGCCTAGGGTTTCGTGTTGGGCCGATGGGCCCTATGCAGGGCTAAGTTTCAGTTGTTTCATTTAATTATGTTATGTGGTTTTAAATGGTCATTGTAATGATGTGATGGGCAGACAATATGTACGAAACCATGTGTGTTATATTTTTTTTTAGGTTTTGATCTTATTCCATTGGTAATTATGAATTTCATTTCCTTAGCGTTAATTTTGGGAATTGTTATTATTATGCGAATGTGTTAAGGATTTTAGTTTGATTCATGTATATATATATATATATATAAATCCTAACATATGATATAATGCCCTGAAGAGGCTGGGGTGTTACACATGGAGTGCTAGAAAAATTTGAAAAAAATACTAAAAAATTGAGAAAAATGATATCTAGGTGTTTATGCAAAAAGTTTTGGTGTTTGCCTTTTTAGTTTCTCGATTTTCACAACGACCAGCCTCATTTTACATGCAAGCCATGCATTGAGGTAAGTTCTGTAATTTTCTCTTGAAGTTATTAGGATATTATGAATTGTTGTGGAATAAGATTTAAGAAAATAGTAAATGAAGTATTTATTTGGAATTTTAGAGAGGAAAATGGGAGAAAAATAGAGAAAATTGAGGAAATTATGAGAAAAAATAGGTTCTGATGCCTATTTAAATGAACATGATGATTACGATGTTTTGAGACTTGAGGTGAAGTGACTTGTGCAAATTTTGAGGTTGGTACGCAAATTTTGAGAGTTCCTGACTAAAAACTCGATTTCTTGTGAGTGGTTCTACCGAAAAGACTGATTTTGTTGCATGTGAATGGTTTACTGTGAGTTGTTCACTACTAAAACTTGGCTTGTTCATGCAAATGGTTTGATTTGTGAGTAGTTTACCCGAAAACTTGGTTTTGATTCTCCTAAACTTGATTTGATTCCTTGCAAATGGTTTTATTACATGCGAACGGTTTAACCTGTGATGGTTGTTTTCATGAGGGAGACTCGTCCCTAAATGTTTATGCGCGTGCATTGAATTTTGTGCGATAAATTATGTACATGAAATGTTATTTAAATGATGCATCAAATTATGGTATATGGCATTGGCATATTTTGTGTGTTATCCATGTGGGATGTGAGTTGTCAACTTGTATGTGGCACTTGAGTGATAGCACTAGGGAAGCGTGCTAAGGGGAAATGCCCATTTGTGACGGGGGCTGAGACTGGACTTCACCTTTGCGAGTCGACAAGTGGCGGGGTTGTGAGTGGACATCACCTCAGGACCATTGAGGGGTAGTATTGTTCTCGAGGTGGACGTGGATTCCTAGGAAAGTGTTGATCATTTTGTGGCCAAAGTTGTGTTGGGATCCGGATGCTTTTGAGTGGGAGCGTAATACCTAATATGATATGGGGGTGATACCCGGTTTCAGGCGATGAGGTTGTCCCTCTTAAGCAAGATTGTGTTACACTAATATGTCGATATGGTTGTGTTGCCTTTAGAGAGATCGTATTTTCCCCGATTAGGGTTAAGTGCTGTGTGGGATTCTCTTGGGCTGGGATATGTCGGAATTTATTTATGTTGAATGATTGTCGAAGGATATGTCAGTTTCATTCATGGTTTGCATATATTCATGAAAATATTTTTAAACTCTCACTCATATGATTTAATATCTAATTTGGAGTATGTCCTTAAAATATTTAAATGTTCTAGATGAAAACACTTGCACTAAAAGGAAAATGGGTTATCAGGAGGTCTCTCAGGTGAAAGCGTGGCCACATTCTCTTCTCACATTGTGATTTTAGGGATCTCAAAGAAGAGAATATTCTCATCAATTGGCCAGTGCCAGATGAATCTGCTGAATTAATAACCTAGTTAATCAAGAATCTCAGCTAACAAGGAACACATAAAAGAGAGATTTCATGTTGCAAGGAAAGCCACCCGTTGATTTTTGTCAACAAGAAAATTGACGAATCGAATGATGACCAATTATGTGACGCCTGTGCACAGACCATTTCATCTCAATTCTACTATTGCGTTCAATGTAACTTTTTTCTTCACAAGTGATGTGCTGAGTTACCTAATGAACTGAAACACATACTTCACCTATAACACCCACTTCAGTTGCGTACACAACAAGAAATGTATTATTTTCACACCTATTGTGATAGCTGTCATACGTACTCCAACGGGTTTGCCTTCGTTTGCTCTGCCTACGACTGCTTGCTTGATCTCAAATGTGCTTCACTTTTTTTATTAATCAAACACCAAGTTCATGACCACAAACTTATCTTGAGGAGGGTAAGACACATATATTCTCGCTGCAAGGGATGTGGAGTAGGTGAATTCTCTGCTTTTTTTTCTATGTGAAACTTGCAAATTCAAGCTGTGCATCAAATGCGCTCTTCTTCCGTTTTCAGTCAGACATAGATATGACAAACATCCATTTACTCTTACTTATTCCCCCATCAAAGGATAGCCTAATGAGTATTACTGTGAAATCTGTGAGGAGGACATTGACTCAGTGTATTGGTTTTATCACTGCATCAAATTTACTTCCGAAATGCATCTATCCTATTAAATGATCTATGAGTGTGAAGTTTGTTACGCGCTTCAAAGATCATTCTCACACCGAATTTCGTTCTACTCGCCCCCCTTCGAGGGTCTTAACCCCTTGCTCTATTTGTGGCTCTCATATCAGACAATTAGATGCCCTTAAATGTACGCAATGTGATATTTGGATCCACTTAGCGTGTTTGATGTGCTTTCAGCGAATGACATTTTGAATGTCTTTTAATTAGTTGGGCATCTTTAGCATATGATTCTCCTTTACATCTTCCTATTTGGTTTAGGATTGGTGTCCTCTTAAGACTATATTTTATATTTCTCTTAGATGCATAATGTCTCATTTAGCTTTCTTGGTTCTCTGAAAAGAATTGGCTTTATCAGTAATAGATGAATCTTTTTATCTAAACAAAAAAAAAAAAAAAAAATTGAATTTATTCATGGTCTAGCTTTCACATCTATGCTTCCTGCATATGTTCCATAAATTCCATTATTTGATTAAAATTGAATTTTTAAATCGAGTCAACTAATTTTGGATAATCCAACTCAGCCTTTTCCTAAATTTAATCTGTTAGGGTTTCTTATATCGAAATAGTATAGTTTAGGGAGGTAATTAAAATAATAAAATTTTAAAAATATAATTAAAATAATAAAAAATTAAATATTTAAATAAGAAGAATGTAAAATTACAAGAGTTAAAATATAATTTTTTTAATATAAACAAATATTTATATGTAAGGGGTCACTTTTCTTCTACACGAAAACTCTTTTCAAGAACAAAGAATATGATTGGATCAATAAGGCGAATGTGAGGCACAATTAATGCAACAACAAAACTAAACTGATGTGTGTATATATATATATATATATATTAGCGCATGCTCCTGTTTAAAGACACAATATAAATAATATTAAGATTGAAATATAATTATAATTTATATATATTACGTTAAAATTTGTAATAATTTACTTGTATTAAACGCTCTATAAAACTTAAATAATAAACAAACATATAAGATTTATAATGTTCATTAATATATTATAAATTAAAATATAAGAACAAGTAAAAAAATTATAAATACTAAACAAAAAATAAAATTAAAGTCATTGTATATATAATAAATCACATCAATTAAGTGCTATATAATTTAAACAAATTTAGTTAAAAATTAAATATCAAACAATATATACCAATCGTGACCATCAACCGCGGGGGGAACCCCGGTTCCGAGTCGGAGAACCTTGAGTTCCTGACTGTGAGTGGTCGGGGACCCTTGGGTTTTTCGACCATGCGTGATGGGAAACTCTTTGATTTTTATATTATTTTAATTTAAAAAAAAATATTGTGCCTAAAATAAAAAATAGAATTAATAAAATAAATATATAATTAAAAAATAAATAAATTCTTTTTGAATATTTGTATCTTTAAGTAATTCAATAGGATGGATTAACCAGTTTCACATTTATTTAAGTATTAAAGATTCAATACCTAAAGATAAAAATATGAAATTTTGAATTAAAGTTCCTAATTTGATATCATTATTTAAATAAAGAGACTTTTAAATCATCAATGATTTAAAAAAGAGACTTTAATTTCTTTTGAAATTGAATCATCCATGTCAAATTCTTATACATTAAAACTTACACTGTTGTTGTTTTTTTATTTAAAATTTACTTGATATTTCAAAATTTACACTATTGATATTTAGAATACTTAAAAATTAAGTATTAAATGCTTTTAAAATTAGAATATTTAGAATGATACTCTTTAAGAAAAAAAAAAAAAAAAATGACAGTCTATGATACTCTTTATTTTACAGTGGTCGAGTAGACACAATTTATAATTGTAATTTTATCTTATTAACGGACACACGTTAATAGACACAAATTATAAGTATAATATTTTTAATTTTAAATATCAATTAAGATCATTTTATCTAAAAATATTTTTACTTTCTATTAATGTTTCTAACTTTAAATATTTTATCTAAAAATATTATAAGTGTAATGTTTTTAATTTTACTTTAAACTTTAAATATTGATTCATGTTTCTCACTTTAAATATTTTATCTAAAAATATTTTTCTAAAATATTTTCTAACAAAAATAAAAAAAAATAATTGGAAGAGGGACCGACCCGCAAAACCCACCCATCTACAAATTCTAAACAACACCAATCAAATGTTTAATTCAACTAAACCAATACTTATTCTACATTATCCCATATATATAATATAAATAATTAAAAATAATTATTTTTACATCAACCAATCCGAAAGAGAAACCCAGCAAATGCTCACACCCATATTGCCTCTTTGGCTGCCTTCCTTGCGCCAAAACCCACCTATCAGCAATGTCATTTCCCCTTATTTTTTCTTTTTTTTTTCTATATTTTATATTTTTTTCTTTCTTTATTTTCTTTTTTCCTTCCCATCTTTTTCTTCCTCCTGCTTCTCCTTCATGCACGGTCGAACCACCCGCGCTAGCTACCTCCGGTCGCCGATTGGGGGCGATAGGTCGATCGCTACCAACAACCAACTAATACGAGCATTGCTGTCACCCCCCATTGCTGCAAGCAGCGTTTTCCATTCGTTACCCCCTACCACGAGCACATCGTGCAAATGTATATGTGTCTATGTGTGCATATGCGTATGTGTGTGTATATATATTTATGTGTATGCATGTGTGTGTATATGTGTATGCGCGCGTGTGTGTATATGTGTGTGTATATGCATGTGTATATGCGTGGGTGGGTATGTGAGAGAGAAAAAGAGAGAGATACACTAAATGAGGGAGTAGGTGGGTGGGTTTGTGAGAGAGAGAAAGAAAGAAAGAGAGAGAGAGGCATTGAGTGAGAGAGCGGGGGAGATAGGAATTTTGGGCAGGGAGTCTAATTTATCTCAGTCATAGGATCAAAATATATCTCTTAGACTTTTTGAACATTTTAAAAAATCGTTCTATTTTATTATATCGATATATAAATAGTAAATTAGAAGAATGGCGCATTCGAGTAAATAAACATTGGGTATATATTAAAATTTTTATAAAAAGTTATTTGTCTTTTAGCGAAAAGTTATTTATGTATAATTTTTTTTTTTGTAAATAAGAATTTTATTAAGAAAAACAAAGAGCACCTATAGTTTTAAGTTAAGACATCTTACTCAACCAAAAATCGTACTAAAAGATTTAAACAACTAATAAAAATATACAAATATATAATCTTCTAAACATCAAAAGAGATGTATAATTGTTAAAAAAAAATTTATCATTAATGTCACTCTTTGAATATATTTCAATAAAATAATTTACTTAAGGATCATGTTAACTTTGATCATCCAAGGTTGCATAAATACTGAGGATACTTATCTAAATAATCACTTAAGTTGTATAAACATACTCATAGCTCAAGTTATTATTTAACGTGAGTGTTGATATTTACAATGTCAACCCCCAATTACTAAACAATCCAAACCACCACAAAACTAGACTGAATTGTCAATTCATAAACTTTTCTAAGAATATTATATTGGGTTTGGAACTTGAAATTTATAATTTGGTGGAAAGTTTTTCTTTCATTGTTTTTGATAACCAATTTGCTGGAACGTTGTTGATAGTTTTTCTTACATGTGCAAGCAAGTAAATAATCTGTTCTATATAATGGCAAGTATATCTCAAGAGAGGGGGGATGAATTGGAATTTAGATAAATTTTTGATAAATTAAAAAAAACTTATAGCATGCAAGACATTATGTTTCGAAACATGAGGAAGTATGTTTCAAAATAAACCTTTCTGTTAAGTATGTTTCGAAATATAAGTAAGTATGTTTCGAAACCAAACTTTCTGTTAAGTATGTTTCGAAACCTATTATGATATGTTTCGAAACTTCTTTAGCTTTTGAAAAATGATTCTTTTAAAAGTATGAATAATGATAACAACAAGTAAGAATGAGAAATCAAATGCACACGAGATTTATAGTGGTTCGGCATCCGTCTATTCCACTACCTTCAAACTTACCCACTTGAAGAATTTTCAAGCACAATCACTTTCACTAGCGATCAACAAAACTAAGGATTTTACCATGATTCACCTTAAAACCTTACACAATGAGTTTTTACGGGCTCAACTCAAATCTTACAACAAGATAAATAACACTTATCTTTTACAACCCAACAATTTGAATGTAATTGAATGCCTTACCAAATAGTTATTACAAACTTATTGGTATGGAGTGAGGAGAGCTTGAGAGGATGACGGTTTCAGTTTTCTTTTTCTTTTCACACCATAATGCACACCAAAAAATAATTGAAGTGATCTTCTTTGAGAGTTTGTTGAAAGAACTTTATTTGCTTGTGCTTGTGGCAATATCTCTTGTAGATATTTAAACTTGTGTATACTTGTTGGAGAGTTTTCTTGTCTTCAAAAATTGATATATATATATATATATCAAGGAAATATATTTTTGACTAATTGTAACCGTTAAAGACAAGATGATAAAGTAGATTTCGAAATATACATTGTAAGTTTCGAAACAACATATTTTTACACAAAGGTTTCGAAACATACATATGTTTCGAAACATACAGTCTTTACAGCTAGATATGCACAAAGAGACAAAATGAGTGGGAGACATCTTTTAAAACAAAATGATTTTGTTTTATTCTTCACTTCCACAATATCTGAAATTAAAACATCAGGGTATGGAGATTCAGACAAAAGAGACTTTTAAAATGACTTTTGATTTAAAGTGCAAAAGCATGACAGATTTTTAAATATTCTGCTAACAAAGTCAGATGTTTCGAAACATGATATGAAAGTTTCGAAACATACTTCAGAAACATGTTTCAAAACATGTTAAACAAGGTTTTTAAATACTTTGTTGACAGAGACATAGGTTTCGAAACATACTAAGGTAAGTTTCAAAACATACTACTTAAACTCAAATAGGTTTCGAAATATGATATGCAGATTTAGTAAACATTGAAACCTAAACAAAATGCATTTTAAAACATATATAATAGTGTTTTGAAACATAGAAACTTGGTTTTGAAACATCATATATGAACTTGGATTTTTTCCAAACATTTAAGCATTCGCGACAAAAACTATTCATACATGTTTCGAAATATAAAAGCTTTTTTCAAAATATGAGTTTCATAATCATGATTTTTCATACTAAGATAAGTTTTGCATCAAACACATTTTTTCATATACCAAAAAATATGATACAACAATATCTCCTCAAATTTTACTTTGACAACGATAGGAGTTTATTAGACAAATTTAATTTTTTTATAAATGCAAATTAATTGATATAGGTCTTAGAGTCCTAGACTAATTAGAAATGTAATCTATAAATAGATATTCATACTTTAATTGTTAATTTTTTGTTTCAAGAAAGATCACCCGTTGATTTTTGTCAATAAGAAAATTGACGAATCTAAGGATGACCAATTATGTGACGGCTGTGCAGAGACCATTTCATCTCAATTCTACTATTGCGCTGAATGCAACTTTTTTCTTCACAAGTGGTGTGCTCAATTACCTAATGAACTGCAACACATACTTTCACCCAGAACACCCACTTCATTTGCGTACACAACAAGACATGTATTATCTTCACACTTATTGATCTCAAATGTGCTTCACTTCCACGATTAATCAAACACCAAGTTCATGACAACAATCTTGTCTTGAGGAGGGTAACAAACACAGATTCCTGCAAGGCATGTGGAGAAGAAGAATTCTCTACTTTTTTTTTTTATGTGAAGCTCGCAATTTCAAGTTGTGCATCAAATGCGCTCTTTTTCCATTTTCAGTTAGGCATAGATATGACAAACACCCATTTGCTCTTACTTATTCCCCCATCAAAGGTCAGCCTAATGAGTATTACTGTGAAATCTGTGAGGAAGACATTAACTCAGTGTGTTGGTTTTATCACTGCATCAAATGTGATCAATCCCTACATCCAAAATGCATCTATCGTATTAAACGATCTATGAGTGTGAAGTTTGTTATGCGTTTCGAAGAGCATTCTCACACCCAATTTCGTTTTGCCCGCCACCCCGAGGTAGGGGTCTTAGCCCCTTGCTCTATTTGTGGCTCTCATATCAGACGATCAGCCTACTATGCCCTTGAGTGTATGCAATGTGATCTTTGGATCCACACTAAGTGTTTGAAGTACTTTAACCTAATGACATTTTGATTGTCCTTTAATTAGTTGGGCACCTTTAGTATATGATTCTTCTTCATATCTTCCTCTTTGGTTTAGGATTGGTGTCCTCTAAGACCATATTATGTATTTCTCTTAGATGCATAATGTCTCATTTAGCTATCTTGGTTCTTCGAAAAGAATTGGCTTTATCATTAATAGATGAATTTCTTTATCTAAGAGAAAAAACAAATGAACTCATTCATGGTCTAGCTTTCACATCTATGCTTCCTGCATATGTAATACCCCGAGAGCCCAGAGAGATTAGTATATATCGAGGATAGTGTAAGAAAGGAAACAACACCAGCTGGATACCTTTTGGGCTGAATGTTGGCAAAGAACTCCCAAGTTAAGCGTGCTTGACCTGGGGCAATCCAAGGATGGGTGACCCCCCTGGGAAGTTCGTGTAGGCCCATCAGGGTAAGTTGTTCCGGTTCTTCCTATCGCTCGAGCGGGATGTTACAAATGGTATCAGAGCCGACCCTTGGCGAAAGCGATCCGATGAGGGCGGGGAGTGGCGCCGGGGCTCGAGGGCCTGTACAAGGAGCGGCTTCTGGCAGGCTTCTAGGATGGTAGCCCCCAAGGGGAGAAGGTCTGGGACCAGTTGTAAGGTCGCATGACGAGGACGTTATGTGCTTAAGGGGGGAAGAATGTAATACCCCGAGAGCCCAGAGAGATTAGTATATATCGAGGATAGTGTAAGAAAGGAAACAACACCAGCTGGATACCTTTTGGGCTGAATGTTGGCAAAGAACTCCCAAGTTAAGCGTGCTTGACCTGGGGCAATCCAAGGATGGGTGACCCCCCTGGGAAGTTCGTGTAGGCCTATCAGGGTAAGTTGTTCCGGTTCTTCCTATCGCTCGAGCGGGATGTTACAGCATACGTTCCATTGATGCCATTATTTGATTAAAATCGATTTTTCAAACCTAGTCAACTAATTTTGGTTAATCCAACTCAGTCTTTTCCTAAATTCAATTTGTTAGGGTTTTTTTTTATATCGAAATAGTTATTTTTTTTATTTTGATTTTTTGGGTTCAATTTTTAACACTAATGTTACGGTTTTAAAACAAATAAACATAACTGATCAACATATGTACTTATTTTACAAAATATCAATAATTTTTAACACCCTTCACATTATATAAAATATCAATATCTAACAACAATGGTATCCCAACTTCCGTTTTAATAAACTTATTCTAAATTCATAATTGCTCGTGATTTTTTCCCTACTCATAAAACAAAAAACTGGAACCTTAATTGCAAAAGTAAAAATAGTTTTCAAATTTTAGATTCATGTAAAACTCAATGAAATTGATGTATTGTTTTATAATGTTACAATAATATATTTTATATAATCATTAGTGACTCTGATGAAATAATAATATAATGAAAGACAAAATAATAATCTCATTTAGCAAATTAAACTAACTTCACTGAGAGGACTATTGGGTTACTAATTCCACTCAACTTACATTCGACTAGAGAAAAAATGGGTTGTGATAATTGTGAATGAAATTCAAATTTGACTGTGTTGGAATTGATTAACTGTTGAAGATATATTTTTGTGACTTATTTTTTTTATCATAATATAAATATATTAATATTTTTTTATATAGAAAAAAATAGAGTATGAGAGAACTGAAATCATCTTTACTTTGCTTTTAGCTATTAAATGAGAATAGACTTGTTATAACCTAAAACCAGAGTAATGAATGTGTTAGGAGATTTCGACATTACATACTCAATTTACCAATTCATTCTCATAGAAATCTATGATTTGCATTGTATATCTAGATTCATATATGTGCTTTAATTATTAAAATTCATTGATTTCTTTAATTCAAGTTGCCTTTTAAATCAATTTTATTTTATTAATTTAATTAATTTTTTTCTATTTTTTATTAAACCTAAAATTTTTTATTGTCTAAATAATATAGAAAGTTTAAAAATTTGGTATTTGAAATCTTTTCTCTTGAGAATAATATTCTTATCCATTACTATATTACTTGAGTGACTCGTATACTTACGGTAGCCTTTAGGGCGACCAATATTGCACAACACACTTGAGTAGGAAATTATGATAGTCGATTATAGAACATCTTCACTCGATTATTATTGAAATGTAATCAATTGTTTTTGAGAAATACACTAAGCAATACTCAATTATAGTAAAAACATACTCAATTAGATTTTTACAAAATACTTTAAAAGTTTCAACAGATGTCATGGCGGCAATCAGGTGATTGTCTTGGCGGTGATGAGGCTATAATAGTGAGAGAGATAACCAAGTGGGTAGGTGAAATGGGTAATGAAGTTGGGTGAGGGTATTTTAGTATTTGCCTTATTTTAGTTATTTTTATTTCTTTTTAAATTTTTAAATAAAATGATGAGAGAGTGAAATGACAAATTGTTACTTTGCTCTTAATTATTATAAAAAAAAAAAAATTAAGGTGAACATGTCATTTCACTATTTCAGGATCCCAATCCATTTGCAATTAAATTTTAACCGTAAAGAATGTTTAATACTAGCTTCTCTTGTAATATCCCAAAAAAAAAAAAAATAAATAAAAATAATAGAAGTGTAAACTAAATTTACTGAAATTAAATTTAGTTAATTAATTTAAATTAATTAATTTGTTAAAATTTTGTGGCTGTGCGCGTGTGCGTAGGGGTTAAGCAAAGTGGCCACTTTTCTGTCAAATGGAAACAGAGAAGAACAGTGAGCAGAGAGTGAGATGGAGAGATCGGCTGAGGGAGAGATTGAGGGGGAGAGATCGAGACCGAGAGAGTGAGAAAGAGAGATCGATCGAGGGAGGGAGAAGGAGATGGCGGCCATGGGAGGCTGGCCGAGCTTTGCTCGGCCATGGCAGCGACGAGGAGCAGCTGCGGCTTGAAGAAACCGCAGCCATGGGCGACGCAAGCAGCAGCGGCGAAGCGAGGCAGCAGCAACGGTGGTGCGCGGCCGTGGGAAGCGGAGCTGGCCGAGGCAGCGGCTGGGGCAGCGTCGGCCATGGCTGCAACGCGCGCAGGTGCAGGGGAGGCAGCGCGGAAGAAGAAGAAGGAAGGGAGAAGAAGAAAGGAAGAAGAGAAAGAAGAAGAAGAAGAAAGGAAAAAGAAGAAGAAAAGAAGAAGAAGAAGGAAAGGAAAGGAGAAGAAGAAGTTGCAGGAGCAGTGGGCGTGGAGAAGAAGAAGAAGAAGAAGAAGAAGAAGAAGAAGAAGAGAAGAAGAGGAGAAAAGAAAAGAAAAAGGAAAGAAAAGAAAATAATATAAATGGGGCGATTTTGGGATTTTGTCGGCATGGAAAGTGACCAGGTACGTGGGTAAAAATTAATAGGAGCATGTTATGTTTTAATTATAAATTTTACACGATTAAAATTAATTAATTTGAGTCCCGGTTGTGTTATTTGCTAGGAAATGATTTAATTTGCATCGGGAGCTCGAGTGAGGTCGAAATCAGCTGATTTCAGGCAAGTTCCTAATGCTTTCCTCGTATTCTTTAATTTCCGTGAGAAACCCTGTGATTTCTCGTATTTTATACCCTCCCTTCGTCTGTTTCGACTCGTTTATTAATTATGGAATTTGGAGTCGTTTGATTTAAATTTAATTTATTAAGCTGGCTTTATTAGCGTGATTTAATTTAAAATAAATATGAGACTCGTTGAGATATTAATTGTGGTGCGCTTACGAGGGATTTTAGACGGTTAAATTATTTATATTACACGGTAGATTTATTTAATTAAGCTGCGATTTTATTTATTGCCAGCGAACGTTTTACTTCGCAGCGGGTGCGTAAGAAAAGCAAGGAACGGCCGTGTAAAGGCAAGCTCTTAACCCTCTCTTCCTGATCTTTAATTCCCGTGGAAGACCCCGTGATTTCCTGTATTTTATCACTTCCCTTACTTTAATTCGGCACATTGCCTTATTGGTTGAACTATTATTCATTTGTTTTAATTTAAATTAAATCTGAGGTTTCTATAATTTTATTCGTTGTGAGCCTAAGGGGGTTTGTACCGCCCCCATTCCTTTCGGAATGATGCTGAACCCAGTTGGGGAACTAGGTTCCTAGTCGTGCGGGTTTACTTATAGTTTTTCTCAGATTTATTTATGGTTCGGTTAGAGCTATTGAGCAGTGGGGCAGGGGTCGGTTGTTGGTGACGTTGGGGTAGACTATGGTACGACCCTGATGTGGACCGTCGGGTGGACACCCCTAGTCACTGACCGTTGACCGGTGCCGGGCACTGCTGACTAGCTCTACCGGTATGTGATTTACTGCGTGATTAGATACATTGTATTACTGTTCATGATTTGATATGCACATGGGTACGGGATGCATATTGGGATATCCATTTATTGAGAATGCTTGGACACGGACATTCTAGTTTGGTTAGGTTGCATCCACCGCGAGCATATGCATGGCGTGTGGTTTACTATGTGGGCGGAGCATGGCCTGATGCCTGGATGTATGGGCGCCTTGTATCACGTTGATGCTCACTACGCCATTGCATTTTTATGTGCATTGCATGGATACTAGTAGTATTTAGTTCTCGGACGGGAGTACCGTTCCGAGGGAGCCTATGGCTCGGTTGTCGGGAGTACCGACGGATACAGGTGACGGGAGTACCGGCCTGGGACAGCGCGCGCAGGTTTGTGGAGACATTTGTTGCCTTTCAGGGCAGCGGCAGGTTGGTATGGGACTTGGGTGCCAAGTGTCTTATGTGGGCCCCAAGGACCGGTATGTGCTTTTATTTTATGATGCTATTGAGCTGTTGTGTTGTAGCGTCTCATGGCTTGTATGTGCCTGGGGGTTTATTCTGGGGTGAGATTTCTGGTTTTGTGTAGCCTTCAGCCTTTTCTTCCTTATGCTTGCTGAGTCTCTCGACTCACCTTGCTTTCCATCATTCCAGGTAGTGGCGGCGTGGGCCATAGCAATGGAGTCAGCTTTAACGGCAGAGTCGGTGTGGTGTACAGGCAGTCTCGTCAATCCCTATCCACTCTGATGTCTAAGTAGAATTTGCTCTATTATTTCGTACTGTGCCAGGTGTTTTCTCGAGTCTTGTGTATGTCGGCACAGGAGTTTGTGTTTATTTATTTATCTTGTGACCGCTGTGTTAGCGGGGTAACCGTAGTGCATGCATGTCTTGAGCTTTGCTTCCGCTGTTCTTATTTTCGTGTATGCATGCCGGGGTGGTCTTTGTCTCTGTGTTTATTACTTTTCTCCTCTCGTAGGCGCTCCCGTTCGGATAGATCGGGTGGTTGGGAATATCCGGGCGGGGGTGCTTACATCTCTACTTACCTGACTAATTAAATCGCAATTAAACGGAGTTTAATATTCAAATTTTCCCCAAATTCCTCCACTGGCACGCCTTCTTCTTCCCTGATTTTCGTTCGCTCGTTTGCTGTTAAAGTTGCTCCCAGAGCATGCTGAAATCGGCTTTTAAAAAGGCAAAGGAGAGAGCCACCAGCGCACGTCACGTGGCAGCCAAGGGCTGCCCACCGCCTTGCTCAAAACGACGTCGTTTTGGGCAAGGTTTTGGTTGAAAAATCAGCCAAAATCCTTCCAGCGCATCCGGGCAGAATCGAACCCGCGTTCCCCCCGCCTGCACACGCTCACGCGTAGCTGCTCATGCCAGTCGCTCCCTCATATATATAATGCGCGCGATTATATTTAAGGTGACTCGCGACCCATTTTCAAGAATTATTCCAGTACCCAGACTTTCAAAAATCGACACTTTTGCCCCCACTTCACAGTTACCTCTTATTTCACTTTCACCCCATAATTTTCAAAAAATCTCCTAATTCAATTTATTTTATTATTTTTCTAAATACTCCCTAATAATAATTATTTTCCTTAAATCCTCAAATATTTAATAATCACATTAATTACAATAATTAATAATAATTAACCATTCCCAAATAATTTAATTAAATACCTAAATTTCCTATTTCCTCAAAATTACATAAATAAACATTTTTTTTTAAACTCCCAATTAATCGATTGTCACCATAAATACAATAATTATTAATTATCAAAATTAATAATTAATATTTATCTCCAAATTTTGAGATATTACACCAACGTCACCAAACAGCCGACCCCTGCCCCACTGTTCAATAGCTCTAATCGAACCATAAATAAACCCAAGAAAACTATAAATAAATCCACATATCTATGAACCTAGTCCCCAAGTTGAGTTTGACATCATTCCGAAAGGACTGGGGGCGGTGCAAACCCCTGTAGGCACACAACAAATAAAACTCTAGAAGTTCCGGATTTAATTTAAATTAAAACAAATGAATAATAATTCAATAAATAATGCTAAGTGCCGAATTAGAATAAGGGAGGGGATAAAATATGAGAAACCACGGAGTCTCTGGCGGGAATTAAAGAACATGAGGAAAGGGTTAGGAACTTGCCTTTATACGGCCGTTTCTTGCATTTCTTGCACTCCCGCTGCGAAGTAAAATGTTTCATAGCAATTAAAATAAACCGTGGCTCACATTAATTAAATCTAACCATGTAATATAAATAATTTAACCGTCTAAAATCCCACATAAGCATACCACAAATAAAATCCCAATAAGTGTCATATGTATTTTAAATTAAATCATGCCAATAAATTCATCGATTCGTATAATTAATACGTGAAACCAAAATGAATTAAGAGAAGGCGTGGGATTCATAAAATGAAGAAAAGATCGCAAGGGTAGAGGGAGCTTGCCTCGATTAAGTTGTTTATAGCGTTTCCACGCTTGAATATCACTAAATTAATACACGCTGAAAATAGATTAAACTCCCAAAATTAACAAAATTGGACCCAAAATAAAATTTCAACTGTACAGAATGTTTAATACATAATTCTCTACGTACCTAGCTAATTAAATCGAGATTAAACCAAGTTTAATCATGATTTTTTTGGCTCAGTTTCTTCCATTTTCTTCACTGTCCGCGTACTGCTTCTTCTCCAATTTTTCCTCTGTTTTTGCTACTTCGGAGATGCCCGATTTGGGCTTAAAAATGGCCAAAAATGAGTGGCTAGAAGGTGGGCCGAAACGACGTCGTTTCGGCCCTCCCTTAGCCGATTAAAATTGGCAAAATCCCCCAGCCTCCCGCGCGCCCACGCGGATTCGATCCCACGTCCAGCCGCCCACCGTCCTCGCACGCGACCGCCCACGCTTACGTTCGCCTTCAACGTATAGGGGCCTTCTATTAAATTTAAGGTGATTTGCAGCCACTTTCGCAAATCACGTTTTAGCACCCCTAATTTCCTTTAATTGCACACACACCCAGAACTCCAATTTTCCTTTATTGCACTTACACTCGAAAACTTTCAAAAATTCACTAAATTAATTTATTTTATTCTTTCATTAATTTCATATATATCCCTAAATAATTTAATTAATTTCTCTCAATTTCCTATTTTCTCAAAACAACGTAAATTTTTTTTTATCTCCAAATACCCAAATAAATTAATATTTCCTTTTAACCCACAAATATTCAATAATCACCACAAATACGATATTTAATAATTATTAATCATTCCCCAATAATTTAAGGAATTATCTTTAATTCGCTATTTTCCTCAAAACCACATAAATAAATACTTTCTCTTAAATTCCTAAATATTTAATAATGCCCTCAAACACCAGTTTGAATAATTATTATTCATTTTCAAATTTCAGGATATTACAAAGATGATATGAAATGCGATTACATGAAAAATGGAAACATAATTCTCGAACAATAATTTTTAATTTTGGGCATCCCGTTCAATACTACATCCAGCAAACCAAAAAAAAAAAAATTAAAAAAAAAAAAGTTAAGCACTGTCTAATGTAGTTGGCCAACTAAACCCGACCGAGCATAATTGGGAATTTAAATCAAGCCCGGGTTTAGTCTGCCAACTAAATCCGAACCGGGTCTAAATACCCAACCAAGCCCGATTTTTAATGTTTTTTTTTTCTTTTTTCCATACCAATCTGCAAGTTCCATTAGCCCTAAAACTATCTTTGGTAACTTTCTTAACGTTAATTGAATATAGAATGCAAACAAAATTGTGCGGGAGGCTATTAGGTAATACATGATTAACCAAGATCGAGTGTTGTAACTTATTAACCATGAACATTAGATCAAGATGACATGAAATGCCATTACATGAAAAATGAAAACATAATTCTCGAACAATAATTTTTTATTTTGGGCCTCCCGTTCAATACTACATCCACCAAACCAAAAAAAAAAAAAGAAAAAAATTAAAAAAAAAAAAGTTAAGCAGTGCCCGATTTAGTTGGCCACCTAAACTTGATCGAGCATAATTGGGAATTTAAATTAGGCCTGGGTTTAGTCTACCAACTAAACCCAGACGGGGTCTATGAAATGTCCTAATGGCCCTTGCACAAATCTATCGAACAACTCATATTGGATGATAGCCTCACGAACTACCTCGAGATTTTTTATCCCACAGTGAGTAGTGACTCGTGTTCTTGGCGGTATTATTCGATTAGCATGAACATAAGTAAATTGCCTTTGTTGGCCATCTATCGATAGGAAAAATCAAAAAACAATACATCAACAGCAATTGGATTAGTAAGGAGAAGCAAAATCGAGCTTCGTAGCTCCTCTATTGGGCCTGGCCTGATCAGGCTTCGTAGAGGAACGAAGCCCGGTGACAATGCACGACTGGGCTTCGTCGCTGGGATTTGTGGAGGAACAAAGCCCAATTGGCTTCGTCGACGAGAACTGATCGAGCTTCATCTGAAATGAAGCCTAATGGGGCTTCCTCAAGCGATGACCATCGATCGGCCCAATATATTTTAGCATTTGCCTATTGTTATGGGTTTAATATGTGTGAGGATATTTTGGTATTTAGTTATTTTTATTTCTTTTTAATTTTTTAAATAAAATGACAAGAGAGTGAAATGACAGATTATTCCTTACTTTCCTCTTAATTATTATAAAAAAAAAAAAAATGAAGGTGAACATGTCATTTCACTATTTCAAGATCCCAATCCATTTGCAAAAATTTCATTCACCTAAGAGCCTTCAAACATTCAAAAATTTTACATATACTAAAAATATTTATAATTTTTTAAAAATAATTAATAATGTACAAAAAAAAATACTATTAATTCTTTAAAAATATTTATAATTCTGTAAATATTAAAATAATATGTAAAAACAACAAAATGAGAAAAGAAAGAATTTGTCAAATCAAGTCCGATGGCATAATCAATTATAATTTAGAGATTATAAATAATTCAATTATAAAAACACTGTAAAATTCGTATTCTTATTTCGAATTGGATTTTTATTCCTATTATAAAAACACTATTTAAGCCGAACAAAAATACTATTTAACGCTTTGCCTCTAACCCTTCTTTGTAAACAAACCTTCTAATCTAAAATTAAATCTAGGAAAACATTGTGACGATGGTTTTTGGGACCGACCACCACGTGTTACCTCTGCGAGTAGACCTCGGGAATAGAATCTCAGACTTGGGGATGTCGGACCTCGGGTGTAGAACTTGCAAGACAATGGAGGACCGGGGCTTGGATCCCCCAGGGTGGACTCCGATGCTCAAATCAATAGAGTAAATGCAAGTAGTAGTAAATAAGAGAGCGGTAGACCTTGGGTATACCTGGCGAGAGTCCTTGTCTTTTATTGGCGAACCCGTTTTGGAGTATCCGAAATGAGTGGGCACGACTCCCGAGAATCCCGGTCAAGTTAGAACGGGTCTTGACGTTCAGCCCGGATTTCTCGAGCTCCCCTCTAGAGTGTTGACTGACCACGTATCGGTCTCTCAGGTGATCTACGTGGCAGGTGAGACTATCAGCACGTAGAGATATTCTAGTAATTTCAGTTGGTGCCACATTAGATTGAACAAACAAACTTGGCCCAATCAACATTTCTTTCGTTCAACAGATGCCATTATTTTAGTTAAAATCGAATTTTCGAATTGATCCACTAATTTTGATTAATCTAATTTAATCTTTTCTTAAATTTAGTTGGTTCAGGTTTGGTTTTAGTTTGAATTTATTTTCAGTTCAGTTTTTAACACTAATATTACGATTTTAAATCAAATAAACAAAATTGAATAAAATAATTATTACTTTTGAAAAATACCAATAAATTTTAGGCTACCTCCATCAAACCTTAAAATAAATCCAAGCAAGCTGCAGACTTAGGTGATGGTCAAGAAGAGTGCATAAATATATGAAAATTAGGGGTTATCCTCATGGTGCAAAAAAGTGAGGTCTATTGGTACGAGAAAAAGAGGTTCTTTGCAGTTATAGAAAATCACAATTTCCGTTCTAAAATAATAATAGTAATTAGTAATTTATTTAGTAATAATGGGAAATTTATTTTGTAAATCAGTATAAAATGACTACGAAAATTTTATAATATCATTAATATAATTTATTATTAAAGAGAAAAATTATTGTATTAATAACAATAATAAAATTTTTATATTGATTAAGCAATTATAAAAATTAATCAATTAAAAATTAAGTTAACGGGTGAACAATCTTTCAAAATATTTCATATTTTTTTTGAAATTAATCAATTAAAAATCAAGTCATTGCCACGAGCAAAATAATGACTACTTCCAAAGACATCCTGTGATTATAATAAATTAACAAATTCAATTAGTAGTGTACCTAATAATATAAAAGCAGTTTGCTCAATTATTAGCTTTTGCTTCTCCCTTTCTCCTTTTTCTTCTCTCTCTCTCTCTCTCTCTCTCTATATATATATATGAGAGTGTGGTGTAATTGGAAAAAGTGAGAGGACCGATAACTCATTACACTAGAGTTATTCATATATTTGTTGAAATTTGAGGTCAATTAAATACGCATAGGAGTCTTTTAAATTATTGACAAAGCATCTTTTAAAAAAAGGATTAAAAAGTAGAACTTTTTATCCGTCATTCTATTTTTTTTTGTCAGTGTAAATGCTCAAAAGTACAAACAAAAATTAAAGAAAATTATTTTTCTTTTCTAAGATGATAGATATGTGGACACCAACTATCCTACATGAGTTAAATTTAGACTTAATATATCTTAAAGTCCCTCAACTATTACAAAATATGACATTGAGTCCCTTATCTAAAAAATCACAAGATTCGGTCTTTAAACAATTAAAAAGATACCTTTTTAATACTTACCATTTACATTCGTTTGTGCGTGACATCACGCACCGTTTAATGTGTGTGACATGACAAAATTTTATATATCATACACATTTAGATCCGTTTGTGTGTTTACATCATATTTTGTATTTATATACGTTTACATCACATATATAAATACACGTTTACATCTGTTTGTTGTTACAATTTTGTATATCATATATACCTGCGGAGGAAGCTTCAACGAAGCTTCCCTAGGAAAACCAAAGAGCGTGGCTTACGGTGGCTGTAACGCCCCGTAATTGGTAATTAATCTAATTTTGGGATAATTTGATTTAAAAGAAATAGTAAAATAATTTGTGGTGATTAAATAAAAATTAAATTATGTGATTTTAAGGAAATAAGAAATTAAGGTAATTGATTAATTATTTTAGGAATTTCTGGAATTAGAGAAAAATTAAAATAAATTCAATTGTGGGATTTTTTATAAGTTCTGGGTGTTACTGTAATTAATTTAGTGGGTGTTTGTGTATTTAATGAAAGTTTGGGGGTGCTAGTATGAATTGCGGAAAGGCCGAAAAGTCATTTTAAATATAACATAAAGCATATATAGGTTGAAGATGCATGCGGGTGCGGGCGGTTCGCACGCGAGGCAGCCAGGCAGCGGGCGAGGGATGGAAACGTGGGGGCTGCGCGCGAGGGAGGAATTTTTGGCTGAATTAATTCAGCCACTGAACGTCTGAAACGACGTCGTTCGGAGGAGGCGATGGCCTCCCCAGCGGCCTCCCCAACGCTGCCACATGGCGCCCCCTCTGCTGGTCGTTTTGGCCGAATTTTAAGCCCAATTTCGGGCGTGATGTTATGTAATCGATCAATGAAAAATTATAAAAAAAACAGTAGCATGCGCGAGGAAAATTTGAGAGATTTTGGGCTTCAAAAATCGGATTAAACTTTGTTTAATCCTAGAATTAATATTCCAGGTATGTAGATAAGCTAGTAATTAATATTCTTTGCGGTCGAAATTTTATTTAGAGTCCAATTTTATTGATTTGACGAATAATTAGGTTATTGCAGTTTGTATAACATTGACCGCGTTTAGTCAAATCGAACCTAAATCTATCTTCAGAAAGGCAAGTTCTTTATACCCTCATTATCGATTTGTTCGATGTCAATTTATTTGACCTCCCTTCATTGATTTCGGCTGTTAATAAATTATGGAATTTAAAATGGTTTGTTTTAAAATTTAATTTATTAAATTGGTCCCGAGGGTTTCATTCATTGGTTGCCCACGGGGATTTGTGCCACCCCCAAGCCTGTGGGAATGATGTTGTACTCACCTGGGGCTAGGTTCTTAGCTGTCGGGTACTATTATTGGATTTTTGGTTATTTATCGATTAGAGCGGTTGGGCATTGGGGGCATAGATCGGTTGTTCGGTGACGGAGTGACTGTCGCGCGGTCTATCTTAGGCCGTCGGATGGTCTCTCCTATCCACTGACCGTTGACCGGTGCCAAACACTGTTGACTAGCTCTGCCGTTACGTGATTATAGCATGATTTGGTATCATTTTATTCTTGTTGCATGGTTTGGTATGCACATGGGTACGGGCTGCATGTTGGGATTATCATGACTTGGTTATGCTTGATCACGAACATTCTAGATTGGTCAGATTGCATCTAGCACGGGCATATGCATCACGTGTGATTTACTATATGGGCGGAGCGTGGCCTGATGCCTGGATGTATAGGCACCTTGTATCATGTTGATACTCATTACGCCATTGCATTTTATATGCATTGCATGGTTACTGGTGATATTTAGTTCTCGGACGGGAGTACCGTTTCGAGGGAGCCTATGGCTCGGTTGTCGGGAGTACCGGCAGGGATACGGGTGACGGGAGTACCGTCCCGGGACAGTGCGCACAGGTTTGTTGGGGATCTATGTTGCCTTTCAGGGCAGCCACTGGTTGGTTTGGGACTTGGGTGCCATGTAACACCCCAATTTTCTTGAGCGTATTATAACTTAGGATTTCAGGAATATAAAAATTTTCATACCACAATTGCTGCCATACATCACAAAAATTCCCCAAAACCCTAATTTTCACATTTTCAGCGTAACAAACCAAATATTAAATAGCTAAGACAGGTGTTAAAATTTCAAATGTGAAAGCTAGATAGAACCTGATATGGTTCACAACCATGACGCTTTATTTATCATAAAATTGTTCAAGACGTCTACAAAATGCATTACATCACCTCTCGCAAATGATAACTGAACAACTTAAACATATCCAAAATTACATAGGTTCGCACATAAGCATACAACAGCAGTAAATTAAGCTTATTCTTCAGTTACCTCCTTTCCCTTAGAGCCGCTCGTCGAACCTAGAACGTTTGAATATTCCAGGGACATAGTCCAATTAGAAGATGAATCTTCTAGTGAGAAACTCCAAAAAAATAGTTTATATCGATGCATGATCAGGTATAAAATGTATGAGAAAACAAGGAGAACTACTCCGAGGTGCCTCGTGAACACGTTAGCCTCCTCCAACGAGAGCTTTCTCAATGGCGCACGCATAACGCCTCTCGGGAGGTCTCTAACCATGTCATTTCAGCCCGACCTCATAGCACTCATGCAAGCACCACATCCGTTGTCCCTTAGGCTCACGGTCTTTCCCACGAGAGCTTTCTCGATGGCGCACGGATAACGCCTCTCGGGGGATATCCGACTTTTGCCCTCGGCCAACAACAAATAAGTACAACAGTATGGCCACACGAATTTTATAAATACAACAGTTAAAAAGCCAACAGCATATAATTTTCAGAAAAATACATTTCATATATGCATTATGTTTTCACGTAAGAGAATAACAAGCGTTTATGTGTAAGAACTTCACGAAACACGTCTCATGCAATAGAAGTCTCTCATAAGAGAATAAAAAATAGGATTTGGAGTATAGGAGTCTCACCTTGTTGGTTTATCTCTTCGACAGTATAATTTCACAGCAAACGGCCTAGGTTTCTGCAGAAAACATGCGTTTTGGTAAACCTAACCTTAAATATTTTTACATAGAGTTGAAGGGTATTAAATTAGGGGTATAACTAGAAAATTTAAAGGAAAATAGACCCCTCACGCACCCCAAGAAGGTCGGCCATGCGCCTTCACGCGCAGCCTTTTTCCGGCGCGTGTAACTCACGCGCGGGTACCAGAATCCGAACAACGTCTCATTTTCGTATTTCGGCCATATCTCCCTCGTTTTAACTCCGATTCTACCCCCGTTTGAACCTACGCGACCCTCTCTTCCCCCTCTACAGGATTATCAAAAAAAGGACTTATCTCACTTTTTTTTATGACTGATTTTGGCAAATTTCGGCGAAAACCCGTAACTCCGACGAGGCTCGTTCTCCGCCGCTTCTTCGCCGCTTTCTTCCCGCCTTCTTGCCGAACTCTGATTAGTGGTTAATTTTATAAAAAATTTGTTATAATTATACCCTTCTTTTGATCTTAAAAATAGTTTAAATTAGATATTAATATATATTTTATGGTTATATGCAAGTTTAAATTGAAAAATGAATGAAATGAAATTTTAAAGTAAAATTTAATAATAATAATAATAATATATAAAATTATATATAATACATATACATCATTATATGCATGCATGTAATATATATATATAATATAATATAATATATATATATGTGCCATGTGTAATACATATATATAATATATAATTTATTAATAACATTAAAGTATTATTATTTTTTTTTAGGCATGAAGAAATCAAGCCCATGAAGACTTAAAGTCCATGAAGAAATCAAACCCATGAAGAAATCAAGCTCATGAAGAATTCAAGTCCATGAAGAATTCAAGCCCATGAAGAATTAAGGCCCAATTTGAGCAACCCATGGAAGATATTATTTGGAGAAGGCCCAAGGATTATTTTTAATCCTAATAAAGATTAAAAACCAATTTATAGAAATCTATTTTTATTTTTTATGTGAGAGCTTTATTAGGTGTGTTTTTTAGCTAAAATTCATTTAACTATTAGGTGGATATTATAGCTAAAATTTATTTAACTTTATGAGTGCTTTATTAGGTATGTATTTTAGCTAAAATCCATTTAATATTAGGTGTGTATTATAACTAAAATCCATTTAACTTTAAGTGTGTGAGTGCCCATTAGATATAATTATGTCTAGTTGAATAATTGAAATTGTGTGGTTTGTATTGCATCTTGTGGCCTATAAATAGATCACTTGATTGCATTTGTAAGTGTGATTATTATTCTTGAATCAAAGTTTAGTTGTTTCCTTATAATTCTCTCTTTGAGAATTGTTCTTGTTCTTTCCCCTTTTCTTTAGTATTCTCTCTTGTGATCTTACTTCCTTCCTTTCTTCTTTTAAATTCTTATGTCATTTATTATTACTTTATTATTCACCGCCTAAATGGCCAGTTAATTTGTGCCTTTAAATTTCTGCAATTTTAATTCTTGTCATTTAATTATTCACCGCCTAAATGGACGGTTAGTTTATGCCTTTAAATTTCTGTAATTTTAATTCTTGTTATTTAATTATCCACCGCCTAAATGGCCGGTTAGTTTATGCCTTTAAAATTTCTTGTCATTTAAATTCTGTTATTTAAATTACGTCATTTAAATTCATGTCAATTAACTTTTAAATGGAAATGAGTAGCTAAATCTAATCTTGGGTTAAGGCAAGGACAGTGTCCAACGCCAATGATTCCCAAAGAAAGCTGCGCTTTAAATAAATAACATTAATTTAAATTTCAGTATGAGTGTATCTTAATTATTGAGAAATCACTAGGTTTGGATTGGAGCGTAAGCCTAACTTAGAGCTTTCATGCCATGTATGAGAGTTACTAGAACTGGAAACGCTATCATACCCAAACCCGGATGATTAATTTAGTTGTTTTGTGTATTAATTGCAATTGAATTTATGGTGGTTGCTTAAATTAGAATCCCGCATATCATGTATGGGGATTGCTTAACCTAGAACTATCATCATCTCTAATTGCATTTAATAACAAACCCTCATATCTGAAATTAAATTAATGTTGCTAATCTTTTATGCTAAAATTTGGGAATCAACGGGTTGGCACTGAAATTGTCTTAACTCAAGTACTATCCAATTTTATATTCTCACTTAAAGTATTTATTTCAATTACTGCCTTAATTTATTTCCTAGTATCTGTTGTTTAAAAAACCATAAAAAACCTTGTTGCCAATTTATCCAAATGCGTGTGTGCTTGTGTGACATTCTTTTTATTTTGCCATAAATAAATCTCTCAGTGGACGACCTGGACTCATTCAGAAAATATAAATTTAAATTTGGACTACAACTGCACTCGTACACTGACGAGTATAAACCTCTCACCTAAACAAAGAAAAAAATATAAAATTTTTATTGTGTTTTGTTTTGTGTTTTAATTGCAGGGTGGGAGTGCAGTCAAACTCCCTTCTCTCTCTCTAGAGCAAGCTCCTCCTCTTAGAGTGCTTCACTCCTCAAACTTGGTTGGAATGATTTGAGAATAACCCATGGTGCCTTTACCTGCAATTGGATTGTCAACTTTACACTCATGTCTCAAAATTACTACAATCTGTCTGCACAAGATACTTATCATGATGAAAATTATCATTTTGAATCTGATTTGTCTAGACCTCTTAAGGATTATCTATACCCTCTTAGGCAAACCACTTTTGATTTGCAACCAGACACTACCCATTTGTTACCCACTTACCATGAAATTGAGGTTTGGTGTGCTGTGTGTGAGACTTCAGCTCATTTAACGGATGACTGCCCTATAATACCTGCTTTTAAGGAGGTATTGTATGGTCAATCCAGTTACACGCACACACACAACCATGAGGGAATGTATTGCCAGAACCATGAGGAAAACTACCATTCGGACTTTGATGCATATCACCTTAATTCACACTTTCATCCAAATTTCTCATGGGAAAATGATTTTGTAGCCCAACCACATGAGCACTTCCTTTCCCAGCCTCAATCATTTCAAACGAATGAAGGGTCTACATTCGATGCATATCAACCCCCTCATGGGAGTTCATTAGAAGATACCTTCAATCTATTTATGCAAGGCCAAATGGAAATTTTTACACAAATGTCCAAATGTCAAGAACATACCATTAGAGTTACAGAGGACATTAGGAACCAATTGACACAGCTAACACAGACTTTGAGCATGTCAGAGCCTGTCCATCCCAACTCACTCCAAATCCCATTAATAAAACCCATCATCAAAAGTGAAAGTCAGGAGCAGGACATAGGAGTGACTGTCTTAAGGAATGGAGAAATAATTGAGAAACTTGATGCCCCTAGGACAGTACACCCTTTGGTGCAAGAAGAGAGAGTGGTTGATCACAGTGAGGTAGATGTCAATGAAGCCTTGGAGGAAGAAAAAGACCAAAATGATGTAAGAAAAGAAGAAACCTGGGAGGAAGAAGAGGATAAAATTCGAGAGCCAAAATGTGAAAAAATCATAAGTTTATCCACATTTACCCCTCAATTTCTATCTTTTAGGTTAGTCGATATTATTGAGGATCAAATTAAACCAAACACGTGTGAGATGTTTGTGCAAATTAATGTGCTATACGCGGATATAATAAAACCAACACCTCCGGACGATATATTTTCAAAATATATATGTGCATTCATGAGAAAAATCAATTTATATAATTTTGAAAATAACTTTAAAAGTGGTGTAGTGAATGGGAGATATTATACGATTAGGTGGGCAATCACTCATTTGATCCTTAATTGGAAGAAAAGAAAAAAAAAATTCTAAAAAATAAATAAATAAAAATATAATAAAATAATTTTATATATACATATAAGTTGTTCCTTTTCTGCATTACTTAACTAGTGTTTCTCTATGTGCAGTCTAAATAAAATTTCTCCATACGAGTTTATGTATTGAAGACCGCCAGGTATGCCTATCTTCTATCCTTTTATTGCCAATTGAGGACAATATGCAATTTAAGTTGGGGGGTAAGGTGTCTAAAAAATTTTACCTAAAAAAAAAAAAAAAATTAAAACAAAATTAATTAAAAAAAATTGAATTGAGAGAGACAGAATTGACGCTGGTGGTAGCCATCTTTTCTTAGGCAGTGCAATCACACTGCCCTATAAAGAAAGAAGGCACACTGCCAAATGTTGAAAACAGAGGCGCCGAGCGTTGAAAAAAAAAAGGCACACTGCCAAATGTTGAAAAATGAGACGCTAAACGACGTCAAGTCTGACGGTGCAATTATGACATGCCTCGAGTCGAGTGTAGAATAGTGATGCCCATTGCTCTATAAGAGACTCCATATCTGTATAAGGCAAGTCACCCCTCTTGAGCTCAATCTTCTCTCCTTTGTGTTATTCTCCGATCAGGTACTCTCATCCCTTTTGTAAAGTTTATAGTTCTTTACTTTCTTCTTAGTATAATTTTTTTTTTAAAAAAAAAAAATGGATCTTTATCTCTCAAAAATTCACAAGTACTATCCATCTCTCCCGCAGAATAATTTGAAAAAAATTTATGTTGCTAGGTGTGAAAGACTTAGGTTGTTGATGCTTAATAACATCCCTGAAGATATTCGTTGGCTGATCGAAGCAAAAGTTCGATTAGCTGGTGAAACTTCACCTAGTTTTAAGCATTTTCCAGGCTTAGGGAAGAGTAGTTTTGCGAAGAAAAGAAGAGCGAAAAAAGTGAATGGTTGTTACAAATGTGCTCGATGGACCTGTAACACACGATGCAAATCTGTAGGATTTACGTCCATAAATCGAGAAGATAAAATTAGTTTCATAAAGGATGGACTGAGTAAGGAGTCTCTGGATGATATCCGATTGACTCTTGAGACGCATCCATGTGGAATAGTGCAAAGAGAACTTCTTGCTTTATGGACCCAGTTCAGAAGTGACCACCAACGCTATAGTCTTGGGAATCTGACTAAAAACGACCATGTTTGCCAATCTATAAAAAAATTAGTTGGGAAGCTTATCCCCGCTTCATAGAAAGTGTTTAACCCGTTTCTGGACGTAAAACCAGAGGAAGATGTGAGCCACAATCACAACTACTTATACATACGCATGATTTTTGTTTGTATTTATTTCTTGTTGAATTGTTGTATAGCTACTTTTGATCGCCAAACTTCTTTTCAGGACATACAAAAGGAACAAACATGGAAGGCCAGTTAGTTCGTCGAATCAATACCATATGTGTACTTTGTGGCTCTCAACTTGGGAGCGATATTTGTTACGCACTTGCAGCGAGCGAACTTGGTAAAAAATTAGGAGAGAAAAAAATTAATTTGGTATATGGAGGGGGAAGTCGTGGATTGAATGGTTATGTTTCACAAGTTGTACATCTTGGAAATTCATCTGTGGTAGGTATAATGCCAATCCCTTTAGCTGAACCACATATTTCCGGGATTACACGCGGTCAACTTATAGAAACGACTTCTATGTCTGAGCGCATGGCTTGTAAGATTTATCAGTCAGATGCCTTTATTGCTTTACCAGGAGGTTTTAGAACACTTGAAAAAATCTTTTGTATAATCTCCTGGGCCAAGAGTAATCTCCATACCAAACCTATTGGACTTTTAAATGTTAACCATTTTTTCGATGGGTTACTCTCTTTTCTTGATCAGGCTGTGGACCAACAGTTCATTTCTCGTTCAGCAAGAAAGATTCTCATTTCTGCATCCACCATTGATAAGCTGCTAGAGAAATTACATGCTTATGTTCCACAGTACGATCCTCATGAGCCTCGGATAGACTGGTCTAAGGCAATTAGTAACAAGCGCCAAAGGGGTCCGATTAATTTAGATTTATCACTGTGAGAAATGCTCTTTATTAAGATGGCTGAGTAAGAAGTACTTTTTATACTCTTGAGACGCATCTAGTTATTGTACAACTTGCAGAATTTTTCTTGGTTGTGTTCTTTATAAAAAAAAAAAAAAAAAAAAGTGAAAAAAATGGGGCAAATTCTCTTAGCTATTCAGCATAACTACTTCAAAATAAATGCTAAAAAAAAAAAAAAAAATCCCGACACACCCTTTGCACACTCTACCTTTTCTTTGACAACCCGTATTAACCTTATGGCCCCATTACAACCCAGTCTGGTCCTTTTTTATGCTATAAATCATGTGATCTCAGAATTCGAGTTTGGAGTAGGGAATCATCTTTAAATTCAGAAGTTACTCGTCTAGAGCATTATTCCAATCATGAAGCTATGTCAATTTCCCTGTTCTTTCATGAAAATACGTTTCTTGTATTTGGGATGACACCGAGTTTTGAACTTGTTCTGCATTTACTCTTATAACGGTGCACCCCCTTGTGTGTACACCTGAGGAATCCTTTTTATTGGAGAGAAAATCCATAGTGAGATTTGAAGTCAAAACTTTGAGGGAGTAAGTCTGTGTGTTGGTTATCCTAATTTCCATTCCTGAGATTGTATGACCTTTAACCAAAAATCTGATTTAGAATGCTAAATTACTTATTCGATTTTATGCATTTTGGTTTCGAATTTGAAATTTTTACATTCATACAGTTATTGTGAATAAAGTTTGGCAGGAGTATAATCTGATTGCTAAGGGACTAGCAATGTTTAAGTTGGGGGGTATGATTAGTGGTTAATTTTATAAAAATTTTGTTATAATTATACCCTTCTTTTGATCTTAAAAATAGTTTAAATTAGATATTAATATATATTTTATGGTTATATGCAAGTTTAAATTGAAAAATGAATGAAATGAAATTTTAAAGTAAAATTTAATAATAATAATAATAATATATAAAATTATATATAATACATATACATCATTATATGCATGCATGTAATATATATATATATATAATATAATATAATATATATATATGTGCCATGTGTAATACATATATATAATATATAATTTATTAATAACATTAAAGTATTATTATTTTTTTTTAGGCATGAAGAAATCAAGCCCATGAAGACTTAAAGTTCATGAAGAAATCAAACCCATGAAGAAATCAAGCTCATGAAGAATTCAAGTCCATGAAGAATTCAAGCCCATGAAGAATTAAGGCCCAATTTGAGCAACCCATAGAAGATATTATTTGGAGAAGGCCCAAGGATTATTTTTAATCCTAATAAAGATTAAAAACCAATTTATAGAAATCTGTTTTTATTTTTTATGTGAGAGCTTTATTAGGTGTGTTTTTTAGCTAAAATCTATTTAACTATTAGGTGGATATTATAGCTAAAATCCATTTAACTTTATGAGTGCTTTATTAGGTATGTATTTTAGCTAAAATTCATTTAATATTAGGTGTGTATTATAACTAAAATCCATTTAACTTTAAGTGTGTGAGTGCCCATTAGATATAATTATGTCTAGTTGAATAATTGAAATTGTGTGGTTTGTATTGCATCTTGTGGCCTATAAATAGATCACTTGATTGCATTTGTAAGTGTGATTATTATTCTTGAATCAAAGTTTAGTTGTTTCCTTATAATTCTCTCTTTGAGAATTGTTCTTGTTCTTTCCCCTTTTCTTTAGTATTCTCTCTTGTGATCTTACTTCCTTCCTTTCTTCTTTTAAATTCTTATGTCATTTATTATTACTTTATTATTCACCGCCTAAATGGCCGGTTAATTTGTGCCTTTAAATTTCTGCAATTTTAATTTTTGTCATTTAATTATTCACCGCCTAAATGGACGGTTAGTTTATGCCTTTAAATTTCTGCAATTTTAATTCTTGTTATTTAATTATCCACCGCCTAAATGGCCGGTTAGTTTATGCCTTTAAAATTTCTTGTCATTTAAATTCTGTTATTTAAATTACGTCATTTAAATTCATGTCAATTAACTTTTAAATGGAAATGAGTAGCTAAATCTAATCTTGGGTTAAGGCAAGGACAGTGTCCAACGCCAATGATTCCCAAAAAAAGCTGCGTTTTAAATAAGTAACATTAATTTAAATTTCAGTATGAGTGTATCTTAATTATTGAGAAATCACTAGGTTTGGATTGGAGCGTAAGCCTAACTTAGAGCTTTCATGCCATGTATGAGAGTTACTAGAACTGGAAACGCTATCATACCCAAACCCGGATGATTAATTTAGTTGTTTTGTGTATTAATTGCAATTGAATTTATGCTGGTTGCTTAAATTAGAATCTCGCATATCATGTATGGGGATTGCTTAACCTAGAACTATCATAATCTCTAATTGCATTTAATAACAAACCCTCATATCTGAAATTAAATTAATGTTGCTAATCTTTTATGCTAAAATTTGGGAATCAACGGGTTGGCACTGAAATTGTCTTAACTCAAGTACTATCCAATTTTATATTCTCACTTAAAGTATTTATTTCAATTACTGCCTTAATTTATTTCCTAATATCTGTTGTTTAAAAAACCATAAAAAACCTTGTTGCCAATTTATCCAAATGCGTGTGTGCTTGTGTGACATTCTTTTTATTTTGCCATAAATAAATCTCTCAGTGGACGACCTGGACTCATTCAGAAAATATAAATTTAAATTTGGACTACAACTGCACTCGTACACTGACGAGTATAAACCTCTCACCTAAACAAAGAAAAAAATATAAAATTTTTATTGTGTTTTGTTTTGTGTTTTAATTGCAGGGTGGGAGTGCAGTCAAACTCCCTTCTCTCTCTCTAGAGCAAGCTCCTCCTCTTAGAGTGCTTCACTCCTCAAACTTGGTTGGAATGATTTGAGAATAACCCATGGTGCCTTTTTATAGATTTTTCCAACCAATCACATTATGCCACTTGTCAAAATCTTAGCCATGGACTCCAAAGACTCAAAGCCATAATTGAGTGGCTTTTGAAATCCAAAACTAGAATGAATTGATCTTTTGAAATCGAAGCTAAAACCCGAAACTTCTTTCAAATAACAATTTGGCGCTTATTTCAAGTCCTCAACTTTAATATTTTACCACATAAGCTCTTAATTTTTATCCTTATTTCGTTTGGATAATTCTCTAATTACAATTACACCCCCAGACATCAAATTTATCGAGATACTTAAAATTCTAAAATTAATAACTCAAAATTACTCAATATATACGATTTTTTGGAAGCCCCTTACCATCATTCGGTCCTTTTAGGCTACAACTTAGCTTAACCGAAAATCATTTTTGATTTGATTTCTTTCTGCGTCATAAATCTCGCCTCGAGACGCTCGTCAAAAATATACCTTTAACCTTAGGTATCTAAGCTCTAGGGTACTCCCTGTGACTGATTCGGTCACTTGTTGCCATTTCAAACATATTTTTTGGTATTTTAAACTCACTTAAAATACATGGCAATTTCACGAAAACATGGGGTGTTATATGCCAGGTGTTTTATGTGGGCCCCAAGGACTGGTATGTGTTTTATTTGGTGCACTGTTGCATTGTTGCGTCACATGGCTTGTGTGTACATGTGGGTTTATATTTGGAGTGATCTCCTCTTCTGTTTCATTTACCGCCTTCTTTTTCATATAAACTTGCTGAGTCTTGCGACTCACCTTGCTTTCCATCATTCCAGGTAAGGGCAAAGCAAAAGTCGAGGGCAAGGACCGCGCCACCTAGCAGCCAGCCGTGTCGGTAGGGTGTACAATTAGCTGCCCCCGTTTTCTCTGTTGTTTTGTTAGGAGTTCTGACTCTCATTTTTGACTGTGCCCGGTTGTTCCTTGTATTTTTTATTGTTAGCACAGGTGTCTGTATATTTTTATATACTCCTTAACTGCAATTCCAGCAGGGTACTTGTGGGCGTGCATGTATATTGTTTTGCTTCTGCTGTTGTATTTTTCGTATGTTTGCATGCTAGGGTATTTTTGTCTTATGTCTATTTCTCTTTCGTCTTTGTAAGCGCTTTCGTTCGGATGGACCGGGTGGTTGGGCTATCCGGGCAGGGGTGCTTACAATGGCCACGACAAATAGTCCATTGTGATGAAGCCCACTCCGACAAAAGCAGATGACGACAAAGCCCATTGTGGTAGTGGCGACGGAATGGGAAGCCAACAACCATGGCCGTGGCCCTTTCTTTCTTTCTTTCTCTCTCTCTCTCTCTCTCTATATATATATATATATATATATATATGTACTGCACAGACCTACCCCCATCCTTGCTCCTGGCTTGCATTTTCTTGGCAAGCCCGCTCCATCGCGGCTTGGAAGGAGTTGAAATCCTTCTTCTTGTGTCTTGGCGAGAGGGATTCTCTAAGAGTTTTCTTGTTGATCGGCGATTTGGGAGAATAAGTGAAGTTGTGATCGGGGAACTGCAGCTGAGGTGGTGGCTTTAGGGGCTTGATCTTTCCGCCATCGAAGAGCTCGTCGGCGGCGAAGAGCAAGGCTCGCTCCAACGACCCGATGAACTCGAACTCGAAATCATTGTCATTCTCTTCATTATTATCTCTTTTGGTTTTCGGAATTTTGGGCTTCTCTTCCCATTTGAAAGGGATCGTGGAAGGGAGATTGCCGCGGTGGAGTCGCGGAAGAAAGAGAAGCAGGTGGGGCTGGTGGGGGCATTGAAGAAGAAGTTGTCAAAGCTCTGGGGATTGGACGGCGCGCTTATGTACGGAAGAGTGCACGCGCTATCAAAGTTGAAATCCCCTACCGGCAATGGTATCATCACCTTCATCTTCATTTCTTGGATTCATAAGAAAGAACTGAAAGCTAATGAATCTTAAAGACTTCACAACAGTTGACAATTAAAGTTAGGTGCAGAGAAAGAAAGAAATAATGAGCAGAATAAGGAAACAACAACGAAGCAGAAAAAGTAGAGCAGAAGCTGTAGAGCCGCCTTTTGAACTATCCTTAGTGTGGTACGACCTATTTTGAAGGCTTTACGCAAGCCAGTTCTCTCTCTATAGCAACGATGGCCGCGTTCATTGCGGCTGCCATGGCAGGTGGGTAACGACTGCGTTCATAGCGGTCATATGTGTGCGTGTGTTTGTGTATATTGGGGGGTAGGTGATAGCCGTGACCATGGTTGGGGGGATGGGTGATGGCCACAACCATGGCGGTTGGGGGTGAGTGCCATGGCCGCGACCCTGTGTATGTTTGTGTATTTGTATATATATATATGTGTGTGTGTGTGTGTGTGTGTGTGTGTGTATAGGTTTGGGATAAATATAACGGAACTGTTTACTCGCATTGACGGCAAGAACTAAAAGAATAACTTTTTAACTATTTAAAGACCTAATCTTGAGGTTTTTTAGGTGAGGGATTGAATGTCATATTTTGTAATAGTTTAGGGACTTTTGGATGTATTTGGCCTTAAATTTAATGTATTCCCAATAAGTCAGAGCCATAAAACCAACAGTTTACCCTTACACCCTCCAAGGAGCAGACTTTGTCATACTCAATATTGAAAATTCATCTACCATACTGCACTAGAAAGAAAATGCGAGGTAAAACAATAACTGAAGAGCACCCCTTTAATAGTTTATACCCTCACATTTTAATCTATTGTTCCTCCACAATGTCCCTTTTAGTGTTCCATAATGAGGATTGAAAACCTTTAATAAAGGTTTATCTAATTAACCAAAAAAATAAAGAACTTTAAAGGCTTTGGAATTGAACTTTAATCGCATTCTAAATTAAATTTTAACCGTACATAATTATTAATATATTTTTCTTCACTTTATCTAACTATTTATACTTCAATTAAATCGAATTTTTCTTAATTTTTTTCCTATTTTTCCAGCCTCTGTGCATGTCTTCTTCTCCAATGGTTTCTCTGGTTGCTATTTAATTTAGGTCGTAGGGGTGAGCAGAAGTTCGGATAAACTGAACTAATCGAATCGAACCCACCAAATTGGTCGGTTCGGTTCGATTTTCTTGATAAAATAATTTAGTTCGGTTACTTCGGTTCAATTTTTTTTATGAAACGGTTTGGTTCGGTTTGGTTCGATTTACAATATTCCAAATTTTCAGTTATTCAGTTAATCGATCTAGCCGTGAGTTGAGCATAACTGCCTCTCCCAAACACGGAACCCACATGGGCTAGACCCAACCCGACCGACACTTATACTCCCAATCTTCTCTCTCTCTCTCTCTCTCTCTCTCTCTCTCTCTCTCTCTCTCTCTTTTCTCTCTATCTATCTCCCCCACCCTCGCTTGCGAGCAGCGAGTTCGTGTGTTGCTGAAGGCATAACTGCACCCCCCATTCTCTCTCTCTCTCTCTCTCCCCCCCACTCGCAGGCGAGATTGCTAGATCGATTTCGGCGGCCCCAAAACACGAAACCCACACCCAATTGAATCAAACCCTAACCCTTACCCCACCATCCCTCGCCTTTATTTCTTCTTTTCCTTGTACTTGGACGATCGACGAGGGCTATTAGAAGATCTGGGCCATGGCGGCTGCCAAAGTGGCAGAGGGGCAATCGACGACGACGATGTGCGCTTCGAATCTCGTCGACCAGGCCATTTTTCTTCCCAAGCGCCTCGAAGCTCGTTAACTCTTGCATCAAAGACTCAAAGGTACACATATTTCTTCTGATTTAGTGATTTTTGTTCACTTGTTCTGGAAAATTCTGATTGGGAAACTCTCTGGCTATTTCCGATTCTTGTTCATTTGTTTTGGAAATTCTGATTGGGGACTAGAAAATCGTTTTGGTTTCATGTTCGGTTATACTAGGGTTATCGGTTCTGATTGGGGATTGGAAACTCTCTGGCTATTATCGGTTTGGTTCGGTTATTGCATTTTATTCTTCGATTATTTCAGTTTCAGTTAGTTAGGTTATACTAGGATTATCGGTCAGTTTGGTTCGGTTATTAGGGACAATTCGATTAGGAATTTTTGGGTGGTTCGGTTCGATTATAACCGATTGTACACCCCTACTGATTGTACACTAAATTTTGGGCTTAAAAGGCAAAAGGAATAGGCGGTTGTGCATGAGCCACGTGGTGGCCAGTTGCTACCTATGTCGTTTCAGGGCTGGCTTTGTTGGAAAATATAGTAATTTTCCCTAACCGTGCACGGATCCCTTTAGCCTCGAACCCCCAACCTCATGCATAACCTCGCCCACGTGTGCTACCCGACCTACAGTCATGCTAAACCATGGTACGCACACAATTAATTTTAAAGAAACTCTACCACAGTTTTTAAAAATTACACCTAGACCCCACAACTTTCGAAAATTACCACACACCCCACTTAATAATAACACTTCTACTCAAATTCTTTCCAAATAATTTTTCATTTTCCTAGATTAAAATGATTTAATATTTTCTTTAATTTAACACCCTAATTTAATAAAATAAAATAAATTATAATTTTAGCATATCGTTACAATTATTACTTAAATACAACAATAACTTTATAGTAGTAGGAAAATATTCTTCTTGAGGTTCTAGTTTTTGGGGTATCAATAAAAGAGGAAGTGATTAGAAGTGTAAGTCATTTGATGCTTAAGTCAGTTTCCACAAAAAAATATAAAAAAACAAGATCATTGTAATATAAGTAATGTTTTTGTATTATCTTGATTGGAAAAATCACATCCTATTTATAGAGATTGAGGTTGACAAGTCGAGAATGATCAATGTCTATCAAATCATCTATTCTAAATTTCCAAATAGAAACATTGGAGGTGGATTTTCCTTTAAGAGAGTTTCCCAAGGACACGTATGTCGAAAAGACCTTATAGACTTTCCCTTTTAGGCATGTTCCAGTGGCATATCTCATAGGCTATTTTCTTGAACACAACAATTATTATTTATAAATTAGAAGTGAAAAATAGAGAATTGCATTTTGTAAATTTTTATATAAAAAAATGATTTAATACTTATACGTTTAAAAATTTTTATTGAGTTATTTTTTTAAAAAAAAATATCACTTTTGATGATGTCAATTATTGATAGGTCTTATTATTTTATAAAAATAATCACGCAAAATTGTTTATTTTTGATTTGTTTATTTGAAACTGTAACTTAAGAAAATTTCAAAGACAAAATTTGTTTAAGAAAATTTAAAAAATAGGAGATGGCTTCAGGGTATTTTGATAATTTAGGTTGCGTTTTCTTTGTTTTTCAATTTTCAGTCTGTTTTTAGAAAATTAAAAACACGTTCTCTTTATTATTTTTCAAAACTATTTCTCAAAACAGAAAATTAGAAAACGCGTTCTTTTTGAAATTTTGAAAATAGGAATATTGAATAATAAATTTATTTTGAAAAAATTTGATTATTCAGTAAATTAGGAATATTTAATGTTAATATATTATTAAAAAATATATATACATTTTAAAGTTAATGAATTTTGTAATATTTTTTCCCATTACAATAGTAAAATATGAATAAATACATAAATAAATGTGTTTTGAGTTTATAATTTGCTTTGGATGAAAACACTCAAAACAACTTTTTGTTGTTTTGTATTTTTTTTATAATTTTTTTTTATTTTCAAAAATACATTTTTAAAAATAACAAAGAGGATGCGTTTTCATTATTTTAGAAAATTAAAAACTAAAAATGACTTCAACATAACAAAGAGAACGCAACCTTAAATTTTCATAAAAGATATTTTGGTAATTGCTGAAATTAGAGAATTGAGGTGATTGACCAAAAGTTTATGAGAGGGCTTCAGTAGAAATTAAGAAAGATTGGGGCCGAATGCCCAATGCTTTTTTAATTAAAAATTTATCCCTCTTATGTTAGCGTGAATAATCAAATTGCGACAAAGCACGAGAATGAGTGGCCACCACCACTCACAGTCATGACTTTTTTGTTTTGTTTTCTTTTTTTAACTTATAGGGCCCCTAAAATAAATTTTTTATGGTATGATCCCAAAATTATTGAAGCAGAGATGTTGAAGGTTTAATTAACATGGGTTTTAAAGTGTAATAAATATATTTGTTAATTAAAGTGTCAAAAATAATGATCAGTGTTACCCAGGGAAAATTTTAAAAATAAAAAAATTGTCACAATTAAATCATCAAACATACAAAAAGATTACAAAAGTTTACGTCAAAAATTCAAATTAAGAAAAAACTAGTTATAAAATATTTGTTAATTAAAGTGTAATAAATATATTCATTGATTACAGTGTAATAAATATATTTATGTTCTATTATTTTTAATTTTAAAGGGTTTTGATAATTTGTGTTTTTAAGATATTCGTAAATGAACTTTACTAGCTAAATGGTTAGAATCTATTCAGATAGAAAGTCCTTTAATATTTATTTTAATGATATTTATCAAAATAAAAGATAATTTTAACTTTATAAAAAAAATTTGAATGGTGACTGAAAATGGTATTGTTGGTAAATAAAATAATAAATTGCATAATTATCCTAATATTAATAATTAAAATGACTAAAAAGGACAATTCTATCTAGATAGATTCTATTCAAATAGATTTATTGTTCGTAAAAATCAATTTAAAATATTTTGTTCTTAGCATTAAGTAGTTTTATTGATTGAAAATAAATGCATCATTTTTTGAAATATTTTATTAATTAATAGAAATACTTGAACATTAAAAATAAAATATATTAAATACAACTTAACGTGTGCTTGTAAAATGTATTAAATACAACCATGGGATTGAAGAAACCGATGTGACTTCAAGTGTCGATTTGTTTGCCATTTCATAAAGCGAATTCCTCAATTATTATTGACGTTAATATGAACGGTGGTGACCACTAAAATGATTGTATTTAATTTTTGCTTGTATTTCCAGCGTTGTGTGATTATTATTGACTTCAATATTATATTTTACGGTACAATCCCTTTTTTAAAGGTTGTTGTGGATATTAATCTAGACAAAACCTGAGTATAAAAACAATTTGATTGTCAAAAACTTAAAAGGGTTTTAATAATTAAATACGTTAATAATAATTATTATTTAAAAATAAAATACATAAAAAACTCAATTTTTTATGTATTTTATTTAAAAAATAATAATTAAATACGTTAATAAAATTTAAATTTATAATCTCTAAATAATAATTGATTTGACAAGTTCTCCTCTTTCTCATTTTGTTATTTTACATATTACTTTAATATTTACAAAATTTTTAAAAGAATTAGTAGTATTATTTTTGTACATTATTAATTATTTTTTAAAAATTAAAAATAATTTTAGTATACGTAAAATTTCTTACTTTTTGAAGGCTCTTGGGAGAGTGAAACTTTTGCAAACGAATTGATACCTTGAGATGGTGAATAAGAATTTGGGAAATTCTATTTACAACCATCAATTTTGCTCTGCGCAACATACTTTTAATATTCCTAAAATACCCTCAGATGAAATCTCATATTTACCCTTCATAAATGCTGTACGCTCAATCACCCACCATTTATTCTTTCAAGCGCGTGCACGCAATTTCTCACCCACCATTGCTACAACCACTTTACTCACCATATCTGAACACCTTTACTCACCCACACTGCCCAGCCATTATTATTCAACATCCAGCAAGCATTACAGAACAACTATTATTCAGCACGGAAGATTGCTAAGCACACTCTGCTCATGATAGGCAAGTTAAGCATGGAAGATTATTATAGACAAATGTTTACGGAGTTTTACAAAAAAGATAATAACTGTTCTGACGAGAAAGAAGATGATGAAATTCATGAGGTATTTGAAAATTTGTTGTATTTCTAAATTTATTTATCATCAACAGACAAGAACCAAGAGTTGGGAAACTCTAAGTAGAGAAGGATCCCCGAATCCTCGAATTTGGGGGAATCAATGTGCCCCGAATCCTTGGATTCGGGGAAGTTGATACCTCTCGAATCGTAGGATTCGGGGACTCCTTAAGTATCCGAACTGAAGGATTCGGGAACTCGAGGATGCCCCGAATCCTTCGGTTCGAGGGAGTCAAGTAACCCCGAATCTAATGATTCGAGATATTTCATTACTTTAAATTATTTATGTTTTTTATTTACATATTTTTTTTTTTGTTCATTTCATCAGTTAGCTGTTGAACCGTTTACTAACAATCAGGTATCATACATTAGTAAACTTTCATTTAATTATTATTTGAACAATGTTTTCAAATTGTTTATGTTTTCTATTTTCATAATTTTTTTTCATTTCAACAGTCATTTGATGCTATTGAACCATTTACTATCAATGAGGTATCATACATTTTTATTAAACTTTTATTTCATTATTATTTGAATTTTATTTTTTTATCAGCTGTTTAGCAATAAAGAAGAACTTATTGGATGGGTTAGATAAGTTGGAAAGTAAAATGGAATTGTTATCGTGATAAATGGTTTTGAATGTGGGGGTCTCGGATGTTGGAACGGGTAGGTGCTATAGCACACACCAAGAGGAGGGGTGAATTGGTTATATTAAAAAAAGTTCTTTTAAGTCGCAAAGATACTTTCATATGGTGAAGAATAAAAATGAAATCTTATCAATGAATAAACAAAGTCAATAGAGCAAAGATGCAAACGTAAAAGAGAAAAGATGAAGAGCAATGAAGACACATATTTATAACGGTTCGGCTTTCCAAGCCTAGTCCACTACCTTAACTACCTACTAAGGATTTTCAAGCAAATTCACTATCAACCCCCTACTCAACCCGAGTAGGTCCTCTAGTCCGTGACTAGGAAAAACTTACAAACCTCCCAATATAATGGGCCCTCTAGCTTACGCTAGGACAATTACAGTAATCGTGAAAATAAGAGTCTAAGAGTACAAACTCTTAGTTACAAGCTCTCTCCAACTGATAAAATTAGGCTTACAATGAATGTAACAGTGTATACAAAGCCTCAGAAATGTAAATACAGTGAGAGAAGATATTGATCGCTCGATGTAAAAATGAAAGCTCGGTGGTTGAAGATATTAAATGTTTTTCAATAGCCTTCAATCGGTTCTCCCAACCCAATTTATAGTAGATGGTAGATAGATCCAAAAATCCGATCGTTGTGGTGGTTGGGCGAGTATTAAATGCACAAAAAACTAGCCGTTATAAGTTTTTACAAAAGATATAGTCGACAGAAGAAAATGCATAGTTGATTATTTTTACAAGTAAAACAAGACATAGTCGACAGACAAAAACGCATAATCGACAGACAAAAACGCATAGTCGACTATCTTATAACACAAATTTTTCATAGTCGACAGACACATAAACATAGTCGACAGATGTAAAAATATGAAGAGGATTTTGAATTTTATGAACAAAAATAGTCGATAGATGAAAAGCCATAGTCGACTATCCTTACCTAATAGTCGACAGATGCAAAAATAGTCGACAGAAGTCTTAAATAGTCGACAGATCAAATCAGCATAGTCGACTATTCTTATGCATAGTCGACTATCCTTAACAGCATTGTCGACTATTTTCAGGCATAGTCAACAGAATGAACCACATAGTCGACTATCTATTTTGAAAAAATGGAAACTTAACAAATCCTCATTTCGATTCTTTTGAAAGCAAGTTGAGATTATTAAAAACATATTTATTTTGAATCTAAACACACTCAACCACACTTCAACATTTCTCCTATATAAATTTTCATAACTTTACTTCAAAGAGATTTAAAAATTGTTTTTCACATTCATGTAAATTGATTAAAAATAAACTTATCCATAAAGATTTACTCATAAAGATTTAGAGATTGATTTTCATATAGTCATTATCAAAACCACTATTTTATTATTCAAGAGTAAAATATCAATCTCCCCATTTTTGATGATGACAAAACAAGTATGAAAATCAATGAATTCATCACTTTATCTCCCCCCTTTTTGTCAAAATCAAAAAGATTAACTACTCCCCATTTTTGGAATACACTGAGAGCATAAAAAAGAGACACCCCCTTAAACCAAATCTTTTCAATAGAATTGAATTGAAGATAAACATAACCAAATAAAGATAGTTTTAAGAACTAGAGATAGCTCCCCCTTAAGATGACATTATTAATAAAAGAAAATTTTAGCACATGCCATATACATAAACCTTTTTCATGAGATGCCAAAACAAATTTCATACATATTGCATACTCATGATCACATCAGAGCCGATCTATATCTTTCCATATAATCACTCACATTTAAACAGTCAAAGCGCAAGATCAATTGCATAGCCATACATCATATTATAGGCATATACATCAAATGATCAATATAGGAGTGAAAAAAAACATTTCAAGCAAATAGAAAGACTCTCTTTGAAAAAGACTCCCTCTTAAACTTATACGGGAGGTTTTAAGATGTAGAGACATTTTTCATATAAAAATGGAATAGCAATTTGTCTCAATTCAAATAATTTTCACAAGAATAAAATATGACAATGATCATAAATTTGAGGAATAAACCACATGCACTCATATATATATATATATATGTTCAAAGAATAAGTGGTCATCGAAAAACATAAATCTAAACAAGTTATGGCAAATTTAATGCAAGACATATTAAGGATAGGCTTTAAGAACATGCATTTGTCTTTTGATAATCTTAGCCATACTTGTAATCACATAGGATCATTACATATAGATAACTTCAAGAAGCAAGATGATCCTTTAGCAAATAAAGCATGATTTCATACTCAAGTATTCATTTGTCACACAAAGATAATCAAGCTATTTCATACAAGAAAAATAGCATTATAAATGAGTCAAGACATGAATACTATATGCCATCAAGAATATATCATTTATCATTTTTTTTTTTTGAGATCTAAGAGATTGACGGCGAAGCCTAATGATAGATTTGAGAGACATGAAGGATCTAAATTTCTTCAGATAAAATCACTTGAACTCAAGAATTGATAGGAAGTTATCTAGAGTTTGATTTCCAATAGATTTGGACATGATATCAATTGATACTTTCTTTTTTAGCAAGATTCCTTGAATTTTTACTAGGGCTATAGCATTTGTATTGGCACATTTGATTTGGAATATTGTGGGGTTTTATGCCATAGTCTTGATGTTCCATCCATAGGATTTGAGAAACTATATAATCACTTTTAGTGAAAGAGAATGGAATGGAAATTCACTTCCTTCTAAACAATGACACTAGGAAATTTCTTATAAATTGTATGAGCCACTAGTGTTCTTTCTAGCTATTTTGCCTCCAAGATGGGATTTCTTAGGATTGGATTGAAATCTAGCATATAGGCAAACACTAAACACAATGTTCATCCTATTAGCTATAAAATATAGCAATGGTCTAATCATATTTCTATATAGCTCATTTTCCACCATTTGGCATTTCACAAATTTGTCTAGGCTTGATGAACTACTCTTTTGAGTTGTTACTAATTTCATTGTGAAGAAAATTAGATTTCTTAAGAAGATGTATTTTTGAAGAAATATATAAATTCCTTTATCTTCTTGCCTAGATTGCAATCTTTAGAAGAGTTTTTTTTTTTTTTAACTTTCCCATTATGCTCATTTGAAATTTCCCTTGCATTATGTTGACAATTTGATTCCATAGGAATTTTTTTGAGGATTTGAATAAAATGTTATCTACATAGATTATTTGTAGATTCATAAAATGTCCTTGCACTACAAAAAAACAAGCATTTAGCGGCGGTTTTGACCAACCGCTGGAATAACCGCCGCTAATCACATTTTTTTGTGGCGGTTTTAAAACCGCCGCAAAATTAGTGATTTAGTGACGGTTTATAAAATATATAGCAGCGGTTTTCCAACCGTCGCAAAAATAAAAAAAAATTAAAAATTTTAATTTTAAAACCTCCGCTAAAATTAAAACAAAATTAAAAATTTTCATTTCTTCCACCCGCCCGCGCCCACCCGCTGACCCGCCCGCCCAGCCACGTGGTCGCATGTCCGCGCGCCACGTGGCGAGCCTCCCCTTCCCCAGAGTTTCGATCCCGCAACCTCCACTGTGCACGTGTGTGCGCGCGACCATCTGGTCTGCCAAGCCCCCTTGTTATATAACCACATATATAAATTATATACCAAAACAACCACTACTTTCCATAATTATATTTTATATTTTTTAATATAAATTAAAAAAATTAATTAATTTATTATTTTTTAAAAGAGTAAAGGAATAAATTAAAAATAAATTAATTGAATTAAATTAACTAAATTAATTGATTAAAAATAAAAAAAATTATATATTTTTATTTTAATTTTTTAAATTAAATTTTTAATTAACTAGTGGTGAACCCATGTGATATTTGGGAGAGTTTAATTTAAAAATAAAAAAAATAAATTTATTATTTTAAATAATTTTAACAGAATTGATAATTATAATTTTTTTTTAATCTTTAATCATGTTGAAAAAATTTAAGTTTACTTAATTATTCACTATTCAATATACTAATGGAAAACACTTTTAATTTAATATACTGTTATTCAATTAATGTATTAAATAATAATTAACATATTAAATAGGTCACTTGAGAAAATACTTATAATTTTTTTTATTATATTATATTTATTTATAAATAAATATTTTCACTTAAAAACGTTCGTTATTTTCTATTTATTATATGATAATTATAAATATAAATATAAATTAAAACTCTTAAATATGAGTAAGAATAAGTTTTTTCAATAATAACAAAATTTAAAAAAAATTAATTTTGATTTCTTCCATAGTCTTAAAAATGTGATACTTTAAATATTAATTAGCATTGAAAAACCGTAGCATTTGAGAACCTTAAATAATTTTTTATGAATTTGTTAAGACATCACATTTTCAAAACTATAATATAATTATTAAAGTAATTAATAATTAATTCATCACTACCTTTGATTTAATGCAAGTTTTTGAGGAAAAAAATTCATCATTGATTGACACTTGGCAAAATACTTTATTTGACTATCATATTTTAATATTATATAAATATACATAGAATAAAGATATAAAAATAATATTTTAAATAAATGAATAATTTTCTATGACTTAATTAATAGTTTAAGTTGTCTATTAATATTTCTCATAAAACTTATGCAAATTTAATACAAAACAATTAGCATTGAAAAACTTGTATATTTAAAATTTATTATTAATTTTACAATAATTAGTACATATTAATGTAAATTATGTAAATTATTAATGTAATAAGTACTAAATGAAAATTATTAATGCAAGTTTTGGGGGAAATTTTATTACTACTTATTATTTCAAAGCAATTGAAAATTTTAAATTATTAATGCAAATTACAAAATATAAATTATTAATACAATAAGTATTAATTACAAATCATTGATTAATGCAAGTTTTGGGATGAAATTTCTTTTTTCAAGACTATCCTACTTTTATATATATAAAGATGCAAATTACAAAATGTAAATTATTAATGCAACAAGTATTAAATGTAAATCATTAATGCAAGTTTTGGGGGAAAATTTTATTACTACTTATTACTTCAAAGCAATTGAAAATTTTAAATTATTAATGTAAATTACAAAATATAAATTATTAATACAATCAGTATTAATTGCAAATCATTAATTAATACAAGTTTTAGGAAGAAATTTCTTTTTTCAAGACTATCCTACTTTTATATATATAAAGATGCAAATTACAAAATATAAATTATTAATGCAATAAGTACTAAATGCAAATCATTAATGCAAGTTTTGGGAGAAAATTTTATTACTACTTATTACTTCAAAGCAATTGAAAATTTTAAATTATTAATGCAAATTACAAAATGTAAATTATTAATATAATAAGTATTAATTGCAAATCAATAATTAATGCAAGTTTTAGGAGGAAATTTTTTTTTCAAGACTATCCTACTTTTATATATATAAAGATACAAATTACAAAATATAAATTATTAATGCAATAAGTACTAAATGCAAATCATTAATGCAAGTTTTGGGAGAAAATTTTATTACTATTTATTACTTCAAAGCAATTGAAAATTTTAAATTATTAATGTAAATTACAAAATGTAAATTATTAATACAATAAGTATTAATTGCAAATCATTAATTAATGCAAGTTTTAGGAGGAAATTTCTTTTTTCAATAATATCATACTTTTATATATATAAATATTTTGTAATTAATTTAAATTAAATTTTTAATTTCTTTTTAAGATTTTATATTTATTTTTATTAATTTAATTCAATTTAATTTTAATTTTGAATTATTTAATTATTTTTTAATCTAGCAGCGGTTAAAAACCGCCGCTAAATTATAATTTTTAATAAATTTTGCGACGATTTTTAAAAATCGCTGTTAAATTAAATTATTTAATGAATTTATAATTTAATTTTAATTTTAAATTATTTAATTATTTTTGAATTTAGCGGCTATTTTTCAAAACCGCCGTTAAATTAAATTTTTTGATGAATTTTGCGGCGGTTTTGAAAACCGCCGCAAATATTAATTTAATTTTAATTATAAATTATTTAACTATTTTTGAATTTAGCGAAAAAATCGCCGCTAAATTTAATTTTTTAATGAATTTTGCTGCGGGTTCGAAAACCGCCGCAAATATTAATTTAATTTTAATTATAAATTATTTAATTATTTTTAAATTTAGCGGCGATTTTTCAAAAACCGTCGCTAAATTAAATTTTTTAATGAATTTTGCGGTGGTTTCGAAAATCACCGCAAATATTAATTTAATTTTAAATTTTAAATTATTTAATTATTTTTAATTTAGTGGCGGTTTCTCCAAAACCGCTGCTAAATTTAATTTAATTTTTAAATTATTTAATTATTTTCTAAATTTACCGGCGATTTTTTAAAAACCGCCTCAAAATTGAATGTTTTAATGAATTTTGCGACGATTTTTCAAAATCGCCGCAAAATGTTAAAAAAACCGCTGTTAAAATAGTATTTTGCGACGGTTTGTAAATTGCCACAAAATTTCATTTTTTGTGATGGTTTTAAAAACCACCGCAAAAAAAGCGCCGTTAAAAATTAATTTTTTTGTAGTGTTGCTATGAGGCTTAAAGTAATGTTATATCTATTTGACCTCTTTTAGATTCTTCCTCTAGAATAAACTTGTTAGGACTTTCATGTCATGACTTAGAGGCTTGTTTTCAACAATATAGTGCCTTGTAGAGTTTGAGCACATAATTCTCATATTGAAGATTCTTAAGATTGGGAGTTTGTTCCGCATACACTTCCTCATTTATAACCACTTAAAGACACTCTTGACATTCTCTTGACGAGCTTAAAGGTTTTGTGGCATGCTAATGCCAATAACATTCTTATGCTTTCTAGACTTGCTATGGGAGCCTAGGTTTCATCATGATCTTTTCCTTCTTCTTGACTATACCCTTAAGCTACTAATCTAGCTCTATTCTAATTTTGTTTATAAGCACCCTTTTGGTTACTATGATTGGGTGATCCTTAGGTCTTGGAACCAATTGCATACGCCACTTCTTTCAAATTTATTTAGCCTTTCTTGCATAGCCATAAACCAATTTTCATCAATTAGAGCTTCCTTAATGTTTTTGGGTTCTGTTTGAGAAAGGACAGGCTACATATTTTCTCTCTTGAAAATGATGATTTTCTCTTTTCATGAGATACATTTTCTTCATTAAGCATTTAAGCATATTGTTATTTTAATGATGGATTGATTTCCTTGAGATCTAATTCATTATCAGAATCTTCCTTAGGTTTTAGAATTTTAATTCTCACATTATTAGCTATAACTAGAAAAAATTCTTCTACTACAAGAGTTCTTTTGATATATACCCTATATGCTTTACTTTGAGTAGAATATTCTAAGAAAATTCTTTCCTAACTCTTAGCATCAATTTTTTTCTTAAAGAGTTTTTACCATTGTTAAGAATAAAGCATGTACTACCAAAAAACATGAAAATATGGAATATTTGGTTTATAACTCATAGGGGTTTTCTTCAAGATAGGTTTATAGAAATTCTATTTAACATATAGCATGAGGTGTTAATGGCTTAGACTAAAAAGGAATTTTGTCACATAGCATAATTCTAGCCATTTATTGTAAAGATTTATTTTTCTTTTCAACTACCTCATTTTGTTCTAGCACTAAAAAATTATGATCAATACCATTTTCCTCACAATAGTGCTTGAATTGCTCATTTCAAAATTCTCCCCATGATCACTTAAAATTTTTGAAATATATATATATATATATTCATTTATCAGAAGATTTCAAATTTGTCTAAACGTTTGACTCTTAGAAGCAAAAAATATCATCAAGTGAACCTAGAGTAATCATTCATAATAACTAGCACATATTATTTTTCACCTAAGTTTAGTGTTCTCATAGGACCAAAAATATCTAAATAAAGTGAAGTTAGAGACCTAGAGATTATGACTCTATTGTTAGGCTTAAATAATATATTTATTTATTTGCCTTTCATTCATGCACCACAACTGTGGTCCTTTCAAAATTTAAGCTTAGGCAATCTTTTAACAAAATCACATTTGGATAGATTATAGAAGCATATTCATATTTGCATGACTTATATCTCTTATCACATAATTGACTTATGCTAATTAGGAACATCTATCAAAAAAGCATTTTCTAGCATATATCAATAAACTTCATTTTGCCTTTACTCATAAGCATATATCACAACACTATAATTCTCCTTTATTAATTAAGATCTTCAACAAAATCATAGAGGCAAACTTATAACTCAAGATCATCAAAACTCATAAACACAGAGAGTTTAGGGAAAGAAATATACCAACAATGATGAAATTTAAATATCTCTTACTCTTGGTTGGTAAAATGAGAATCTATTGGAGTTGATTTTCTCATTCATCCCCTTTTCTCTTCATGCTTGATACATCCATACAAATTTTACTTTGAGATTCATTTAGATGACAAGCAACCTGCAAAAATAACTATCCACAAGCCTTTGGTGCCCAAACCACCTTGGGATGTCCAATGTTAGCATAGAAGGTTCCCTTTGGAACCCATACTTGTTTGAGAACCTTGGGATAGTTCCTTATAAAATCTTTGTTAAAAACATGATACCAATAGTTAGGATGTGAAGCAAAGGACTTACGTTTCCTCTTTATGAAAATAGTTTGCTTTTTATCCTTATCCATATTCCTATTAACATGAGGATTTTTTGGTATCAAAACTTGCTTGGATTCTTGAGGATTAGAATGAGAAACATTTGATACTTTAGTTTCCTTAGGAATCCATCTTAAATTAGGACCACTAGTTGATTTCCTTTTAAAAGGACAACAAAATGCAATGTGGCCTTTCTTGCAACAGTAGAAACATTTAACATCATGAGAGGTGTGACAAGATGAGCTTTTGACATTAGCTCTTTGACTATGAAAGTTTTGAACACCTTTGTTATGATCACAAGAATTTGAAATCTCTTCTTTTAAAATGGATTTCTCATTTAATGCACTGTTTGAGGATTTCAGTTCAAACTCTTCCCAAACTTTTTCCTTTGAAAGTTCTTTATTGGAAGTAAGCAAATATTCATTCTTTAATCTCAAAACTTCCAATTCATTTGATAATAAATCTAATTTCTTTTGACAAGATTTGTTCTTTGAGCAAAGTTTTTCAAAATTGACATATAATTCATTTAAAGCATTCAACAACTCTTTATTTGTAAAAGGATCATGGTCATTATTTTTAGCATTCAAAGAACTAGACTCATGATCATTTTCACTATCACTACAATCATCAAAATCGACAGTAGAAGTAGAGGTTACCTCCTCTTCTTCATTTACCATGAGGCACAGGTTTGAGCTTTCTTCACTAGAGGTATGAGAACTTTCTTTCTCCTCTATTTGTTGATGATTCAATGGATTTTTAACTTGTAAATTTTCATCAACATGCTCACAAGATTTGTCAGAGAGATACAATGAATCAAGAGTACTCAATATCTCTTTAGCACTAAAGCACTTAGAAATTTTAACATAAATATCATCACTTAGGGCATGCTGTAAAATATGCATAGCTCTAATATTTAAAGAAAAATTCATTTTATCACGATCATCCCATTCCATATTTGGTTTTAAAACAAAACCCTTTTCCACAATATACCACAGATAACAATCAATGGATGTCATGAATACACAAATTCTTTTTCTCCAAAAATCATAGAATGAACCATCAAAATAAGGTGTCACATTAATAGGATAACCTTCCTTAAGAGCCATGGATCTCTCCTTAGGTTGTTAGACTTTGAATTAAGGAGTTAAGCTCTGATATCAATTGTTGGAACGGGTAGGTGGTATAGCACACACCAAGAGGGGGGTGAATTGGTTATATTAAAAAAAATTCTTTTAAGACGTAAAGATACTTGCATATGGTGAAGAATAAAAATGAAATCTTATCAATGAATAAACAAAGTCAATAGAGCAAAGATGCAAACGTAAAAGAGAAAAGATAAAGAGCAGTGAAGACACAGATTTATAGTGGTTCGGCTTTCCAAGCCTTGTCCACTACCTTAACTACCCACTAAGGATTTTCAAGCAAATTCACTATCAACCCCTTACTCAACCCGAGTAGGTCCTCTAGTCCGTGACTAGGAAAAACTTACAAACCTCCCAATATAATGGGCCCTCTAGCTTACTCTAGGACAATTACAGTAATCGTGAAAATGAGAGTCTAAGAGTACAAACTCTTAGTTACAAGCTCTCTCCAACTGATAAAATTAGGCTTACAATGAATGTAACAGTGTATACAAAGCCTCAGAAATGTAAATACAGTGAGAGAAGATATTGATCGCTCGATGTAAAAATGAAAGCTCGGTGGTTGAAGATATTAAATGTTTTTCAATAGCCTTCAATCGGTTCTTCCAACCCATATTTATAGTAGATAGTAGATAGATCCAAAAATCCGATTGTTGTGGTGGTTGGGCGAGCATTAAATGCGCCAAAAACTAGCCGTTATAAGTTTCTGCAAAAGATATAGTCAACAAAAGAAAATGCATAGTTGACTATTTTTACAAGTAAAACAAGACATAGTCGATAGACAAAAACCCAGAGTCGACTATCTTATAACACAAATTTTTCATAGTCGACAGACACATAAACATAGTCGACAAATGTAAAAATATGAAGTAGATTTTGAATTTTATGAACAAAAATAGTTGACAGATGAAAAGCCATAGTCGACTATCCTTACCTGATAGTCGACAGATGCAAAAATAGTCGATAGAAGCCTTAAATAGTCGACAGATCAAATCAGCATAGTCGACTATTTTCAGGAATAGTCAACAGAATGAACCACATAGTCGACTATCTATTTTGAAAAAATGAAAACTTAACAAATCCTCATTTCGATTCTTTTGAAAGCAAGTTGAGATTATTAAAAACATATTTATTTTGAATCTAAACATACTCAACCACACTTCAACATTTCTCCTATATAAATTTTCATAACTTTGCTTCAAGGAGATTTAAAGATTATTTTTCACATTCATGTAAATTGATTAAAAATAAACTTACCCATAAAGATTTACTCATAAAGATTTAGAGATTGATTTTCATATAGTCATTATCAAAACCACTATTTTATTATCCAAGAGTAAAATATCACCGGAAGGCCATTTAGAGTTCGCTTTGTTTGCGAAAAGGGTGGAAAATATAGACCATAAAAAAAAAGAGAAGAATCAGGGGAAGAATTAAAATGTAAGTGTATGGGTTCAAAGAAATGCGATTGTCCATTTCAATTAGTTGGCCTCAAAGTTTTAGACGAACAATGGAAGTTGAAGATTACATGTGGATTTCACAATCATGCACCATCAACTCAACTTGAGGGTCGTTCATATGCAGGGTGGCTTATAGAAAAAGAGAAAAAAATATTGAATACAATGTGTAATAATCTTGTGAAGCCTATAAATATTTTGATGGCTATAAAGACATAGGACGATAGAAATGTCATTACTATCAAAACTATATATAATGCACGTCAAAGATATAGACTTATAGAGAAAGGTGGTCGTTCACAAATACAACAGTTGATGAAGAAATTAAGAGAATGTAATTATGTAGAGTGGCATAGATGTGAGAGATCAACATATTGTATTACAGATTTATTTTGAGCTCATCTGATGGCTATAGAGTTATTAAAGGTCTTCCCCCATGTTTTAATAATAGATTGTACATACAAAACTAATAAGTACAAATATCCACTGCTTCAGATTGTTGGTGTAACATCCACTAAATTGACTTTTTCTGTTGCATTTGCATTCATGGATCATGAATACGAGGATAACTACACATGGGCAATGAAAAGATTAAAGAGTTTAATGGGATCTAATATATTTTCAGGAGTAGTTGTTACGGACAGAGAATTAGCATTGATAAATGCAATACATAAAGTGTTTCCAAATGCTACCACCTTATTGTGCAGGTGGCATATATCAAAAAATGTACTTGCTAATTGTAAGAAGTTCTTTGATAGAAAAGAGACATGGGAGAAATTTATGTTAGGTTGGCAACTTGTTTTGTTTGCCTCAACTGATAATGAATATGAACGTCGACTTTATGACTTAACAGTTGAGTATCATGTATATGAAAATGGACTTGATTATGTGAGAAAGGCATGGTTGAATAATTATAAGGAAAAATTTGTTGCAGCATGGACAAATAAGATAATGCATTTTGGAAATGTTACTACTAACATGTACTATTTATAAAACTTAGATCTAATGTATCCTTACTTATGATTTATATTATAATATACTCAGAAATTACGATATCTAATGTATCAATATGCTTTTGTTCAAGGGCTGAGAGTGCGCATGCGAAGTTGAAAAGACATCTTGGATCATCTCAAGGTGATTTTGAGTCATCATGGATAATCATTGACTCTCTTATTGAGTTACAACATACTGAGATCAAAGGATCGTTTGAAAATAGCTTAACATTGGTGCAACATAATTTCAAACCAGAAATTTTCAGAGAATTATGAAGTATTATCTCTAGAAATACAATGAATATAGTGTTAAAGAAAACACAAATAGCTCAGAAAATTGGGGTGGATAAGATTTCATGTGGATGTGTGATAAGAAGTACACATGGTTTGCCTTGTGCATATGAAATTGCAGAGTTCATAATTCAAGGATGACCAATTCCCTTATCAGTTGTGCATCCTCATTAGAGAAAGTTACATTTGATGCAGACTACTTGTGATGATGATATTTCATCTCTACTGATGATTGAGCCAGAGATAGAGACCATATATAAGAAGTTTCAGTTAGAATCAGAAGCAGGTAAATTAGTATTGAAACAAAAGTTGAGAGAATTAGTTGATTCTGCTACAACTTCATTGATGCCACCAAGTGTTAAAGTTAAAACAAAAGTTAAACCATCCTCAAAGAAAAAACATCATTTTGATAGTTTTACCAGACGTGATCTATCATACTTTGAAATAGTACAGTCTTCTCATGATAATATAACCCCAGTAATACAGAGTTCAACTAAGATAGGGAAGGAATATAAACTTTCAAAATCTCGTGTGAATGTGAAATATAAATTGCGAGGTTATGATGATTCTTTCCCACCAAACATAGAATATTTCATACACAATATTGTGAATGTAGATTCTGATGGACATTGTGGGTTTCGTGCCATTGCGGCATTACTTGGTATGAATGAGCAAAATTGGGGAGATATTCATCTTAATCTGATTGAAGAGTTACATGCTTTTCGTATTGAGTATTCACAATTATACGGATCTAATATGCGTGTAGATGAGTTAATCCATGCCATATCTTGCTTTGAGTCTGTTGCACCTCCCCAACATTGGATGACATTACCTGACATGGCACATTTGATCACTTCAAAGTATAATGTAGTCTTGATCCATTTATCTAGACTTCAATGTCTTACCTATCTTCCACTGAGATTAGTACCTCCTCCATCACTACAACACAAAATTATTACTATTGGTTTTGTGAATGATTGTCATTTTGTTTAGGTATTCTTATTCGTTATGTTGTGTATTTGGATAATTATATAGTTATTAGATTGTTATTAATAATATATGTTATTATTATTTTTCAGGTGTTTCTTAAACCAAACTCACAAATACCTCTAGTTGTACTCAAGTGGCATACATATCGAGCTAATAGTGCACGAGAATGGAAAACACCATATATAGCTAGAATTGAAGTTTTTTTTATCTACGATTGACAAAAATGTGGCAACTAAAGATATTATTGATTAAGTGATGGATGACAAAAATATGAATGTAATGTTATTAATTTAAGTGAAGGATAAGAAAATGTGTGGCAATTTTTTTATCAAGTTTTTTTTTATAAAATTATAGTTGTATTAGTTATAGTTGTTATTTTGTATAGAATATGTGATGTTTTTATAAAATGTGATTTGTATGCAAGCACCATTGATGATGTTTTCAGTTGCTTTAATTTTAGGTTTTTTAAGTATTATTTAAAGTTACAGCAAAATTTATATTTATTTTGTTTTAATTTTTTTCAATTACTTTAATTTTAGTTTTTTAGTACATAAAATTAAATTAAAACTAATGGGAGATTGGTGACATCCGAACCCTGGGATTCAGGGACGCTTAGAATCTCCGAACTCAAGGGTTCGGGGACATCTACAATCACAAAAGGCAGAGATTCGGGAGGATTTCCCGAACTCAGAGTTTGGGGGCATCTCCAATCACCGAAACCAGAGATTCAAGAGGATTTATATATCTTGAACTTGGGGGGTTCAAGGACATCCCCAATCATCGAATCTAGAGATTCGGGGGGATTTATATTTCCCGAACTTGAGAATTCGAGGACATACCCAATCACCGAACCCAGAAATTCGGGAAGATTTATATATCCTGAACTCAGGGATTCGGGAACATCTCAAATCATCGAATCCAGAGATTCGGGAGGATTTATAAATCCCGAATTCGGGTATTCGGAAGCATCCCTAATCAAAGAATTTGAGTGTGTCCCGCAAATATCTGATACATTATTTTCTTTAACAAAATAATGTAACGTGAGTTGTTTTAAGTTACATAAGAATTTATATTAAATTTATATTTCTTTAATTTTAATTTTTAATTTTAGTTTTTTAAGTTTTTTTTAAAGTTATATCAAAATTAATATTTGTCTAGTTATAATTTTTTTTCAATTGCTTTAATTTAGTTTATTTAATTTTTTTGAAGTTACATCTAAATTTATATTTATTTTGTTTTAATTTCTCTTCAATTGCTTTAATTTCAACATAAAATTAAATTAAAACTATCCCGAACCTCAACATTCGAGGGGGGACTCGGGATATCCGAATCCTGAGATTCGGGAACGCCCAACATTCCCGAACTTAGAGGTTCAGGGCCATCCTCAATTACTGAATCTAGAGATTCGGGAGGATTTGGAAATCTTGAACTCGAGAGTTTGAGAGAATTCTCAATCACCGAACTCATAAATTCTAGAGTATTTGAAAATTTTGAACTTAAGAATTCGGGGCCATCCCCAATCACCGAAGCCAGAGATTCAGGAATTTGAGTGATTCCCGAACTCTGGGCTTTGGATAAATTCTCTACCAGCCAACATCTTTTAAGTTACAATTATATTAAATTTATATTTTTTAAGTTACATCAAAGTTATATTAAATTTATATTTCTTTACTTTTAATTTGTTTAGTTGCTTTAATTTTAGTATTTTTTAAAGTTAAATCAACATTTATATTTATAATTTTTTTGAGTTGTTTTAATTTTAGTTTTCTTAATTTTTTTTAAAGTTACATCAAAATTCATATTTTCTTTTGTTTTTTTTCTTCAATTGCCTTACATTTAATTTTTTTAGTTAAATATAAAAGAGAAAGAAAAACTAAATAAAATTATATTAAATTAAAACGAACAATAAAATATTGTTACAAATAACTTAAATAACTTGATCCACTTTAGAAATACAACAAATAAAACTACTAATAAAAATAATTAATTCATTCAATGCTCCATCCTGCTCGTGCTTGAATTAGACTTGCTCATCGTGCTTGAATTAGTCTTGCTCATCTTTTATTGGAGGGTTGAGAAGTACGAGATGTGAAGGCTTTGGTAGTATCACACGGGGGAGATGGATTGAAGCCTGTAGAAAATGATAGGATATGGTTTATGGTGATACACGTCTCTCTCCATGCATAAGAGAATACAGGTTCTACACTTGATATGGTAAGATTGAGAGCACATAATGCAACACGATTACGTTGAAAAAAAATATATCAATTTTTTTAATTTAAATAAACTATATTTAACAATAACTTAAACATAAACTTAAAATCTTACTGCTTCAGCAAGACTAAGTAGATCTTCGCCACCTCTATCGAATCCTGATCGACGTTTAGGAATTTGTATCAATGTATGAGTAATAGGTCCATACCACGATAAGTAATCATGTGTAAAGTGCCATGGAAAGTCACAAGGTTTATCGCATCGATGTGGTGGTAATAAATGAATATCCCACTGATTCCAACTACCATCAATAAATGCATAAATTACTCGATATAATGCCGTACCTGCACCCACTTAGCTTCAATAGGTGATAATGGAGGTAGAGGAATAGTCTGCACATACCCAAACTATCGTAACACCCTCTCAGGATGATATGGTTTGATAATATTTTCACATTTCAAACAACCTGAGAAAAATGTAATCTCTGGTAATGGATGATGTGCACGAGCCCTCCAGTACGGCATTCAAATTACCTGCAAGTGTTTTTTTAATTTAAACTTTAATTTCAGAATATATTAATTAATTTATAAAATCATAACGCGAAAATAAAATACCTCGTCTGGTGATAAACCATCAATCTGCTCCCTCACAGATTGTAAAATATCATTATCACGAATAGTTAGCCAACGAAGAGCCCGTGGTTGCTCCTTACTATATAACAAATTATATTTATTTCTACTAAACTGAAAATATTCATATACCCATGCCTGTAAATTTGATATAAATAATTATTAATATATGTTAAATATATGTTAAATATATGTAAATACATAACATAGAGTTATGAAATTAAAATAATTACCTCAAGTAACGTAAGATATCCACTGATGCTCTTCACATCTCGTCTACTCGCAATGCCAAACTGTCTATATAAATATGCTAGGCACGCAGTGTAATACCTCGGGAGCCTAGAAGATGATAGTATATATCGAGGATAATTAAGGAAGGAAACAGCACCAATTGGATACCTTTTGGGCTGAATGCAGGCAAAGAGCTCTAGGGTTAAGCGTGCTTGACCTGGGAAAATCCAAGGATGGGTGACCCCCTTGGGAAGTTCGCGTAGGCCCATCAAGGTAAGTTGTTCCGGTCCTTTCTATCGTTCGATGCGGGATGTTACAGGTGGTATCAGAGCCGACCCCCGAGCCTCTAAGGGCGGTGGTGGGGCAAACCTCATTGAGGACGCTGAGTCCCTGAGGGGGGGTGCGTGTAGGCACCTCAGGTGAATCCCACATCGGCCATGCATTGGGGGGAGATCTGGGACCGGTTGTAAGGTCGCATGACGAGAATATCATGTGCTCAAGGGGGGGAGAATGTAATACCCCGAGAGCCCAGATATGATAAGTAAGGAAGGAAACAACACCAGCTAGATACCTTTTGGGCTGAATGTTGGCAAAGAACTCCCAAGTTAAGCGTGCTTGACTTGGGATAATCCAAGGATGGGTGACCCCCTTGGGAAGTTCGCGTAGGTCCATCAAGATAAGTTGTTCCGGTCCTTCTTATCGTTTGATGTAGGATGTTACAGGTGGTATTAGAGCCGACCCCCGAGCATCTCCTGACCATATTGCAAACACAACATGATTTTTAAAGCCTTTTAAAATGGATGGATTGTGAAAGCTTCCAGGTAAGGGTCCAACAAAAATATCATTCTGATCGGATGGTTGCTCTTGCTGACTGACACTGTACTCAAGAGCAATAGCAATAAATGGTGAGGGATGTGGCTTTGAAAGAGATGGATCTACTGTCTCTGATACATCTAGTGGCTCACTAGTACCCTCCATTCTTCTCATTCTCCTCGATGCAGTGGGATGCTGCCGAGATGAAGAAGGAAGAGCTCGTTCTGTTTCATTTCTTTTGCCGCGTACCATATCTATACAATATAACACACAAATTATTAATATTTCTAAAACACAAGATTAATTAAAAATTAACATTAATTAAAAAATTAATTAGGCACCCCCAAACAATGAGTTTCGGGGGGTTGGGGGTTCCCCGAACAACCCCCAACCCTCAACCCCCCGAACCTTAGGGTTCGGGGAATCCCCCACCCCCCGAACAGTGAGTTTCAGGGAGCTGGGGGTTCCTCGAACCTTGCTATTCAGGCGATAACCAAGCGTCGCCTGGCATTCTAGGAGTTCAGCGAACTCTGACGAGACGGTCGCGCCTCCGAATGCTACCGTCTCTGCCATGAAATCAAATTAGATGGCGAAATTATTACCTGGTTATGTGATTTTGGGGACTCCAACGAACAGGCTGGACGAGGCAAGCAAAGTCGGCGGCGCTATCACTAGTGGTCTAAAGAACAAGAAGAAGAAGAATAGGGTTTGATGCACGTGGATGTCTTTTTTGAGGGATGAGTGTATGAAGGGTATATTTGTCATGTAAATGTCTGTAGAAAGTAATAAATGTGAGTGTAAATAGTAAAAATCAATATTTTTGTTGTAGTGGTTGCGAATAGTAAATTCTATAATTGCAAATAAAATTTCCCTAAGAATTTATTGTTGGTGTTTAGAATGATTTTTTGTACTTAATTTTTTTTTTTGCCTAACTTTGAGGATACGAGGTCAACCCCAAAAATTTATTGGATCTATCATTTTTGTCCACTTGTCCTATTAGCTTCCGGAGTAACAAAAGATGAAGATGCTTGAATAGTCACATTACTTATTATTATGCGAATTTGTTATTCGTGCCTTTAATTTTCATAAATAGGATAAATCATAAGTGTCTGTACAAGATAAGGATCCTCGTGATCTACCAATATAAATCTAATATATTCCTTGGTCAGCCACTCCACGATGTCATTATCACTTTTTCTTGAGTGAGATATAAGGGGACAAAAAAGTTAAATTACTGGGAGTCCCTGTGGCCCACTGCAGGTAAATTAAAAAAATATAATAAAGTAAAATAAATTTAATAAACCTAAATCAACAGCGAATTAAATCATCAAATTAATCAATGGGTCATGCTATTTGTATAAAACAAATGTTACAGAAAAATTTACGAGGCAATCAAAATATCTATTTTGCCCCTATAATTAATGACTCAAATGACCCAAATGCCCCAAATACAACATCTCTCTCGCTCTCCCTCTCACATCGTCGGCCCCAGTAGCAGAGGCAGCGACAAGGCGAGGTGCGGCGGCAGCGTGAGACGAGGCGGCTGAGGCGACTGGGCGAGGCGGCGGAGGTTGCAGCGGCGAGGCGGCGACGAGAGCAGGTGGAGGCGAAGAACGGCAGCAGGTGAGATTGCAGCGGCGAGAGAAGGGGAGAGAGAGAAGGGGATGAACAGGGATCAATATATCGCGAAATATCGCGATATACTATTTCTGTAAGTTTTCTGTACAAATAGCATTTTCCTTAATTAATTATTTTGCCATCAGACAGACAAGCGGACAATTTGAGAATCTAGAGGTTGATTGTTGAGGTTGACTTTGCGAATCTTGAGAAGAGAATACCTTCAATTCCACTTCACCAGAAAGTTAAAAGTAGTAAAACTGATAAGAGGGATTGATGGAAGTATAAGAAGAAAGGGGAGCGAAACAAAACCAACGGACAAGATTGATGGAATTATTTGAAGGAGAAATGGAGGGGAAATGGAGGCACCCCACCCATGATCACTCACTGGTTCTCAGAGAATCGCTCTAAGGCTGTAGCAACTATGATGGTGGAAGTGTCCGAGTTTACTGCGATGGGTGCAAGGAACCAATCCCTTCCTCTTCTTCTTCTTCTTCTTCTTCTTCTTCGGGAGCAGAGGGAGGACGAGGCGCTTTCTATGCTTGCCCCAATTCCAATTGTTGGTATTTGCTTCACAAACGCTGTGCAGAATTGCCCCCCTAAAATCGAGCATCACTCTCACCCGCAGCACGCCCTCACTCTGTCTTCCCCATCCTTATTGGTGTACAGATGCGATGCCTGCCATTCCGACACCGACGGATTCGTATACCGTTGTTCCGACTGGGATTTCAATCTCCACGTACGCTGCGCTTCAATGGCGCTCCGTATCCAGGATAGGGTCCATGAGAACAAGAAGATTCACGAACACCCGGTGATTCCCCTAGAGAAGGAGGCCCAGTTCTTGTGCGACTTTTGTGGTAGAGAACATAAAGGCAAGTCCTATCTTTGCCCCACTTGTGGCTTCTGGGCCAATCAGATTTGTGCTTCCACGACAACCACCGTTGTCCTCCACAGCCACCCTCACCCCCTCCCTCGCGTCCGATCTTTTCGCTACGTTGGTCATATGTGTAAAATCTGCAATGAGGAAGTGAAGAGAGCGTGTTGGGTTTATTGTTGCTCGGGGGAATGCAAGTATTGGGTCCATGTATGTTGCTTGCCGTGGGAGGAGGTTGAGAATTCCAACAAGTAGGCTCTTCTCTTCTTCCCGTCATGCTTACATCCTAACTAGATTTTTTTTTTTTATTTCATTAATTTGAATAAGTATTTTCTCTACCCAAGCAAGTTTCATCTTTTTTCTGTGCTTTCAGGGATATCCTACCCAAGCAAATTGAGATACCCACGTGAGCATTTTTCTCCTTTTAATTGAAATTTTCCCTTTCCCTTTTAATTATTGAGATATTTAATTAGCCACATTCTCTTCTCACACCGTGGTTTTAGGGATTCCAAAGAAAATATTATTATTAATTGTTGGCCCGTGCTAGATGAACCTGCTGAATTAATAACTCGGTTGATCAAGAAGCTCAGCTTACAAGGAATGCATAAAAAAGCCATCAAGATCCTTCGTTGCAAAAAAGACCACTCGTTAATTTTTGTTAACGAGAAAATTGATGAATCTAAGGATGACCAACTATGTGACGGCTGTGCACAGACCATCTCATCCCTATTTTACCATTGCGCTCAATGCAACTTTTCTCTTCATAAGTGGTGTGTTGAATTATCTAATGAATTGCGACACGCACTTCACCAAGAACACCCAATTCGCTTGCTTACACGCCAACAAGACATGCATTGTCGTAGCGCCTATTGTGAAATCTGTAATATGCTCACTAGCAGGTTTGTCTTCGGCTGCTTCACTTGTCACTTCTACCTTGATCTAAAATGTGCTTTCACTTCCACGATTAATAAATCACAAAGGTCATGACCACAGTCTTGCCTTGAGGAGGGTAACAAACCCAGATTCTTGCAATGCATGTGGAGTAGATAACTTCTCTTTTTTTTTCTTTTTATGTGAAGCTTGTAATTTCAAGTTGTGCATCAAATGCGCTCTTCATCCATTTTCAGTTAGGCATAGGTATGATAAGCACCCATTTACTCTTACCTATTCTCCCATCAAAGGCCAATCTCATGAGTATTATTGCGAAATTTGTGAGAAGGACATTAACTCAAAGTATTGGTTCTATCATTGCATCAAATGCGTTCAATCCCTACATCTAAAATGCATCTATCCTATTGAACAAGATCAGATTGGTAATTTTTGGTCCAGCTATTTTAATTTGTTCTGCCGCTTCAATAAGGAGTCTTAGCCCCTTGCCATATTTGTGGATTTCCTTTAAGATAATTAAATTACATGGCCTATGACCATGAGCAATGTGATTTTTAGATGTACCATTACTGTTTATATTCCTGTAATGGATGTGGATGATATAGTGATTGTCCTTTAACTAGTTAAGCATCTTTAGTAGATGATTCTCCTCTTTATCTTCTAATTTGATTTATTATTCCTTTAAGACTTATTTTGATCTAAGGATATGATATATGATATATGATATAAAAAAATAATTAATATTAATAATTAAATTTGATATTTTTGTCCACTTGTCCTATTAGCTTCCGTAGCAAGAAGAGATGAAATGCGTCCTTAGGGACATAGTTAAGTGGTAAAGGGATAAGTTGAAAAAGCTTGTTTGGAGATTTTTAGCGTGAGTTCGATTTTTAAGGAAGCAAAATGCTTCTTTTCGAGAGAGGATTTTAGGAGTGATATTAGTAATGTTGAGGCCTACCACTCTGATCATTTGGGCACATCTCTCGATTTATTTTTTCAGTGTAATTTTAAGAATAGGGTGACTGAGAGCGTCAGTCAATAATGAAACGGAATCTAAAAAGAAGAAAAAAAAAATGAAATGCCTCAATAGTCGCATCACCTATTTTGAGTGAGGTACCATCAGAAATTATTATTGCAAGGGGACAAGTTAGTTACGTGCGAGTCCCTGGGCCCCACTGCCTGCAAATTTTTAAAAAATAATAAAATAAAATAAATTTAATAAATCTAAATCATCTGCCAATTAAATCATCAAATTAATTAATTATTTGGCCGCCCGACAGAGATGCACATGGGGACAATTGGCCCACCACTTGTCCTAGCTTTGAAAATGATAAAGGATAGGAAAATTCTATTCACAATCATTTTTCTTTTACTCTCCGTAATTATAATTAAAATAAATTTAATAAATATTTTTTACAACCATTTTTATAACTCTTCTATAGTAATTTATATTCCAAAATTACCCTCTCCGTATATCCCATATATCGCGATGACAGTAGTCGCTAGGTTCTAAAGAGATGGTGGCCTCCGAACACTAGAGTTCGAAAGCACTAGCGACCTCCGAACCTTGGAGTTCGAAAGCGCATGCCACTTCCGAACTCCATTGTTCGAAAGTAACTAGCAAGTTTGAATTCCAAAGTTCGAAAGGGCAGGCTGCTTCCGAACTCCACAGTTCGAAAACAGCCAACGCTTTCAAACCCTAAAATTCGAAGCACTGGCTGCTTCTGAACCCTAGAGTTCGGAAACATTTGGAAGCAACACATTTTAATTTTTATTTTATTTGTATATAATATAACAAAGCCTCCGAACTTCAAGGTTCGGAAGCAGCAAATTTCAATTTTCACTTTATATGTATATAATATAATATCATATATTAAACATTTCATTCCACTTTATCCGTTGGTTGCACTTTCTCTTGGACCCTTCCCTGTAATGTTACATGCAATGCAAGTGCAATATGTATATAATATATATATATATATATTATCAGAATAATAATAATAATAATAACAATAACAATAACAATAATAATTTATTAAATCTATAATAATAATAATAATAATATATGTATATTTTGTTGATAAAAATTTATTAAATCTATTTTGCATGTTATGCTTATAATTGTTAGGGGGGACAAATCTTATCACTTTGCAATGCTCAAGTAATTCAAATGGAAAATCATACTTTTTTAAATATGTGTATTTGTATTTTAATTCTCTTATTTTTTCTTTCTTTTTTGACGATTTATACTTCACATTACATTCACAAACAAGATGAATTCTAGATTTTTTTCAGGAACCCTAAATTTTGAACTTTTTTATCACAATAATAATTTCATTTTTTTTTTCTAACTTTCTTAACCCATTCAATCAGTGCTTCTTTAGTATTAAAGAGGTAATAGAAGAAAACATTTAGTTATATTTTTTCTCTAATTAAAATAATAATTTCAAAAAACTTATTAAAAATCTATTATATCTCATTAGTAGTAAACTGGTGAATTACAAAATTAATTTTTCTGAGCTATAAGAAAAAAATGAATAAAATAAAATACCAATTAAAAATCCGAAAACCCAATTTCCCGAACCCTAAAATTCGGAAATACATGCGTTTCTCGAAATTTGAGAAATTCACTAATACATACAATATTTACATACACACTAATTCGGAAACCAAGGATTCTTTGGAGTTTCCAACTTCCCAAACTCTTACAAACACACACTAATACATTTAGATTTACTTACTTGTGCGTGATGTTATTTTTTTGAGTAGTTAGCTTCTTCGTCAAACTCTTCCCAATTCATCGTCAATATTTAAGTGTAATAATTCATGGTTAACTTCGACTTGCTGAAATCCTGAGAGAGAAAATAGCTGAGTAATGATGGGTGTGAAACAAGAGAAATGAGTGACTTTGAGAAGAAAATAGATTTTTAATTTTTGATGGCAGGTATAAAATAATAAGTAATTGCAACGGATGGCAAGTGATAGGAAATTACAAAGTTTGATCGGTAGAAGAAAGTGTAATGTCAGGTGATTGTTGCGTAATGTGGGTGGTTAAGTATTGAAGATGAAGGGTAAAATTAAATTTTTACTTGAGATTATTTTAGGTATATTGAAAAGTGGCTGTAAAGAGCAAAATTGTGGTTGCGAATAGAATTTCCCTAAAAGATATGTAGACAAAACCTCAAGACATTACAAAAAATCAACGTTTTAACGATGAAAAAATATCAAAATTCGTCACTAAAAAATTAGCAATGAATTTAGTGATGGGTACCTTTTCATCGCTAAAAAAAGTGTCGCTGAAATTTAGCGACGTGATTAGAGACGGGTATTTTTTAGTGACAGATTTAGCGACGGGGTTGACCCATCGCTAAATTTGAATTAATACTAAAATTTTAAGTTTTTTATTTTTTAGTGACGGGGTTGAGCCCGTCACTAAATTTAAAAATTTTTTATTTAATTTTTTTTTATTTTTTAACGACGCGCACTAAGCCCTGACTTCCCCTCTGTGCGCCACTTGGCTGCGCCTCTGCTCGCTGTGTGGCAACACTGGATATTACTCTCCTAGCTATTATTCTCAAGTTTTCTATCGGATTCGAATCCTCAACCTCTCAAGACCAAGTTTTGCACACGAACCAGCTGATCTGCAAGCCTTATTATTTATTGTTATACATAAAATATATTTTTAGTATTCTCTTCAAAATATTTTAGAATTATATTTATATACCAAAATTTCTTAAACTTATTTAATAATATTAATGTTAGTAAAGGGATTTATATTAATTTTAATTTTAGTTCATTATTAATTCAAATAAAACTTTATTAATTATTATATTAGTAGTGAAAAATTATATTTTTATTTTTATTTTAATTTATAATATTTTTAAAAATTATTAATTTAAGTTTTACTAATATTAATGTTAGTAAAAATTATTATGATATGTTTAAATGTAAAATTTTTAATTTTTACTTAATTTTTTTTTATTTTTTTAGCAATGGGGTGACCCGTCGCTATATTTTGATTTTTTTTATTTTTATTTTTTAGCAATAGGAGACTTGTCGCTAAATTTAAATTTTTTATTTAATTTTATTTATTTATTTTTTATTTTGTAGTGACGGGGTTTACACGTCACTAAATTTTAATTTTATTTATTTATTTTTTTATTTTTTGGCGATGGGTTGAGACCATCGCTAAATTAATTAATTTATTTTTTATTTTTTAGCGATGGGGTTCTGCTCGTCGCTAAATTTTAATTTATTTATTTATTTTTTTAACGATAGGATTGGCCTCGTCGTTAAATTTTAATTTTTTTATTTTTAGCGACAAGTTGGTTTGGTCGCTAATTTTTATTTTTTTGTTTATTTATTTTTTATTTGTTAGCGATAGGATTTTTCCTGTCGCTAAATTTTTATTAATTAATTAATTATTTTTATTTTTTAAATACGGGATTCTTCCTATCGCTAAATTTTATTTTTTATTTATTTATTTTTATTTTTTAGCGACGAGATTTTCCTAATTGCTAAATTTTAATTAATTAATTTATTTTTTAGCAACGGGTTTCTGCTCGTAGCTAAATTTTATTTTTTTTATTTTTTTATTTTTATTTTTTAGCAATGGGATTGACCTCGTCGCTAAATTTTAATTAATTAATTTATTTTTTTAATTTTTTACCGATGGGCTGACCCCGTAGCTAAATTTTAAGTAATTTATTAATTTTTTTTTATTTTTTAGCAATAGGGTTTTGCTCGTCGCTAAATTATAAATTTATTTATTTATTTTAATTTTTTAGCTCTAAATTTTAATTGTTTTAATTTAATTTTTTTATTTTTTAGCCACAAGTTGACTCCGTCATTAAATTTTAATTAATTTATTTATTTTTTTAATTTTTTAACGACGAGTTGACTTGTCGATAAATTTGAATTATTTTATTTTATTTTATTTTATTTTTTAGCTATGGGGTTGAGTCATTCGTTAAATTTGAATTATTTTATTTATTTTTTAGCGACAGGTTGATCTTGTCGCTAAATTTTAATTCTTTTATTTAATTTTTGTTATTTTTTAGCGACGTGGTTGAGCTATCCCGTCGCTAAATTTTAATTATTTTATTTTATTTTTTTTATTTTTTTGCTACGAAAATTTCGTCACTAAATTTAGTGACGGGGCTTCTGTCGCTAGTTCCCTCGCTAAATTTAAAAAATATATAAAAAAATTAGCGACGGAAATTCCATCGCTAATTAGCGGTAGAATAATTCCATTACTAAATTTCGTCTCTAAAATACATTTTTCTTGTAGTGAAAAATTAACTGCCTAGGAGTGCGTGGGGCCCACTGCCCCCAAGTTTACCCACCACCCTAGTTTGAAAATGTAATATAGCCAAAACCACGAGAAATTAATTAAGGACAATTTATGAATGTAGAGGTTGAGTTTGTGAAAGAAATATAAATATTGAAGAGAAGAGGTTGAAATTCCACTGGTTGATGAGAACTACAAGATTCATAACATCCGTTGATTCATCAAAACAGACAGACAGAGAGATTGATGGAAGTAGAAGAAAGCGAAAAGAAACAAAACCAACGGACGGAGAGATTGATCGAATTACAAGGAGAAATGGAGGGGAAAGATCTGCAAAAAATTGAGCACCCAAGCCAGCACCACCCACTGGAACTTAGGAGAATCACTCCAAGGCCATGGCGGCTACTATGGTGGTGGAGGTCACCAAGTTTTCTGCAATGGATACAGGGAACCAATCTCTTTTTCATCAATCATCATCAGGAGTATGGGGAGGTGGAGGCGATTTCTATGCTTGCCCCAACTCCGATTGCTGGTTTTTACTGCACAAACGGGGTACAGAATTGCCCCCCAAAATCGAGCATTCCTCTCACCCGAAGCACGCCCTCACTCTTTATCCCTTTGTCTTATATAAACATGGATGCGACGTCTGCCGACGGTTTCGTATACCGTTGTTCCAGCTGCGACTTCGATGTCCACGTACGCTGTGCTTCAATGGTGCTCCGTATCCAAGAAAGGGTCAATAAGAACAAGAAGATTCATCAACACTCGTTGATGCCCCTCGAGATGGAAGCCCAGTTCCTGTGTGCTGCCTGCGATAGAGAACATAAAGGCAAATCATGTCTTTGCCCCACCTGCGGCTTCTGGGCCAATCAGATTTGTGCTTCTTCGCCAACCACGATTTACCTCCACCGCCACGCTCACCCCCTTGCTCTCTTTCGTTCAGCTTTTCGCTACTACTATGGGAATTGTAAAATCTGCAACGAGGAAATGAAGAGAGCGTATTGGGCCCTATGTTTGCTCGGAGGGATGCAAGTATTCAGTCCATCTAAGTTGCTTGCCGTTGGAGGAGGTTGAGAATCCCAACAAGTAGGCTCCTTTTTTATTCGTCTTGCTACGTGCTAGATGATTTTTTATTTGATTACTTTGAATAAATATTTTCTCTACCCAAGCAAGTTTCATCCTTTTTCTGTGCTTTCAGGGATATCCAAACAAACTTTCATTCGAAATCAACAAGCCATGAAATTGAGAAACCCACGTGAGCATTTTTGCCATTTTAATTGGAATTTTCCCTAGCCTTTTACCCAATATTTGATTGGTCACATTCTCTTGTTTTAGAGATTCCAAAGAAATGATTATTCTTATCACTTTGTCAGTGCCAATGAATTTGCTAAATTAATAACCCAATTGATCAAAAAGCTCATCTTACAAAGAACGCATAAAAGAGCCACCAAGATCCTTTGTTACAAAGAAGACCACCCATTGATTTTTGTCAACAAGAAAATTGACGAATCTAAGGATGGCCAATTATGTGATGGTTGTGCACAAACCATCTCATCCTAATTCTTCTATTGCACTCAATGCAATTTTTCTCTTCACGAGTGGTGTGTTGAATTACCTAACGAATTGCAACACATATTCATCCAGAACACCCATTTTGCTTGCATACACAACAAGAAGACAAGTATTTTTCTCGCACCTATTGTCATAGCTGTGATATGCCCACCAACGGGTTTGTCTTCGGCTGCTTCACTTGTGACTTCAACCTTGATCTCAAATGCGCTTCACTTACGGAAGTAATCAAACACCAAGTTCATGACCACAATCTTGCCTTGAGGAAGGTAACAAGCAAACATTCCTGCAATGCATGTGTAGTAGATTGCTTTCCAGTCTTTACTGTTTTTCAATGTGAAGCTTGCAATTTCACGTTGTGCATCAAATGCGCTCTTCTTTCATTTTCAATTAGGTATAGATATGACAAACACTCATTTGATCTTACCTATTCCCCCATCAAAGGCTAACTTGAGTATTACTACGAAATCTGCGATGAGGACATTAACTCAATGTTTTGGTTCTATCATTGCATCGAATGCAATCAATCCCTACATCCAGAATGCATCTATCCTATTGAACAATCTATGAATGTGAAGTTTGGTGCTCGCTTCAACATGAATTCTGATCACTTCCACCTTCTTAGTTGCTTTCGCTACCCCAAGGCAGGGGTTAGAGTCCATTGCCATTTCTCTCGCTGTCATTCTAAAGAAGTAGATTGTGTGGCCTATGAATGTAAGCAGTGTGATTTTTGCATGCACGCTAGATGTTTAAATCACTTTCGAATAAAGAACCGACGACGTCAATATTGACTCCATCAAACTAAGGATTTTCTTAGTTTGTGGTTCGTTGTTTAGAAGTTGAACATGTTTTGTCCTTCAGTTGCCTTCATTGAGAATGATATAATGATTGTCCTTTAATTAGTTGGGCACCTTAAGTACATGATTATCCCTTATATATTCCTTTTTGGTTTAGGATTGGCGTCCCTTGAGACTATATTTTGTATTTCTCTAAGAACCAGTGAGTGATCATGGCTCGGGTGCTTAATTATTAGATGTTGCTTCTCTCTCTCTCTCTCTCTCTATATATATATATGTGTATATATATTTCTCTATAAAAGTTGAATCACTTGGACAAGTTGAATCAACGTCTATGATTATTAGATGTTGCTTCATTGAGAATGATATATCATTATTTGATTTTATAATTTTTTGTTTGATTTTATAATTTTTTTGAAATAATTATTGTTTGATAATGGATGATGTGGTTGATTTTCATTGAATGAACAGAAAATGAGACAGTTAATTGGGACAACAAATCTTAGCTCGTGTCTTTCTACCTCCAAATTATCCAAAACTTTCTCCAAACTTAATTAAAGATTTGGCCATCTATCAAACATTCCAAAAATATAAACATAAATTGTATAAAATAATAAAGAATTTATAAACATAAATTTTTATTTTTGAATTGTATAAAATATTATAGGAGAAGAGAAATAAAATAATAAAAACAAAAAATAAAAATAAAAACACCCTCGATAAACAACCAAGATATGCATGATGAAATATAAACATAAATTGTATGTAAAATAATATTGTCCCAATAGTAATCACTAATAATACTTAAAATATATGTTTATAAAAGAATTTATAGTTGTAAAATTTTGAGATGCATTTATTTAATAGTTATAATAGAAAAAATAAAAGCATGATAGCCAATTTGTTATAAAATATAAAATTCAAAGACTAATGGTATAATTTATTCTAACAATATGTATATATATATAACTCTTCTATGTTTTTGTTCTTCGATGTATAGAAATGCCGAAACAATATTGATTAGGTGTTTTCGAAATGTTTCCTGGACCAAAACGCCATGAAACACCAAAAGAATATTTTTTGAATATTTTCATAATTTTAAAAACATTTCAAGACCATTTGGCAATATTAAAAAAATATTATCCCTCAATCACATTATTAAAGACAGAATTTCTTCTGTATCTAATTGAAAACTTTTACTATAAATCTCTTCTTCTTTCTTCATTTCGCAAAAACTTGAAAGATCGATCTGTTGTGGTTGTGGCTGTCTTCTTTTTGTCTTCATTTTACTCTAATCGATTATGCTATAATTGCTCATATATTTGTTGAAATTTGAGGTAAATTGAACACACGTAAGTGCCTATTAAGTTCTTAACAAAACATCTTTTAAAAAAATTATATAGTAAAACTTTTTATCTACAATTCTACTTCTTGTCACTGTGAATGTGCCAAAAACACAAGAAAAAAATTAAAAAAATTAAAAGAATCATTTTATCTTCCTTTTCCTTTTCCTTTTCTAAAGTGGTCGATACCAACTCTTCACATGAGCTAAATTTAATGTATTCCCAATAAGACAGAGCCACAAAACCGACAGCTCACCCCTACATCCTCTGCAGACATTATGACAATCAATACTGAAAGCTCATCTGCTAGACTACATCGCAAAGAAAATGCAAGGTAAAACAATAACTGAAACAAGGCCCGTTTAATAGTTTATACCCTCACATCTCAATCTATCGTTCCTCCACAATGTCCCTTTTAGTGTTCCATAATGAGGATTGAAAACCTTTAATAAAGGCTTACCTAATTAACCAAAAAAATAAAGAACTTTTAAAGGCTGTGGAATTGAAGTCATAGAGCGGTTGAGGTCCATATCTCATGCCTACAAACGCAGCGCAAGGAAGGAAGGAAGGAAGAGAGAGAGAAAGATATATATATATATGACTACTCAAGAGGGAGGGTGAATTGAGTGATTAAATTTTTTTATAATTTTAATAAATATTCTTAATTAAAGATTTTATTGAAAAATATATATTTGATAAATATAATAAATTATATTTAAAATTAATAATAAATGTAAGACATAAGATATAACAAAAATAAATACAATGAGGCACAACACAATTTATAGTGGTTTGGTATTTCTACATACACCTAATTCACTCTCCCAATGTCTAATCACTATTGGGGTTCCACTGAGTCAAAATCACCAAGATTTCCACACTAGTTCACCTTGAAAACTAGATACACACTTAGATTATGATGGGTTTTAGACAATCACTACACCAAGGTTTTCTCCTTAACTTACCTTGGAAACTGGATTTTAACGGATCTAGGAAATCTATACAATTCTCAATAATAATTTAAATGTTTACAAATAATTTATTCACAATTGGACACAAATAAGAAATTAAGAACAAATTATACAAACCAATAATATTTAAATAAATAAATAAATTTATAATCTCAAATGGAGAAGTTCGGATTTATCATAGAAGACTTGAAGAACTTTTCTCCTCTTGTCTTGTGACTCTTCGATGGATAAACAATGAATTTTTGAGAGACTTGGAATACTTGGAAATTAGCTTGAAAGCTTTTGAGAATTTTGAATGTGTAATATGTGCAATGAATACTCAAAAAATGAGTTTGGGGGACATTTATAAGCATTTTAGCCACTAAAAAAATAATTAATATAAAATTTGAAATTCAAATAATATTTACACTTTCTCCAACAATAAGAAATTATGTCTCATCTTTAAATCAAAATAAATTTACTTTTTGCATGAAAAATCAAGATTTGAAAATTCAAATATAAGCTTTTGAGACATAAATGATTAAAACAAGAAAACATGTCTAAAAACAATCTCCTTTAATTCAAAATAAATTTACTTTTTGCATGAATAAGAGAAAATATGCTTAAAACCAATTCTCTTTAATTCAAAATAAATTTACTTAAATGAGAAAGAAAAAATATGTCTAAAAATAATTCTCATTTAATTCAAAATAAATATACTTTTTGCATAAGTAATAAAAGCATTTATCAATAAATAAAAATTCAGACATAAACTTTTGAGACGTAAATGATCAAAAGTAGGAAACATGTCTAAAGACAATCCATCTTTAATTCAAAATAAATTTACTCTTTGTACTCACTTTTAATTCAAAATAAATTTATTTTTTATATGAAAAGAAAATACATTTATATCATAAAAATATTTTTGTTAATTATCGAAACTTAATTAATATGATCTCAACAATATATATATATATAGAGAGAGAGAGAAGATTAAGGCTATGATGCATAGAACAGAGAGCTAAGGTTTCCACGTCGTTTGAGTCTCAATGTTATCTGAATTAGGCGCAGGGAATTCCAAGTGATTCCCATTAGTATTTATAGGACGGACTAATAATATTATTTTTTTATAATTTTGTTATTGTTGTTACTTAAATATAACAATAATATTATAATTACTAGAGAGTATTCATCTCGAGTTTTTAGTTTCAGGATACCAATGAAAGAGAAAGTGATTAGGGGTATGGGTCCTTCAATGCTTAATTCAGTCTCTGAATATAAGAAAACAAGATCATTGTAATAAAAGTAAATCTTTTGTTTTATCTTAATATAATAAATTATTTCTTATTTATAAAGATTAAAGTTGATATGTAGAGAGGAATCCACGGCTTTCGAATTATCTATTCTAGATTTTTTAACAGAAACACCAAAGGTGAATTTGCCTTTGGAAGAGTCTCTAAAGGACAATTATGTAGGGAAGCCCATCTGGGATTCCTTTTTTGGGTTTTTTCCTCCCGTGTCTATCTTGGGTCTGAGCCAATTTCTTGAACACAATAATTATTATTTATAAATTATAAGAAAAAATAGAGAATTACCTTTGTAAATAGAGAATTACATTTTTTCAAGGGAAAATGGCTTAGGGCATTTTGATATTTTAGATTTTCATCGAGGATATTTTGGTAGTTGCTGAAATTAGAGAATTAAGGTGATTGATCAAAAGTTTATGAGAGGGCTTGAGAAGAAATTAAGAAAGATTGGGACCGAATGCCAAATGCTTTTTTAATTAAAAAATTATCCCTTTTATGTTAGTGTGAATAATCACATTGCGACAAAAATGAGTGGCGCCGCCCCTACCATCACATTCATCACTTTTTTGTTTTTTTTTTTTTTTTACTTATAGGGCCCCTAAAATAAGGATTTTGATAATTTGTGTTCTCAGAATATTCGTTAAAATCCATTTAAAACACTTTGTTCTTAGCATTAAGTAATTTTATTGGTTAGCAATAAATACATTATTTTTGAAATATTTTAATAATTAATAAAAATGATTTAAAGTTAAAAATAAAATGTAATAAACACAGCTTAACGAGTGCTCATAAAACCTAATTAAAAAATATTTTTTTAATAGATAAAATATTATAAAAAATATATTGTATTTATTATTAACTGAGGAACATTTAGCAGTTACTTTTTAATTCTTAATATTTAACATTTAATATTATTAGATCAATAAAAAAAATGACACGTGGTCACCACCCCACTAAGTTTCTGAATTGGTGAGTTCACTAATAATAATAATAAATAATAGTAATTAGTAATTTATTTTATAAATCAGTATAAAATGACTACGAAAATTTTATAATATCAATAATATAATTTATTATTAAAGAGAAAAATTATTGTATAAATAACAATAATAAAATTTTTATAATGATTAATCAATTAAAAATCATGTCATCGTCAAAGTCATCTTTACTTCAATTCAAATGCATTTGCCACGATGAAAATAATGATTTCTAAAGACATTCTGTGATTACAATAAATTAATAAATTCAATTAGTGTACCTAATAACATAAAAGAGTTTGCTCAATTATTAGCTTCTCTCTCTCTCTCTCTCTCTATATATATATATATATATGAGAGTGTGGTGTAATTCGATAGAGTGGAAATCCTGGTAACCCATTAAGCTAGAACTATTTGTATATTTGTTAAAATTTGAGGTTAGTTGAATATGCATAAGGGCCTTTTATATTCTTGACAAAGTATCTTTTAAAAAGGGATTATACAATAGAGGTTTTTATCCGCAATTCCACTCTTTATCACTATCAATGCTCATACAACATCGAAAGCACAAACAAAAATGAACTAGAGTCGCCCCCAAAGGCATAGCCAAGTGATAAAGGGGTAGGTTGAAAAGTTTGTCTGGAGATTCCTAATATAAGTTCGATTTTTGGGGAAAGTAAAAAAATACTTTCTTATGGGGAGGACTTTAGGAGTGATATTAATGGTGTTTAGACCTATCACCCTGATCATTTGGGCACATCCATCGATTTATCTTCTCAGTGTAATTTTAGGGGTGGGGTGGCTGAAGACGCCAATAATAGAGCGTAATCCAAAAAAAATGAACGAGAATCCTTTCCCTTTTATAAAGTGACACCAATTATCTTTATATGAGCAAAATTTAATGTATTCCTAATATCTTTACATGTCGACACCAACTATCTTTACATGAGCTAAATTTAAAGTATTCCCAATAAGTCCTAAAGTGACAGACATGTCGACACCATCTATCTTTACATGAACTAAATCTAATGTATTCCCAATAAGCCAGAGCCAAAAATCCAACAGCTTACCCCTACACACTCTGCAAACATTGTCACAGCCAATATTGAAAGTGATCATCTGCTACACTGCATCAAAGATTCACAAAGAACATGCAAGGTAAAACAATATCTGATCGGACAGGACCCTTTTAATAGTTTATATATATCTATCGTTTCTCCACAATGTGCCTTTTAGTGTTCCATAATGAGGATTGAAAACCTTTAATAAAGGCTTACCTAATTAACCAAAAAAATAAAGAACTTTACTTTGGAATTGAAGTCATACAGCCGATTGAGGTCCATATCTCTTGCTTACAAAAACAATGCAAAGAAAGTAGAGAGAGAGAAGACTAAGGCTATGATGAATAGAACAAAGAGCTGAGGTTTCCACGTCGTTTGAATCTCAATCGTATCTTAATTAGGCGTAAGCAATGCCAGGTCATTCCCACTAGTATTTATAGGACAAACTAATAATATTATTTTTTCTAATTTTATTTTTATTATTACTTAAATACAATAATAATAACTTTATAGTTGTAGGAGAATATTCATCTGTAACTTCTATTCTTTGGGAGACCAGTGAAAGAGAAAGCGGTTAAGGGTGCGAGATATCTTTCACGCAGGTCTTTCGATGCTTAAATTAGTTTTTATAGAAAAATATAAGAAAACAAGATGATTAATGTATTGTAAGTAGAGTTTTTATTTTACCTCAATCGGAGGAATCATCTCTTATTTATAGAGATCAAAGTTGATAAGTGAAAAAACATTCATGTCTTTTGAATTATCTGTTCCAGATTTTCAAATAAAAACATTAGAGGTGAATTTGACATATTCTTAGACTCGAAAAAGACATTTAGGAGGATCTCCCAAAGGTACCCCAGGAGACGAGGCGAAGTTAGGATTTTGATTCATTGAAGGCAAACTTAAATACAAAAATATAATTTTAAAAATAAAATAATAATGATAATATTAAAATATAAAAACTTTTTACAATTGTTCCTTACAGCTTTTCATATTATAAATTGTAATAATTCAAAAAAGTAACCTTGATAATTTAAATATTCAGACTCATTATGACCACAAAAGTCTAGTTCTTGCCGTAGAAGAAGGCAAACATAATTAATTGATGTATTCAGATGAATTTGATAATCACACCATATTTGTTTTAATTGCCTGAAGAAAACTATTTTAATATTTTGTCCTTGATTCATTAAGTCCTCACAACTGTTTCGAGCTTGATTGTATGCACTATTGGCATCTCCAACATGAACTTGAAGTATATCTTTCTCTTTAAAATTACTAAACCCTTCTTTCACAAAAGAATCATCACCTCCTTGCTCCCCATTATTTGTTTTAAAAAGATAATAGTATAAGCAAAATGTGATATCTTTACTTATACTATATTCCAACCAATCACCAAATTCATTGAATTAAATTGGAATGAATCGTCTTGATTTTGGGGCTGACACAGACTTCTTTTCAAGTAGACTATTCTAATTTGATCTCGAAAATTAATTGTAACATTCTAGTAATTTGAGTACAGATAATAGTCATTAATTTTAGTATTGGAAGTTAATTATGATTTATTAGGGCTATGGCGAATTTGAGTAATCTAGTGGAGGAATTTATAACGACCTGCTAAATTATAATTTAATTTATTTTAATAAATTAAGGTGTTAAATTAAAGGAAATATTAAACAATCCTAATCTATGAAACTTGGAAAAATTATTTGGAAAAGTTGGGATTTAAGTGTTATTAATAAGTGGGGTGTATGTGGCAGTTTTCAGTAGTGGGGTTTAAACGCAATTTTGGAAAACTATGATGAGGTTGCTTTAAAATTAATTTGGTGCACCCATATGTTGAGGATGGTGCGTAGCCGAATGGTTGCGTGCGAGGGTGGCTTGGGCGAGGACGAGGGATCAAATAGCGGGTGTGCGTGAGCTATGCGGGGGGGGGGGGGGGGGGGGGAAGGGGATTTTGTGGAAATTTTGCCAAGCCAGGGGCACCCAAAACAGTGTCGTTTTGGCTTGGAGGCGATAGGTTGTGCTGGCTGCCACGCGACAGCTTCTGGATTCGCCTTTTTTTTTCCTTTTATGGCTGAGAATAATGCGTGAATAGCATGGTTAAGTAGCAAATGAAGGTTGGAAAATCAGAAGAAAATGAAGCATTACGCAGGGGTTGTTTTGAGGAAAAATTCAAGATTAAATTTGCTTTAATCAAGTTTTAAATAGCCAGGTAAGTGTGAAACTGTGTATTAATTAATCTGTAAGATTGAAATTTAATTTAGGGTACGATTTTATTAATTTTAGATGAATTAAACTATTTTGCAGTGCATATCAATTTATCGATGTGTGGGTATAAAAACCCTGAAATCTGCAAATTAAAGGCAAGTTCCTTACTCCTTTTGTGAATCTCTTTCAATTTGTGGATTAAGTTTCATTCCTTAGCCTAATTTGGTTTTAGAAACTACTTACATGCATTGTAGGTGTCTGTTGTATAAATTAAATTTAATTAAATTAAATAAGAGACTTCCGAGGTTTAATTCGGTAAGTGCTTATGGGATATTGTATCGCCTCTACTTCTTTGGGAATGATGCCGAACCAGGTTTGAGCTAGGTTCCTAGTGAGTCACTTGTGGTTTTGGGTGCCATCTAGGGTGAGTTGTTGTAACTGGGAGTCTCGAGATATGTTTATCTGAGTCATAGGGTGTGGGCTACAGAGCTACTGATTGTCGATCGTTAGGTCGTGGCAATTGATGGCTGGATGTATGGGCACCAGTTATCAACTATTACGATAGATTATAGACGGGTTGGGCAAGCTGGTATCGCCAGACACCCACCTTTGGTGTTGTGCGTATCATGATGTGGTTATAGTTTTATTTTATGGGTGTGAGTGGTAACAACAGGCGGTGTAAGCTGTCGTCCAGTGAGGTAACATGTTGACTATCTAGTGACACTGGAGCGAACTATCATCGAGTCGAGGACGGCTGTCGATTGGTTGCTCTTAGTCATGAATTGTCAACTAGTACTTAGTCACTGTCGATTGGCTCTACCATTATATGGAATATTGCATGACATTATAGTGCATGAGTTGGGTTTACATTCATTTGGGGGTCATGCTTTGTATGTACGGGGAAGTGTGCACATCGGCATAACCCGGTTGACCTGTTGGGTGCCGACTTGGGTATGGTAGGTGAACATGTGCATTTAGAGCATTTTACCCATGTGAGTTCTTATGTGGGCGTAGCATAGCCTGATGCTTGGCTTATGGGGGCTTTGTCATCATGTTAATGTTGCAAAAGTCATTGCATTTATTATCTGTCGCATTGCATGGTTACCGTTCGATATGGACTGTGATATGAAGTTGACCCTTGATAGTTATGAGTGGGAGCTGGGCTCTAAATAGCTATGATTCGGGAACTCCAATATGTGATTGTGAATCGTGATATGGAGTTGACCCTCGATAGTTATGAGTGAAAGCTGGGCTCCAGATAGCTATGACTTGAGGAATCCGGTATATAATTATGATGGGAGCCTCGGGCTCATGCGGATCGTGTTGTGGGAGCCTCGGGCTCATGGGCTATATGCTAGCCAGCTCATGGCTGTGACATGTTTGTATGTTAGGATGTGCATTTCCTATATGGACCCTAAGAACCATTATGTGCATTGTTATATTTATGTTGAGCACTGATTATTCTATTACACGATATGTCATGGCATTTTTATATGCAGTATTGCATTTTGTTTCGGTGTATTATGGGTAAGGGATGTATTCCCAGCATTACCATTTTTATGTAGCGAGGCGTATATCAGGTATAGTTTATTTCTGGTTTTATCTTTGTCTTGCCTATATTTGGTGGGATGTATTCTGGTGTGAGAGGTTTATTCTCAGTTTTACCTATTCTTTTGTTATGTTTACTGAGCCTTGTGGCTCATCTTGTTTTATTATCATTTCAGGTGTAGGAGTTAACGTCATGGCTAGCCCGTTTGGCGTGTCAGTCGTAGATAGCTATGTGTGCAGGGCAATTCCAACTAAAAAGATTCGTGAGATGCGAGATGTGATCAGGAGCTCGGATCTTGTGGTTTGTCTGATTTGATTAGTTATGATGTTGTTATGTATGATTTAACCCCTGAGTGGTGTGTTTCATATTCATTTGACTTCTGCTGTTGTATTATTTATGGCAGAACCCCAACCCATGTATCTGCGATATTAGCTAAATGTAATTTAAAAGTTAGGTAATTTTTGGGTCGTCACATTAACATTGTAATTCATTATTGGAGTTCTTAACCCTAGATCCATCGGAAGCTCTGCAACATCAATTTGCTCAATACTTGCTTTATTAACTTATTTATTTTCTTCAATATAAATTTCCTCCATACTTGCTTTCTTTGCTTCACAATTTTCTTTAATACTTTGATTTCTTTGCATCATCATTGTAAAAAAATAAAATTAAGAGTAAATTATAAAAAAATGTTGTGATGGTTACTACTGGACCATTATATACTTGCTTTCTTCAATACTTGTTTTTTTTTTTTTTTTAGTAGTAAACTATAATATAACTTTTTTTATTTCTAGTAGTTATTCATTGTAAAAAAATAAAAATAAAAAATTCTAGCCCAGTGCCCCCACTGGGCCTCACATGGCTCTGCCCTTGCCACGAAAGGCCTTCAAGAGAGTTTCCCGAGAATAATTCTACTGTGAAGCCTTTCTAAACTTCCCTTTTTGGGCTTTTTCTTTCTGGGCCTATCTTAGAATTGGACCTACATTCTTAAACACAACAATTATTATTTATAAATTTAAGTTAAAAATAGAGAATTATGTTTTGCAAATTTTTATGCAAAAAATGATTTAATATTTATATGTTTGAATTTTTTCATCGATTTATTAAAAAATATCTCTTTTGATAATATTGTTTATTGATAGATCAAGATTGATTTGTTGCGTCGGGCAACCTTATGTTACCCCACGCAGGCCCCACAAAGGGGAAGGGTTGCATTGGGTGGGATGCAAGGGGGTGGAACCACGCGCACAAAGGAGTATTGGGGTGGGGCTCGTGTCGGGCAAACATATCAATTCCAATTGATAGATATTGTTATTTTATAAAAATAATTAGGTAATATATTTTATTACTTGTTTATTTTTGGTTTGTTTATTTGAAACTTTAATTTAAGAAAATTTTGAAGATTAAATTTATTTAATACGTAACTAGTGTTCACCCTTGCAATACATGGGAAATGTAATCACAATAAATTTAAAAATTAAATTTTAAATAATATTAAAAAATTTATATATTAATCTTGAAAATGCAATATCTTAAATCTTAATTAGTATTGAAAAACTCATGCATTGGTCTTGCATTAAATTAAAGGTAGTGATTGATTAATTATTAAAATAAAATTATTTATTATATTATATATTTATTTATAAATTATAAATATAAATATAAATTAAAACTTCTAAATGTGTGGAAACATGGATTTTTCATTGCTAATTAAAACTTTATTTAAATTTTTAATTTTTGATTTTAAAAATTAATTTTTATAGTGATAACAAAACTTTGAAAATATGAATTTTGACTGATTTTTCTTTTACTATATATTAATTTTCTTGCATAGTCTTGCAAATGTGATCTATTAAATCTTAACTAACATTGAAAAACCCATACATTAATATTTATTTTTTAATAATTGAGGAATTAATCAAAAATAATATTATAAATATTTTTGAATAATAATATTTATAAAAAAATATTTATTTTTAATTCATTGAGAAATTATATATGTATACATGACTTAGTTAATAATTTAAATTGTCTATTCAAATTTCCTATTAATAATATTTATTTAATTGATAATGAAAAGTTTCAAGGTACTTTATAGGAGATCTCCAATTGTTTTGAAATAATAAGTACTAAATGCAATTTATTTTTATTTTATACAAATGAACAATTTTCTATAACTTAATTAATAGTTTAAGTTGTCTATTCATATTGTTTAGAAATAATATTTATTTTTGATTGATTGAGGGATTAATTGAGGAATTAATTAAAAATAATATTATAAATATTTTTAATTAATTGAAGAATTAATTGATGAGAAGATTAGTTGAGTTTAAAATTAAGTTATAAATAAATATTATAAATACTATTTGAAACACATGCTTAATTTTTTAATTTAATTACTATCTTTAATTTATTGAAAAACAAGAGCATTTAATTATTGCTACTGTTAGTAATTAATGCAAGTTTTGGGTGGAAAGATTCTTTTGTAAACTATCATACTTTTATATATATAAAAATTGAGGGATTAATTGAGGAACTAATCAAAAATAATATTAGAAATATTTTTATTTAATAATATTGATTAAAAATAATACTTATTTTTAATTAATTGAGGAATTAATTGATGAAAATATTAATTGAGTTTAAAATTAAGTTATAAATAAATATTATAAATAGTATTCGAAACACATATTTAATTTTTTAATTTAATTACTATCTTTAATTTATTGAAAAATATAAGCATTTAATTACTGCTACTACTAGTAATTAATGCATGTTTTGGGAAAAAAATTCTTTTGCAAACTATGCTACTTTTATATATATAAAAATATTATATATTATTATATTATATAAAGATAAGATTTTATTTAATGGATAATTTTTGTGATTTAATTAAGTCTATTAATATTCCTCATAAATAGTATTTATTTTTAATTAATTGACGAATTAATTAAATATTTAATATCTACATAATAATAAATTGGAAAATACATGATTAACATTAAAAAAATCATGTATTTAAAATTCATTATTAATTTTACAGTAATTAGTACTTATTATTTCAAAGCAATTGAAAAATTTAAATTATTAATGCAATAACTACTAAATGCAAATTATTAATGCAAGTTTTGGAGAGAATTTTTTTTTTTAGACTATCATACTTTTATATATATAAAGATGTTTTTAAGAAAATTCAAAAAATAGGAGATGGTGATTTTTGTAAGAGAGAATGGCTTGAGGGTATTTTGATAATTTAGATTACAATATAGGATATTTTGGTAATTATCAAAATTACCAAAATAATCACATTGCGACAAAGGACAAGCAAACGTCAAAGACAAGAATGAGTGGCCACGACCACTCACATTTAATGATCTTTTTTTTACTTATAAGGCCCCTAAAATAATTTTTTTATGATATGATCCCAAAATAATTGAAGCATAGATGTTGCCTTCGAGCACTCATGAAATCACCAGCACAGAAACGTTCGCATAATTTGACTGGCTTTTGATGTCAGCCATTTTTAAAGATTAGGACTAATAGTAGCATGAAAAAACTAATTTTTTTTTGGGTTTTTGTGATTTTATCTAAATGTTTCAATTTTGACAATAAATGCCCGATTTAATTGATTAGTTGCAATTTTAGCCATAACTTGAATTCGATTTGAGAGGCGTGTGCGTTCGTTGACGTGGCATGTCACCTAGCATTTTAAAACATTTTGAGTGGGCCCCACTTTGGCACATGTGAAAAAAAATAAAAAATAAAATCCTATGTTATATAGATATATATATATATTTGTGTGTGTACACAGAGGGAAGATAGGTAGGGGATGGATCGGCGGAGATGGCGACAACAATGAAGGAGGAGATCGAGGTAATGACAATAATGACGATGCGGAGCTGGAGGCAGCGGCCGATCTCTACTTCTTGGTTGGGGTGATGAAGGAGAAGTCGATGGTGAGATTTGATGGGCCCGGCCCATGTTTTTGTTTGATGCAATTGATTTTATAAAACTTTAGCCCAACCTTAAATGTGGCTATGAACATGCTAGCTTTGGCATTCATGTCTGGTCTCGAGCAGAATAGCGCCGCCACTTCGTCGCTATCAACGACAGTCATAGTCCCACCAAACTTGATCGAGAAATCACTCCTCAAGGACTCTGTGTCGTCGAGATCTGGAGACCCGCTTCACAAGCTGTTTATGGTCTCGATCCTTATGCAATTGTCTTGTACCACAAACTTTCAAATTGGCATTTTGAATGACAGAGGGGACTACTGTAACAACCCGTTAGTGGGTTTAGAGTATTTATTAAAATTTTATTTCGTATGTCATATTTTGGGGGTATCATTAGAATTAAATGTTGGAATTAATTATTTTTATATGAGGATATTAATTGTCAAATTTAATATTTGAAATATTGGGATTAAGAGGCCATTAGCAAAAAGATTACATTAGTGGAAATATTATTTTTGGAATCAATGTATGGTGAATAGTTAAAGAATGATTGTGTGGATAATGGGTTTGGGCCAAGGGTTAAAAGGCCGAATATAATTGAAGAGTTGAAGAATTGAAGAGTTAAAAGGCCGAATAAATTGGGTTGAGACCATTGGGCTTAAAATAAATTAAATATGTGTGAGTGTTATTGTATTTGGGGCTTAAGATTGAAGTGGGCCATTTTATTTAATTGGGTTTTGATTTGGGCTTGGGTCCATGTGCATAAAAGGTGACATTATAATTAAATGAAAATGAGAAATGTGGCAAATGATAAAAAAATGGCATGCTTTATGAAAAAGGTAATGGTAAAAAGGGAAATTTCATAATTGGTTTGATAAAGAAAATGAGAAAGAAATAAGAAAATGTGAAATGTCCCGGAGGGGTATCATTTAAAAAATTCGGTGTTTTATGTAGAAGGGTAAAATGGTAAATTCCCAAGGGGGTGGTTGGCAGCCCACTCCTTTTTCTTTTTCTCTCCATGCTCTCTTATCTCTTCTTCATTCATCATCTTCTTCTCTTTTTTGTTTTTCGGCGGTTCCTTCTTCTTCTTCTTCTTCTTAAATTGAAGCTTCAAGAGGGAGGATTTCCAAATTTTGGGAAGGGCAAGTTTCTTCTTTTTCCAAGCATCATCAAAGGCAAGTTCTCCTTGCACTTTTATTTCATTTTGTGCAAGCTTTCCTTCTTTTCCATTACAACGTAGAAATGCTTCATGGTTTTTCATCCCTTCATTGTTAAAAATTATTTTCGGTATTGGTTGTATATTTTCTTCATTTTTCCTTCCGTATGTCATGTCAAAACTTTTGTTAGGTCTTATTCTTGGTCTTGTTGGGGCTTGTTCACCTCATTTTTCGTTCAAGGAATGACATTTGTGGTTAGAAAGCTAGCAGTGGTCGTTTAGGGGTGTTTCGAGTCCATTTCGTGCTTTTTGTATGTGCCTAGTCGACTAATCTTTGGGTTTAGTTGACTTAACAAAGGCTAGTTTTCTCAGATTTTTGTGCTAACCCTCAGCCTAGTTAACTAAACAATCTTCTTAGTTGACTAAGCCTCAGTCGACTAAGCATTTCTCTAGTCGACTAAGACTACCATTAGTTGATTAATCCCTTTCTTTTTAACTGCACATCTTATACTTTTACACCATAACTTTTTGTCCCGATATTGTAATTAAGATCCATTTTTTTTTCGTTGCAATCCTAACTTGATAAGCTTCATTTTGGTATAGGATTTGAACCATTTGGTCAAATATTGAGCCTGTGGGATTCCTTTGAATTGTATGCTTGATTCGTAGCTTTCTCCTTCTTTAAAATTCGTTCAATCTTAAATTTTGGGAACAAATGCTTCCACCTTGAGCTGGTTATCAATATTATCAAATAATTGTACTTAATTTATGTGGTGGAACCTATTTAAATGTTTAATTATGTGAAATAACCAAGAATCTTAGTGGATAAAAATTGAGGGTGTGTGAATGTTACTTGTTATAACTTTGCTTGTGGCTGCGTTGCATTGCATTGTGTTTCTATCTTGCTTCCAATTATGATGTTGGGCCATGGGTTGCATTCATTGGGGGGTCATGCTTTGTATGTGTTGGGAACGTGAGCATTGGGATGACACGGTTAGTTTGTTAAGTGCTGACTTGTATATATTAGGCGAGCATGTGCATTAGAGAATTCATGTGTGTGAATTCCTATGTGGGAGTAGCATGGCCTAATGCTTGGCTTATGGGGGCCTTGTCATCACGTTAATGTTGCAAGAGCCATTGCATCTTTTATGTGTTGCATTGCATGGTGGTTGTGGTGGTGAAAATTGGTTTGTGATTGTGATGCGTAAGATTGGTGGCTTGAGTCCCATAGTAGCTTGATCTTGTGATGCATAAGATTGGGGGTTTGAGTCCCACAACAACTTGTGACCTTGATGTGATTGTGAGTGCTTCGGCATGTGATGATGATGGAGGTGGATATGATACTGATGGATGTGATATGAAAGCCCTGAGCTTTTATAATTGATTTGGTAACATGTCCTTGGTTGCTGGCGAGTTTGTATACCGGTTCTTGGGTGGTAGTGTCTACATTTTATGTGGGCCCCAAGAACCCTATGTGTGCATCTATACATTTATGTTATGATTGGGTATGGTGTTGTCTAATCACATGGCATAGATTGTATGTCGTTTATGTATATGAGACTAACGTGTATTTCCATATACAGTATGATATGCATGATGTTCAGGGAAAGTTCGAGCCTTATGGCTCACATTGAAAACGTGTTTTGATAAAATATAAGAAATTGTATTTCTTTGAGGATGTTGTTGTCAAGTGTAGAAGGCATGAATCCAATTGATGTCTAGATGTTAGGTAATGATTTTCCTTGAGTTTGAGTTATTTATGCCTTCATATATTGATCTATTAATGCTTCCATTTACTATATACTTGTTGAGCTTTGTGGCTTGCTTTGTTTCTTTTGTCATTTTAGGAAATGGGAAGATAGTTTTTGTGATGAGTCCCGATTACATGTGTATAGAGATGTCCCAGTCTTAAGATCCATGGGTATAGTTTTGAGGGTGTGAGTAGAGTGTTTCATTTTGTATTTAAAGTTTTAGTACCCTTTTATCTTGAAAATGTATGGGTGGTAAGCCCGAGATGATGATGTAAAGAATATTATAATATTTATTTTGGCTCCTATTGATAGTGAGCAAATATGAAATTGAAAAGAATTTTTTTGAAAATTTTGAGTATTTGTATCCATTTTAAATGGACATTTTGTCGGAATTCCTATACTAGCGGGAAAATCCGAGAGTGGGGCCTAATAACAACATTTTGGGTTAGGGTTTTTAATGCACGCAACGCTATAAATGATGGTGGTAGTAGAGATTGGCCTCCGCCTCTAGCCTAGCGCCATCGCCGTTACTGTTGTCTCGATCTCCTTCTTCGTCACCATCGCTCCATCCCTTACTCGCATTCCCTTTGTATGTGTGCGTGTATATATATATATATATATAACATATATATATTTATATAATATAGGATTTTATTTTTTATTTTTTTCACATGTGTCAACGTAGGACCCACTCAAAATGTTTTAAAACGCCAAGTGGTGTACCACATCAGTGGGCACACCCGTCTCTCAAATCGGATTCAGATCATAAATAAAATTGCAACCAATTGACCAAATCGAGTGTTTATTGCCAAAATTAAAATATTTGAATAAAATCGCATAAACACGAAAAACTTTGATTTTTTTATGCTATTAGCCCTAAAGATTAATGTTCAAATTGTCAACTTACAAGCACCAAATGTTGCCTTCACGAAATGATTTCTTCACTCACTACTCTAAAGAGTTAGGGATAGAATTACTTGTTAGTCCCTTAGGGTATGACTACTCAAGAGCGGAGTGAATTAAGTAATTAAAATTTTTCTCTCTTTTAATAAATATTATTGATTAATTATTTTTTTTAAGAATATATATTTGAGATTAATAATTAATGCAAACCACAAGAATAAATAAAATGAAGTTCAAGATAATTTACAGTGGTTCGATATTTTCACACACACCCAATCCACTCTCCCAAGGTCTAACCACCCTTCGGGTTCCACTAAATTAATTTCATCAAAGTTTTTACGCTAGCTTACCTTGAAAACTAGATGCACACCCAGATTACAATGGGTTCTAGGCAAACACTACACCAAAGTTTCTATCATAGCTTACCTTGAAAACTAGATTTACCTAGATTTTAACAGTTCTAGGAAACCTATACAATGCACAATGGTAATTTAAATGTTACAAATAATTTGTCCACATTTGGACACAAATAAGAAATTAAGAACAAATTATAAAAGACAATAATATTTAAATAAATAAATAAATTTCTAACCTTAAATGGAGAAGTTCAGATTTGTCGTAGAAGACTTTGAAGAACTTTTTCCTTCTTGCCTTGTGGCTTTTCGGTGGATGTGCAATAATATTTTGAGAGTCTCAAATTATTTAGATACTTTGCTTGAGAACGTTTGAGAGCTTTCGGGTGCTTTGGATAGACAATGGAAGCACTTGGATACTCAAAAAAAGAGTTTGGGAGGTATTTATAGGCATTTTAGCCACTTTTCCAACGATCAAAAATCTGACCGCTATAGGCGAAAAAAATTCCGATATTTATAAATATGGGATTAATGATGTAATTCTTGCAATATGTTATAAAATATGTTTTCATATTTAATGTCATATTTTCATTCATAACTCTCCAATCATTATATATGAATGAGTCATTAGATTTTTTGTTAAAGGTCTTATTCTTAAGTGTTAAGAATATGTAACAATTGACCTTTGTAATAAGGATATCTTAATGATAATTCACAATCCTTAGACTTCTCAGATGGAGACTATGATTAGTCGAGTATGAACTCGCACATGGGATACTACATTTAATTAATATGAGATGCTAATGATAAAGGATGGTGAGTCACATGCCATAATCCATGAGATGAATATAGTATACATGTAGGTAGGTGTTAGTAGAACACTTACTGAATGTGACACACGTGATAGATTACATGACTGGGAGGATCTATGGTCTATCACAGGCTTCAATTGTGTTACTAGTCCTTTGATCGGAGGCAGCACGGTTATCTCATGTGTCAGTGCTAAGGATTTACCGTTGCTGAGAACCATCCGGTTACCAGGTGGGAGATGTATTGTGTGGTCCATGTGTAGCGGCATGTGGAGACAGGTGATTGCTAATGAGATCTATCAACCTCCAGCGTGAGGTGAACATCCTATGCGATCAGTGGTGGTCTTGATTGTAGAAACCCCTGGACAGGATACACTTGATTGGAAAGTGTTCCAATGTCGGAAAAAGTTCTGATATGTCATCTCAATCTCACCACACTAATTTTGGCATAGTCATTGAGTTAATGAGTTTAATCAATCCATGACTCTCACTCGATTGGGATGATAATTGATGGAGGAATTATGGTACACGGGAATTGAAAGCCCAAATAAGTTCTATTCTAAAGTAAGATTTCATTATTGGTAGGATCGCCCTAACATAATACTATTTGTCACTAATGGTCTTTCAGGGTACATCAAGGAGATAGAGAGATCCTCGTTATAGACTAAAAGTGTTTGGTCGACGTCAAAGTGGTTAATGTGTCCCAATTGCTACTTCGTAGTTAACCTTGAAAGTCACAACCATATCCAGGTGTGATGGTTGACTAAGTGATTAAGGCTAAAATCGTCATTAAGAGTTAATGACATTTACTGTTAAGAGTTAACGGGTTGGGTTTAAATGATTAATAATTGAGGAGCAATCATGAAGAGTTGATGGGCACGACATTAAGAGTTAACGGGGGCCTTAGTGTCATTATGAGATAGTGAAAAGTGTTATTAAGAGTTAATAGCGGGCCTAGATGCAATAAACCAAAGTTTGGAAATAAGGGCAACTGTCGACAATTTTCCTTTGACATATAAGCAAACTGTCGATAGTTTCTTTGAAACTGTCGACAGTTTCTATTGAAGTTGTTAAATGTTTACACGATCGATTTGTCGTTTTGTGTAAAGGAAAGCGGGCCATCTGGAAAAGGCTGACGAATGGAGGACGATGTGCATCCTTATGGTCTTCTCTATGTTCCCCAGCCCTTTCTTCATGTCCCTTGTCCATTATGAGGGTTTTTAAGCGGCTAAGGTTTATGTGGGCATGCATATATATAGGAATGTGAAAGAAAACGAGAAGAACTTTTGGCTTGGTTTTGTGTGAGATTTCTCTCAACCCAAGGCTCGTTTTTCTTCCCATTCCAAAGCTTTCTAAAGCCCTCAATCATTGCTTCCAATCCCTACTCCTTGTTAACTCCATTAGCTAGAGTAGCAAACCGAAACATAATAAAAAGTATTTTCGATTTTGGAGTTTCATTCATTTCTATTTTGAACCCATTTCGTTTCAGCGCAAAATCTCCCACATTCTCCCTATCTAGCACAAAGAGAGAGTGGTGGGATTTGATCACTCACTGGAGCGTGGACTTGATAGGCCCTCCGTAGTTTCAGGGGATGGTTCGGTTTAACCAAAAGGAGATTCGGGAGTTGTTCTTGGAGTAAGAAGTTGCTGCCACCAGTGGAGTTCAACCTCTACATCGGCCTTCAAGTGTTGAAAGGTATACCAAGTAAAGCCCCCATGGCATGGTTTAGTTTTCGTATAGCATATGAACATGAGAAACGAGTCTTGCAAGGTTGATTTTGTTTATGTTTTTGCTGCTATCTTTGATGTTTTCGAAAAACATTTCTGAAAATGGCTTAAACCCTTGCATTGGTACACCTTGTAATGGTGTTCCTCATCAAAAATAATTTTTTGAAGTTTTAAGGAGCAAACCTGATTATCAAATCTGATTTCCTTGATTATACCTTCTTACCTTGAATGCCTAGATTGATTTCTTATCTCTCAAATATACAATTTTCTCATATACAAGATCTCTCAATAAAAAAAAAAAATTATCATACATTCTTATCCCCTATGCAAAAATATTACATCTTAAAATTAGAACTTACTCTCATACATATAATCTCTCATCTCATAAAATCCCATTCTTCTCCCCATTTTTGTCATAATCAAAAAGATATTGTTAGTGGAGAAAATAAAGATATAAACAATAGAGTCCGCGAGAGACATTTACCAAGCATAATCCACAAAAATAATATGATGAAAATATGAAAGATCATTTTAGCTAGAATGAAAAATAAACAATGATTGTAACTCATCTGTTAGAGAAGTACATGCTAACCATTACAACCACAGATCCAAGATTACACAATAGATTCATCAACCAAGTGATGGAAATAATCTTTTCTTTAAGATTCCTGAAACCTCGATGTGAGAAGAGAATGCAGCCAATTAAATGTCATTGGATAAAAGGGAAAATTCCAATTAAAAGGGGAAAATTGCTTACGTGGGTATCTTAATTTCATGGCTTATGATTCCGAATAAAGGTTTGTTTGGATATTCCTAGAAGCATAGAAAAAAATAAAATAAAATTTGCTTGAGTAGAGAAAATATTTATTCAAATTAGTCAAATAAAAAACATCTAGTTAGCATGTAGCAAAATGGACAGAAGAGAAGAACTTACTTGTTGCAATTCTCAGCCTCTAACGAGAACGAGTAACCTACATGGATTGTATACCTGCATTTGTCCAAGCAACGATAAACCCAACGTGCTCTATCCACTTTCTCATGGCATATTTTACATTTTTTATGATAACTATGAAAAGAATGGAAGAGAATGAGATGGTGATGGTGGGTGCGAAAGTCAACGATGGTTGGCATGGAAGCACAAATCGATTGGCCCAAGAGCCATAGGTGGGGCAAAGATAGGATTTTCCTTTGTGTTTTACACCACAAGCATCGCACAAGAACTACGCCTCCTCCATGTCTCAAGGGAAATCAATGGGTGTTGTGAATCTTGTTACTATCGACCCTATCCTAGATATGGATCGCCATTGAAGCGCAACGTACTACGTGGAGATCAAAGTCGTCGTGGAAATTCCTCTAAATGAGTAATTTTTTTTATGTTGATTTGAATATACAATAGCTAATTTATATAGAAGGGAAAGATACAAATATGTATAAATAATAGCAACCTATCTAACTAATAGCCCAACTTAGGAAGAACAACCTATGCAATAAGTCAAATATATACAGAGAGAATCAAGGAATGATTAGGTAGGATCTTGATTCTCAACACTCCCCCTCAAGTTAGAATAGATGTTAATCATTCCTAACTTGCTGACAAGATTTGAAAATTGTGGCACACTCAATAATTTAGTGAAGATGTCGGTTAGTTGTTTTGATGTCGATATATGGTAAGTCTCGACTATCCCAACTTGAACCTTTTCTCGAATAAGGTGACAATCAATTTCTATGTATTTTGTCCGTTAATGAAATATTGGATTAGAAGCTATGTGTAAGGCATCTCGAATAAGGTGATAATCAATTTCTATGCATTTTGTTCATTAATGAAATATCGGATTAGAAGCTATATATGTGTAAGGCAGATTGTCTATCACGGAACAAATAGATGCCATGGAACAATATTCTGCCTCTGTACTTGAGCGAGAGACAGTAAATTACTTCTTGGTTTTCCAAAAAATGAAGGAACTCTCAATAAAAAACAGTAGCCTATGGTTCACTTCCGTGGGTCTCGACATCGAGCCTAATCTGCATCACAAAAAGCTTTCAATTGCAATGAACTTGTGGATGAAGAAAGATACTTTGTCCAGGTGTTCTCTTGATATAGTGTAGAACTTGTTGTGTTGCTTCTACGTGTGGAACTCGAGGCTTATCCATAAACTAACTAAGAATGTGAATGGGATAGACTAAGTTTAGCCTTTTGATGGTTAAGTAAATCAATGGCCCAACAAGTCTTCGATAAGAGGAGGGGTCTTCAATACAATAGCCTTCTTCCTTACTAAGAGATAAATTTTGTTCCATTGGAGAATTTGTGGGTTTCACTACCAAGTACCTTATGTCTTCTAATATTTTAAGTGCATATTTCCTTTGTAAAATAGTAATTCCTTGTTTCGATTGAGATATCTCTATGCCTAGAAAATATTTCAAGTTAGCAAGATCCTTAAGCCTAAATTACTACATGAGATGAGCTTTAATTTCTTCAATTTCTTGGAGATTATTGCCTGCTAGAATGATGTCATCCACATTGATAAGGAGGGTTGTAAAGGAAGAGGAAGTACCATAGTGTCGGATGAATAAGGAGTGATCTAATTTGGATTGTATGAAGTCTGTAAGGGTGAGGATTTTGGATAGTTTGATGAACCATTGATGGAAAGCTTGCTTAAGCCCATACAATGATTTGGGAAGCTTGCATACACGTGTCTCATCCTTTTATTCGAAACCAAAAGGTAATGACATGTAGATATCTTTCTCTAGATTGCCATGGAGGAAAACATTGTTTACATCCAGTTGTTGAAGGTGCCAATTCATTGAATATGCAATTGTTAGATATGAACCTAGAAGACCAATTTTAGTGACACAAAGGAACTTAATCTTGTAATTTTTTAAATAATATTTAAATGACAAGTTTATGTTTTTATTTAAATTGCAATATGATTTGAATTAAAACATATATCCATTACTATAATAAGGAGTGGATACCATTCTTAAGTGTTAAGAATACGAGTTCCAAATAATCCACAATTCATTATACTATAAACATGTTCCTAACCATAGAGTTCCTAACCTGAATAGTAGCAACTCACAAAGGCCAACACATCGTCTTCTTCCTTGTTCAGTATGAGATATTGAAAAATAAGGTTGGTGAATCTCGTGCCATTCTATATGAGATATAGAAAAAAGATGAGTAGGTGATTATTAAATGAACGAGTTCATTGAATGAGACTGTTAACATTGAATCACATGGGCTTTATCTCACATGTCAATAATTCAATGTTAACTACGAATGTGCAACTAGTCCTTAGACTTGAGATGATATGGATATCTATGTATTGGTGGATTAGGATATCAACAATATTACATGGTTGTTCTAATCAAGAATAATCATACATATCTATGTGCCTAGTTCAATAATACATGAGGTATGTGTGCATCATACATGGAATCTATCACCTCGAGATTTATGAGGAGGAAATCCTATGTGAATCAATAATAACTTGACAATAAATCCTTGGTTGAGGTAATATGTAATACCCAATGTTTAATATTAAAGTATTTACAAAAATTATGAGGTCAAAATAGATATTTATTAAAGTTTCAGGCTTATGTAAAATGTTCAAAACACAACTGAAGGATAAGGGACTATGTCAAGGAAGCCAATAAAGGTAAAATTGTCCAAATAAGCGATATTAGACAAAATCACGAGATTTTCGAAGGTTTGAAGTAAAAAACACGCAATTAGGGGCATTCGGGCAGATTTTGTAAACTACCTGAGGGAGGTCGAAATGGCAAGTTCTTCAGAAGTTTCTGAGGGAAATGAAAAGTATGGAACTTATGGGCAGTAGTGGAAGTGTTAGATAGTCTAGAGGTATCTAGGATTGGGAGAAAATGTAATTAAAATTTGGCTAGGGGCTAAAGTGCAAAAAATAAAAGTTTGATGGTGTGAATCCGACCGGCCGCCCTGTGGCCACTGGCCAGTCGCTTGGAGGGGTTAGGAATGTCGCTTGGGAGGTGCTAGCATAGCTCCAGACGATGATGAAGCTGTTGGGACTCACCATTGGTCGGAAAATGCTAGGATGTGACCGGAAATGGTGGCGCAAGAGATTTCTGATTTGGCCGAATCTTTTGAGGGCTTAAGCTCGTGATTTAGGGCTTTTTGATTGGTTTGGAGGATGGATTTGGATTTAGGGGATAAGAACGAGCTAGATATGATGGGGAATTGGGTAAAAAATGAGTATAAAATGAGGGTTCTTGGCCAAGGGTTTTTCAAAAAAATCGAGAGAAATTAAGGCTGTTTTGGCTTGAATCGAGGCTCATGGATAAGGGGGTTTTTTTCTTTGAATTTTGGGGAGAGTTTTTGGAGAGTTTGAGAGGGTTTGGTATAGGTTTGGAGGGGTTTTGCGAAGCTCGTCGGAAAATCAGGCTCGACCGGACCGCAACCTGTAACCGCCGTTTAAGGAGTTTTCTAGCGGCTGTTTTGGCCATTTGAAGGCACCATCGTGGTCGCCTCTTCAAGCTCTTCAAGCCCCAATAATTGGTTGAAGCATCAGAGATCGTCGGAGCCGGGAAGAAGGCCGGAGAAGACGACTTAGCCGGCCGCGCATGGGCTTCACTTGCCGAGCCCCTAGGTGGCACCTGAGGGCGCATGAGGTAGGGTTTTTGCTTGATTTTAATTTTGGAATTTTGGTAAAATTATTTTAGGAATTATCATGGAAAAATATTTTGTGAAACTTGATGTTAGGTATTTTTTGTGAATTTTCGAAGGTATAAATGTTTGAAAAATAAAGAAAAATAGAGAAAATTGAGGAAAAATAGAAATATTGATTCCTAAGGTCTTAATGGTGAAATAAGTCAATTGGGTTGTTGGAAGAAAGATTACACGATTTTCGAGGTGTGGTACGTTTTTGAGGCAAAAATTGAACTTTTCCGAATTAAGGTGAGTGATTTGATTTTAAGTTTACCTTATCTTGAATGTGTTTTAGAGTGTTGACTGCACTCTCACCCTGCAATTAAAACACAATAAAAACAAATCATAATAAAATTTTTATATTTTTTTTATTTTAGTGAGAGGTTTATACTCGCCAGTGTACGAGTGCAGTTGTAGTCCAAATTTAAATTTATATTTTCTGGATGAATCCAGGTCGTCCACTGAGAGATTTATTTATGGCAAAAGAAAAAGAATGTCACACACACGCACACGCATTTGGACAAATTGACAACAAGATTTTTTATGGTTTTGTTTTTAGACAACAGATACTAGAAAATAAAGTAAGGCAAAAATTGAAATAAACATTAAACGTAAAAATATGAATTTGGATAGTGCTTGAGTTAAGACAATTTCAGTACCAACCCGTTGATTCCCAAATTTTAGCATATAAGATTAGCAACATTAATTTAATTTCAGATATGAAGGTTTGTTATTAAATGCAATTAGAGATGATGATAGTTCTAGGTTAAGCAATCCCCATACATGATATGCGAGATTCTAATTTAAGCAACTACCATAAATCCAATTACAATTAACAACTAAATTAATCATCCGGGTTTGGGTATGATAGCGTTTCCAGTTCTAGTAACTCTCATACATGGCATGAAAGCTCTAAGTTAGGCTTACGCTCCAATCCAAACCTAGTGATTTTTTAATAATTAATACACACTCATACTGAAATTTAAATTAATGTTACTTATTTAAAGCGCAGCTTTCTTTGGGAATCATTGGCATTGGACACTGTCCTTGCCTTAACCCAAGATTAGATTTAACTACTCATTTTTATTTGAAAGTTAATTGACAGAAATTTAAATGACGTAATTTAAATAACAGAATTTAAATGACAAGAAATTTAAAAGCATAAACTAACCGGCCATTTAGGCGGTGGATAATTAAATGACAAGAATTAAAATTGCAGAAATTTAAAGGCATAAACTAACCGGCCATTTAGGCGGTGAATAATTAAATGACAAGAATTAAAATTACAGAAATTTAAAGGCACAAATTAACCGGCCATTTAGGCGGTGAATAATAAAGTAATAATAAATGACATAAGAATTTAAAAGAAGAAAGAAAAAAAAGTAAGATTATAAGAGAAAGTACTAAAGAAAATGAGAAAGAACAAGAACAATTCTCAAAGAGAGAATTATAAGGAAACAACTAAACTTTTATTCAAGAATAATAATCACACTTACAAATGCAATCAAGTGACCTATTTATAGGCCACAAGATGCAATACAAACCACACAATTTCAATTATTCAATTAGACATAATTATATCTAATGGGCACTCACACACTTAAAGTTAAATGGATTTTAGCTATAATACACACCTAATATTAAATGGATTTTAGCTAAAATACATACCTAATAAAGCACTCATAAAGTTAAATGGATTTTAGCTATAATATCCACCTAATAGTTAAATGGATTTTAGCTAAAAAACACACCTAATAAAGCTCTCACATAAAAAATAAAAATAGATTTCTATAAATTGGTTTTTAATCTTCATTAGGATTAAAAATAATCCTTGGGCCTTCTCCAAATAATATTTTCCATGGGTTGCTCAAATTGGGCCTTAATTCTTCATGGGCTTGAATTCTTCATGGACTTTAATTTTTCATGGGTTTGATTTCTTCATGGACTTGAATTCTTCATGGACTTTAAGTCTTCATGGGCTTGAATTCTTCATGCCTAAAAAAAAAATAAAAATAATTTAATGTTATTAATAAATTATATATTATATATATGTATTACACATGGCACATATATATATTAGATTATATTATATATATATTACATGCATGCATATAATGATATATATGTACTATATATAATTTTATATATTATTATTATTTACTTTAGAACTTCATTTTATTCATCTTTCAATTTAAATTTACATATAACCATAAAATATATATTAATATCTAATTTAAACCATATTTAAGATCGAAAGAAGGGTATAATTATAACAAAATTTTTACAAAATTAACCACTAATCAAGTGTGTATAGTGGATTCTGGTGAGCGGTTTTACCCTCCCGAGCTTAAGATACACATGATCGGACTAGTTTTAGTGAGCGGTTATACCCTCCTGAACTTGGGTTGTTTACAAAGGCGTTTCACTTATGTACATTGTGGCATCATTTGCATATTGAACATGTGATATATTGCATCAACTATTTTTACTTTTAAAACGAGTCAGCGCATGGTGTGTATTTTCATATCATCGGGGTGTTGATTTTCATGTCATTGTTGGGTCCGTATGGGACGGGATGGGGTCTTCTTGAGAATGGGACAAGGTTAATCCAAGTGAAAGAGTGGCACGGTAGGGCACTCGAGAGATTAAGTATGTTGCGGCAAGGTCAACCCCAACGGTGTGTGGAATGTGTTTTCCACGGGAGATTGAGTATGTCAGGGAGATTTCTCAAGATAGACGTGTTGCATATTGTCGTTTGTTTGTATATGCCATGCTCGTATGTTATTCATGCATTGTGTAAACTGTTTCATGCCATCACTTAGATGTTTTATCATCTAACCTAGGTTATGCCCCTAGAACATTCAACGTTCCAGTCAAGGACTGCTGTGAGGTCGCGGACATGGCCGATGGGGCTAATGGTGTTTAGTTGATAGTCGTTGTACCATTATGAAGGTGTCAGTATTTATTTTGGTTTATGTACGAACGGTTATGTGATACTATTGTTATCATTTTGTAACGATGTAATACATATTTCGGTGTGGGAACACCTTGTAAGGTACTTGTGTTAGGACACGACATTTTGATAATATTTAATCCGCTGAGTTATATTATGTCTTGTTTAATTTAAGCCATATGATCTTGTTGGTTAAACGAGTAAGACTGGGGTTCTCGGGATTTTCACCTGCATGTGAAGATTGCTCTTGAAATCACCGTGGGCGCCGGCCATTGTATGCGGCGAGTGTTCCATCTACATGTGAAGATTGTTCTCATAGCGCTGTGTGTGACAGACTAGAAAAAAAAAAGATTCTAGAGGATTCCCTTATAGTGACGAGCCCGTGTAAGGCAGGGTGTTACATAATTTAACGATGGAATGTGTTCCATAAGGTTGTGTCATAATTAGTCAAGATTGAATTTGGTTTTGGTCATATGATAAGATTTAACTTGCTAACCATGATCTCATATCTTGTTGGGATATAGAATGATAAAAGGATGTATTGCATGGTATCATAGTAAAAAGGTTCATAATGCCCGCTTCACAATAAATTGGATAATCATGACAAATTGCTAGAAACCACTCATGATTTACAAGAATGATACTTTTCTCTTCATCTTGGTTTTGATGATGAAAAACAAATTGACTATATGTGGCGTAAGTTGATATAAGTTTTTGAGAATCTTATGGTTCCAACTAAAAATCAATTTAAAGCTCTATAAGAATCAAAATACTTTCTCTAAACCGTAAACTATCATTTGAATCAATTGAATCTCATTAAAGATTGAAAGATGATACTTTGTTTTCAAAAGTACTTTTTCCTAAAAATAGGTTTCAATGTTGGTTTTTAAGAAGTGGAGAAAATGGAGCATTTAAGCCAAAGTACTTTTGAATACTAAAACCAAAATGTTGACAGTTGCAAAGAACGTGTCAGACCATTTCTATAGTTTGGTCCAAAATGTCCATAGTTTCATTTGATTTGTCGATCGTTTTGATAGTTTTTGGCTCAAATTGTCGAAAGGAAAATACCTTACTCTCGATTTCTAAATGTCGACAACCCTTGCATAAAAAATGTCAACATTTGTTTGATTTTTTAAGCTAATCTATCGATCGTGTTTTTTAAACTGTCAACCATTTTTTATCTAGAATCTACCAATAGCTAGTTTGTCGGCAAATATCTGAGTAACAAGTTTAAAGATTTTATTAGGGTCTCGGGTATTGTATCACAAAGAATGCCACCAAGAACACCTCAACTGAATGGAGTTTCAGAGAAGAGAAATTGAACTCTATTAGATATGGTCCGAAGTATGTTAAATTGTACAGACTTACATTTGTTACTGTGGGGATAGGCTCTTCTAACTACTATTTATTTATTAAATAAAGTTCCCTCTAAATCAGTTTTTATGACACCGTATGAGATATGAGTTGGTAAGAAGCCAGGTCTTAAACATGTTAAGATTTGGCGATGTATAGCCTTTGTGAAAAAGCTGAAATCAAATAAACTTAATACTATATCTATAAAGGGCGGATTCATAGGATATCTTAGAGATTTTTTAGGATATAAATTTTATCTTCCTGAACTGCAACAAGTAGGTGTTAGCAAAAATGCCATATTTCTTGAAAAAGAGTTTATTCAAGAAGGTGAAATAGAAAGAAAGATAAAACTCAACGAAGAGTTTGTTGAACTTGAATATGTACTAGATAATGTCCAATAACCAACTAAGGAGCCAATGCCAAGTGTTGAACCTCTCACAAGAAGAAGTGAGAAGGTACCTTGGCAACCTAAGAGATATAGTTTCCTAAGTGAATAAGAGTTGTTTCTTGTTGGAGACATTGATCAATCAGATGATCCTACCACTTACCAAGAGGCGATATCAGATATCGACTTAGATAGATGGCTAGAAGCTATGAAATCCGAAATGGATTCTATGTATGTGAATCAGGTCTGGACTCTTGTAAATCCACCAAGAGGTATAGTACCTATTGGATGTAAATAGGTCTTCAAGAAGAAAATGGGTTCAGATGGAAAGGTAGAGACCTATAAAGCTAGATTTGAGGCAAAAGGTTATCGTTTAAGGCAAGGCATTGACTATGAAAAAATCTTTTCACCAGTTGTTATTCTTAAATCCATTAGGATTTTACTACGCATTGTCGCTCATTATGACTATGAGATTTGGCATATGGATGTGAAGACAATCTTCTTGAATGGTTATATAGATTAGGATATCTATATGGAGTAACCTGAAGGCTTCACACCCAAGGATAATGCAAGAAAGGTACGCAATCTTAAGAGATCCATTTATGGTCTTAAGTAAGTATCTAGAAGTTGGAACATCCATTTTGATGATGAAGTCAAATCGTTTGGTTTCATCCAAAATGTTGATAAACCCTGTGTTTATAAAAATGTTAGTGGGAGTGCGATAACATTTTTGGTCCTATATGTTAATGATATCCTACTCATTGGGAATGATGTAAGATTGTTGTCAACAATAAAGGTATAATTGTCGAGTAAGTTCTCCATGAAAGATTTGAGAGAAGTAGCCTATATTCTCTATATATAGATCTATAGAGATAAAACCAAGAGATTGATAAGACTCTCTCAAAATAAGTACATAGAAAGAGTGTTAAAGAGATTCAACATGGAGGATTCCAAAAGATGACTATTGCCCTTTAGACATGAAATCAACCTCTCTCATGATATGTGCCCCAAGACACAAGAAGAGAGAGAAAACATGTCTAGGATTCCTTATACTTTAACAATAAGAAGTCTAATGTATACGATGCTATGTACTAGACTTGATATTGCTTATATTGTAAGTGTTATAAGAAAATATCAGTCTAATCCAGGTTAGTAACACTAGATTTCCGTTAAGAATATCCTTAAGGACTTGAGAAGGACTAAGGATTTGATTCTCATTTATGGAGGAAGAAAATTTAAAGTTAAAATATTACACAGATTTTGATTTTCAATCAAATGTTGATAATAGAAAGTTTATCTTTAGATATGTGTTTACTTGTAATAGATGAGTATTTAGTTGGAATAGTTCCAAATAAGATATGACTGTCAATTCTACTACAGAAGCTGAGTATATTACAGTATCAGATGCAACAAAGGAAGCAATTTTGGTTAAGAAGTTCGTGATAGAACTTGGAATGGTTCCTTTTATAGAGTTTATTGTGCCCTTGTTTTATGACACCAATGGGGTTATAGTGCAATCTAAGGAACCAAGATCTCACAAAAATTCCAAACATATTAAAGATGTTTCCATCACATTAGAGAGATCGTTGGTAGAGGAGATGTTAATGCATAAAAAATAGATACATCAGAAAATGCAGTAGATCCACTGACTATGGCCATGAATTAGAAGCAACTAGATTTCCATCTAGATTGGTAGGGTATGAGATACCACGTAGAATGGTCTTAGTGCTAGTGGGATATTGTTAGATATGAGCCCAAAAGACCAATTCTAATGACAAGAAGGGACTTGACCTTGTTCTTTAAATAATATTTAAATGGCAAGTTTATGTTTTTATTTAAATTGTAATATGATTTAAATTAAAACATATATCCATGATTATCATAAGAAGTATGAATTCCGAATAATCCATAATTCATTATACTATAAACATGTTACTAGCCATAGAATTCCTAATCTAGATAGTAACAACTCGCAAAGGCTGGCAAATTGTCTTCCATCTTGTTCAGTATGAGATACTGAAAGATAAAGTTGATGAATCTCGTGCCTTTCTGTATGAGATATAAAAGAAAGATGAATGGGTGTTCATTACATGAACGAATTCACTAAACAAGACTGTTAACATTGAATCACATGGATTTTATCTCACAAGTCCACGATTCAATGTTAATTACGGATGATACAACTAGTCCTTAGACTTGAGAATAATCATACGTATCTATGTGCCTAGTTCGGTGATACATGAGGTATGTGTGCATCAAACATGAAATCTATCACCTCAAGATTTATGAGGATATTTTATGCGATTTGATAATCACTTAACGATAAATCCTTGGACAATATAATTTGACAATGGAATGTGTTCCATAAGGTTGTGTCATAATTAGTCAAGATTGATTTTGGATTTGATCATATAACGAGATTAAGAGATTTAACTTGTTAAACATGATCTCATATCTTGTTAGGATATAGGATGATAGAATGACTATATTGCATGGTATCAGAGTAAGAAGTTCATAATACCCACTTCACAATAAATTGGGTAATCATGATATATTGCTAGATGTCACTCATGATTTACCAGAATTAATAGATGATTATTCTCATTGTCAAATTAATTGTGAACCCAGAAAGTTCTACCCAAAAGAAATCACTTTCAAATAGAAGAAGGATAAATTAGTAATTTTAAAATTACTAATAACAATATATTTATTTATTGGATCAATAAGAATGATTAAAGATCATATTGTGAATATAGTTTTTTAATTATTAATTGGGTTAAGCCTTTTGCTAGCACATTAAGCTTGGCCAAATGGCACTATTTGGATTAGTCTTAACCCAATTGGATTAGATTTAACCCAATAGAATATTATTAGATTGAGCTTGTTAAGCCCAAGTCCAAGAAGACTTTAGGGTTATGATGGAGCTTTATAAATAGCCCTATCTATCTACCAAACAAACTTTTCTTAGAATACCTAAGAGTTGAGAAAACTCTTGGAGAAGTGTGTGTGTGAATTCAAAGTAAGTTAGAAATTTTGAGAAAATTTTAACTTCTTCTTCTCTTGAATCTCTTGGATCTAAGTGATTTTGGGTGGACCGAACGACATCCTACACTTAGAGGATTATACGGCGGAGAACCTAATAGTGAAATTGAATTTTGTCAAGAGGTATACTTCCATCTAGTCTTCGTTTTTTGTAAACCATAAGTTTTAAAAAACTTAATACTTGCAAAATTAAATTTTATTCCGCTGTGCATATGATACAATCTATGTAAACCAATAGCAATAGCAAGAAGTAAGCGAACAGTAAGAAGCCTGGTAACGAGAGAAAAAATCTCACAATAATCAAAACCTTCAATTTGACTGTAACATTTTGCAACCAAAGTGGGCTTTATAGAGTTGGACAATGCCATCAAGATTAAATTTGATCTTATAAACCCATTTACAACCTACGAATTTCTTGTTTAAAGGCAAAGGTTGGAGAGACCAAGTGCCATTATCATGGAGGGCATGAAGTTCTTCGTCCATTGCAAGACACCATTTAGATCTTTGACGACCTGGATAAAGAAGGTAGGTTCTTTGACAACTGAAATGGAAGTGGTGAAAGCACGATGGATGGGAGAAAGTCTATCACAAGTAAGAACATGAGACAAGGGGTGAGGAATACATGTGGCTGCAATCAGCACCGAATGAGATGACAGTAGAGAGCGAGTAGGAAAAGAAGCTTCTACATGGTATTGTTGAAGGTAGATGGGTACGCGTATGGGTGCCGAAGTCATGTGTAGGAGAATCATGTGGGACATTAGGCAGTGTCATGGTGGTAAGGTCAAAAGTTTGACATCTAGAATTGGTGATGTAGGAGGGATGATCGGGTTTGAAGGTGTGACAGGCGCCGCACCGAGTGAGGTCGAGTGGGGATCAGATCGGGCTGAAGGCATTGTGTTAGGTAAAGAAGGTGTTGTGGTAGGTGGGTTTGGATGGACAGGCACCACAGTAGACGAGTTTGGATAGGTAAGCATCGTAGCAGGCTTTCACATTGGAAGGCACTGCAGTGGGAAGAAACTGATCTACAAGGCTTATGACAAGAACGATCGAGTGTGTTGGTGAAGTGGAGATAGGAGTAGTGGAAGCATAAAGGAAAGCGTGTTCATGAAAAAATGCATCTCAAGAAAATAAAATTTTTTCGATGGCTATATCATGTACCCGATAACCTTTGGTACCATAAGGGTAGCCAAGGAAAATGCAACGAAGAGAACAAGTATCAAATTTTCTTAGTTTGTGGTGATGGGTAGAGGCAAAATAGAGACAACCAAAAACACGTAAATGATCATAAGTGAGTGTTTTGTGAAAGACTACCTCAAATGGTGTTTTGCTATGAACAACAGAGGTTGAGGTACAATTGATTAGATAAGCGGCGGTTAGGATAGCATCACCCTAAAAGGTTTTGGGAAAGTTGGCTTAGAAAAGTAAGGCATGGGCTACATTGAGGAGATGTCAATGTTTTCGTTCAACAACATTATTTTGTTGTGGGGTTGAGACACATATAGTTTGTTGAATAATCCCTTTAGCATGATATGTGTTTGGAATAAAAAATTCAAAGCCATTGTCACTATGAATGACTTTGATGCGAGAATCAAATTGAGTTTCGACAAGGTTTATAAAAGTAAGTGAACAATTTCGAGAATCAAATCGAGAAAAATCATCTATGATAGTAGGAAAGTATTTTGCCCCTTGTAAAGTTGGGATATGGTAACCACCCCAAATGTTAACAAGAATTAACTCAAAACAAAATTTTTTGTTAATAGAACTGGAAGAAAAAGGTTGTCTGGTTTGTTTGGCAAGTGGATAAATAGAATAATCATTAACAAAATTAGTTTTGACAGAGTGTGAACATAAAGAAGTGGCTTGCAAGCTTTTAGCAGAAGAATAGAAGGTCAGTGGCCACTAGAGAACTTGACGGTGCTACTCAGGCTACTGCTGAAGTTGGAGTAAACAACATGTTTTTGCCAGACAACAAATTGTGCCCAAAGAAGACTGAGAATCAAAAGATTTAGAGGATTTAGTCATAGGATCAACACTCTGATACCATGTGGAAATTCCTCTAAAGGAGTATTTTTTTTTTTTTTTTTTTGTATGTTGATTTGAATGTACAATAGCTAATTTATACACAAGGGAAAGATAAAAATATGTCTAAATAATAACAACCTATCTAACTTGTAATGACTCGTTGTTGAGATTTGGGTTTTTTTTTTTTTTTTCATACCGTGGCGTTAATTTGATCTTGTTAGGATTAATGGTTAGTGTGTGGTTGTTGTTGGATAAGGATTAAGTGTGTAAGCTAAGTGATTATGCTAGATTTTTGGTGTTGTGTTCGAATGTATGTGAGAATGGTAACTTAGATATCCAAATATAGGCTAGGGTATTCGAATAAGAGCCTAGTGATTAGTAGTTAATTTTATAAAAATTATGTTATAATTATACATTTCTTTTAATCTAAAAAATGACTTAAATTAGATATTAATATATATTTTATGATTATATGCAAGTTTAAATTGAAAAATGAATGAAATGAAGTTCTAAAGTAAAATTTAAAAATAATAATAATAATATAAAATTATATATAATACATATATATCATTATATGCGTGCATGTAATATATATATATAATATAATCTAATATATATATATGTGCCATGTGTAATACATATATATAATATATAATTTATTAATAATATTAAATTATTTTTTTCTTTTTAGACATGAAGAATTTAAACTCATGAAGAATTAAAACCCAGGAAGAATGAAGGCCCAATTTGAGCAACCCATGGAAGATAGCATTTGGAGAAGGCCCAAGCATTATTTTTAATCATAATGAAGATTAAAAACCCAATTATAGAAATCTATTTTTATTTTTTTAATGTGAGTGCTTTATTAGGTGTGTTTTTTAGTTAAAATCCATTTAACTATTAGGTGTGTATTATAACTAAAATCCATTTAACTTTATGAGTGCTTTATTAAGTATGTATTTTAACTAAAATCTATTTAATATTAGGTGTGTATTATAGCTAAAATCCATTTAACTTTAAGTGTGTGAGTGCCCATTAGATATAATTATGTCTAGTTGAATAATTGAAATTGTGTGGTTTGTATTGCATCTTGTGGCCTATAAATAGCTCACTTGATTGCATTTGTAAGTGTGATTATTATTCTTGAATCAAAGTTTAGTTGTTTCCTTATAATTCTCTCTTTGAAAATTGTTCTTGTTCTTTCTCCTTTTCTTTAGTATTTTCTCTTGTGATCTTATTTCTTTTCTTTCTTCTTTTAAATTTTTATGTCATTTATTGTTACTTTATTATTCACCGCCTAAATGGCTGATTAATTTATGCCTTTAAATTTATGCAATTTTAATTCTTGTCTTTTAATTATCCACCGCCTAAATGGCCGGTTAGGTTATGCCTTTAAATTTCTGTAATTTTAATTCTTGTCATTTAATTGTTCACCGCCTAAATGGCCGGTTAGTTTCTACTATTTTAATTCCTGTCATTTAAATCCTGTTATTTAAATTATGTCATTTAAATTCCTGTCAATTAATTTTCAAATGAAGATGAGTAGCTAAATCTAATCTTGGGTTAAGGTAAGGACAGTGTCCAACGCCAATGATTCCCAAAGAAAGCTACGCTTTAAATGAGTAACATTAATTTAAACTTCAGTATGAGTGTGTTTTGATTATTGAGAAATCACTAGGTTTGGATTGGAGCGTAAGCCTAACTTAAAGCTTTCATGTCACGCATGAGAGTTATTAGAACTGGAAACGCTATCATACCCAAACCCGGATGATTAATTTAGTTATTTTGTGTATTAATTGTAATTGAATTTATGATAGTTGCTTAAATTAAAATCCCGCATATCATGTATGTGGATTGTTTAAACTAGAACTATCATCATCTCTAATTGCATTTAATAACAAACCCTCATATCTGAAATTAAATTAATGTTGCTAATCTTTTCTGCTAAAATTTGGGAATCAACGGGTTGGCACTGAAATTGTCTTAATTCAAGTACTATCCAATTTCATACTCTCGCGTTCAGTATTTATTTCAACTTCTGCCTTGCTTTATTTTATAGTATTTGTTATCTAAAAAAACTATAAAAAAAAATCTTGTTATCAATCTATCTAAATGTGTGTGCGTGTGTGACATTTTTTTTTCTTTTGCCATAAATAAATCTCTCAATGGACGACCTGGACTCATCCAGAAAGTATAAATTTAAATTTGGACTACAACTGCACTCGTACACTGACGAGTATAAACCTCTCACCTAAATAAAGAAAAAAAATATAAAATTTTTATTGTGTTTTGTTTTGTGTTTTAATTACAGGGTGAGAGTATAGCCACCTAGGCATTTGGATGTGTGAGTTTGGGGCCTTATTCGGATGGCATATAAGGTATTCAAATACCCTCATGGCTTTTTGGGTCACTCATTCGGATGGGGTGCTTGGCATCTGGATGAAGAAGTAAAAAAATTAAAATTGAGCCAAGGATATGTGAGTGTCATCCGGATGCTACAGTGGCTCATTCGAATGACTTCTTTGAATTTTTGTGAGTGACATTCGAATGGGAGCTAAGACATTCTGATGCCCTATGTTTTCTGTGTGCGATTTTCCCTTTGTGACCCAATTTTGGCCTTGATTCAACTTAAATCTCTCAAAACTCAAAACATAAAAGTTGTAGATCTTTCTCTTGTCGTTCCATGGCATCTTCAATCATCTCAATCGGAGCTCGGATGAGACAGTTATTCCCAGAATACAAAGAGATTTCAAATCTATCTAGATTTCCATTTTTCATTTAATGCCTCTTATATCCGGATATATGTCTTAGCATCCGAATATCCTTCTTAATTCTTTGTCTCTAGCATCCGAATGACCCCTTCTATATCTAGATATCACTCTTATATTTGGCTCTTTGCATCCGGATATCCCTTGTCATATTCGGATGGCACTCACAATCACCCAACCATTTCATCCAGATGCCCCTTCTCTTATTCTGATGACCTTCACGATCATCAACTCCCAGGCCATTTTCTCGACCCAGACCTCATCTTTTCAAGTTACATGTCGGAGAATTTTTCTTCCCATCTCGCCATGTATGTTACTCCATTTTCCTTTGCTCCATATATTATATATATATATATATATAAATATAGGTAGAGTCAAGAGAAGAGGATTATTTATAGAGAGTAACCGAGAGACGATGCAGGGAAGGAAGTATAAAGAAGAAGAAGAAAATTTAGTTCTTGGAACTTTTAGGCAAGCATCCTACCCTTTTCTTATCTCCCTTTCCATTTGCAAGCATTTATCCCTTCTTGCTTCTATAGTGTTCTTGTCCAGCTTGTAGAGATTCTGTTACCTTCTTTTTTGGTTTATTTCCTTATTGTGATGATTTAATTACTAGAGATTGCTATTGAGGTTTTATTCGAGGATAATAGTTACAGATGGTTTTTATTTGAGGATTTCCTTGTTGTTGACTTATGTTGAATTACGGGTTGTAGTTGGAGTTTTCCTAATAAGATTGTTATTGAGGATTTACTCATTGTTGAGTTATAGATGCTTTCATTTGAGGATTATAGCCTGGTGTTTGGTAGTTTTCTCCATGTTGGTTGAATCCTTGCCCAGATGGAGAGAATATTTTCTTGTGAGCTTTGAAGGGCTCGGTTCCCCTTCAAGTTTTCTTTAAAATGTGTTGTCTCTTGGCTCAACGGTAAGGGGTGATTGAGACTAGGGAATAGTACTGTGAGGTGTTTTAATTGGGCTTTATGGTCTGCATGGGCTGGTTTTATGTATATGAGTGTTCTATTAACTGTTTTTGTATCAAGGTCTTGCTTGGCTACGGAAGATGAGGTTTGGAGCATATTACATAACCTTGGGTGTACTGTAGATTGGTTTAGCGTTCTCCATGGCTGTTGTGAGTCAAAATAAGATAACCCATATGTACAGCGCCTAATCTAGTCCATTAGCTACAAAAGGTTTATTTTCCCATTTAGTTTCTTGTGGAATGAAGCTAGATTATTTTGGTGGGTAGATACTCGTTAGATATTGTTGTGGTAGAGAGTATTTGCATTTGTTTTCTTTATTTCTAGTATCTTATCATTTCAAATGCATGTAGGGATTTGGGATATGCATTTAGGGATTTCATGTGAATGGTGTGCTTGGCCACGAGCATATTGCATTATATGTGACTTTCTATAAGGGCAAGCAAAGCTTGATGCATGGTTTTATGGGGGCTATGTATCATCTTTTATGATTATTATGCCTCTGTACTATATTTAGAAATGAGCATTGTTGCATTATATGTGATTTCCTATATGGCCGAACAAGGCTTGATGCATGGTTTTATGGGGCTATGTATTATCGTTTATGCTCATTATGCCACTGCATTATATTTATGCATTGCATGGTTATTGGCGTCGTGTGGTGTTGGGTGTTGGGTTTACGGACCTTATAGCGTGCCGAGCGAGCTTCAACTCAAGTTAGAGCTTCAGCTCAAGTTAGAGCTTCAACTTGAGTTACAAAGACGGGTGTTGGTCACTCCCACCCAAGAGAGCTTTGACTCGAGTTATAGGTACAGTTTGTCTTCAGGGCAGCAGTAGGTTTGTGATAAGGACTTCGATGCCGTGTGTCTTATGTGGGCCCCAAGGACCAGTATGTGCATATTTTATTATGCGACGTTTTTATATATTTGTCATATGATTCATGGACATGGGATGTATGGTTGGTTGTCATGCTTTGCATGAGTTTTGCTCTTGGGTACGAGTAATCTCTAGCTTCCTTATTCTTATCAACCTTTCTTTCTTATATGCTTGCCAAGTCTTGTGACTCACTCTTACTTTTCTTCATTCCAGGTAAGGGCAAAGCTAAGTATGAGGGCAAGGCTAACAATCCTCGAGGTATCCCAATAGATGGTGTACAGGGTAGTCCTAACAGATCCTGGTTTGATGTGTATCTGGTGATGTCGTGCTAGGGATGTTTAGTTTTTGAGTGCTTGGCATGGTTTTGTATGTGTATATGAATATACCATGTAACCCTGTGATCGATTATCTTTTATATGCATGCCTAGGATGTGAGTTATGCTTCTGTTGTCATTTCTTCAATATGAGTTTAGATGATCTTAGTTGAGCATGCATGGTAGTTCAGGGTGATTTCTATTCTATTTTCTTTACCCCTCATGGGGCTCTCGCTTGGGTTTTTTGGCTTGGCTGGGGAATTCGAGTAGGGGTCTCACGTAACTAATAGCCCGACTTAGAAAAAAATAACCTAGGCAATAAGTTAAATATATACAGAGAGAATCAATGAGTGATTAGGTAAGATCTTGATTCTCAACAGTCACAGTCGAAACAACAGTAATGTAATATGTTGATGGCAGAATCACATACATTGCATGTGTTATCTCATAAGGGATGAAGACGCAAAGTGAGAGCGTGGTCCGGGTGAGAGAGATGCTTGATTTTAGAGGGCAATTCTACATAGCTCATTGGAGTGATTCTTTGAAAACTATGAGTGATCATGGCTCCAGTGCTCAATTATTTGCAAATCTTTCCCCTTCATTTCTCCTTCTAAGAGACTGTTTGGCTTATCGTTTTTTAATATAGCTTTTACCCTTTCTATTTAAAAGTTGTGTAAACTTTTAAAATTGACTAGTGCTTAACTTGATAACGTATTTTAATAAATATATTTTAAGCTATCAAAACTTAATAAGAAGAATAAAATAGACAATAATACAAATAAAATTTAAAAAAATACTAATTTTAAAAAAATATTATAAATCGATGTTTAACTAATAAAATTTTTATCATTATATGATGATAAATTATATACAATTATAAAAAAAATATATTAATATAATACTTTATGTTTAATTCAAAAAAATATTAAATATATATTGAGACACTAAAATATATATATATATAGAGAAAGAGAGAGAGAGAGAGAGAGAGAAGGGTAAGGGATGGAGGCAATGATGAAAGCGATATGCTAGAGGCAGCGATGGAGGCAATGGTAATGATGACAAGGCTAGAGGGAGCGGCCTAGATGGAGGAGATAGAGATAGTGACGAGAAAGAGATAGGAGAGAGGGGACAATGGAGATGAGAGAGTTTGTAAAGATAAAGAGTTGGAAATATTAGAGTTTTTGAAGAGTAAAATTGTAAGACAATTGTCAATAAAATAAACTGATAATAGTATTTTGAGAAAACATGGTTGAAAAAACTCAGTTCCAGGAAAATAATTAAGATAATTGTTTGATTATATAATTAAAAAATATTTTAAAATAATAAAAAAAATCCTTCATAAACAATTGTGATAGCATGTTTATATCTTCCTGTAGCTTCCGTCACTGACAATTGAAAACATGAAGATGGCTGAAAATTCACACCACTTGTCTTTGATGAGGTACCATTGAAAAGAGTTCTTCTATAAAGTTAAACAACTTCATCAAGAGACTTATCGAATAGAGTCAAAAATACTAAAATGCCCTCTCACAAAATACAAATTTGTAAGGGATACCACTACTTTCTCCTCTCTCCCTTCCTATGACCACAATGCGATCGTTGACTACCGCTGCCTTCATCTCGTCGCCTTGTCCATGTTGGAGGATGCAGTTACGGTCGATGATGCGAGGCAACGAGGTGGCAAGGTGATGGCAGCAATGGTTGACGGTCAGTATCGCAACCATGGGAAGAGAGAGAGGCGAAGGCTGAGCGAGGGCATTTTTATCTTTTTACCCCCATTCGATAAGCCCCACAGTGAGCCTTTTTTTCTCTCAAGAATTTTTCCACTGAAAATTAATGCTGGGCACAAGAATTAATTACCTGTGAGTCTTTGGGGCGCCAGCGAATTAAAAAATATAATAAAGTACAATAAATTTAATAAATCTAAATCAACTGCCAATTAAATCATCAAATTAATTTAATTATTAGTCCATCAGACAGACATGCAGATGCGGACAATCTGGAGAAGAGAAGAGTTTGAATTCCACTTCACGAGAAAGTTAAAATTGTAATATAAAGGCACAAAACAGATAGAGAGATTGATGGAAGTATTAGAAGAAAGGGAAGAGAAACAAAACCAACTGAAGGAGAGATTGATGGAATTAACACAAGGAGAAATGGAGGGGAAAGATCTGCGAATAATTGAGCACCCCAGCCATGATCACTCACTGGTTCTCAGAGAATCACTTCAGGGCGCCGGCGGCTATGGTGGTGGACATGTCCAAGTTTACTGCAATGGATGCGAGGAACCAATCTCTTCATCATCATCATCAGGAGCATGGGGTGGAGGAGGCGCTTTCTATGCTTGCCCCAACTCCGATTGCTGGTTTTTGCTGCACAAACGGTGTGCAGAATTGCCCCCAAAAATCGAGCATCCCTCTCACCTGCAGCATTCCCTCACTCTGCATCCCCATCCCTTATATAGTCATAGATGCGACATCTGCCGCTACGCAATTGACGGTTTCCAATACCGTTGTTCCAACTGTAACTTCGATGTCCACGTACGCTGTGCTTCAATGGTGCTCCGTATCCAAGAAAGGGTCGATGAGAACAAGAAGATTCACCAACACTCGTTGATACCCCTCGAGATGGAAGCCCAGTTTCTGTGTGCTGCTTGCGGTAAAGAACATAAAGGTAAATCCTATCTTTGCCCCACCTGTGGCTTCTGGGCCAATCAGATTTGTGCTTCTGCGCCAACCACGGTTGACCTCCACCGCCACCCTCACCCCCTCGCTCTCCTTCGTCCAGCTTCTCGCTACCCTGGGAATTGTAAAATCTGCAATGAGGAAGTGTGGAGAGCGTATTGGGTTTATTTTTGCTCGGAGGGATGCCAGTATTCAGTCCATCTAAGTTGCTTGCCGTTGGAGGAGGTTGAGAATCCCAACAAGTAGGCTCCTCTTTTGTTCGTCTTGCTACATGCTATTTAATTCCAATTCTCTTCTACCAATGATATTTAATTGGCCACATTCTCTTCTCAATTTGTGGTTTTAGGGATCCCAAAGAAGATATTATTCTCTTCACATGGCCAATGCGAGATGAATCTACTAAATTAATGACTCAGTTGATCAAGAACCTTAGTTTACATGAAAGGCATAAAAGAGGCACCAAAATCCTCCATTGTAGAGAAGACCACCCATTGATTTTTGTCAACAAGAAAATTGACGAATCGAAGGATGACCAACTATGTGATGGCTGTGGATTGACCATCTCATTCCAATTCTACCATTGTGCTCAATGCAACTTTTCTCTTCACGAGTGGTGTGCTAAGTTACCTAACGAACTGCGACACATATTTCATCCAAACCACCCACTTCGCTTGCTTACACAACAAGGCATGCATTTTTCTGGCACCTTCTGTAATAGCTGTGATATGCCCACTAACTTGTTTGTCTTCTGCTGCTCCAAATGTGACTTCTACCTTGATCTCAAATGTGCTTCACTTCCACGATTAATCAAACATCAAGTTCATGACCACAATCTTGCCTTGAGGAGGGTAAAGCATCCTTGCAATGCATGTGGAGTAGATTACTTTAGACACTTTACTTTTTTTCGATGTGAAGCTTGCAATTTCGGGTTGTGCATCAAATGCGCTCTTCTTCCATTTTCAGTCAAGCATAGATATGACAAGCACCCATTTGCTCTTACCTATTCTCCCATCAAAGGCCAACCCGATGATTATTACTGTGAAATCTGCGAGGAGAACATTAACTCAATGTATTGGTTCTATCATTGCATCAAATGCGATCAATCCTTACATCCGAAATGCATCTATCCTATTAAACGATATTGGAATATGAAGTATGGTGCACGCTTCGAAGTGAATTTTCACTCCCACCTTCTTAGTTTTGTCTGTCGCCCTAAGGCGGGGGTCTTAGCCCCTTGCCATAGTTGTGGCCATCATTTCAGAGAATTAGCCAGCATGGCCTTTGACTGTGAGCAATGTGATTTTTGGATGCATCATCACTGTTTATATTTTTTATTTCAATAATAGAGCTCACCACTTCAATGGCTCCACCAAACTAAGGATTTTCTTAGTTTGTGGTTGGTTGCTTAGAAGTTGGAGACTCTTCTTCCTCTTTGAAACATATTTTGTTCTTCAATTGTCTTCCAGTAAGGATGATATAGTAATTGTCCTTTAATTAGTTAGGCACCTTTAGTACATGATTCTCTCCTATGTCTTTCTATTTGGTTTATGATTGGTGTCCTCTAAGACTATATTTTGTCTTCAAATGTCTTTCTCTTAGATGAATAATATCTCATTGAGCTGTTTTGTTCTTTCGAAAGACTTTGCTTTATATTTAATAGATGCATTTCTTTATTTAAGAAAAAAAAAAACATATTTATGGACTACCTTTCACAAGTATGCTTCGAGTGTATGTTCCATAAATGCCATTTTTTGGTTAAAATTGAATTTTAAAACTGATCCAACTAATTTTGGTTAGTCCAGTTCAATCTTTTTCTAAATTCAATTTGTTAGAGTTTCTTATATTGAAATAGCTATTTTTGTTTCTAGTGTTGATTTTTTGTTCATTTTTTAACATTAATGTTATCGTTTTAAATAAAATAAACACAATCGACTGGAATATATAATTATTTTACAAAAATATTAATAAGTTTTAACATTCTTCATATTATATAAAATATCGATGTCTAACAACAATGGTATCCCAACTTCTTTCATTTTAAAAATTTGTTCTAAATTCAGAATTGTTCGTGATTTTTTCCCTACCCTTAAAACAAAAATTAGAACTTTAATTCCAAAAGCAAAAATAATTTTCAAATTTTAGATTCATTAAAACTCAATGAAATTAATGTTTTTTTTATAAAAATATTATCTAAATAATATTACAATAATATGTTTAATGTTATTTCAAGTCACTATTATATATATTTTTTATATTAATTATAGAAGAGTTTTTCTTTTAGTTATTGATAGTTTGTTTAATGTGATTAAAAGTTCGAGCACCACTCTTTATAGAGTACCTATATTTCCCTGTAGTTGCTTTTCTTTTGTAAGTTTACACCTAATAGTTGCCAACATCAGTTATTGTAGTGAAGATCACTTCCTAATTTTTTTCAGGGAACAAATTAATAAAGTCAAGGGTGCCCAAATATGCAATGGTTGCTGACAGAGAACTTTCAAAAACTTAAAAGGGCCGGTAGTTGATTCTCGATCTAATACAAAGGACAGTTTTGGGTGAGGGCCCTTTATCCCCAATACCCATCTTCTGCCCCACATTTTTGCAACCCACAGAAGAGGAAAATGACATCATTAGTCCACAATGAACTGAAGATCAAGCACAAACATGGATTCCTTTATGTAATATGTTAATGACATTCTGAAAGACATTGAAGCCCAGTACCTTTTGCCTTCAACCAAACAAGCTCCTAAAAGCACCACAACACATTCTATATCAAACGAGCCTAACAAGACCCCAATTCAACAGTAATGCAGCAAAAGAGAAAAAGGCATTCTAAACCTCTTCTCAAACATCAGGAACCTCCAGCAAACTTTTGAGCACTTATGAGGCTTTTAGTCAGCCATATTGCTGTTTCCCGGGATGATACAGCTTCTTCCCCAAAGGATTTCAGCACCCTGGAAAGCTCTTCAAGTTTGCCCTGCTTCAGCAATCTTGCACGGAGCTCTAGCAGAGTCAAGAGCATCTGGTCGTTGCTGACTCGGGTTCTCCCACTCACTCTTGTTATCATCGCGTACTGCAGTTAGCGTCCTCAGCAATGAAATGTTGCTGGAACCTTGGTTTATCACTTGACTTACATCATCTTTCTCTGTTTGTGTCGAGTGACTCGTATTCTCTGTTTTCACGGCCACATTATCTTTGCTTGGAAGGGTACCATTACCCTCGGATGATACATGTTGTGCAGGAACAGCTTCTGTAGAATCAGCTGGATCTTTGCATCGAGGTGTATCATTGCTTTCAGGTTCATGTCTTTCAGTACTCACCGAAGCAGATGAATTTTATCATCTTAGATTCGTTTTCATAAATGTGGCTATCACTGGACGTTCTTATCTGGTACTGTGAAGCATAAACCTCCGGCTGTATTTCAGCTTCCCTGGTAATTTCTTGATTGCAGGAGGTCTCAGCATCGTCATGGTTCTCTTTTTCGATACCAATCTCTTGGTATTGCTGGAAGCATTCAGGACCAACCTGACTGCCCTTCAACTATTCTACTTCCACTTCCAGCAGGCAATTTGATACCTTGTTCGCCATATTCTGAGTGTCATTGCTTTCAGTTTCTGATAGGGAGTGAAAGCTGACCCTCTTTATTTCCATTGCAATTAGTTAATTCAAAGCTGATGTCCCCACCTCTTGAATCCTCACTATTATTAGAGATATTGGAGGAATAGCTAGCACGATCAACTTTTCTGGTTTCAAGATTGTCTTCTTGCATGGTGATGCTTGCTGTCATGTCGCTGCTGGAGAAACTCATCTGTTGCTTATGACAATTTTCCTCCAATTTTGGAATTGGTGCTGTCTGTTTTTCTACTTTTACCTCCGTTTCATCATCGTCCTTGCCATCACTGGATCTGCCAGATGACAATCTCCTTTTTGCTTTATCTTTTGTGTTGTTTGTGGGTTTTACTGGAAGAAAAACAGATGGATTATGGCAACGAAGGAGATAGGGTTGTAGGTGGGAATGCCTTAAAACTTTTGCAGCCTGCAGAAATGCGAAAGCAAATAAATTAGGATGAACTAGAATTTGAAGATTGTCTCTCCTTTCATCAAGAAAATGAATTAATTAAATGAAACAGATGGTTGGCAAAACTTTTCTCTCCTTTCATCAAGAAAAGGGTTAATTAGAAAAAGAAAAAAGAAAACTAAACTTTACCCGAGTTTCAATTTTAAAACATACTTCAATTTTTTTCAATGGACTGCCATTAAAATATGATATTGCTAGTTGATGTGTAATGATAAGGCAGAAAAAATTATCCCTTGTTAGACAATTTTTTTTGTTCTTCAATTTTTTTGTATGTTGTTATTCATTTTTTGGTATTTTATGTTGTGAGGTGGATAATTTCTGCCAGCTCACCTATCAAGTTAAAAATGGTATTTTTGGCTACTTCCAATACCTTAATCGTGTCCCAGGTACTGGAGGCTTCTGTCACTCCACAATGACATCTAATATAAATTTGGATGGAAGATAGGTGACGGTAGGGAAGTCTTCCTATGGCATGATCAGTGGCATCCTCTTGGGGTGCTTTTAGATTGATTCTCCCACCAATTGTCTCAATAGTTGGGTATATAAATGCACAGCTGGTATCAGAAATGCTTGCTAATGGGTCATGGAGATGGTCGAAGGTGACTTATTCACCATCTTTGCAAATTATCCAAGACCAAATGCCTATCCCTCGTAGAGTTGGGCATTAAGATGAATTAAGGTGGTTGTCAACCTCAAATGGGGTATTTTCTGTTCGCTTTGCCTTGCAAGGTTTTTTGATGTAGCATCTGCACGTTCCCTAGCATCAATTCGTATGGCACAATTTAAGTATGCCTTCACATATATTTACATTTTGGTTGGTGATTAGGAAGAGGTTATCTACTCTTGATCTAACTTTTATTTGCATTTTCCAATTAGATGCTTCTTTTGCAAGGTGGCACTGGAGCGACATAGCCGCATTTTCTTTAATTGTCCTTATTCTCATGAAGTGTTGTCTTTCTTTAGTCGTTCAAATAAATTTGAATGGCCTTGGTATCGATGGGATACAAGCATTTTGAGAGCAGCGACAAGAAGGAATTGTAAGGGCCCTTGGAAGGTTGCTAACCATTTGGTCTTGCAAATTATGGTTTATTTTCTATAGCAAGAGCACAACAATCAATGTTTCAGGAAGCAAAAGTGATCTGTGTTCCAGTTGGTACATTAAATCTAGTGTGTTGTCTAGACAAGATTAGCTATTATCTCTTTACCTTCTACTTATAGAGTCAAGCTCTGCAGCATTTTTGCCAACTTTCGGTTGATTAGTTTTATTGACTCCGCTGATTCGAATCACTTATGGTAATTTAAGTTATAAGTATACTTATGCACTTTAAGTTATTATTTTGATGAATATCTTGGGATTGTTAGCACAACCGTTAATCTTGAACAACCAAAGTCAACATAATCTTTGAGGAATCTCATGAGTTGACAATTCACTTTAGTGTTTGTTGTCTACTCCATTAGTTTGGGTTGTGTTATACGCATTTCCCACAGCATTTCTCATGGGCCAGACTCAGTCCAATGGGCCAACCTAATCGCCCGAAGTCCAAAAGGCCTAGGCAGCCTCGCCAAAGAAAGTTCATAGACCATCGAAATCCGAAACTCATAAAGCGAGCACCTTACAAGGTCCCAACGAAGCCCCTAGCAAGCTCTCAGCGATCGACTAACGAGCTCCCGACAAAACTCTCAGTTCGTTGGACCATCCAGATCGCTAGCCTAAAACCTCCAGCTCGCATAAATAGCAAAGCTGCTAAGAAGCCAGGGGTAGGGTCCATTTACTTTACCAGCGACAGCCCATGCTCCTCGTAATGAGGATCTCACTCCCGGTTTTGGGTAGATGATAAGGGCTATTTGTCCCCCAAAATGTCATCTTTATATTTCTATATGTTATCCAAACTGTGAAAGCCCCTCATTATAAATAGGAGTTAGGGATACCATGAGAGAAAAATGAGGATAATCAAACACCGCTATTCTAAGAGAATAATTAGAGTGCGGTCATGGAGTAAACATCGTTTTGGCCGAACCATAGAAAATCGCTTGTGTTGCCTCACATTTGGGACCTTTTGTCTTTCCTTCTCTTGGCATTTTTGGACTCACTCACCGCGGTCCAAAACGAATCACAGTCGACTAAAATTGAACGTCGACAGGTTGCTTAGTAAATATGGATTGACATCACAAATGCCTACTCTCATGTTAAAAGGTGGCTCAAGTTATAAGTATGTTTATGCAACTTAAGTGATTATTTTGGTCAGTATCATGATGTTGGCATCACAATTATTAACCTTGGATGACTAAAGCCAACATGATCATTAGATTAGGAAAGTTATTTTTCTAAATATGTTTAGAAGGTGACGCTGATAAAAGTTTCTCCTAACAATTGTACATTTCTTTTGATGTGAGGGGACTTGTTCTTTTTCATATTTGTACATTTTATTACTTAAATCTTCTAGTGTGATCTTGGTTAGGGCTTGGGGAATGCTCTAGTTAAAACTATAAACGTTTTTTTGTTGTTTTTTAATGAAATTTTTATTTATGGGAAAAAAATTCTGCCAGCTCATTAAACATCAACTTACCACATAACATTTTAACAACATCATCTAATGAGGGAAAACAGTGGTTTACAAATGAAACTAAATAAAGGATGATGCTACTATTGAAAAAATTAAAAGCTTGGTCTAAAAATTGAAAACTCAGATAAAGTTTACTTTTTTTTATTAATTAACCCTTAAAGAAAAACATGTATATGAAAAAGAAATATAGAATTAACACAAACCCAAAATTTTTTACATAATCTTCTAATCCAAAAAAAAAAAAAAATACTATCATGGTAGTTTGGGTTGGGTGCAAGAATGACACTGTTCAAAAGAAAGGTGCAAAGAGAAGAGAACAAAGAAAAAGAATGGGGAATGATGCCATTCAAAGTTGAAATTCTCTGGCTTAACATATCATCTCCATTAGCAACAGTTCAGGTTCATTCCAACTCCATACACACAGTAAATTATGCTTAGATATTAAAATGAAATAAACATAATAACCATAAGAAAAACATTACCGATGAAGCAATGTCTTCTGAGTTGAGCAGTTTTGCAAGCCCAAAGTCACCTGTAGAGTAATGTAAGAAGAAAATGCCAAATAGGTGTAAGTTGTCAACCGATGCTACAAATACAAATCAATTATGTGAATTCTTTCTTATTACCTCATATGGGAAATGTACTCCCCTGGCCTTCCTAATAATCTCAGCCCTGACCATCTGAGAACATTAGAAATATCATTAGTCACTCATTTCTAAAGGGTATGTGTTCCATGTGTATGTATATATGTTCAGAATATAAGTTGGCTTTTTCAAAAATTTGATTGAATTACAAGGGAGAAACATAATATCATTAACTGGAAAGCAACTCATATCGGTGCATGTGGTGAAGGTTATACCAAAAATAAAGGATCAGTTTTCCGTTTAACATTTGAACGCATTTCCTAAATTCAGTTGGTTCAGGTTTTTATTTAGAAATATTTATTTTTGTTTTTAATTTCAATTTAGTTTTTAACACCAATTTTACAGTTTTAAATCAAATAAACAGAATTGATGAAATATGTCTTCTTTTTTTTTTCAAAAATACTAATAAATTTTAGGTTACCTCCATCAAACCTTAAAATGGATTCGAACAAGTTACAACTTTAGGTGATGGTCAACTGTTAGAACTTCCTATTTATATATTTATATAGGTATTTATATTCAAATTGTACTCTTTGTATAACGTGTTTACCTTCTAGGAATGAATTTTTTGGGTTTATCACAAGTCATTTTCTTTGAACGAAGAACTGAATGAATCTCTGTATATTGTAAAGGGTGTTTTGTATAATATAAATGGTATAGATAAACACACAAAAAATATCTCAAATAATGGTAATTACTTCATTTTCTTTAATAATTTCTTTTAGTTTCATGGATATTACACTTATATTTTTTAAAATGATACAAATATTACTTACAATTAACTTAACATAAAAATTCTCTCCCTCTTATTTAAATAAGAAAATGTTGTTTGTATAGAACCAGTTTTACAGAAATCTTATAAAATGAGACGAAATGACCAGATTGGCCTTCTAATTAAAGACCCTAACACTGTCTCTTTCACTCTCCCTCACCCTTTCCCTCTCGCAGATGGTGTCGCCCTATCCGCCTACCCAATGAAACCCTAACACTGTACAGCTCCCTCTATGTCTCTTTCACTCTCCTTCTCCCTCTCGCAAATGGTGTTGGCCCCATCGACCACTATCTATCTTTCTGTGTCGCAATCACAACCGCCGGCCCACCCTTCGGAGACGACTGTTGACTAGACCGATTCTCTTTCTTCTACTCACAGACACTGTCATTCTCTCTCTCACTCACTCTCACAACCGTCGGCTCTACCATTCGGCCACCCCTCTAACAACCATCGCTCTCTCTCTTTCTCGGTCTGATGATTGTCGTTGCCGTTGGCTAGCCACGCCTCTCACCACCACAGTCTCTCTCTCTCGCCTCTACTCGCCGCCCAGAAACCCACAAATCCCTAAATCCCCAAAACAAAACCCACACCCCCACTGCTCGTCGGCAGTCATGCCCAATGTCCCCTCCCAACCAATTGCATCTGCCAGTGCAGGGCAATGCTCCTGGTATATAGGTCTTTTTGAGTTTTATATATTTGCCAATGTAGTCACAGAATGAGATGTGCATTATCATGATATTTCTCAATTTTGAGTCCACATAATGCTAAAAAAAAAAGATACAATGGTTTGAATCACAGAATGAGTTGTGCATTGTGGAATGGTGATATTTCTCAAATTTGAGTCCACTTACTGCTCAAAAAGAAAAATGGTTTTGAATCAAAATAGTCGTTGTTCTTGGTCTTCCAATATAAATAAATTTTGAAAATAGTTTTACTAGATCTTAGGCAGGGAAATATTATTCTTGGTCTTCCAATACAATGCTCAAGTGGTCAATTCCTACACCATGTGACCAGTCGGCAATCTATATGGTTAGGGGACACTAATCTTAAGCAGGGAATTTTCATTCACAGGAAAACCATCTGTCTGCTTCTTTTCATGTGATTGGAAACCACTCTTCCATGCATGCTCAAGTGGTTAATTAGTGCATCTTGAAATATGTTTTAAGGTCTTCCAGCTAGAGATGAGAATCATAAGATTATTTTGTTAGTTCAGACTAAGGAAATGTGCTATAATGAAATGTGTTATAATTTGCAATAGATAGGAAATGTGTAAGTCTGTCTTTCTATAGAAGTCTTGTTATTATGAAATTTTTTTTCTTTGTGTTGTTGTTAATTGGAGTGCAATTTCTAATTCATTGTGTTACAATGACGAGACAAAACGCAGAAGTATGTCATACCTATAGACGACAAGGGCACTACTTTACAGCATGTCCAACAAAGCGGTCATGCCCATTGTAAACTATATTTCATAAACTGTACACTTTGTATATTTAGAGGATGTACATATCCCATTGAACTGTTGGGTTGTTTCAATTATTTGGGCGAGGATGAACAAATTTAGAGGATGAACATCTCCCATAAATTTTGGACAAAGCAGATTCAGATGAAGAGAGGTAAGTTATTTTGGGTTTGGTAGTTGCCATGGCATCAATCAGGAAACCATTGCAGTAGACAACTATTCTCGTTGATCCTTGTCCTTGTATTCTTGTTAACTTGTTTACATGTTACATAATCTTTTTGCAGCCCTTTTGAACCCCGTCCAAGATAACAGGTTTGGTATTTCCGATCTTGTGCTAACGGACATCACTAATTAACATTTCGTTCACTATTACCATACAATTTGTCTGGTTTTGAGCCAACGGACATCACCAATTTATTTTCACTTGAGTTTGACCATTACCATACAATCTGTCCTAATAATGATTATCAAGCCATATGCACTAGTTCTAACATTAAGATCTACAAGAACAATAAATTACTCCCAAATATTATATTTGAGGTATCCACAATAAATTAATCACAAAAAATACAAATAACCATAAACCTTAGGATACATTTGCCTAGAACACATGCACATGCACGCACACACATGCTCATATGTTAAACTACCAAAAACATTAACATAAAAATACAAAATTGGGTACAAACTCATTCCACTGCATTATCCTAAGCAACATTTCGTTCACTATTGGACTCGTCTACTAATTCAGCAGTTTCTTTCATCACAGGACGTTGTAGTGGTGAAAAATTTGGAACCAAATGTTGACTAATCATCCCTTTTATAGGTGTCAAACTCATTCTGTAAGCATTACTCCAATTTGTTAATTGAACACCCTGCACATAAATGAGTAACATGAATCACTAAAATGTAATCTTATATATCATGAGAAAAACCTTCTAATAGTTTTACCGTTAGCTGCTTTGAAAACGTGAGCAGAGTGATCATGGTATAATGTGACTGCTGTGATGGTTGGATGATGACCGATCCCTCCTATGATGCAGTTTGGCTTATCAGGCTTGTGCGTTTCATTATTTTTAAAACAACCTGTACATCATACAAATAATATAAAGTCAGATAAATAAATAAGCATATTATTAAAACGACATTTTAAAACATGCAGCAACAAGTATGCTTCAAAATGAACATATTAGGTTAATATAGAATTACCTTATCAATATTTTGTTTCAACTTTGCTTAATTGGTTTTAACATTGCGTATTGATAATGATCCCACATTTTAAAACAACAGTTTTGAAAACGGACCTTAGATTTCTTCGAAGTTCGTTCTAATGCGTCTTTTATGCGATTTTTCCTTGGTGCTCCCTTACGACGCTCACAATTCGGATCTTGAATGTTCACATTACCAGTATTTTCTTGTACTCCACTTCTAGATGCAACTTCAACACATTGTTAGGAAGGGAGATTACTCCCACAACTTATTCCTATCTTTGATAAGTCATTCAATTGAAATTCAATCCACTCCATAACTGTCCGAATTCGTGATTCACTATTTGCTGTCAAGTCTGCGACCTTGTCAAATGCTTTACGCATTTTATCATATCTTCTTTGTTCAGGAGTGCTGACCCAACCATCGTAGTTGACTGCGACCCTTGAATGGGCTCTTCTCACATCTTTTTGCCACCTCCTCACGATGTACATCTCAAGAAGTGTAGTGACATCGTTGCGTACCAAAATTGATATAGAATGTCTGCATAGTATTCCGTTGAACTCAAATAAGTGACAACTGCAAACTATATGACAGTCCTCTCTTTGAAACGAAACTGTAAATATTTTCTTCTTTCTCCCTCCATCAAACATGACAATCTCTTGAACATCATATGTCATCGCATCAAACCCTCATTGGTAGAGATAACCTGACAATACATCATTCTAGTGAACTCTTCTTGACATTCCCTGAATTTTGATATTGTGTAGACAGACTGAAGTTACTTCTCCATTTCGTACCTTGGTGCACCAGGGACTATTTGAGAAAAGAATCTAAAATCTGCGTGAAACTCTTTCTCCACTTGGCTCTTTAATGCTCACTCATACTGTTCAACAAATTGTTTCAACAAAGTCCTCGAATTAACATACCCATCAAAGAATGCATTCATACTCTCACTCCTTTTTGTTGTCGACATCCTTGCCTAGAAACTTGTCTTCAAAAAACATGGAACCCAACGATTTCTTTCTATATAAAGTCTTGACAACCATTCGTTCTCGTACAATGTGTAGGTATTAAACATTGAAGTTCATATTTGTTCAAATTCTTCAGGAGTTTGGGATTCATAATTCTCAAATTTTTTCGATAATTTTTTCAGAATATGCCACAAACACCTATGCTTAGTGTTTGAAAAAACTATCTAAATTGCGTTCTGCATTGCCCTATCTTGGTCAGTTATTATGCCAGTGGGAGCTTGACCATGCATGCATTGGAGCCATGTCCTAAAGAGCCGAACAAAATTCTCGGTATCCTCGTTTGACACTAAACCACATCCAAACAGTGTCGATTGGCCATGATGATTCACTCCAACAAAAGGGGCGAAAAGCATATCATACTTATTCGTAAGATATGTGGTATCAAAGGTGACAACATCACCAAACTCTTTCTAGGCTTCCCTACACCTATTATCTGCTCAAAACACGTTCTTCAATCGAGCTTCCTCATCCAAATCAATACTGAAATAAAAACAAGGGCATTGAATTTGCATTCTTGAGAAGTATGCTTGTATTGCAACAGCATCTCCTTCCCCAAGTCTTAATTGCCTGACTTTTTCAATGTAATTTCTATAATCTTTTTCCACACAAGTCATCTGCTCATATCCCCCTGCTTCAACAACTACTAAGTTAAAACTTTTGTACAATGGAATCCCAGCAACATCATTTAATTCAAGTCTGCGATTCACATGTGCACTAAGTTCCCGATTGCATCGATACAATCTAGACTTCGAAGGACTTATTAGATGATTATGTTCAAGAATGACAGAGTTAATTCACCACAACCCACAAGTCTCTAAACATGCTAACAACCTAACTCTACACCCTATTTGAGTCGTCGGTTGAGGCTTCAAAGAAATGCTTGTAATGCTACTTTTTCGGCCATCTCGACTACACATGAATGTCACATACTTTACAACCCCATCGTCACCTTTTTTTCGAATTCCTTTTCCTAACCGGAAAGCCTATATCATAAGCATACGATTTGTAAAAATCGAATATTGCATTTTCATCATTGAACTTCATCCCAACCTTCGGCACAAGCGGACCACCATCTTCTCCTAACAATTCATCATCCAATGTGTTCACATCATCCATTACTCTCACATTATCAGGTTCTCCCAAATGTTCATCATCCTCAATTTCAAATATTTCATTTCCTTCATCAACAAACCAATTTTTAAACAAAAAAATCAATTACACATATAAGATAATTACATGTGCATTAAGATGACGTTGCTAACCTTTGTTGACCATCTTGAATGCTAGATGTTGCTGGTTGCCCCCAGTCAAAACAGTCCTCCAAGCGCAAAACCAAAATCAAGTTTCAATACACACATGTCAACCAATTATGCCAAATATGCATATTAGTAAGAACTTCTTTGAAAGCCTAATCAAGTTTCAAACCAATTATTATTATTTGTACTTTCATCATCCTTTTCCTAATTGGAAAGCCTATATCATATTAGTGAGCACTAATACTACTGAAAAATATAACTTAGCCTTTTATCCAGTAAGAAGATAGATAACAATGCTCTACATCACAATTTCCAGCACCTAAAAACAGTCAGCATCCAGAACAAGTGCCAAAATTAATTCCAACCACCCAAAACAGATTTTCCAATTGCCTACACATTGCACCAAAGAACTCAACAGAACTTAAAACTGTAAATGATTCCTTGGTATACAGCATGAGCCTCAGGTCTAGCTTCTTATCAAGACAGGCAACAATATACCAGAAGACAAAATAAATCCAAACTCCAAACAGGCAATCCACAACTATCATGTAACAATCTAATTAAGCTAGAGTAGTTACTTAGTTATGAAAAGAGCCTCCAAGGTTTTAACATATTCAAGCAAGGGAATGACTAAGTTCTGGAAATGCTCCAGTCAATCAATTTATACTGCCACTCTAGAGTTGTGATATTGCTATACCCAACCTTGCATCAATGTACTGGAGCCAAAAAATTAAGAGATAAAATCATTTCTCCTAGGAAAAGCCTCGATAAATAAATAATAATGATAGATATTAAAAGTAAAACTATTAATAACATCAAAAAAATAAATTAAGATAGTGGACATCCTTACCAGTTTCTTTGATGAACAGGGAAGAAAGTGGCCTTGCAGTGTCGGTCGAAAAAGGGCATCGGTGGCCACTGAGGTTAATCCACAGAAAGATGGAGAGGAAGAGGTCGGAGACGGAGATGATTGGTGCTTCCTCAGTGGCGACCCCTTTACTAGCAGCTTGAAGGCGGTGGCTATGGTGATATCGGGAAAAGAACGATGGCGTAACGGCTCGCCATCAGTGAAGGAGTTGTGGACGAAGAGAGGTTTGAGAAGAAGGGTTTGGGAAGAAGGGCTTGCTGTCGGAGGTCGGTTGATTTGGCTGATTTGGGAAGAGGGGTTTGAGAAGAAGGGTTTCGTCAGTGTTCCCTCACTCTTCTCCTTATTTTCATTTAATCTGATTTATCAGCAATTTATTGCGATAAATTGCTCCAATTTATTGCGATAAATTGCTCCAATTTATATCTTACATATCGCCAAAATCTCACGATATCTCGGTTCTATGTAACTCCTTGTAAAGCTTCTTCTGTACGAATAGCAGGACTCATTTAAATAACTCTCTCTTTCTCTTCCTTTCTCTCTCTCTCTCTCCACCCTCCTTTCCAACAACTCTAGCTCACCTTTAAGCATTTATCTCAAAAAATTGTAACAAATCCAAGAAAGTGATCATATTTTGTACTTATGGGCACACACTCATTCCCAAATTTAATTTATTGACACAATTTGACATTCTTAATTGTGTGAGAATATATTTTCTTTTCTAATTTAAAATTTTTGTTTCTTTATTTCTTTTTTTTATGATGAATTTTTAAAGATTAGAGCATAACCACTTACTTGGTGTGGCCTAATAAGGTAGTGATTTGGCTATTCATATATATATATATATATATAAATTGTTCATTCATAGTAGGATTTTTACAACTCATCTATATATGTTCCAATATCATTTACTCCTTTAAAAAATACCATTCTTAGAATTTTTCAATTTTTAAATTATATTCAAATATTAATAATTAATTATTCTTTATCTTATATCCTTAAAATTAGGCCAAAATAGGCCTCTAAGCCAATGATGGTAACTTGGGATGTTTCATCGATCAGGCAACTTTGAATTTGGGAAAGAGTGAGAATACTAATAATCCGTGACGTTAGAATTACTTGTATATTTGTTTAAGAGTTTTTTGAGTTCCTGACTATGTTGCACGAAAATGAAAATGGGAAATGCAGAAACATAAAAACGAAAACGCGGAGGCGATATTTTTCAAAAAAGTTAGGAAACAGAAACGCGGGGTAAACTGTAATTTTTAAAAATATAGGAGTATAAGTGAAATTAAATTATAATTTAAATTTAATTGCATATAATTTATATAATATAATTTAATTAACAGTTATTTAAATAATATAAATTTAAATTATATAAATAATATAAATAATGTATAAACGGAACCACTAATGCAATTTTTATAAATTTAAATTATATAAATATTATAAATTGCATCAGTGGTTAATTTAAATTAAATATTATTTATATAACAGCATCAGTGGTTGTTGTTAATTTAAATAATTAAATTATGTAAATAATATTAAATTTATAATTTATATACCATAAATAATGTAAACCCTAAACTGCATCAGTGGTTGCTGTTAATGGCGGATCGCCGCCGCCGCCCTATCTCGCTGCCCGCTCTCAATGGCCGATCGTTGCCGCTTCAACCTTCTCTGCCACAGTTGCGCCTCTCTTGTCGTCGATGCGTCTCTTACCCTAGCCCTCGCCGTCAATCTCGCCTCTCACAGTCAACGCATCTCTGCCATCGTCGTTGCCTCTCTCGCCATCGATGAGTTTCTTGCCGTCACCATCGCCTTCGATCTCGCCTCTCTCACAGTCGACGCATCTCTGCCATCATCGCTCGCCTCTCTCGTCATCGACGACTCTCTTACCCTCACCCTCGCCTTCGATCTCGCCTCTCTCACAGTCGACATGTCTCTGCCATCGTTGCTCGCTTCTCACCCTTATCGCCGACCGCCGTCCGCCGTCGTACACTCCATCTCTCGCCTCACCGTCAACCGTCGTCGCACACTGCATATCTCGCCTCGCCTCTTAGTGACTTTCCTCGTTGCAAGTGACTAGTTGCTGGAAACGCGTTTCCTGTGGGAGACGCATTTCCAACATGTTTCTGTAAATTGCGAAACTCCCCCTAAAACGTTTCGCAATTTACAGAAACGGCCCAAACACGGTTTCGGGCCGTCTTCGTGTTTCCGAAACGCGAAACGATTTGGAAACGGCGAAACGGTTCGTCCGTGTTTCATATGTTCCTGACAAAGCATCTTTTTAAAAAAAAAAATTATACAATAAAGCGTTTTATCTACAATTCCACTTATTGTTAGTGTAAATGATCATACAACGTCAAAAACACAAGCAAAAATTAAAGAGAATTATTTTTGTGGTTATCATCACTAATATTAATGTTATAATAATAATTGAGATATTAGCTCTTTGAAGTGACCGAGACATGTTGACCCTTGAATTCACATAGACGTTTTCAATTCAATGTTTCGTTTGGTTACACTAAAGGTTACAAAAATAATTAATTTATTATTATAGTTGGTTAAAATTGCAACTAATTTCATAAATTAGACTCTTCTTGCCAAAATTGAAAGCATTGAATAAAATTGTTAAAACCCGAAACATTTGACTTTTTAGAGCTAATAGCCCATAAATTTATTATTATGATTGGTGATAAGATAGTAAATTAGAATAATTTGTCTAAAACATGTATAACATTACTCTTAACTGTAAATTTTATCTTTTAGGTGCAAAATATTGTACCGACTATCTCCTAGAATACAATAGGCCTTTAAATTGGTGTGCGCTGACCAATTTGAAATCACGAGCAATAGAACAATTTTAACCAGCAATAAAAACGAACGGTAAGGAGCAGGTGGAAGAAGATGCAAACTATTCCTGTATTTTAGAATAAATCATTATCCAATACATATACTAGTTTGTTGGAAAAATGAGAGGGAGAAGCACCTGGGAAATCAGGCATAATCTTGACTGGATGTTGATGGCAGCCATTTTTAAAGATGTTGCCTTCACCAAATAGCTTCTTCGCGCACTACTCTAAAGGGAGAAGAGAGGACGGATGGATCAGTTTGTTGATGCCTACTTGTCATTTCGAGATGTAATTTGTTGTATTCTAGCAACAATAGTAATCTACTTAAAAAGTATTTTAATCTTATTAATTATGTTAATAAGATTTAAATTTATAATCTCTAAATAATAATTGATTATGCCAACTGTCTTCATTTGATTATTTTTACATATTATTTTAATATTTACAGAATTTTTTAAAGAATTAATAGTATTTTTTGTGCATTATAAATTATTTTTTTTAATTATAAATATTTTTAGTATATCTAAAATATTTGGATTCTGGAGGCTCTTGGGAGTTGGGAGAACGAAATTTTTGCACAGGGACTAAGATTTTGAGATAGTGAAATGACATGTTTGCCTTAATTTTTTTATAATGGTTAAAAACAAAGTAAAGATGAGTTTGTCATTTCACTTTCTTACTGTATAAATATAATATTTATTTTATTCAAGGTACTTGGACTGCAACCATGTCGACAAACAAAGCATCATTGGCTAATAGACTTATTTTGGCCAAGGATATGATATAAAGAATAATTAATTATTAATAATTGAATATAATTTTAAAATTTAAAAGTTTTAAGAATAATTTTTTTAAAGAGATAAATGAAACTGGAACATAGATGGATTGTTCAATTCAATTTTAGCAAGATTAAAATTCTACTACAAGTGAACAAAGTTTAATATAGAAACCTAGCTCTAATTAACAATAAGAATTAAAAATCAAAAGAAAATAAGAATATTAAATAAAAAAATAAAATATATTCTCAAACAATTAAAATTTTTAAATTCCAATACTTTTAAAATAATAAAAAAATCCATCATAAACAATTTTGAGACTATATTTATAAATTTAAAATGTTATTATATGAGTTCATCGTTTGATTATTGATGATTTGCTTAATTGTATTTGTAAAATAAGTACTATTTTTTATATTATTAATATTTAAAATTTTAATATATTTACCCTACCATCCTCAAGTCCAAGCTGTACCACTATTTATAGGCTACCTATATTTTTTCTGCATTGTATTTTTTTAAATATTCATCTAAAAACATTTTTAATCAAAAATCATAAACGCTCTTGGTACGACCACCACGATAGCAATAAATCTTTCTAGTTTTTGTAAAATAAAAAAAAAAAAAAAAGAAAAGAAGAGATTTAGGGTAAAAGTTTTCAGTTAGAGACAAAAGAAGTTTTATCTTTAATGTAGTTGCTGGGATAATATTTTTTCAATTTTGTAAAATAGTCTCGAAATATTTTTGAAATTATGAAAACACCAAAAAAAATATTTTTTTGGTGTTTCTTGGCGTTTTGGTTCAGGAAACATTTCGCAAACGCCGAATCGACATTGTTTTGGCATTTTTGTGTATCGGAGATGTAACAGCCCACTTCTTCGAGGCATGTTATGCCTTAGGAAATTTGGTCTATTTTTTTTTTTTTATCATTACATTATCCCGAAATTCCCTAAGACCTTATCTAGTGCGAGATATCTACACTAGAAAATAAATGCAAAATGGAAGCTAAATCGAACCTACTCATGGTAATGCATATAATAATAACTGGACATGACATTCATTACAAAGTTAATTCATAAGCGTCTGACGATAAATACAATACACATAATTTTTAAACTACTCATGGTACATTTACTCGCTTCTTGACGTCTCGCGTCACTACACGTCACCAATCTCGGAATCATCTCTGCAAGTCTCGACTGGAACGTTGAATGTTCTAGGGACGAACCCAAGTTAGATGATGAACCATCTAAATAAAGGTACATAATGCTATGTCATGAGTGTATGCAATGTCTTTCATCGTAGGTGTCAACTACACCCCTCATGCTACTTACCATTTTAGCGGCCACCTCTTTCGAAGCCGAGGTGCATGGGTGCACCCTTGGTAAGGCATCGGTGCCAGTTCGTACTCCCTACGGCCTCATATGCGTGTGATCGATGATATCAACGTGTATTTATGCATTTCATAGTCATGTATGCAGTCTATGTGATGGTTACATATCAGGGCATGTCTATATGATGAAAACATTTTCGAGGAAGTACCACTTACCTTCTTATCGGGCTACCTCGATATTCGTGCCTTGCCTCGATTTATGTGCCAACCTCAAAATTTGCACGAGTCTCTTAAAATTCAGCCTCAAAGTATCCTAATCACCATAATTATTTAAATAAACATTAAAACCTATTTTTTCATAATTTCTGGCATTTTCTATAATTTTCTCTCTATTTCTTCCTATTTTTCCTCAATAAATCCAGATTAAATATTTTTAAAATATTTTCTCAAATATTTCACTACAATAATTCATAAAATAATATTCTTGAATTTATGAAATTTTCTAAGGAATTTTACTCACCTTAACTTAGCATCTCGAATTTCTTCGGTATGCATGCCCTATCCTTGAAAAGTGTGCCTGGACTGTTTTTCTCACCAAATCTCCGGGATATCACCGAAATATAATTCCCTATTTTTTATAATTTTTCTGGAATTTTTCTAACATTTTCTCTATTTTTTTCCGAATTTTTCTTTCTTTTTTTCTTTTCTTTTCTTTTTCTTTTTTTTTTTCTCTTCCCTTCTTCTTCTTCCTACTCTTCCCGCCTCCTGTGCCTGCAACTTCTTCTTCTTCTTCCTTCTTTTCCTTCTTTCTTCTCTTTTTCTTCTTCCTTCTCTTCTTCTTCTTCTTCTTCTTCTTCTCCTTCCTGCACGTGGCTTACTGCCATGCGCGTACCAGCTGCCTCCGCCTGCGAGCAGCCGGTCTTGTCGTCGCCTACTGCCGTAGTTGCTCGCCACCGGTCACCCTAACGACCACCTCTGACTGCCCCGTTCCGCCGCGACCCGCTGCTCGCGGCCCTTGCTCCTCTGCCTCTACAACAGCAACTCGGTTACTGCCTTGGCCGCCTCCAGCCAGCCATGATCGACCCCTCCAGCTGCTCCGCCACCACCGCGTGCCACCGCACAAGGTTGCCTCGGCCCCGCTTCCGCACACCATCGCGACTTGCTGCTGCTACTCTACCCCACTCGAGCTTGCGCGTCAGCCATGGCTGCTTGGAGCTCACTGCCATGGCCGAGGTTGCTTGCTTCAGGCCACCTTCGATCGGCCAGCTTCCTTATTCTCTCGATCTCTTTCCCTTTCCCTCTCTCTCTCTCTCGTTGCTTCGATGCCCCTCAATCGGCCAGAGCCATTGTGAATTTATAGCCTTCACTGCCTTGGCGCCTACTCCACTCATTTATATATATATATATATATATATTAGATCACATTAATTGCACAATTTCACAAATTCGACTGCCATATCTTCCTTAAATCCCGCTGCTCAAATCCTGCTATCATCTTCTCAAATCTCGCTGGCGATTGCTTGCTGCTCCAAATCCTGCCATGCCATTTAAAGCTTCACAGAAGCTTCAACTCCACGTGCCTATGCCTATATATATATATATATATTTATAATTATACATTATATTATCATAATATAAAAATTACATATTAAACCTCAACTTTATCATAATATCAGTTGGGCAATTTCGTAATTTCAATTATACTCTCAAACACTGGATTAAATTGCATTTTAATACTGAAAACGCAAAATTAATAATTTCGAAGCTTAGTTTAAAAGGACGATTTCGCCCCAGTGTCCTCACCGGCTTGTCGTTTCATCCTAAAACTACTAAAGGGTTGCTTACTACGCAAAATCGAAGCCTCCCTAGGGGTCCGTTGATTTTTCGGGAGCCTCCTACAACGATTTGGTTTTTTTAGCCTAAATGGCGACTGTATTTTAGCTGTACCGAAAATTATTCCGAATTCGATTTCTTTCGATACCATAAATCCTATCTTGATACGCTCGTCGAGACCATATAATTTTTCTTAGACAATTTTACTTTGAGACATTCCCTGCAGTTGATTCGGTACCTAAAATTGCTATAAAATCAATTTTTTGGTATTCTAAACTCATTGAAATTACGTGACAACCTTATCTAAACATGGGGTATTACAAGAGAATAAAAGTATAGAAGAGTTATATATATATATATGTATATATATATTTAGAATAAATTATATCAGTAGTCTTTGAATTTTATATTTTATAACAAATTGATCGTGCGTACTTATATTATTCTTTTTATAACTATTAAAAGAATACATCTCAAATTTTTGCAATTATAAATTTTTTTATGAATATATATAGTTTTAATTACGATTAGTGATTACTAATGGGACTATATTATTTTACATAGGATTTATGTCTATATTTCATCATTCATTCTTAGACAGTGAGAGAAATAAAATTTTCATTCATCTACAGACTACACCTTTTTAATTTAGAAATTTATTTTCTCGTTTAAACTTGAACTTAGCAACTACTTTATTCTCATCTCTGCCCCTCTTGGAATTGGATTTCTTTGCTCTTTTAGTCTTTACTTTAAGAGAAATTCTATTTACAGTAACCTATTTTGGTCTCTATAGTTGCTTTCCATTAAAATTGAATATGATAAAAATAAGTTAAAAGGAACACTCATTTTTATCCTTCTAAATATGCAATCACTTATATTACTCTATCTTCCCCCATTCTAGAAATCGAAAAATTCAATACTTTCCTAACTCTAGGGTTCAAGAAAAAGTAAAACTCTCAAACTCTAGAGTTTGGGAGAGTTCAAGAGTTTTATCTAGAATTAGGGAGAAAATAATTGCTTCCACACAAACTTTAGGTTCAAAAGAAATGCTTTCTTTCGAACTCTAGAGTTTGAGAGTTTTTTGAGTTTGTGTTTTTTTTTTTTCTTGTTCTTGAATAATGTTATCTAAAAGTGAAATAAAGTTGTGTTTCTTGTAATATATATTATATAGGCTTAATACATCTTGAAGTCCTTCAACTATTATAAAATATGACATTAAATCTCTCACCTAAAAAATCTCAAGATTCAATTTTTAAACAATTAAAAAGATACATTTTTAGTCCTTGCTATTTACATCTGTTTGTGCGTGACTTCACGCACCGTTTAAGGTGCGTGACATAACAATTAACATGGCGATTGCAATGCGTTAAAAATAAGGGTTTTCAGTGCGTTTTCAATGTGTTTAAAATGGTCGATTGCAGCTTAATATATATATATATATATATACCGGTGTGTATGTAGGTGCATATGGAGGTGGGCAGCGAGCTTGAGTTGGTCGTGAGTTCGCTGTGCAGTGTGTGTGTGTTTACAATGAGTTTTAAAGAGTGTGTGTGCATATATATATCGTGAGTGCGGTGACTGCCATGGCCGCAACCATCTCTCTCTCTCTCTCTCTCTCTCTATATATATATATATATATATATATACTCACAGACCTACCCTCTCTCATGGTCGTGGCTAGCTCTCTCACAGACCCACGCTCCCTCATGGCTGTGGCTAGCTCTCTCTCTCTCTTTCTATATATATATATTGTACAGCCCATCACCCACCCCCAGCCAGCTCTTTCTCTCTCTCTCTCTCTCTCGCAACGATGGTCGTGTTCATCAAGGCTGCCATGGTGGGTGGGTGACGACTGCGTTCATAGCAGCCATATGTGTGCTTGTGTTTGTGTATATTAGGGGGTGGGTGATGACCGCGACCATGGTTGGGTGGATGGGTGATGGCCGCGACCATGGGTATCTGTAAGTGTGCGTGTGTGTATATATATATATAAATTTATATATATATATCCGTGTAAGTGGGTTTTCAGTGCGTTTAAAATGGTTGATTGCAGCTTAATATATATATATATATATATACCGGTGTGTATGTAGGTGCATATGGAGGTGGGCAGCGAGCTTGAGTTGGTCACGAGTTCGTTGTGCAGTGTGCGTGTATTTACAGTGAGTTTTAAAAAGTGTGTGTGCATATATATATATCCACGTGAGTGCGGTGACTGCCATGGCTGCAACCCTTAATTTCTCTCTCTCTCTCTCTCTCTCTATATATATATATATATATATACACTCATAGACCCACCTTCTCCCATGGCTGTGGCTAGCTCTCTTTATCTCTCTCTCTATATATATATATTCTGTACAGCCCATCACCCAACCCCAACCAGCTCTCTCTCTCTCTCTCTCTCAACTATGGTCGCATTCATCGTGACTATTATGGCGGGTGGATGACGACTGCATTCATAGCAGCCATATGTGTGTGTGTGTGTGTTTGTGTATTTTGGGAGGTGGGTGATGGCCACGACCATGGTTGGCGGGATGGGTGTTGGCCACGACCATGGTGACTGGCAGTGACTGCCAACCGCAGCCCTACGTGTGTTTGTGTATATTTATATATATGTATATGTATATAGAGTCAAGTGTGTGTATATATATATATATATATATTTGTATATAAGTTTGGGACAAGCATAACGGAGCCGTTTACTCGCATTGACAACAAGGACTAAAAATATATTTTTTTAATTGTTTAAAGATCGAATCTTGAGGTTTTTTAAGTGACGGACTCAATGTCATCTTTTATAATAGTTGAGGGACTTTAAGATGTATTAAGCCTATTATATATTTATATATTTTTCCTTTTTCCATGTTGATTAGGCTTTTATCTAATTCTAATGCAAACTAGTAACAATAAATAATATAATGGGCATTGCTACACATTGAAATAATTAAAATAAGTTTATAGTTTACAGTGAAATCTCATATGTTCGGCTTTTTTAAACAAATATCCAAAACAACCGAATCCCAGGATTCGAATGATTTGAACGCATCTAAATCCCAAGATTCGGATGCGTTCTCAGATGTAAATGGGCGGTCACATTCATCGTGGCCAGTGGAGGCTCGTTTGAGTCGTCAGTGACCATTAAGGTCGCGACTCTCTGCCTTCCGTCGTTGTTATTGTCGTCTCAATGTGGGTCTTGCTATCGCCATAGACTTCTTAATTATCTTATGTTCATTCAATTTTGTCATCTTTTGTTCTATTGGTTCGATTTTACCTTCTATTTTGTTTGTAGCCAAGGCCACCTTGAGGTTTGGATGTTTCAACATCTTCGTCCACAGCTCTAAATCGCATCTTCATGGTCCTCGTAAAGCACGGATTAGATTGTTAGAATTTGAGAAAAAAAAAGCGGCTGTGAGATAAATGGTAATACGCTTAAAAGATATTTTAAAAAGGAATCAAGTGTTCCAACATAGTGTAAAAAGCGACCGCCGCAAATAGAATTTCCCTTACTTTACTTTAAAGGCTGCTGATGATGGTCCTTGTTGTCTCCCGGTCATGTGCCCCTGCCTGCCCCCTAAGCTGCTGCACCCATTTCAATTATTATTCTCCTCTTTACTTTACTTTAAAGGAGAGGAGACTAAATTAAAGAGGTGCTGCCCCGTAGCTCTTTAGTCTTTACTTTAAACATGCGAATAATGATGGTCCTTGTCTTTACTTTAAAAGGAGACCTCACTTCCTTAATTTGCTCTTAAATTATTATTATTCTCCACACAATCGTGGATAAATTTGGCTACGAGTCGCAACCAGGAGGCGGCCAAACAGTGCAGCCTTTCCAATTAAGGCAACTTTTAAAAAAGAAAATGTACATGTTTTATTTATCATTTTACATTTTATTAGTAAAATTAATAAAAAGTAATTAATTAATTATTTGACCATTGGACAGACATGCACATGCAGACAATTTGTGAATCTCGAGTAGAGAAGAGTTTCAATTCTACTTCACGAGAAAGTTAAAATTGTAATATAAAGGCACAGAACAGATAGATTGATGGAAGTATAAGAAGAAAGGGAAGGGAACCAAAACAAACGGACGGAGAGATTGATCGAAGAATTAACAGAAGGAGAAATGGAGGGGAAAGATCTGCAAGAAATTGAGCACCCAGGACATGATCACCGACTGCTTCTCCGAGAATCCCTCCAAGGCGGCGACCGCTATGGTCACCAAGTTTACTGCGACGGATGCAGGGAACCTATCTCATCATCATCATCAGGAGTAGAGGGTGGAGGAGGCGCCTTCTATGCTTGCCCCAACTCCGATTGCTGGTTTTTGCTGCACAAACGGTGTGCAGAATTGCCCCCCAAAATCGAGCATCCCTCTCACCCGGACCACGCCCTCACTCTTTCTCCCTTTCCCGTAGATGATCGAGAGTGCGATGTCTGCGATTTCAGCATTGACGGATTCCTATATCATTGTTCCGACTGCGACTTCGATGTCCACGTACGCTGCGCTTCAATGGCGGTCCATATCCAGGATAGGGTCGACGAGAACAAAAAGATTCACAAACACCCGTTGATTCCCCTCGAGAAAGAGGCCCTGTTCATTTGCGACGTTTGTGGTAGAGAACATATGGGCAAATCCTATCTTTGCCCCACCTGTGGCTTCTGGGCCAATCAGATTTGTGCTTCCGCGCCAACCACCGTTGACCTCCACAGCCACCCTCACCCCCTCACTCTCTTCCGTTCTTTTCGCTATGATGGCCAGATATGTGAAACCTGCAATTTTGAAGTGAATAGAGCGTGTTGGGCCTATTTTTGCTCGGAGGGATGCAAGTATTCAGTCCATGTAGGTTGCTTGCCGTTGGAGGAGGCTGAGAATTGTTCCAACAAGTAGGCTCTTCTCTTTTGCCCGTCATGCTACATGCTAATTAGATATTTTTTTTATTTGATTAATTTGAATAAATATTTTCTCTACCCAACAAGTTTCATCTTTTTTCTGTGCTTTCAGGGATATCGAAGCCAACCTTCATTTGAAATCATCAAGAAGCCATGAAATTGAGATACCCACGTGAGCATTTTTTCCCTTTTAATTGGAATTTTCCCTTTTACCCAATGATATTTAACTGGCCACATTCTCTTCTCACATTATGATTTTAGGGGTCTCAAAGAAGAGATTATTCTCATCACTTGGCCAGTGCCAGATGAATCTGCTCAATTAATAACCCAGTTGATCAAGAACCTCAGCTTACAAGAAACACATTATAAAAGAGCTATCGAGATTCCATGTTGCCAGAGAGACCACTCGTTGATTTTTGTCAACAAGAAAATTGACGAATCGAAAGATGACCAATTATGTAACGGCTGTGCACAAACCATTTCATCTCAATTCTACTATTGCGCTCAATGCAAGTTTTCTCTTCACAAGTGGTGTGCTGAGTTACCTAATGAATTGCAACACATACTTCACCCCGAACACCCACTTCACTTGCGTACACAACAAGACATGTATTATGCTCACACCTATTGCACTAGCTGTCGTATGCACACCAACGGGTTTACCTTCAGTTGCTCCACCTGTGACTTCTACCTCGATCTCAAATGTGCTTCACTTCCACGATTAATCAAACACCAACTTCATGACCACAATCTTGTCTTGAGGAAGGTATCAATCATACATCCCTGTAAGGCATGTGGACTAGATGAATTCTATACTTCTTTTCGATGTGAACCTTGCAATTTCAAGCTGTGCATCCTATGCGCTCTTCTTCCGTTTTCAGTCAGGCATAGATATGACAAACATCCATTTACTCTTACTTATTCCCCCATTGAAGGCGAGCCTAATGACTATTATTGTGAAATCTGTGAGGAAGACATTAACTCAATGTGTTGGTTTTATCACTGCATCAAATGTGATCAATCCCTACATCCGAAATGCATCCATCCTCCTATACGATCTATGATTGTGAAGTTTGGTGCGCAATTCGAAGTGAATTTTCACTCCCACCTTCTTCGTTTTGTCCGTCGCCCAAAGGGGGGGCTCTTAGCCCCTTGCCACAATTGTGGCTGTCGTTTCGGAGAATTAGACTACATGGCCTTTGAATGTGAGCAATGTGATTTTTGGCGGCACCATGACTGTGGATATAGAAAAGGATTTTATTAGTTTGTAGTTGGTTGCTTAGAAGTTGGAGACTCTTCTTCCTTTGGAACATATTTTGTCCTTCTGTTGCCTTCCAAGGATCATATACAGATTGTCCTTTAATTAGTTAGTCACCTTTAGTACATGATTCTCCTCTATATCTTTCTATTTAGTTTAGGATTGGTGTTCTCTCAGACTATATTTTGTCTTCAGTTATCTTTTTCTTAGATGCATAATGTCTCATTCAACTGTCTTTGTTCTTTGGAAGGACTTGGCTTTATCATAAATAGATGGATTTCTTTATCTAAGAAAAAGAAAAACATTTTTATGGTCTAGCTTTCACATCTATATATATATGCCTCCAGTGTATGTTCCATAGATGCCATTTTTTGGTTAAAATTGAATTTTCAAAGTGATCCTGTTAATCCACTTCAGTCTTTTCCTAAATTCAATTTCTTGGGGTTTCTTATATTGAAATAGTTATTTTTGTTTCCAGTTTTGATTTTTTTATTCAATTTTTAACACTAATGTTATGGTTTTAAACCAAATAAACACAATCGACCAAAATATATAATTATTTTACAAAAAATATCAATAAGTTTTAACACTCTTCATGTTGTACAAAATACCAGTATCTCAACTTCTTCTATCTTAATAAACTTGTTTTAAATTTAGAATTGCTCGTAATTTTTTTCCTACTCTTAAAACAAAAATTGGAACCTTAATTGCAAAAGCAAAAATAGTTTTCAAATTTTAGATTCATGTAAAACTCAATGAAATTGATCTATTTTTATAAAATTTCATATAAAAAATATTGTCTAAATAACATTACAATAATATGTTTATTGTGATTACAAGTCACTCTTATATTTTTTATATTAGTTATATAAGAATTATAAGAGTTTTTCTTTTGGTTATTGATGGTTTGTTTAATGTGGTTACAAGTCGGAGTTGCATCACTTTTAATAGACTACTTATATTTTTCTTGTAATTGCTTTTGTTTTTTAAGTGTACACCTAAAAATGTTTTTAAGTCACATCATTTCAAACCTCAAAATAGATCCGAACAAGTTATAGATTTAGATCATGATCAAATACTAGAACTTTGTATTTATATATTTATATAAGTAGCGTACAGATTAGTGTTAATGTGTTTCCTTCCATTTATATATTTATATATATATATATATATATAGTCTTTGTATAATGTGTTTCCTTCCATTTGTATTTAAGTCTTTGAGTCAATTGCTCCTTTAAAAATATACTGTTCTTAAAATTTTTAAAATATTAATAATTAATTATTCTTTATCTCATTTCCTTAAAAGTTAAGCCAAAATAGGCATGTAAGAGTCTAAGACAATGATGCCTTGCTTTGTTGACATAGTGGGAGTGTAAATACTTTGAATAAAATAAATATTATACCTAATCATTGGAATGGCAAGGTAGCAATTTGGCTATACATATAATAATCAAAGTCACATCTCCTAATAATTTTTCTCCAACTTCCATCAATGTCTTCGTCTCAATTCTTAAGATTATCATCCTTTTACAATCTCCTATCACTTGTGTCCTCATTTTTGACAAAACATAAATAAATCATAGGTAAAGACTTGTCTCACCGTGCAAGATAAGGAGTCGAACTCATAACCTATTGATACGAATTCTAACTTATTATGATTTAACCACTTGACTTGTACTTTAGGACAAATATGTAGGCAAACATGTCAGATCCAAGAAGAGTTTGGGGCTAATTTGTCTATGCTGACATCAGCATGACGTCAACATCCTGCTGGTAGCACTCTATTGACCGGGAGGGCTATTGTGAATTGGGGAATTAAAACTAACTTGATCGCTTTGAGAAATCTTTGACAGATGTTGTGACATGGATACAACAATAAATTTGTAGAATGGAAACGTCGTCTTCAAGCCTCCTAAGCCTGCAAGAATAAGAAAATAGTCAGAGGGAGCGAGGAGGTTCCCGCGCAAACACTTCGACACTTAAGTTAGGCACTGAGTATGATGAAAGAAACCGTATTGAAATAGTATCCAAAACTTTTTTTTTTCCTTCAATAATGCATAACTGCCTATTTATAGAGGAATATAGAATGATTTAAAATGTAACAGAATTGCAAATAATGCTTATCTTGATAGATGATGTTTATCTTATCCTTTTTAGGGATAGAATTTCTTAGGGATGATGGTTATCCAAATATTTCATAATTATTTTAGAATTAGATTTCGCTATGGATAATTATCTATCATTTTCTTGGAATATTCGAAATGATTTTTAAATATCGGACTTATCGTGTTTATGCTTTTTATGCAGGACCCCCCGCATATGGAAAATTTATACCTTTTAGCCCAAAAAGACATTTTGGGCTTTTGGGCTTTTTATGGCCTTGTAATTGGTTTTTACTTATGACACAACAATTGCTCCCTATTTTTGCCTTTGACTGTAAGGCAAAGGGGAAGAGTACACTGATTATGCCTCGTCGCCACCGGGCTTCTCGCAGGACAACGATTTTATTTTCTCCTCATTGTCGGGCTATGCGTAGGACGATGAGCCTTTTGTTTTTCCCTCATTATTGGGCTATATATAAGCAGGGTAACAAATTTATTTTTCCCTTGCTGCCAAGCTATGTGCGGGACAATGGACTTTGTTTTCTCTTCGCTACCAGGCCATGTGCGGGATGACGAGTTTGTTTTCCTTCATTGTTGGATTATGTGCGGGACAATGGACTTGTTTTTCCCTCGTTAGCAGGCTATGTGCAGGGCAACGGGCCTTTTGTTTTTTGCCATAATATTGCGACTCCCCAGTTTCGTGTGTATATGCTTGCTGGAATAATTCAGTGACGTCTGCAATTCGAAATAATATCAATATTTTGTTTATGCGATTCGGCATACCGTCTACATCCGCAATCCGAGAGTATTTTGTTTTCACGGTTCGACGTAACGCCTACGTCCGCAATTAAAGAATAACAATATTTTATTTTTGCAGTTCGACATAACGTCTACATCCACAATCCAAGAGTATTTTGTTTTCGCGGTTCGACATAACGCCTACGTCTGCAATTAAAGAATAACAATATTTTGTTTTCACGGTTTGACATAACGTCTACGTCCGCAATTGAAGAATAATAATATTTTATTTTTGCGGTTTAGCATAAAATCTACGTCCGCAATTTAAAAAAATATCAATATTTTATTTACGTGATTCGGCGTAACATCTACATCCGCAATCCGAGTGAGTTTTATTTTTGCAGTTCAACATAACATTTATGTCCACAATTAAAGTAATTAAATAATACCAATATACATATATATATTTTTAGTGACCAGGGATTCAAGCACATTAGCTTCACCCTATCAAAGGCCTCCTCTTGCTATGGTTCTTGTAGCTGCCGCAACTTTTGTTGCAATGTTAACCTAATCACGATCCTCACAGCATACCCGAAGGAAATTTATGGGCTTCCCAATCCTTAATATTTGTTGAGCCAGAGATTTCCATACAAAAGGAGGGAGCATTCCAGTGTGAAGCCGATAACCCTTTGCAATTGAAAAACTGCTATCAGGGTAGCATGACACTTCTGCCATTCGAGAACTGCCAAATACGCTGGTAACTGTGTTGAATCTGCTGATGCAACAGACACAATTGTGTTTCAACCCAATGCCATAGACAACCGATCCAACATTATAGTTACCGGTATCCTCTGCATCCTCATGCTCAATGTCAGATGCTCTTTCTCTGACCTTGGCAAGGGTAATGACAAACTCAATTGCAAGGTGCCGAGTCCCCTCTTCAAGGCTTTCAACTTCTGCAATCTGTGACATAAACCTAGAAAATATACATATATATTTTTTGCCGTACCCAAAGACTCCTGAAACTGTTGTAAGGAATGAGCGTTGGAGGAGATAAAGCTAAAGTATGTCAGATTCTGTTTCCAATTGATCCACCGTTAGCCACGCCAGCCACTCGCCCGACCTGCGGCTTGCAGCCCACGGCCTTCGCCAGCGCGCGATCACCTTCGCCAGCCTTTGCGCCGTCGTTGCTCCTACCAGCCCGCGACCTGTGCACCGTCGTTGCTCCTACTTGCTAACAGCCTGTGCGTTGTTGCCCGCAGCTTCCGTCATTTGGTTCTGCTACGGTCACGCTCCGAGGTGGTCTGCCTTCCATGGCCATGCTCTGCCACTAGTCTTGCCTCGATCCTTTTCCGCGTTCACTGCTTGCTGCGGCCATTATCTAGCTCATCCATGGCCGTTGTTGCGCCTCTACTATTGGCCTCCTGGGTCTTTCCCCCTTTTATTGAAGCTTTTCCAAGAGCTTAGAAGCTTCTCATGATATGATATGATATGATATAATATAATATGCATAAGATATGCTTAATAATATTTTTTTTCCTCCCCAGCTTCCACGAGAAGCTTTACGATATAATATATATATATATATCATCTATATAATGTTTGTTGTTTCAGCTTCCACGATAAGCCATGTGTATATAAATTGATGATTGCACACATAAAGTTGATACATATAATGTCTCCTGACATTTTTTTTTCTTTTTCTACCAAGCATCCATGCAAAGCTTCTTCATACGGGAGAGATATCTCTACTTTTTTTTTCAATTATTTTTATTTTTAAATAAAATAATAATTGAAAAACAAAACGGCGACAGATGTAAAAATATTAACTGAATGAACATACCATTAATGCAATTATCACGTGTGTAATGCCTTCTTTCTCAATTGATTTGAGATTGTGTGAGAGCCATTGTAGTATTAATAGACTTTTTAGACATTTTCCACAGTTGGCGCCAATTGTTTTGACATGGATACAATAATAAATTTATAGAATAGAAACGTCGTCTTCATACCGCCTGAGCCTGCAAAAATAAGAAAATAGTTAGAGGGAGCGGGGAGATTCTGTAACATCCTGGTAAATCGGGAATAATTAACAGTTATTAATTTAATTTGGAATAGGAAATATGTAGCAATTTAAATAGGTGTGGTTAATTATTATTAATTATTGTAATTCAAGTGATTATTAAATGGTTATACGTTTAAAGGAAATATTAATTTAATTTGTAATAAAAGAAAATATTAAATTATTTTGTATTAGGGGAGTGGGAAATTAATTATTGGAAGTTTGGGATATAAGAGTAAATATAAAGTGAGGGTGCATGTGTAATTAATGGGAATATTGGGTGCTGAAATGTGATTTCCAGAAGCAGAGTGAATCACTTTAAGTAGAATGGAGTGCGCATATAGATTAAATGAGTTGGCTAGCGCGGGCGGTCGCGAGTGCGCGTGTGCTGGGTGAGGTCGCGGGTTCAAGCCCCCGCTTGTGTGCGCGCTGTGATGGATTTTGACTGGAATTTTCTAGCCAAACCTTGCCCAAAACGACGTTGTTTTGGGCTGCCACGCGGCAGCTTCTGGCGACTTCTCCTTTTGTTATTTTAACCCCTGATTCCAGCACCATTCGGCCATAAGAGATTACAACGATAGAGAAGGGAAATTAAGGAGAAGAAATGGCGCGCGAAAGCTGAAAAGGAAGAGGAAAATTTGAAGGAAAATTGGAACAAATGTGATTTAATGAAAGTTTAATTATTCAGGTAAGTTGTGTGAGTTATGTAAATAAATTTATATGGTTTGAAATTCAATTTAGGGTGTAAATTTATTAATTTTGGTTGATTATACTGTTATTACGCAGTGTGTATTCATTTAGTGGCAAGTAAGCGTATAAACACCGGGAACAATTAATTTAAGGCAAGCTCTTCACTCCCTCCGTGATTCTCATTTGATTTGTGAATTTTATGTCCTCTCTCAATTCAATTTGGTTATAGAAATTAATTGTGTACGTTATAGTTAATTATTAACGGAATTTTATTAAATTAAATTAAATAGGAGGCTTGTGGGGTTTAATTCTGTAAATGCTTACGGGGGTTTGTATCGCCCCCATTCCTTTTGGGAATGATGCTGAACCAGTTTGGGAACTAGGTTCCTAGACATGCGGGTTTATTTACGATTTTATCAGATTTATTTATGGTTCAGTTAAAACTATCAAGCAGTGGCGCAGGGGTCGGTTGTTGGTGATGTTGAGGTAGACTATTGTATGGCCCTGAAGTGGACCGTCGGGTGGACACTCCTAGTCACTGGCCGTTGATTGGTGCCAGGCACTACTGACTAGCTCTTCCAAGTTGTGATTTTCTACACATTTAGATTCATTATATTACTGTTCATTATTTGATATGCACATGGGTACGGGTTACATGTTGGGATATTCATTTATTAAGTATGCTTGGACACGGACATGCTAACCTGGTCAGGTTAAATCCAACACGGGCATATGCATTGCGTGTGGTTTACTATGTGGGCGGAGCATGGCCTGATGCCTGGATGTATGGGCGCCATGTATCACGTTGATGCTCACTACGCTATTGCATTTTTATGAGCATTGCATCGTTACTGGTAGTTATTAGTTCTCGGACGGGAGTACCGTTCCGAGGAAGCCTATGGCTCGGGTGTCAGGAGTACCGACATGGACGAGTGACAAGAGTACCGACCCGGGACAGAGCGCGCAGGTTTGCTGGAGATATCTGTTACCATCCAGGGCAGCGGAAGGTTGGTATGGGACTTGGGTGCCGTGTGTCTTGTGTGGGCCCCAAGGACTGGTATGTGCTTTTATTATGCTATGCTCTTGTGTTGTAGTGTCTCATGGCTTGTATGTATATGGGGGTTTACTCTGGAAGAGTTTTCTGAATATGTTCAACCTTCAGCTTTTCTTTCCTTATGCTTGCTAAATCTCTCAACTCACTTTGCTTCCCATCATTCCAAATAGTGGCAGCGGGGGCCATGGCAAGGAGTCATCTTCTAGCGGCAGAGTCGGTATGGTGTACAGGCAATCCTGTCAGCCTCTGTCAACTCTGATGTCTGAGTAGGATTTACTCTATTATTTTGCATTGTGCCAGATCTTTCCTCGAGTCTCGTATATGTCGGCACAGGAGTCTGTGTTCATTTATTTACCATGTGACCGCTATGTTAGCGGGGTACCCGTGGTGCATGCATGTGTTTAGCTTCGCTTTCGTTGTTCTTAATTTCTTGTATGCATGCCAAGGTGATTTTTGTTTTGTATTTCATTTTTTCTCCTTCCGTAAGTGCTCCCGTTCGGGTAGTCCGGGTGGTTGGGGATATCCGGGCGGGAGTGCTTACAGATTCCCACGCAAACACTCCGACGCTTAAATTAGGCACTGAGTATGATGAAAGAAACCATATTGAAATAGTATCCAAGACTTTTTTTTTTTCTTCAGGAATGCATAACTGCCTATTTATAAAAAAATATAGAATGATTTAAAATGTAACAGAATTACAGATAATGTTTATCTTGATAGATGATATTTATCTTATCTTTTTTAGGGATAGAATTTCTTAGAGATGATACTTATCCAAATATTTCATAATCATTTTAGAATTAGATTTCGCTATGAATAATTATCTATCATTTTCTAGGAATATTCAAAATAATTTTTAAATGTCGGACTTATCATGTTTGTGCGCTTCGTCAGGACCCTCACATATGAAAAATTTATACCTTTTAACTCAAAAAGACATTTTGGACTTTTTATGCCCACAATAGAGCTGTTTGTTTGTTTCAAAATATGTACAGAATTGTTTGTTTCAAAACACATATATAAGTATTATGTTCAAAAATAAATCTTACATATTTAGAATAAATTTTAAGGAGTGATTGTCTTACAAATTTAGAATAAACTTTAAAGTTGTTTACGCTAACATCAGCATATAAGTATGTTGGAAAAATTTTAAAAATAAATTTACTGCCATTTTTTTATGAATACTAGTACATTTTAATTATATAATAATAAAATTGAACATATGTCCTAATTCTTGACAGGATTAATTGGGTTGTACACAAATAATTAAGGTCATTGATACTATATGTAGCATCAATAATTCACACACCAAAAGTCAACGTGCATTAATTAATTATTAGTGTGCCGAAATATTAATTTTGAGAATATTTTGAAGAGAATGAAAACTACCCCAAAGTCAATAATTATATTAAATGTCTTTCAACATTATTCAGTAAACAATTTTAAGAATATTTTGAAGAGAATGAAAACTGCCCAAAGTCAATAATAATTATATAAAATGACTTCCAACATTAATTTGCAACCCAATCCTAAAAAATAAATTAGTTTAATGGAAAAGCATTCATATTCAAGCATTCATATAATATATTTCACTTTAAAAAATAAAAATATATTATATTGTAAAGATTTATAAAAATGTAACGTCCCGTAAATGGCAATTTAATTTAATTTTGGGGTAATTTGATTTAAAAGAAATATCAAAATAATTTGTTGTGATTAAATAAAAATAAATTATGAGATTTTAAGGAAATAAGAAATTAAGATAATTAATTTTGTTATTTTAGGAATTTTTGGAATAAGAAAAAAATTAAAATAAAATCAAATTGTGTGATTTTTGGAAGCTCAGGGTGTTAGTGTCATTAATATAGGGGGTGAGAGTATAATTAATGGAAGTTTGGGGGTGCTGGCGCGAGTTGCGGAAAAGTCCAAAATTCACTTTAAATATAACTTAAGTTCTATATAGGTTGAAGAAGGCGTGCGGGCGCGAGCGGTCAGGCAGCAGGCGAGGGATCGAAACTACGGGCAGGCATGCGCGAGGCCGAGGTTTTTTGGCTGATTTAATCAGCCCAAGGACATCGAAACGACGTTGTTTCGAAATAGGAGGTGCCCTCTCCAGCGGCTGGCCGCGCGCTGCCACGTGGCGCCCCCCTCCCTTGCTCCTTTTGGCCACATTTAAAGCCCGATTTCGGGCATGTTTTGTGCAAGTGAATAGCAAATAAATTACAGAAAATGGAGCAGTGCGCGCGACATGAATTTGTGAGAAATTGGAGCTTAAATTCAAATTAAATCAGATTTAATTAGCGATTTAATTATCCAGGTATGTAGACAAGTTAGTAATTAATATTCTGTGCGGACGAAATTTTGTTTAGAGCCCAATTTTATTAATTTTGACAAATAATTGGGATATTATAGTTTGTATAATTTTGACCGCATTTGGTCAAAACAAGCCTAAGGATATCTTCGAAAAGGCAAGTTCTTTATACCTTCATTGTCGATTCTTTCATTGTCAATTTATTTGACCTCCCTTCGTCGGATTCGGTTGTTAATAAATTATGGAATGTTAAACGATTTGTTTTAAAATTTAATTTATTAAACTGGTTTTGAGGGTTTTATTCGTTGGTTGCCTATGGGGGTTTGTACCACCCTCAAGCCTATGGGAATGATGTCGTACTCACCCAGGGCTAGGTTCTTAGCTGATCGGGTAATATTATGAATTTTTGGTTGTTTATCAATTAGAGTGGTTGTGCAGTGGGGGCAAGGATCGGCTGTTCGGTGACAGTGCATGTGATTGTCGTACGGTCTATCTTAGGCCGTCAGATGGTCTCTCCTGGTCACTGACCGCTGACTGGTGCCAAGCACTGCTGACTAGCTCTGCCATTATGTGATTATAACATGCCTAGTTATATTTTATTCTTGTAGCATAGTTTGGTATGCACATGGGTACGGGCTACATGTTAGGATTATCATGATTTGGTTATGCTTGGTCACGGACATTCTAGTTTGGTTATGCTGCATCCAACACGGGCATATGCATCGCGTGTGATTTACTATATGGGCGGAGCATAGCCTGATGCCTGGATGTATGGACGTCTTGTATCACGTTGATGATCATTGCGTCATTTCATTTTATGTGTATTGCATGGTTACTAGTAATATTTAGTTCTCGGACGAGAGTACCGTTCCAAGGGAGCCTATGGCTCGGGTGATGGGAGTACCGACCCGGGACAGTGCTCACAAGTTTGTTGGAGATCTATGTTGCCTTTCAGGGCAGCGACAGGTTGGTATGGGACTTGGGTGCCAGGTGTTTTATGTGGGCCCCAAGGACCGGTATCTGTTTTTATTATGCGGCACTGTTGCGTTGTTGCGTCACATGGTTTGTGTGTACATGTGGGTTTATATTTGGAGTGATCTCCTCTTCTGTTTCATTTACAGTCTTCCTTTTCATATAAGCTTGCTGAGTCTTGCAACTCACCTTGCTTTCCATCATTCCAGGTAAGGGTAAAGCAAAAGTCGAAGGCGAGGACCACGCCATCTAGCAACCAGCCGTGTCAGTAGGGTTTACAGTTAGCTGCCCCCGTCTTCTCTAATGTTTTGTTAGGAGTTCTGACTCTCATTTTTTACTGTGCCGGGTTGTCCCTTTGTATTTCCTACTCATTGGCACAAAGTTTGTGTGTATTTATATACTCTGTGACCGTTGTTCCAGCGGGGTACTTGTGGGCGTGCATGTATATTGTTTTGTTTTGCTTCCGCTGTTGTATTTTTCGTATGTATGCATGCCAGGATATTTTTGTCTTATGTCTATTTCTTTTTCCTCTATATAAGCGTTTTCGTTCGGATAGACCGGATGGTTGGGATATCTGGGCGGGGGTGCTTACAATCAACCTTGTCTCCTTCAACGATATCGAAGACTACGCAGGCAGCTAGGTTTCACGGATACAAAAAAATGGTATTTTTTCAAAAATGTAGAAAACAAAAATGTGGGGTAAACTATAAATTTAAAAAATATAGGGGTATATGTGAAAATAGTTAAAAATATAAGTGTTAAATAACATAAATAAGGGTGTATGTGAAATTAGTATAATTTATATGATATAAGTATTATTCTAAGTTGCAAACCCAAATTACAAATTTGCAGCCGTTTGTTGAAGCTGAAGATTTGGAGTAGCATTGTCGTTGCTGCCGCCGTCGTCGACCTAGGTTCGCTGCTCTCGTCGCCAACCCATCTCGCCGCTTAACCGCTGCATCTGTCGACCTATATCGCTACTCGCCGCCAACCTTTGACGCATTGACTCGTCACTCTAGTGGCACCTTGCCTCTCACTACTAACCCATATTGCCTCTCACCCCCGTCGCCATCGTTGCCAACCGCCTCCTCACCTCTCTCGCTGCTACATCCTTCGATCTGGTTGCCGCCTAGCCTCTCGGTGGTCGGAGTTGCAGATTTGGTGACTGGTGAGTGGCAACCCTCATCTTTCTCGCTGTAGGCGATTACTTCACTACGGTCGTTGGAAACGTGTTTCTAGAGAGAAACACATTTCCCACATTTTTCTGTAAATTGCAAAACGGCTCGAAAGTCGTTTTGGGACATCTTTGCCGTTTTCAAAATGGGAAACGGTTCGGAAACACCAAAACAGGATCTCCGAACCATTTTCGTGCTTCACAGGCAGACAGCGAGTCCCACTCCCACTGTACACAGGACAAGCTTTCAGATACCATTCGGATGGCTTTGAGGAGAAAAACTCTTATAATAGTCAATAACATTTTAAATTTACAAATATGTTATCACAATTATCTTTATTATTTTCATGGAAGAGAATTTTTTTAACCCTTATTGTTGCAAGGGAAATTCTATTCGCAGCCAAGTTTTTGCTCTTCACAGCCATAAATAAAAAATATATATAATTACTCTTAGCAACCAATTTTATTACTCTTCGCAATCACTTATATTCCAAAATTACTCTCTCCCACATATCTCATACCTCACACACAGCCATAACCCACACATCGCCTTCCCTACTCGTCGTCGCCTTCTTTGCTCTATCGCCTGCTGTTTGTTTGTCACCGGAGTTACCTCGTCTCATTGGAATTTTCAGATAATGAATTTGGATTTTCAATTTTATAACTGGTTTAAGTTCGAAGCTTTTAGTGCAACGGTCGAGAAATCCATGATTCTCCGAACCTTATATCTTTAATCTTTTTATATTTTATTTTTTATGCAAGTATTCGACAAACCTAATTTTTAATTAAACAGTGTTGATTAACATGTTTTTTTTTTTATACTTAACTTTTTTATCTAAGTATTGTACTTGAATAATTTAATTTTAAAAAAAACAAGTACATATTTTTTTTTATCTATGTATGGATTTCTCCAACCCGTGGGTTCGGAAAATCCGTAGTTCTCGGAACTCAAGGGTTCGAGAAACACATCTTTATTTTTTTTAATATTCTATATTTTATGTAATTATTTTCCAAACCTATTTTTTAATTAAATATTGTTGATTAACATGTTTTTTTATACTTAATTTTTTTTTCTAAGTATTGGACTTGAATAATTTAATTTTTAAAAAAATAAATTCATATTTTTTTCATAAATTTTATTTAATATACGGGGAAATTGATAGTGATCATTTTTTTATATTTTATATTTTAATTTTTTTATAGTGATGATTTTACATCTTTAATTTTTTTTTATATTTTATTTTTATCCAATTATTTATAAATTAAAATAAAAAATATTTGTAGGGTTCGAGAAACATGGCTTTCCCTGAACCCTAGGATTCGGGGAAGCCCAAATTCCACAAATCCTAGGTTTCGGGAAAGACTTTTCCTAATCTTGGGGTTCGGGAAACATGGATTTTCTGGAGTTTTTCGAATCCAACTTCCCGACCTCCTACAACAGACACGAATACATACATACATACATATATTATTATAATTCTCAAAACTCGTTTACTTACTTATTTGTAGAATGATTTGTGGTGTTTTTTTGAGTAGTTGTTATCTTCCTCATCAAACTCTTCCCACATCGTCGTCAATATTTGACTGTAGTATGGCTAACTCTAACTAGCTGAACAAAAATAACTAAGTAATAATGGACATGAAACAATAAAAATGAATGACCTCTCTATTGAGTGTAGATTTTGATGATTGATGATTGGCATGTGTGAATGTGAATGTTCATTTATATTTTATGTACTAACAAAGCATGAAACCTTCATAAGGCTTACAAAGCTATTCTCTAGTGATTTCTTGACACAGGTTATATATGGAAACTTCTTATATTGATATAGAGATTTCATTATATATGGAAACAAGTTTTTAAAGAGCTTTCTACAAATTTGAGTATTTGAGCTATGTATGGAAAGTTCTTTTTGGAATGGAAAGTCTAGAAGATATATATATGGAATCCTTGTTGGGAAGTTCAAAAGATCTATATGGAAGTTTTTGAGGAGATTGGAGTAGTCCACTATATGGAGTTTCCATATATGTAACTTGGCGACATGGCATTGTTAACATGGCATTTTGATGACATGGTAGCCACGTGGAGCACACTCATCAAGGCTACATCATCTCGTTGGTCTAGATATGGTAAGAGAATCATGGAGTAAATTTAAAGGTTCCTAAAAGCTCCTTTACCCAGTTAAATATGGAAGTTTTTTTTTTAATTGCATTCAAATGGAGAAGTTAAAGATTCAGCATTATTGTTCAACATTAATGGAGGAAATTAAGGTTTGAAAATTAAACCTTGATTGATATTACTTTCCTTTATTACTGATTCTCTCTCATTAAAATGATATGGAAGCTCAAATCATGGAATCAAGTATCCTACTAATTATGACTAATTGATATCTTCATTATAGGAGAATATTCAAAGGATATATTGCATATATTTAGCTACACAAATTGATTCTCTACTTGTCAACATTTTTTAGTATGGAAACTTGATCAATTAAGGGCTTTTGAAGTTATAATTGATATATTGATTGTTGGACAAATTTGCTTCATTATTTGGTTGGATTTTACACCATTTGGAGGTTTAAATTCAAATTTCAAATTAGCTATACTTGTTATGGAAGCTAAAGGGCCAATTGCACAATCAAAGGAGTTTGAAGATCAACTAGAAGTCAGAATTGATCATTTGTTATTTAATTTCGATTTTGCAAGAATTATGAAGGGTTTGGATGATATTTTTAATCCTTGAAATCAGCCATGCATTATTAGAATTGATTTGCTCATTCAAGGCTGATTGGAGATCTACAAAAGTCAAAGGTCTTGAAGATCAATCAAGTTAGCTGATTATGGAAGGTAAATCAAAAATTCAAAACGAAGGGCTAAGATTGGCTTGAAAACTTGACACATGGAGGACTGAGATTAATCAAAGAAAGCCTACTCTAACACTATATAAAAGGATCTCTTGAAGGCTTTGGAACAACTTTTGGAAGCCCTATTATTTTCTACATCATTGGCTAAGATTTTCATTCTCTCTAAGTCTTTCTTTTCCTCTATCTTCTTGAGAGAAAACTAAGAGAGTTCTCTACACTTCATTGTATTATTTTTTAGAGAACCCTATTTCTCAATCTCTACTATTCTTGTATCTTGTAAAGAGCGTACAAAATCCAAACCAGTAAGTGTGAGACTCCAGAAATAGTTTGGTGGTGGTGAAGCCAAATGAAGGCTTCAGTGGTTGTATCAAAAGTTTCATATAGTGGATTTGGTTGAAAATCCTAAGGAAATCCTTAGGTAGTGGATGTAAGCCAGAAGGACCGAACCACTATACATCGCTATGTTCTTCTTCTCTTCACTCTTTACTTATTCTTGCTTGATTATACTTGTTTGTTTTTGGTATTATATTCTGTTTTGCTTTAACTGATCATTCTTTATTTAAAGTCTTGTTATTGTGTGCATTCAAATCACATATTTTCACCAAGTTGTAATTTGAAGAGTATATTGGATCTAAGCACATACTAGCACAGCTGGCGGATATCATATTATTCATTTAGTATTTAAGTGCTCTCATACTCTCAACTACAATTTTGGTTTGTATTAAATTTATTTTCTCATATATATACGTGCATAAGTTTTGCATTAGAAGTTTTAAAAGGTGTCAATTCACCCCCCCTCTTGACTAGGTTAGAACTCAACACTCTCTGCTATGGCGAGGAGAAAATAGCTTTGCAATTGTGAGCATAAAATAATAAGAAATGAATTACAGAGTTTGGCCGGTAAGAAAAAAGTGCTATGATAGGTGATTGCGTAATGTAGGTAGTTGAGCATTAAACAAAATAAAGGGTAAAATTGAATTTTCATTCAAGAGTATTTTAAGTATATTGAAAAGTAGCTGCGAAAAGCAAAAAGCATAACTGCTAATAGAATTTCCCTTGTTGCAATTGTTAAAATCAAAACCCATTTTCACAAGTAAATATATTAACTATTATCAAAACAATTATTAATTAAGCTCATGAAATTGTCTATCTATATATATATATATATAACAGCATAGCATAATTCAATTATAAAATTTTTAAATTTACTAATATGATTTAAGATTTCTACTTATTTGAGAATATATTTTACTTTTCTTTTTTAATTTCATATTCTTATTTTTTTTTTTTGAATTTTTATTCTTATTTAGAGTCAGATTTCTATTCCTATTATGAAAACAGTATTTAATCCAAACAAAAATACTATTTAACATTTTGCCTCTAACTCTTCTGAACCTAAAATTAAATTTAGGAAGAGATTGAACAAACAAACCTGGCCCAATCAACATTTCTTTCCTTCAATAGATGCCATTATTCTAGTTAAAATCCAATTTTCGAACTGACCCACTAATTTTGCTTAATCTAGTTTAGTCTTTTCTTAAATTTAGTTGATTCAAGTTTCTTATATAGAAATATTTATTTTTGTTTTTTGTTTTGATTTATTTTTAGTTCAGCTTTTACCGCTAATATTATAATTTTTTATTTAATTAATTTGAATAAATATTTTATCTACCAAGCAAGTTTCATCTTTTTTCTGTGCTTTCAAGGATATCCAAAAAATACTTTCATTCGAAATCAACAAGACATGAAATTGAGAAACCCACGTGAGCATTTTTCCCCCTTTTAATTGGAATTTTCCCTTTTACCCAATATTTGATTGGTCACATTCTCTTGTTTTAGGGATTCTAAAGAAAAGATTATTCTTATCACTTTGCCAGTGCTAGATCAATCTGCTGAATTAATGAACCAATTGATCAAAAAGCTCTGCTTACAAGAAACACATAAAAGAGTTACCAAGATCCTTCGTTGTAAAGACCACCTGTTGATTTTTGTCAACAAAAAAATTGACGAATCTAAAGATGACCAACTATGTGACAATTGTGCACAAACCATCTCATCCCAATTCTACCATTCCTCAATGCAACTTTTCTCTTCATGAGTGGTGTGCTGAATTACCTAACGAATTGCGACACATACTTCATCCAGAACACCCACTTTGCTTGTATACACAAGACAAGTATTTTTCTCGCACCTATTGTCATAGCTGTGATATGCCACCAACAGGTTTGTCTTCGGCTGCTTCACCTATAAGTTCTACCTTGCTCTCAAATGCACTTCACTTCCAGGAGTAATCAAACCACCAAGTTCATGACCACAATCTTGCCTTGAGGAAGGTAACAAGCAAACATTCCTGCAATGCATGTGGAGTAGATTGCTTTCCAGTCTTTACTGTTGTTAACGAATTACAACCCTATTTAATCGGCCAAACCAACCAAGAGCAAACGCATTAAAATAGAAACAAAAACGAAACTCTCAAAACACAACTCATGCACACACACAGAACATCAACACAACGAGATACGTGTTCGGATTCAAAAGAATCCTGCTCACGACATAGGCTCTGCCTCTAGTCAATCCACTAAATAACTTTCGATTACAATTGAATTACAAGAACAAAACATATTGCAAAAACATAAACTGAAATCAGAAAAGAAAATACAAGAACAAGTATAGGATTTGTTCTACTGATCTCAATATCGTGTCAAGAATCTGATCTATTAGTTACACCAAATCTCTCACGTCTCAAGCGATTCAATAATAAAGATTAAAGAAATACAGCCTTACCAAGTAATCTTATCACAAACCAAAGTCAATCGAACAAGAGAATGATTTACAAGTGAGAGAGAGTCTCACTTTGAGTGCGTCGAACATAGGGCTTCAAAATGAGAGGAATAGCAGATCTGGATCAACTAGGGCATGAAGCTGCCCTTATATAGCAGCAAGCAACCAGGCTGGGCTGAGGCAAATCACATGAGCCACATGAATATGGGCTTGCCTCATAAAAAAGATCTCGGCCCAATGGCTATTTGGCCCAAAAAATAATCAGCAAATCAATCATATATACATTTAAACATTAATTAAATGAACATAAGATGAAACCCAAATATATAACAAAATGCATACAAACAGCACATATCAATTATATGAAAATACATTTTGAATCAAAAATCCTAACAAATTCCACCTTGATTCAAGAATGGATTAATAGTGGACTTGACCAGAGACCTCTACAAACTCTCCCAGCTATGACAAGAGCACATTGAGCAACAGCACAGCTTGCTCAAACTTAAAACCTGAGACCGACTCAATTAATACATGCCTTACTACAGACAACAGAAACCTCTCTCAAGACTTCTATAAGCAAGACATCAGGGCTAACACTCAGCCTTCCATTAGACACGGAAATTTCCTAAGGTTCCACCCTAAGAATAACAAATTTCCACCTCAAACTCTACACTATGAGTTTGTTTAGGTACGTCTAATTCTACAAGTCCATCAAATACTATAAGACCAGGCACACATTAACATCTAGACCTTCATCAGAATTTAAAAACAGGTCCTAGACAGAAACTAGGAACTCGGAACAGCTCCCAATAAAGAGACAGAGAAAGCAACTTACAACCCCATGGGAATCAAAACACAGACATCTATGGGAAACTCTACCCCATATAATAAAACAGGATTTATACAGCCCTCTAGGTTACAAACCTAAACAAATCCATTCATGCCTAACATGTTTAACTCTAACAGCTCTCTTATGACCAATGTGCCCTAGCCTTTTAATGTTTAGACTCCAAGCCTACAGACCTCCTATACTCTCATAACCATCAAGCAGGTTCACTGATTATTCTTTATACTTATTTTTCTCGAGATTTTTCTTCCTTTTGAAACACTCTTTCCTTAAGTGACCCTCTTTCTTACAGTATCAGCAAGTCTTGGTTGTTGAGGATTCTTTTCTTGACCCTCCAATCATAGGTTTATCCCTAGTGGCATTTCTATCCACTTGACTACTAACCTGCAATCCCTCTGCAGGACTTGACCTATTGTCCTTCTTAACTTCAAGATCCCTAGATCTAAGAGCTGACAACACACCTTCTAAGGTCAAAGAATATCTACCATATTTAATTGTTGTTTTAAGGTCTTTATAAGCTTCTGGCAAAGAGTTTAACAAAATAATAGCTTGATTCTTATCAGAAATTTTTTCATTAGTATTGGCTAATTCTATTGTAATCACTTTAAATTCATCTAGATTTTCCTCTAGGGTTTTTGCAGGGTTCATTTTAAATCCAAACAACTATTCTTTCAAAAATATTTTATTAGTTAGACTTAGTCATATACAAGGACTCTAACTTAGACCATACCTTTGTAGTTGATTCTTCTTCATTTACCTGGCGTAGGACATTGTCTGCTAGACTAAGGATGATCAAAGAAAAAGCCATCTCATCCATGTCCTGCCTTTCTTGGGCGGTCATGGAGAGTTGCTTATCCTTCTCCTCCTTTATTTCCAACAGAGCCTTCACACACTGATGTTGGACAAGCACTGCCTTCATCTTTTTCTACCACATGCTAAAATTGCCATGGCCATCAAACTTATCTACTTCCAATTTAGATGGAGCCATATAGAAAACATATAAACAGGCTAAAAACATATTAATCAAGAATCGAACAAGATAAACAGTCCTATCAGACACTCTCTAAACCCTTTTTGGGACAAAACAGAATTTAAACACTGATTTTAAAGAAAAACAATTTTGGATTTAAAACAAAAAATCAAGAAATCAATACAATATTAGGCTAAAAACAGAATGAAAGACTTATTAGATCATAAACAGAATCAAGAACTTCAGAAAGAGTTAGGGAAAGAAAAGATACAGGAATCAAACAGATTTGAGCATGCTTTAAATAACTCGAGATAAGGAATTTAAGAAAATCAGAATCACACATACACAATTACTGAAAAACAGTAATGATTATGAAATTAGGGCAAAACAAAAAAAAAAGATCGCAAATTAGGGCAAACACGAAATTTCTTACCCAATTGAAGATTCGAAAAAGATCTTTGTGTTTACCTTTCTGGATCTGAAACGATTCGGCCCGGATCTTGAATCCCAAGGGCTCTGATACCACTTGTTAATGTATTACAACCCTGTTTAATCGACCAAACCAACCAAGATCAAGCGCAGTAAAATAGAAACAGAAATGAAACTCTCAAAACACAACTCACGCACATAGAACATCAACACAACGAGATACATGTTCGGATTCAAAAAAATCCTACTCACGGCAGAGGCTTTGGCCTACAAAATAATCAGCAGATCAATCATATATACATTTAAACATTAGCTAAATGAACATAAGATAAAATCGAAATATATAACAAAATGCATACAAACAACACATACCAATTATATAAAAATACATTTTGAATCATAAATCCTAACAACTGTTTTTGAATGTGAAGCTTATGCGCTCTTCTTTCATTTTTAGTCACACCCATTTGCTCTTACCTATTCCCCCATCAAAGGCCAGCCTGAGTATTACTGCAAAATATACGAGGAGAACATTGACTCAATGTTTTGGTTCTATCATTGCATTGAATGCGATCAATCCCTACATCCCGAATGCATCTATCCTATTGAATGATCTATGAATATGTGAAGTTTGGTGCTCGCTTCAACATGAATTCTCACTCCCACGTTCTTAGTTGCTTCCGTTGCCTCAAGGCAAAGGTCAAAGCTCCATTGCCATTCCCCTCGCTGTCATTTCAAAGTAGATTGTGTGGCCTATGAATATGAGCAATGTGATTTTTGGATGCATGCTAGATGTTTAAAGCACTTTCGAATAAAAAACGGACGACATCAATATTGACTCCATCAAACTAAGGATTTTCCTAGTTGGTGGTTCATTGTTTAGAAGTTGAACATATTTTGTCCTTCAGTTGCCTTCGATGAGAATGACATAATGATTGTCCTTTAATTAGTTGGGCCCCTTAAGTACATGATTCTCCCTTCTATATTCCTCTTTAATTCGTTGTATGCAAATTACCCAAAACATTCTCCAAACTTAATTAAAGATTCGACCATCTATCAAACATTTCGGAAATATAAACATAAATTGTATAAAATAATAAAGAATTTATAAACATAAATTTTTACTTTTGATTTGTATAAAATATTATAGGATAAGAGAAATAAAATAATAAGAAACAAAAAAATAAAAATAAAAAACACCCTCGATAAACAACCAATAAGCCATTGTGACAGTCAATACTAAAAGTTCATTTGCTAGACTTCATCACAAAAAAAATGCAAGGTAAAACAATAACTGAACAGGGCTCGTTTAATAGTTTATACCCTCACATCTTAATCTATCGTTCCTCCACAATGTCCCTTTTTAGTGTTCCATAATGAGAATTGAAAACCTTTAATAAAGGCTTACCTAATTAACCAAAAAAATAAAAAATTTTAAAGGTTGTGGAATTGAAGTCATAGAGCTGGTTGAGGTCTATATCTCATGCCTACAAACACAACGTAAGGAAGGAAGAGAGAGAGAAAATATATATAGAGAGAGAGAGAGAGTGAAGATTAAGGTTCACTACAAGAAACAAGTTTTTTAGTGGAGACTAAGGTCGTCACTAAAAACCCAAAAAGCCGGCACTAAAAGTATTAGTGAAGGCTAGACAAACCATCATAAGTCGTCACTAATGCCCTCGTCACTAATGTAATTAGTGACGATAAAACTGGTCGTCACTAAAGTTAACCCATTAATGACAGTTAATATGGTCGTCACTAATGTAATTAGTGAACCATAATGCTAGCCGTCACTAATGGCAACCCATTAGTGACAGTCATACGTGGTCGTCACTACATGTTGACCGTTACTAAAATTAACTCATTAGTGACACGATGTCGGCCGTCACTAAAGTTAACCCATTAGTGACGACGATGTTGGCCGTCACTAAAGTTAACCCATTAGTGACGATAATGTCGGCCATCACTAAAAGTGGTTTACCCATTAGTGATAACCATATGCGGCCGTCACTAAAAGTGGTTTTAACCCATTAGTGACGACCATATGTTGCCGTCACTAAAAGTGGTTTACAATTTCACCTTTTTTGACCTACAACCTACACCATGTACATAGTACACTTACTTTACAAATTTACGAACACCTATTTTACAAAATGCTACAAACTATCACAATATATGAAATATATTGCTATACAATCATTAACAACCCAAAAGGCAAACATATATATATACTCACATTATCAACAATCAAAAACTATAATTCAAAATATCACTTTACAAAATCAATAAACCTACAAAATATGGAATGTTGAACACTATTCATCAACTAAAACATGTCATATCAGTAGAGCATCATCATTCATTACTAACCCTTCCTAATCTAACCTCTTCCATGAAGCTTTTTAGCAAGTTAAGAGTTTCTACTTGAGTTTACTCTACTATGCTTAGTTTTTCTTTCAACTCTTTATTCTCTTATCTTAGTGTTTCAATTGTTGAAACCATTTATAATTGAGAAGGAAGCTTGCCAGAGACTAAAGAAGGTGTGGGGCCGAAACCATATCCACGAACTTCACCATGCCTTTCTTTGCCCACCACTTCAAGAAAAATCTGATTTTCATCAACAGGTTCAGAAGGCTGCTCCTTAGCTCTTTAGGTTGCTATAGTTTGAATATTTTCCTATAATAAAATGTTGCACAAATAATTATTACATATTGCACTTAAACAATATTAGAAAATAATCATTTTCCACAACTAAACAATTAAGTTTGAGAACTTAGAGTGAGACAAAATTCATATCCAAACATAATTAACAGAGTTACTAGTTCCTTTTGTTTTTCTCTAAATTGTATGGATGAATGTAATATGAGAACATTTCTAGTTGGTTTTTACCTTCTTGGATTGGGCCTTGCAAGGAAGAACTTTAATTTTGATCCATAATAAGATTTCATAAAAAGATTATAATTATTTTGATGATATCAAGAATAACAAAACAACAACATAAACTTTAAAAGTAACTAAAATGCTTACCACAATTTCTGCTAACGTCGAATCAACCATTGACTCATCTTTCTTTTTATGTGTCAAGTAAAACATTTATACTTCTGTTGGGTCATGTCCTAATATTTGAGCCTGGATTTAAGTAATTATCAATAAAAAGGTATTTTTAATTAATAGGTAAAAAAATACTACACAAAATGAGATGTAATGATAAAAATTAAAACATTGAAAATTTATACCTCTTCAGCTCTGACCCGAGCAAAACTTCTTGTACCAGTAGTTTTGCTCATCTTTAACTTTGATCGATTGTCCTTATTTCGAGCACATGTGGCCTTGATGTCAAGTTATATGAAAAAATTAATTAATCAAATAAAAAATCTTAAAGAATTTTCTTACTTTATAAGTAAATAATAATAAATACAAATATACTAAAGCAAACACCCTTCAAGTGTAGTATACCTGAAACTCCGGTGAGCTCAACCAATGCACAAAATCTCTCCATTGCCCTCTCTCAATGTCTACTGGACCCATTTGAATTCTCTCTTCATCTGTGGTGTACGTGTCGTAGTATTTGACCTTCAATCTATGCTTGTAGTTTGCAAACTTGTTTCCCATTTTTTTTATAATCCAATTTTTCCTATTTTCGTTTTCTTCAAACTCAAATTTGTCCTATCAAAAAAAGGAATATATCAAAAAAAGAATTAAAAATGACTATATCTATTATAAATTTTGTCTATTGACCTTACCAATACATATGAATACATTTTAGCTTTGTTAGCTTGAGGAACATCTTCCCACCGTTTGCAAGTTATTGGAGCATCCTCACATACTGCAACAATCTTCCCTAAGTAGCTTGCAAACATGTTTGTATTTGGACCTATTACTTGACTATAATTGTTAAACTGTAATGGCAATTTCTGACCAGACGCTAAACTTGTGAGTTCCCTATTTTTGGTATTCCCCTGAGTTCTTTTTCTTGAGATAGACCATATTCATGTTAGACTAAATACAATATAATTAACATAATTAGGAAAAAAATTAGCTCAATATAAATTAGGTAATTACATTATAAATTAAACTTAATTTTGACCTGCACTTCCAGCGGAAGAGTTTAAAGGAGGCAATGATGAAGGAATTGATGAACTTGGTGATATAGACAGACTTTGATCAACACTTAGAGAAATATGTGCACTACTCGCCATTAGCTACAAAATGCATCAACACAAATGAAAATTGCACTATCATGTTATTTTTATGGCATTCTTTTTCAAAAAAGGTAATGATTTAATATTTTATTTTTCAATAAGCAACATCACTTAAAAAATATTAAAAGTTTATATATTATTTGGGAGAAGTTGGGGAATTAGCTTGGATTTCAAAAGTTAAATCCATTATAGTTTTGGATTTCAAAAGCCATTCAAATATATCTTTGAGTCTTTGGAGTCCATGGCTTAGATTGTGATTGGTTGAAGAAATCTATAAAAGGTACAATGAGTTGTTCTCAAATCATTCCAAGAAAGCAAGGTAAGTCCTTTTTTTTTTATAATCCTGTAGAGGGAGAAGAGAAGGTCGCGTAGGTTCAAACGGGAGTCGAATCGGAGTTAAAACGATAAAGATGTGGGCGAAATACGAAAACGACGCAATACTTTCCGAAATCTGGTAGCAGCGCGTGAGATACATGCGCTGGAAGTGGCTGCACGTGAAGACGCGTGAGCCACCTTCCCGAGACGCATGAGGGCGCATAAGAAACCCATTTTCCTTTAAATTTTTCAGTTATGCCCCTACTTTAATGCCCCTCAACCCTATATAAAAATGTTTGAGGTTAGATTTACCAAAACGCGTGTTTTCTGCAGAAACCTAGGCCGTTTGCTGTGAAATTATACCGTCCAAGATATAAACCAACAAGGTGAAACTCCTACACTCTAAATCTTATTTTTTATTCTCTTATGAGAGACTTCTATTGCAGGAGACGTATTTTGTGAAGTTCCTATACGTAAACTCTTGTTATTCTCTTACGTGAAATCATGTTGCATATAAAAATGTATTTTTCTGGAAAATATATGCTATTGGCTTTTTAACTGTTGCATTTATAAAATTCGTATGGCCATACTATTGTACCTATTTGTTGTTGGCCGAAGGCAAAAGTCAGATATCCCTCGAGAGGCTCTATGCGTGCTCCATCGAGAAAGCTCTCGTGGGGAAAACTGTCAGCCTAAGGAACAACGGATGTGGTGTTTGCATGAGTGCTATGAAGTCGAGCCAAAGTGACATGGTTAGGGACCTCCCAAGAGGCGCTATGCGTGCGCCATTGAGAAAGCTCTCGTTGGAGGAGGCTGATATGTTCACGAGACACTTCGAAGTAGTTCTCACTGTCTTCTCATACATTTTATACCTAATCATGCATCGATATAAACTGTTTTTGGAGTTTCTCACTAGAAGATTCATCTTCTAATTGGACTATGTTCTTGGAATATTCAAACATTCCAGGTTCGACAAGCGGCTCTAAGGGAAAGGAGGTAGCTGAAGAATTAGTTTAAATTACTGTCTGTAGTATGATTAGCATATTTTTATTTATGTGCGAACTTATGTAATTTTGGATATGTTTAAGATGCTCAGTTATTACTTGATGATGTCCATGTAATATATTTTGTAGACGTCTTGAACAATTTTATGATAAATAAAATATTATGGTTGTGAACCATATCAGGTTCAATCTAACTTCCGCATTCGAGATTTTAACGCATGTCTTAACTATACGATTAATGGGTTTGTTAAGTTGAGAAGGTGTAAATTAGGATTTTTTGAGATATTGTGTGATGTATAACAGCTATTGTGATATGAAAAAAATTTTATATCCCCGAAATCATAAGTTATAACATGCTCGAGAAATTTGAGGTGTTACACCGCACCTCGCAGTGCGGAGGATTGTACAACCTCCTCACCACGAGGTGCAGAGGATTCTCAAACCTCCGCACCTCACGGTGCAGAGGTTCCACGGCCACAGTTGCCATGGCCGCAGCCATGCGTGTGTGTATATATATATATGTGTGTGTGTGTATATATATATATATAAATGTGTGTGTGTGGGTTGGTCATGGCCGACCCACTCTCTTTCTCTCCCCAAGGTGGGTCGGCTTCCATGGCCGTGGCTGCCATGGCCACGGCCATGAAATCGTGTGTGTATATATATATATATGTGTGTGTGAGTATATATATATATATGGTGTATGTGTTTGTGTGTATATATGTATATAGTGTAGGAGAAAAAGAAAAAGCTGAGATGGTGGTTGGAAGAAATAATGGTGAGGTGGTGGTTGGAGAAAATAATGGATTGGGGTTAAAATAAAAAATTAAAAATTAATACATAATTTTATATATACTAAATTGTGAAGAGTAATTTATCGAATTGCCAATAAAATTTTCTCTACACCGACGAGGGAGGAGAAAGGGACAAGAAAAGCTAACAATTGCGCCCCAAAGTCTTGTTGGATCTGACATTTTCAAAATGATTCTATCTGATCGTTCACACCGACGAGGGAGGAGAAAGGGACAAGAAAAGCTAACAATTGCGCCCCAAAGTCTTGTTTGATCTGACATTTTTGCCCACTTTATCCTATTAGCTTCCGTAGTTAGAAGAGATGAATGAAGATGCCTCAAAAGTCAAATCACCGTGAGTCCCTGGGGCTGGGGCCTACTGCCGGCGAATTAAAAAATATATAATAAAGTAAAATATATTTAATAAATCTAAATCAACTGCCAATTAAATCATCAAATTAATTAACTATTTGGCCGGACAATTTGGACAATCACTCCAAGGCGCCGGCGGCTGCAATGGTGGTTTCTATGCTCGCCCCAACTCCGATTGCTGGTTTTTGACGCACAAACGGTGATTTTTTTTTTTTTTTTTAAGAGAAAGTGACTTGAGGATAATTTGATAATTTAGATTACCATCTAAGATATTTTTGTAATTGTCAAAATTACCAAAATAATCACATTGCGACAAAATACAAGCAAACGTCACTCAAAGACAAGAATAAGTGGCCACCACCACCCACATTTCATGTTTTTTTATTATTATATTATTATTTCATGAGAGTGATATGTAATCACATTAAACATATTATTGTAATATTATTTTGATAATATTTTTTATATGAAATTTTATAAAAATACATCAATTTTATTGAGTTTTACATCAATTTTATAAAATTTGAAAACTGTTATTGCTTTTGCAAACAAAATTAGTTGGGTCAGTCTGAAAGTCCAATTTTAACCAAAAGCATAGATGTGAAAGCTAAACCATGAATATGTTCATATTTTTTAGATACAGAAATTCATCAGTCTCCCTGCAAATTAAAAAAAATATATAATAAAGTAAATAAATTTAATAAATCTAAATCAACAGCCAATTAAATCATCAAATTAATTAATTATTTGGCCATCAGACTGACACGCAGATGAGGACAATTTGTGAATATGGACGAGAGAAGAGTTTGAATTCCACTTTACCAGAGAGTTAAAATTGTAACATAAAGGCACAAAACAGATAGAGAGAACGATGGAAAAGTAGAAGAAGAAGAAAGGGCAGAGAAACAAAACCCACGGACAGAGAGATTGATGGATTTACAAGGAGAAATTGAGGGGAAAGATCTACTAATAATTCAGCACCCGGTCCATGATCACCCACTGGTTCTCAGAGAATCACTCCAAAGCCACGGCGGCTGCTATGGTGGTGGAAGTGTCCAAGTTTACTGCGATGGATGCAGGAAACCAATCTCTTCTTCTTTTTCATCATCATCATCATCAGGAGTAGGGGGAGGAGGAGGCACTTTCTATGCTTGCACCAACTCCGATTGCTGGTTTTTGCTGCACAAACGCTGTGCAGAATTGCCCCCCAAAATCGAGCATCCCTCTCACCTGGACCACGCCCTCACTCTTTCTCACTTTATCTTAGATAATCATAGTTGCGATGTCTGCGATTCCAGCATCGACGGATTCCTATATCGTTGTTCCGACTGCGACTTCGATGTCCACGTACGCTGCGCTTCAATAGCGCTCCATATCCAAGATAGGGTCGATGAGAACTACAAGATTCACCAACACCCGTTGATTCCCATTGAGGTGGAAGCCCAGGTCCCCTGTGCTGCTTGCGGTAGAGAACATAAAGGCAAATCCTATCTTTGCTCCACATGTGGCTTCTGGGCCAATCAGATTTGTGCTTCCGCGCCAACCACCGTTGACCTCCACATCCACCCTCACCCCTTCACTCTCTTCCGTTCTTTTCGCTATAGTCATCAGAAGATATGTATAATCTGCAATGAGGAAGTGAAGACAGCATCTTGGATTTATCGTTGCTCGGAGGGATGCGGGGATTCTGTTCATGTAGGTTGCTCGCTGTCGGAGAAGGCTAAGAATTCCAATTCCAACAAGTAAGCTATTCTCTTCTGCCCAGCATGCTATACGCTAACTAGATATTTTTTTATTTGATTAATTTGAATAAATATTTTCTCTACCCAAGCAAGTTTCATCCTTTTTCTGTGCTTCCAGGGATATCCAACCAAACCTTCATTCGGAATCAACAAGCTATAAAACTGAGATACCCTCGTGAGCATTTTTCCCCTTGTAATTGGAAATTTCCCTTTTACTCAATGATATTTAATTGGTCATATTCTCTTCTCGCATTGTGGTTTTAGAGATCTCAAAGAATATATTATTCTTAGCAGTTGGCCAGTGCCAGATGAATCTACCAAATTAATGACCCAGTTGATCAAGAAGCTCAGCTTACAAGGCACGCATGAAAGAGCCACCAAAATCCTTCGATGCAAAAATGACCATCAGTTGATTTTTGTCAATAAAAAAATTGACGAATCGAAGGATGACCAACTATGTGACGGCTGTGCACAGACCATCTCATCTCAATTCTACCATTGTGTTCAATGCAACTTTTCTCTTCACGGGTGGTGTGCTGAGTTACCTAACCAATTGAACCACAGATTTCACCAACAACACCCACTTCGCCTGCGTACACAACAACAAGAACCCATTTGCTCACATGCTTCTACCTTGATCTCAAATGTGCACACTGACAAGCTTGGGCACACACGAACGGTTGTGGACACCCTTTGTAGTAGTTGTTATATGCTCACTGACGGATTTGTCTACGGCTGCTTCACTTGTGACTTCTACCTTGATCTCAAATGTGCTTCACTTCCACGATCAATCAAACATCGAGTTCATGATCACAATCTTGCCTTGAGAAGGGAAACGAACAAAGGTCCCTGCAATGCATGTGGAGTAAATTACTTTAGATACTTTACTTTTTTTCGATGTGAAGCTTGCAATTTCGGGTTGTGCATCAAATGCGCTCTTCTTCCATCTTCAATCAGGCATAGATATGACAAGCACCCATTTGCTCTTACCTGTTCTCCCATCAAAGACCAGCCCAATGAGTATCATTGCGAAATCTGCGAGAAGGACATTAACTCAATGTATTGGTTCTATCACTGCATCAAATGCGATCAATCCTTACATCCGGAATGCATATATCCGATTGAACGATATATGATTATGAAGTTTGGGGCGCGATTCGAAGTAAATTTTCACTCCCACCTTCTTAGTTTTGTTCGCGGCCCCAAGGCGGGGGTCTTAGCCCCTTGCCATGGTTGTGGCCGTCATTTCGAAGCATTAGACTACATGGCCTATGAATGTGAGCAATGTGATTTTTGGATGCACCGTTTATGTTTTTATTCCTTTCAAAAAATAAAGCTCACCACTTCAATGACTCCACCAAACTAAGGATTTTCTTAGTTTGTGGTTGGTTGTTTAGAAGTTGGAGACTCTTCTTCCTTTGGAACATATTTTGTCCTCCGGTTGCCTAAGGATCATATAGTAATTGTCCTTTAATTAGTTAGGCACCTTTGGTACATGATTCTCTCCATATATCTTTCTATTTGGTTTATGATTGATGTCATTTAAGACTATATTTTGCCTTCAATTGTCTTTCTCTTAGATGAATAATGTTCAGCTGTCTTTGTTCTTTGGAAAGACTTGGCTTTATCTTTAATAGATGTATTTCTTTATCTAAGAAAAAAAATGAACATATTCATGGTCTACCTTTTACATCTATGCTTCGAGTGTATGTTTCATAGATGCCATTAATTATTTGGTTAAAATCCAATTTTCAAACTAACCCAACTAATTTTGATTAATCCAGTTCGATCTTTTTCTAAATTTAATTTGTTTGAGTTTCTTATATTGAAATAGTTATTTGTGTTTATAGTTTTGATTTTTTATTCAGTTTTTAACATTAACGTTACAATTTTAACCAAATTAACACAATTGACTAAAATATATAATTATTTTACAAAAATATTAATAAGTTTTAATACTCTTCATGTTATATAAAATACTGATATCTAAACAACAATGGTATCCCAACATCTTCCATTTTAATAAACTTGTTCTAAATTCAAAATTGCTCGTGATTTTTCCCTACTCTTAAAACAAAAATTAATTGCAAAAGCAAAAATAGTTTTCAAATTTTAAATTCATCACAATTCTTCCATTGCACTCAATGTAACTTTTCTCTCCACTAGTGGTGTGCTTAGTTACCTAATAAATTATAACACGTACTTCACTCAGAACACCCACTTCACTTTAATACACGAGAACATCTGGATTTTTTTTTCAGGATTTTTTTCACGCCTACTGTTATAGCTATGGTATGCCCACCAATGGGTTTGTCTTCGACTGCTCCACTTGTGCCTTCCTCCTTAATCTCAAATGTACTTCACTTCCACTAATATGTTGTGATGAAATTGCTTGATCTATATTGACTAATGTGAAGATGTATTTATAGTAACATGCAAACTAATACTCAAAAGGATTCAAATCACAATAAATTCATTATTTTTTGCCACTTTAACTATTACCAAACGAATTGTCGGTTTGAAAAAATCAATATGAATTCAAATGTCGATATGTCTATCACTTCAAATAGTCAATTCATCAATTATTATTGGTATCAATTTGAGTGATGAGATCACTTAAAATGATTCTCTTTGATCTTTACCTGTATTTTTGGTCTCGTGTGATCGTTCATATTAATAAAAAGTGAAATTGCAGATAAAATCACTATGTGAGAAAAAAAATGTGACCAATTAAATATTATTGGATAAAAGAGAAAATTTCGTTTAAAAGGGAAAAAATGCTCACGTGGGTATCTGAATTTTATGACTTGTTGATTCCAAACGAAGGTTTGTTTGGATATCCCTAAAAGAATAGAAAAAAGATGAAACTTGGTTGAGTAGAGAAAATACTTATTCAAATTAATTAAATAAAAAAAACATCTAGTTAGCATGTAACAGGACGAACAATAACCCCAATATGCTCTCCCTTGAGATAACATTTTTACAACACACTTGAGATAACATTTTTACATTAGTATAAAGTGTCAACGTAAGTGTATACTACACTAACGTAAGAATGTTACCCCAAATATATATTTTTACTAGGAGTACTGTCCAAGTAGCCTTTCCTTTTAATAAATTGTAACTCAAAATTTACTCATCAGTTGGCTTATCATTTAAACAACTTGTTGGAAAATGGTAGTTTGAGAGGGAAGGGAGAGACCCATGGAACAAAGATTCTTTTTCTTAACAATTGCCCAACTAGGGTGAATTGTTAAAAAGGGAAAAAGACATTTTTCTCCTCTCCCCCACACAAGATATGGCCAAGCTGGCTAAAAACTAAATGTGTGTTTGATTGCATTATCTAAAATTTAATTCTAAGTAATATTGCTTAGAAAACAAAAATCATCCCACTCTCTTGGAAAATGAATTCCATGAAAAGAAACTTTAAATGCTTGTACCATATATATTTTTCTATAAAAAATTTAAGTATGTTTGATTGTTTTTCATAGAAAATGTGTAATAATTACATATTTTCTATGATAAATGTGTGCAATCAAACACACTCTAAGAGAAGATGGTGATATCTTGGGAAATAAGGGCATATTCTTTTCGGTGACTTCAGTTCGTTCTGAGTTTTTAATTTTGTAAAATATTGAAAATGTGTTTCTTTTGTTATTTTCAAAAACACATTTTCTAAAATAATTGAAAAGTTTGTAAATGAAATCTAAAATAACAAAATATTGTTTTGGATATTTTCAATAAAAATGCACTGAAAACACAAAAATACAAAGAACAGCCTTCCCAACCTCCCAAAATCTTAACAGAACTCAATTTCTTCTCTCTCTCCTCTTTCCTCTCTCTCTCTCTCAAGCATCGGCCGTCGACTACCCCACCATCTCCATCGCTACCATGAGCCACTGTCGACCTCGCTCGCCATTGCTGAAAGCCACTGTCGACCACCCCCCGACCATTCAATCTTGCTGGTTTAAACCGTGGGTCCCCTTTCTTCTCTTGATCGCCCCCGTCATCTCCGTCACCTCCATGAGCCGCCGTCGATCTTAGATCTAAGGAGAAAATGCAACACTGAATAATAGAAGAAGAAAAGAAAAAAAAACACAAAATAATTTTTCAAAATTATAAAGCAAACGAGTTTTCTAGTTTTCCATTTTAAGAAACGATTTTTCAGAATGACAAAAAGAACACGTTTTCAAAAATCTAAAAACAGACACTCAAAATGTAAAACTGAAAATGAATTCAAAACTCAAAAGTAAAACACAAAGAGAACACCACATAAGCTTCTAAGTGTCAGACAAACTACATTTCCAATCATGCATGTTATCAGAATACTCTATTTCGACTCCCTGTTTGACACTAATCAAATTATAAGTATTTTTTAAAATAATTAATAATACTTTTCATAAAATCGTAAATAATTTTACATAATAAAAAGTGTTTATTTTCAAAACTATAAATACAAAAATATTTATAATTTTCTACTTAAATAATATATAGATGTTACTTGTGACAATAGATTGAAGACAAGTTTGTGATAATTTTGACTACACCTGCTAATCAAGTGACCAACTCAACCAAGCTTGGAAATTAAAAAAAAATGATATCAAAACAATAATTTTGCATTAATTACTACAAAAATAATGGCATAGTAATAATTTGATTATGTTGGGAGGTTGAGATTTAAAGGAAATTGATAATTATATAAAGTTTTTATAAGCTCTTTATCTCAATATAATTTGTTAGGAAAATATTAAAAAATCCGATAAAAATAGTTTTTTATTCATAGAGCTTATACATACACAAACTAAGAAAATCGTTAGTATGGCAGGGTAGTTGAATTGGTTAGCTCATTAGTTGAAAGTACACTAAATAAACAGCCAATTAAGGTGCATCTAAAAACATTCATAGGCCGCACAGTCAAATTCACTAAAACCATAGCCACAGTGATGACAACAGGGGGATTCAACCCCTGCCTTGGGGCGCGGATGCAACTGTGAAGGTGGGAGTGAAAATTCACTTCCATGCGTGCGCCAAACTTCACGTCAAAAATTGTTCAATAGAATAGATGCATTCTGCATGCAGAGATTGATCGCATTCCATGCAATGATAGAACCAGTAGTTGGAGTTAATGTCCGCCTCACAGATTTCATAGTAATACTCATCAGGCTGGCCTTTGATGGAGGAATAGATAAGAGCAAACGGGTGTTTATCATATCTATGCCTGGCTGAAAACGGAAGAAGAATGCATATGATGCACACCCTAAAATGACAAGCTTCACATTGAAAAAAAGTAGAGAATATGGAGCGATTTCCTCCACATGCATTGCAACCACTATAGCAACCTGTGCATTTGTTCCTCTTCAGGACAAGATTGTGGTCATGAGCTTCATGTTTGATTAATCGCGGAAGTGAAGCACATTTGAGATCAAGGTAGAATTCACAAGTACTGCAACCAAAGCCAAACTCGATGTAAGGCAATTGACAATTACAACAACTGTAAAACCAAGTCTCTGTCATCAAGTAAAGTGGGTGTTCTGGGTGAGATATGTGTTGGAGTTTACTGAGTAACATAGCACACCACTTGTGAAGAGGAAAGTTGCATTGAGTGCAATGGTAGAATTGGGATGAGATATTCTGTGCACAGCCACCGCATAGTTGGTCATCATTTGATTTGTCAATTTTTTTGTTGACAAAAGTCAAAGAGTGGTCTTTTTTACAACAGAGAATTTTGGTGACTCTTTTATGCCTTCCTTGTAAGCTAAGGTTCTTGATCAATTGGGTTATTATTTCAATAGATTCCTGAAGCACAGGCCAAGTGATGGGAATAATCTTTTCTTTAGGATTCCTAAAATCACAATGTAAGAAGAGAATGTGTCTAATTAAATATAATTGAGTAAAAGGAAAAATTCCAGTTGGGGGGGGGGGGGGATGCTTACGTGAGTTTTGTTTGAATATCACTGAAAGCACAGAAAAAAAAAAGGACGAAACTTGCTTGGATAGAGAAAATATTTATTCAAATTAATCAAATAAAAAAAAAACATCTAACATGTGAAGGACGAACCGAAGAGAAGAGCCTACTTCTTGAAATTTTCAGCCTCCCCCGACAGCGGACAACCTACATGGACGAGATTACTGCATCCCTCCGAGCAACGATAAACCCAAGACGCTCTCTCCACTCTATGATAGTAAATTTGACGGTGACCAATATTCGCGTATTCTTTTTTTGTAAGTGAATATAATCGTAACAAGTAATATAATGATGAATCAAATATTATTTCCACGAGAATTAGCTTTTGATCCCTACTTTAACTACTATTAATTTTAATAAGCCACACACAATTAAAAAAATACTAAATGAAAGTTGTATATAAATTAAAACTAACTCACCAAAAAAAAATTACAAAATAACTCTTTAGGTTTTAAATATAGAAATCTAATGCACTAGGGTTCATAAATCCATCATAGTTCTATAATTGGTTTAATTTTTCAGTGATCGGGTTTTATAATTCTTACTTTGAGCTGAAAATCGATGATCCTAAATTAATCAAAAGTCTCTCTCGATGGTCAATCGAATCTATACTTACATATGAGATTAATTATCTCTAATTAATCTGCAAATATACAAACATGCATTTATCCACAATGATCATCAAAATAAGATTTCACAAGGCATAACGATATCTCTACCTATTATTGAACCTTATGTCGTTTATTACCAAATGCTAATCTATATTGAATCTCTCGAAAGCAATATAAATCACAAACACGTTCTAATGGCGGCCAAGCATCAAAACAAAATTAGTGCATAACAAACGATCAACTCCAAATACAAGAATAAAATAAAATTCAAATACTTTTAATTAAACCATCATTAAACTAGGTTTCATCGATCACCCTAGTCACAAAGTACTTAGCCTAACATAGTTTCAATCAATGAAAGAATAATAAAAATAAAGTTCATGATGTTGGAGAGAAAAAAGAACGGAAAAATACAACCAAACCGAAGATCTTCAAAAAAATCTCCTTCTTCTTCCTCGACTTGCCGTCTTCTCCTCCTCCCTAAAGCTCCTTAATCTCCCAAAAATAATTCTTTATATAGTCCTCTTTACGTTATCAAAGTCATGCACCTTGAAGGAGTCTATCTCTCTTTTATTTGGATTGAAACGGGCTTAAAACGATCTTTTTCACGAAGTTTTGAACCCTATCGTGGTATGCTTGTTGCTACAGACCCGTGAGCTTCAGAAACTAATTCATAAAGCTGTCCTACAGCGGTATGCATTCCGCTGTAAAACCGTGAGCTCCAAAAACTAAGTCTTATAGCGGTCCTACAGCGGTATGCATTCCGCTGTAAGCCCGCTAGCCTTCTTCTTTAGCCTCTTACTTTATCATCTTCAACTTCTTGCTCTCGATACTCTTTTGCTTTCTTTTAATTCGATACCCGACCATGCCTCCAAGCTTTATTTCACTCCCATCATACACCAAAATCATTCTTTTTACTCCATGTCCGCTTTAACACATGCTCCACATCTACATAATCATATATAGAACCAAATCAAGTAGAAATTATGCTCATTGAATGTATAAATGCTAAGTTTATAGAACAAAATAAGTGAATAAAAGACACTTATCAGCCAACAATATCGCGAAAACAACGAAAGAGGGTAAGGGGGTGAGGGTGGTTGCGAATGTCAACGGTGGTTGGCTCGGAAGCACAAATCTGACACACAAATAGTTAAGAAATTATTTATTTAAAATATTAGAGAGAAAAATGAGAAAAAAATAAAAGAAATTATAAAAAAAAATAGGTATTTATATTTCTTTTAAATAAATATGGTGTCTAGGGATCATTGTGGCTTAAGTGATCTCTAAGTTCAGCATGAAAATTGATGTCAGGTACGCAAATTGAGACGATGCATATTTTTCGAGGTGTTATGAATTTCGTGTTAAAGTGAATGGTTCTCCCTAAAAGCTTGTATGTGATATGATTACTTATATTATGCATGATACTTATGAAAGTTATGATCATTTTGTTATATTTGTTCATATACTATTGCATAAAAAGTCATGATTTTTACGTGACACAATATTATTGGCATATTAATACTCGTACATGTGATTAAGATGTCGCCCCGATAGTGTAGTCGTAATTCGCTAAGGGCAATTGATGGAACAACGTTAGGATTATTCTGAAAACAGGTTGGGATTTTGCTTAGAGTTTCGTATCGGGCTTGTGGGCCAGGGAAGTTACACTAAGGCATATGTTATTCATGTATTTGCATCATGCATTCATGTATCTGTTTTTAAACACTCACTAGAAAATTCATCTTCTAATTGAGTTATGCCTTTGGAACATTCAAACGTTCTAGATAGGACTTGCAGCTTAAACATGGAAGTTATTGAGATGTGACGACACGCGGTAACGTGCATGTCTAATGGATTCAATATGTGATTCTGGTATTTTGCTTCATCATAAAAAGACATATATGTTTTTAATCTTATACTCTTTTGATGATTAGTACTATATAAGAGTGTTATGTATTCAAGTGATGTTTTAAGGAACCGATCATGCAATATTGTTCAATATTATTGAGGTATTCAGTTATTATCTTTGAAAGATAAGTTTTCATTTATTTTGTATTTGAAGATATATTATGGTACGGATTCTTATGTTATAATTTAAGTGAATTCGGTTATGTATTATATTAGATTTCGATTATTGTTTCTGCATTTATGATAATTGTCTGTCTTATCTCATTGATTTCCTATTTTGGTATGCGGAGAAGTTAGATCGGGATTATCAAAAAATGATTTATATTGAATTTATCTTAAATATATATATATATTTATATCTTCGAAATTTCTAAATTATTTAACGATCGGGAAAAGCGGGACTGTAACGCCCCACTTTTTCGGGTGCGTTATAAATTGGGACAATAATTGTTTTTCTTTCAAACACTGAAACTAAGCTGCATCATTCCTCGAATCCGTTCCAGAATTTTCAAACATTAATCTCGAAAGAGAATCATTATACACATCAAATGGGGAAGCAAAGATCGAAACCTGATATCTTAACATTAATTATAAATAAATTCTTACATTTTCAACATTCCTCGAAACATTCAGAATTTAAAGTAGCAGAATACATGGGCTACATAACATACATTTCATTCTTCATGCACTCTGCTAAGTGCCTTATCATGCCTCATTTATCCTCAAATCTGCTACAACCTCCATCTGGAATGTTTGAATATTTCAGGGGCAAAAACTCAAATTAGATGATGAACCATCTAAGTAAGGGTACACAATGTTATATCATGTGTGTATGCAATGTCTTACCTCGTAGGTGTCAACTGCACCCCTCATGCTGCCTGCCATTTTTGCGGCCACTTCTTTCGAAATCTGGGTGTATGGGTGCACCCTTGGTAAAGTAGCAGTGCCAGTTCGTACTCCCTACGACCTCAATGCGAGTGATCAATGATATCAACGTGTATTTATGCATTTCATAGTCATGTCATGTATGCAGTTTACGTGATTGGTACATATCAGAGTATGTCAATATGATGAAAGCATTTTTGATGAACATAATTCACTTATAAATCAAGCATTTTTCATAAAATTAACTTTAATTGAGAAATATCACTTACCTTCTCAAGCTTATCAAACTATCTCGATATTTGCACCTGTCTTAAAGTGCGTACATCGTCTAGATTTGCGTGTCAATCTCAAAATTTGCACCAGTCACTTCAACTTAAGCCTCAAAACATCCTTATTACCATAATTATTTAAATAAACATTAAAACCTATTTTTCCATAATTTCTTGCATTTTCTTTAATTTTTTCTCTATTTCTTCCTATTTTCCCCTCAATAAATCCAAACTAAATATTTTTAAAATATTTTCTCAAATATTTCACTACGACAATTCATAAAATAATATTCTTAAATTTTTAAAATTTTCTAGGAAATTTTACTCACCTTAACTTAACATCTCTGATTTCCTCGGTATGCATGCCCTATCCTTGAAAAGCGTGCCCGGACCGCTTTTCTAGCTAAAATCTCCGGAATAATAATAAATCACCAAATCCTATTTTTTCGGGATTTTTTCAAAAAATTTTCCTAATTTTTCTTCTTTTTCTTTCTTTTCTTTTCTTTTCTTTTTCTTTTTCTTTTTCTTTTTCTTTTTCTTTCTTCTCCATCTCTTCTTCTTCCTTCGCACGTCTGCAACTCCTCTGCTCCTCCTTCTTCGCGACGGCCATGCCGCACACGGTCTAGCTCCGCCGACTATCACAACCGCCCCAACGGCCACCACCAACGTCGCCGGCCACCCTTGCTCCCCCGTGCACAGCCGCAGCCACAGCGGCGCTGCACCACGCCCGCGGCCCTCTCCCCTGCCTCGCGGTGCTTCCATGGCTGCTACCATGGCCAACTTCGGCCTTCATTGCTGCCTTCAACAGCCGTTTCTCGACCTTTACTCGCCGCCACCGGCCTTGCTGGCCACTGCTAGGCCGCCACCGGCCTCTTTGCAGCTGCCTCAGCTCCGCCCAGCTTGCTTCCCATGCGGCCATAGCCGTTGCAACCTTGGGAGCTCGCAACTATGGCCGCTTGCTGCTACTGTGGCAGTTTGCTTCGCCATTGCCTCGGCTGACCTCTACCTCACGATCTCTTTCCTTCTAACTCGCAAGCCTTCTCTTCCTCTCTCTCGGCAGAAGCTGCTCACTGCCATTTGCTTCCAATTTATTTCTATTTATAGTCCATGCCACAGCCTTACGCCATGCCTCAAGCCATCCCTCAATGCGTATAGTACACTCAAGTTGCAGCTACACATCACCTAGTGCGTGCAAATCCATCCAATGTTGCAGGTCATGAGATTGCAGGACATGGCGGAATTGCAGGGGTTACGCTCACAGCACGCATATATAATATATATTTATATATATATATATATTTTACACTAACAAAAATACACATTAAACCACAATTTTTACTTCTATTTCATCAATGCAACTTCTCAAATTGCAAGTATACCCTCAAATGCCAAATTAAATTGCATTATCATATCGAAATTCCAAAATTAATAACTCAAAACTTAGTCAAAAAGGACGATTCGCCCCACTGTCTTCTCCGGGTTGTCGTTTCATCCCAAAACCACTGAACGGTTGCTCATTACGCAAAACCGAAGCCCCCCTAGGGTTTCGTTAATTTTTTGGGAGCCTCCTACAATGATTCGATTTTTCAGCCTAAATAACAGCTGTATTTTAGCTGTACTAAAAATTGTTCCCGATCTGATTTCCTTCGATACCATAAATTCTAACTCGAAACGCATATTGAGACCATATCATTTTCCTTAGACAATTTCACTCCGAGGCATTCCCTGTAGTTGATTCGGTACTTGAAATTGCTATAAAAATTAATTTTTCGGTATTCTAAACTTATTAAAATTATATGGCAACCTTATACAAATATAGGCTATTACAGGACGTTACAAGGTATTTTGATATTTGCATGGTTTTGTGAGTTTAAAGTGTGTGAGAATATTTTGATATTTACTTTTTTTTATTTTTTTACTTTTAAATAAAATAATTGTCAAATGTGATAAAATAGGTAAATTATGTAATTAATTTATTTGAGTTGTTAAAAATATTTTTTTTAAATAGTGATTAAAAATGAATTTGTTTTTTGAAGGATGGTTAGTTTTTTGTAATTTTTACTTTTTAAATTTAATTGGTTTAGGTTTTTTATATAAAAATATTTATTTTTGTTTTTACTTTCAATTTATTTTTGACACTAATATAAGTATAGGTATAAATATTACACCTATACTTGTAAGAAAAATACAAAAAATAAAATAGGAGAAGATGAAATGATAGATTCATTTAGTTTTTTATCCGATATTTTTACCCACCTATCCTATTAGCTTTCTATTAATTTTGTGAGAAATTCTATTCAGAATCCAAAAATTTACTCTTCAAAACCCATATCTCATCAAAATTTTCAATAATTTTAATATACCTCTTTTACCCCCCACAACCCACAGCCAACCCTCTCCTCCGATCACCTCTCATTATCGACCATCACCTTGCATCTCTTATCGTCGGTCATCACCTATATAAATATATACATACACACTCACACACACTTATATATATATATATACACACAGCATGTCCACGGCCATGCAACCCAACACACACACATATACACTCATACACCTATATAAATATATATATACACACTCACACACTTATATATATATATATATATACACACACGAGTTCCATGGCCGCGGCCATGGAAACCCCCACACCTCCCGGTGCAGGGGGAAGGCTAGTTTTATTTTTTTTATTTTAATTAAATTTATTTTATTATAATAAAATAAAATAATATAAATAAATAAATTCTAAATATCTGTATTTTAAGTAATTATAAATTAACTAATTTTAAATTTTAAATCATTGTAATTAAGTGTTGAATTTTTAATACTTAAAAAAATTTAAAATTAGTCAATTTATTTTATTGAATTACTTAAAAATACACATATCTAAAAATCCTATCATCATTTAAAATAATTTTTTTAAAATATATATATCTTTACCTAATTCAATAAGATAAATTTAAAAATTCTATCATCATTTAAAATATTTTTTTAAATATATGTATCTTTACCTAATTCAATAACATAAATTAATTAATTTTAAAAAAAATCAATAAGATAAATTAATTAATTTTAAATTTTTTTAAGTATAAAAAATTCAACACCTAATTACAATGATTTAAAATTTAAAATTATTTAATTTATAATTACTTAAAATACAGATATTTAGAATTTATTTATTTATATTAATTTTTATTTTTTATTTTATTTTATTATAATAAAACAAATTTAATTAAAATAAAAAAAAATAAAACCAGCCTTCCCCGATTGCTTAATTCCCCGCACCTCGCGATGCGGGAGTTGTAGAAACCCCCGCACCGCGAGGTGTGGGGAGTTCTGAAAGTCCCGTACCTCACGGTGCGGGAATTGCTGAAACTCTCTCAACACAAGGTGCAGGGGTTTCCATGGTCACGGCCATGGAACTTGTGTGTGTGTGTGTAAGTATGTATATATATATTTATATAAGTGTGTGAGTGTATATGTGTGTGTGTTAGGTTACATGGCCGCGGCCATGTTATGTGTATGTATATATATATATATATATGTGTGTGAGTGTATATATATATATATATTTATATAGGTGTGTGAGTGTATATGTGTGTGTGCTGGGTTGCATAGTCGCGGCTGTTATGGTCGCGGCCATGCTATGTATATATAAGTGTGTGTGAGTGTGTATATATATATTTATATAGGTGATGGTCGGTGATAAGAAATGCAAGGTGATGGCCGATAATGAGAGGTGATCGGAAGAGAGGGTTGACTGTGAATTATGGGGATAAAAGAGATATATTAAAATTATTAAAAATTTTGATAGGACTGTGTTTTGAAGAATAAATTTTTAGATTCTGAATAGAATTTCCTTAATCTTGAAGCAAGAAATGATGAAGATGCCTGAAAAATTACATCTTCTGTCCTTTATAAGATACCATCAGAAATTATTGCAAGGGGACAAAAATAAAAAAACAAAAAAGAAAAAGAAAAAGTTAATTACCTGGGGAGTCCCAGGGGCCCACTGCCTGCAAATTAAAAAAAAATAAAGTAAATCAATTTAATAAATCTAAATTGCGATGTCTGCGATTCCAGCATCGACGGATTCCTATATCGTTGTTCCGACTACGACTTCGATCTCCACGTACGCTGCGCTTCAATGGCGCTCCGTTATCAGGAACCAATCTCTTCTTCTTCATCATCATCATCACCACTATCGCCATCACCATCGCCATCATCAGGAGTAGAAGAAGAAAGGGAAGAGAAACAAAACCCACGGACGGAGAGAATGATGGAATTAACACAAGGAGAAATGGAGGGGAAAGATCTGCGAATAATCGAGCACCCGAGCCATGATCACCCACTGCTTCTCAGAGAATCACTCCGAGGCGGCAGCTGCTATGGTGGTGGAAGTGTCCCAGTTTACTGCGACGGATGCAGGGAACCAATCTCCTCCTCCTCCTCGTCGTCGTCGTCGTCGTCGTCGCCGTCGTCATCATCATCATCATCAGGAGTAGGGGGAGGAGGAGAAGCATTCTATGCTTGCCCCAACTCCGATTGCTGGTTTTTGCTGCACAACCGGTGTGCAGAATTGCCCTCTAAAATTGAGCATCCTTCTCACCCGGAGCACGCCCTCACTCTGCATCACTTTCGCTTGCAATATTATCATCGATGCGAAGTCTGTCGCTCCGAAATCAACGGATTCATATACCGTTGTTCCAACTGCGACTTCGATGTCGACCTACGCTGTGCTTCAATGGCGCTCCATATCCAGGATTGGGTCGATGAGAACAACAAGATTCACCAACACTTGTTGATTCCCATTGAGATGGAAGTCCAGTTTCTGTGTACTGCTTGCGGTAGAGAACATAAAGGCAAATCCTATCTCTGCCCCACCTGTGGTTTCTGGGCCAATCAGATTTGTGCTTCTGCGCCAACCACCGTTGACCTCCACAGCCACCCTCACCCCCTCACTCTCTTTCGTCCAGCTTCTCGCCGCCATGAGAAGTGTAAAATCTGCAATGAGGAAGTGAAGAGAGCGTGTTGGGCCTATTTTTGCTCGGACGGATGCAAGTATTCAGTCCATGTAGGTTGCTTGCCGTTGGAGGAGGCTGAGAATTGTTCCAACAAGTAGGCTCTTCCCTTCTGCCCGTCATGCTACATGCTAACTAGATATTTTTTTAATTGATTAATTTGAATAAATATTTTCTCTACCCATTTCATTTTTTTTTTGTGCTTTCAGGGATGTCCAAAAAATATTTCATTCGGATTCAACAAGCCATAAAATTGACATACTCATGTGAGCATTTTTCCGTCGTTAATTGGAATTTTTCCTTTTACCCAATGATACTTACTTGGCCACATTCTCCCATCATATCTTGGTTTTAGGTATCCTAAAGAAGATATTATCCTCCCTTGGCCACTGTCGAATGAACCTGTTGAAGTAATGACCCAATTGATCAAGAAACTCACCTCACCAGGAAGGCATAAAAGAGCCACCAAGACCCTCCATTGCAGATATGACCACCCGTTGATTTTTGTTAACAAGAAAATTGATGAATCTAAGGATGATCAACTATGTGATGGTTGTGCACAGACTATCTCATCCCAATTTTACCATTGCGCTCGATGCAACTTTTCTCTTCACAACTGGTGTGCTGAGTTACCTAACGAATTGCCACACATATGTCACCCAGAACACCCACTTCGCCTGTGTACACAACGAAGAGAACCCATTTGCTCACTTGCTTCTACCTTGATATCAAATGTGCACACTAACGGGCTTGTGCACACACGAACGGTTATGGACCACACCTTTTGTGATAGTTGTTATATGCAAACTAACGGGTTTGTCTATGGTTGCTTCACTTGTGACTTCTACCTTGATCTCAAGTGTGCTTCACTTCCACGATTAATCAATCATCGAGTTCATGATCACGATCTTGCCTTCAGAAGGGTAATGAACGAAGATCCATGCAATGCATGTGGATCAAGTTACATTAGATACTTTAATTTTTTATGTGAAGGTTGCAATTTCGGGTTGTGCATCAACTGTGCTCTTCTTCCATCTTCAGTCAGGCATAGATATGACAAGCACCCATTTGTTCTTACCTATTCTCCTATCAAAGGACAACCTGATGAGTATTACTGTGAAATCTGCGAGGAGGACATTAATTCATTGTATTGGTTCTATCACTGCATCAAATGCGATCAATCCCTGCATCCGGAATGCATATATTCGATTGAACGACAAGTGATTCTGAAGTTTGGGGCGCGATTCGAAGTGAAATTTCACTCCCACCTTCTTAGTTTCGTCCACCGCCCCAAGGCGGGGGTCTTAGCCCCTTGCCATGATTGTGGCCATCATTTCAAAGAATTAGACTACATGGCCTATGAATGTGATGAGCAATGTGATTTTTGGATGCACCGTTCATGTTTTTCTTCCTTTCAACAAACAAAGCTCACCACTTCAATGACTCCAGCAAACTAAGGATTTTCTTAGTTTGTGGTTGGTTGTTTAGAAGTTGGAGACTCTTCTTCCTTTGGAACATATTTTGTCCTCCGGTTGCCTAAGGATCATATAGTAATTGTCCTTTAATTAGTTAGGCACCTTTAGTACATGATTCTCTCCATATATCTTTCTATTTGGTTTATGATTGATGTCATTTAAGACTATATTTTGTCTTCAATTGTATTTATCTTAGATGAATAATGTCTCCTTCAGTTGTCTTTTTTCTTCAGAAATAGTTGGTTTTATCTTTAATAGATGTATTTCTTTATCTAAGAAAAAAAATGAACATATTCATGGTCTACCTTTTACATCTATGCTTCGAGTGTATGTTTCATAGATGCCATTAATTATTTGGTTAAAATCCAATTTTCAAACTAACCCGACTAATTTTGGTTAATCCAGTTCAATCTTTTTCTAAATTTAATTCGTTTGAGTTTCTTATATTGAAATAGTTATTTTTGTTTATAGTTTTGATTTTTTATTCAATTTTTAACATGAACGTTACAATTTTAAACCAAATAAACACAATTGACTAAAATATATAATTATTTTACAAAAATATTAATAAGTTTTAATACTCTTCTGTGTTATATAAAATACTGATATCTAACAACAACGGTATCCCAACATCTTCCATTTTAATAAACTTGGTCTAAATTCAAAATTGCTCTTGATTTTTCCCTACTCTTAAAACAAAAATTAATTGCAAAAGCAAAAATAGTTTTCAAATTTTAAATTCATGTAAAACTCAATGAAATTGATGTATTTTTATAAAATTTCATATAAAAAATATTATCTAAATAATATTACAATAATATGTTTAATGTGATTAAAAGTCACTCTTATATTTTTTATATTAATTATAGAAGAGTTTTTCTATTGGTTATTGATGGTTTGTTTAATTGGCTACGTTGTTTTCTCACATTGTGGTTTTAGGGATCTCAAAGAAGATATAATTATTCTTAACAGTTGGCGAGTGTCACATGAATCTATCAAATCTTTAACATCCTGTATCAAGCGATATAGAAAGGTTCGGAATAATTTACCCTGATAATTCTATGTGAACTTTTCAAGGGGATCACCCATCCTTAGATTTTCTCAGGTCAAGCACCCTTAATTTTGGAGTTCTTTGTCTGCATTCAGCCCAAAAGGTATCCAATCGATGTTGTTTCCTTCTTTACTTATCCTCGATATATACTACTCTTCTCTGGACTCCCGGGATATTACATTCTCCCCCTCTTGAACACATGACGTTCTTGTCATGTGACCTTATAACTGGTCCCAGACATTTTCCCCTTTGGAGGCTACCATCCTAGAAGCTTGTCAGGAGCCGCTCCTTGATCAGGCCTTGCGCCCCAGTGCCATTCCCCGCCATCATTGGACCGCCTTCTCTAAGGGTCGACTCTAATACCACCTGTAACATCCCGCATTAAGCGATAGAAAGGATCGAAACAACTTACCCTGATGGGTCTACGCGAACTTCCTAGGGGAGTCACCCATCTTTGGATTTCTCCAGGTCAAGCACGCTTAATCCTGGAGTTCTTTGCCTGCATTCAGCCCAAAAGGTATCCAACTAATGTTATTTCCTTCCTTACTTATCATCGATATATACTACTTTTCTTTAAACTCCCGGAGTATTACAGAATCAATGACCTAATTGATCAAAAACCTCAGCTTACAAGGAAAACATAAAAGAGCCACTGTAATACCCCATGTTCGTATGACGTTGCCACGTAATTTCGATGAGATTAGGATACTGAAAAATTGAATTAATAGCAGTTACAAGTACCGAATCAACTGCAGGGAGTGTCTCAGGGTAGAATTATCTAAGAAAAATGATATGATTTTGATGAGCACTCTGAGATAGAATTTATGGTATCGAAAGAAATCTGATCGGGAACAGTTTTCGGTACAGCTAAAATACAACTGCCATTTAGGCTATAAAACCGAATCGTTGTAGGAGGCTCCCGAAAAATCAACGGAACCCTAGAGGGCTTCGGTTTTGCGTAACAAACAACCCTTCAGTGATTGCGAGATGAAACGATAGCCTGGTAAGAATACTGGGGCGAAATCGTCATTATCGAGTAACTTTAAAATTATTAATTTTATATTTTCGGTATTATAATGCAATTTAATTTTGCGTTTGAGGGTATACTTGCAATTTAAGAGTTGCATAGATGAAATAGAAGTAACAATTGAGATTTAATGTGTAATTTTTATAATTTTTTTTAATTTAAAACATAATATATAATTATATATTTATATATATGTACGTAGCAGGCGCTCTGCAAATCTCCATGCCTTTTTACTTTAAACCCATGCCCTGTAATTTCAATTTGCAAGTTAGGAGTCCTTCACGCAAATCCAATCCCTGCAAGTCCAAATCTTCACCCTGCAATTGTTATGGAAAATTAAGGGTCTTAGACGTAATGAGGTATGGGCAGTGAGGTGGGGGAGAAGTGGAGAGCCTATAAATAGAATAGAAATGGAAGCTGAAAGCATGGCAGTGAGCACATGAGAGCTTCGGCAAGCAAATGCGAGAGAGAGAGAGAGAGAGAGATTGTAGGTAATGAGGAGGGTCATTGGCTGGTGGCCATTGCAGCTACAAGCTCCAGGCGGCCATGGCCGCAAGATGGAGCAAGGCGCGGGCAGCCAGCAAGCGGAGGAAGGCCGAGCAGCAAGTTCCAGCAGCGGGTAGGGGAGTAGCAACGAGCAAAGAAGCTCGGAGAAGGCCAGGAGTCGGTCCGGAGAAGCTGGCGCGGCCATGGAAGCCATGGCCGCAACCAGTTGCAGCAAGGCTGCAACCAGCCGCGGCCATTAGCGGCCGTGAATGGCTGCCAGCCACAGCGCAGTGGCTGCATCAGCGGCCGGGGAGGTTGGCGGAGGCGATCGCGGTGGCCAGCAGGCAGCAAGGGAGGCGATCGCGCGGCCAGCGTGGGCGGCGGCAAGGCCGGCAGCCGTAGTGCTCTGTTCGCGCAGAAAGAAGCAGAGGAGGAAGAGAAGGAAGGGAAGAAGAAGAAGAAGAATAGAAGGAAGAAGAAGAAGAAGAAAGAAAGAAAAGAAGGAGAAAAAAAAAGGAAAAAAAAAAAAAAAAGAAGAGAAGATGGAGTTGCAAGCGGGAGGAGGAAGAAGAAGGTGGAGAAGAAGAGGAGAAATAAAAGAAAAAAAGAAAAAAGAAATAGAAAAGAAAAGGAAAAAGAAAGGAAAAGAAAAGGAAAAAAAATAAATGGAAAAAATGTCAAAAAAATTTCAGAAAAATTTGAGAAAATAGGGAATTATATTTCGATAATATTTCAGAGATTTTGGCGAGAAAACGGCCCGAGCACGCATTTCAAGGAAATGGCACGCATATCAAGAAAATCGGAGATGCTAAGTTAAGGATACTTTGAGGTTTAAGTTGAAGTGACTGGTGCAAATTTTGAGGTTGGCACGCAAATCGAGGCAATGCACGAGGCAAGGCACGAATATCGAGGTAACCTGATAAGCTCTAGAAAGTAAGTGGTACTTCCTCGAAATGTTTTCATCATATTGACATGCCCTGATACGTAATCATCACGTAGACTGCATACATGACTATGAAATGCATAAACACACATTGATATCATCGATCACGCACATTTATGGCCGTAGGGAGTACGAACTGACACCGCTGTTTTACCAAGGGTGCACTCATACACCTCGGTCTCGAAAGAGGAGGCCGCAAAAATGGTAGGCAGCATGAGGGGTGCAGTTGACACCTACGATGAAAAACATTGCATACACACATGACATAGCATTATGTACCCTTACTTAGATGATTCATCATCTAATTTGGGTTTTTGCCCCTGGAATATTCAAACGTTCCAGGTGGAGATTATAGCAGATTCAAGGATAAATGAGACATGAAATGACACTTATCAGAGTGCATGAAAAATGGAATGTATGTTACGTAGCCCCTGTATTTAAATTCTGTTACTTTAGATTCTGAACGCTTTGAGAAATGTTGAAGATGTAAAAATTTATTTATGATTAATGTTAAAATATCAGGTTTCGATCTTTGCTTCCACATTTGATGTGCATAGTGATTCTCTTTCGAGATCAAAGTATGGGAATTCTGGGACAGATTTGAGGTATGATGTAATTTAGAATTAAGTTTGAAAGAAAAAAAAAATTTGTCCCGGAATTGTCTCAATTTATAACGCGCCGAAAAAACGGGGCGTTATAGTTGGTATCAGAGCTTAAGTTTATTGGAAGCCCTAAGTGACTCGGATATAGTGAAATTAGAGTTAAACCCTATTTGGAAATTAGGGAAGAACGAATTGGAGACTTAAGAGGATCCGATGTTGACAGAACCAGTTAGTAGGACCCCCAAGTAAAGGCTTAAGGGAAATAAATTCATGGTTCGTAAAATGAGATCCCTATTTAAAAATTTGGGGATTGTCGGTTGAAGGCTTAGAGGTTATTGGATTTCAGTGTTGAGTAGTGGAAGTACATGTCTAGGGAAATTCTGGCTAAGGAAAGACTTGGTATTTAAGTGTGTCCATTTGTGACCCACCTCTCTTTCCTGGGAACTTACCTGGTGTACTATTTACGTACAGATACTATTCCAATATATGATTACTATTCTCGATGAATAGTAAAAGCCAGATGGAAGCTAGTACAATGATCTAGTTATTGAAGTTAGGATCTGACGATATGATTTGGGTGTAAGGTTAACTCGGTAACCATGATTATGGATCCAAGAGATTCAGAGACTATTGATTTGAGGTCTGTTGACGTACGAAAACCGTCAACCGAAGTTCGAGAGCCCGCAATGCAATAACAGGTGCCGAAGAGTAAGGAACAGAAGCAAAGGAACCAACAATAAGCACACAAGATTTTTACGTGGTTCGGCTCGAATGATGCCTAGTCCACGACTGTTCTCTGGTTATTCTAGCAGAGTCACAGTATGTAATTTTATGATCGATCCCTTTACAGTGGTGTATTCTTCTCTATAAATAGAGTCATGTTGTTTACAATTCGAATCAGTTCTAAATATGGAAGGAGTCTATTCCGTTGATGGCGCTTTCCTTATCGGCTCCGGAATATCAGGGATAGGTTCCTTGTCTTCAGGGATTTGAATTACTTCTGATAGGCAGGTGTATATCGCTTTCGATAATCTCGCGGTCTCCTAGTTGTTCTAATCTTTGGCGCATCTTTCGGCGAAGCAGAAGTCGTGATGTTGTGATGCTGGGATGTTGTTTTGAGTGAGCTCGCTTAGAGCGAGCTCGCTGTCTTCAGGTGACCTGACTTTTTACCGTGAGACTCTTCATTGGCGGTTCTCGATCTCTGGGCCTGGCGAGCCTCTAAGGAATTCCGGCCGACCTATTGTGCCTTGGGTATTTTGGGTTCGCCCTGCGCAACCGAGTCTAGGGTTCACCCTGCGCAACCGAGTCCAGCCCGTCAGCTGAATTCCGGAGATCTCCCATAACAAGGTCATTAGTCGAAATCCTTGCGATGAATGATAGGATAGCTGGTACTTATTAAAATGATTAAGTCATGGATGATTAGTCTGATATGACATAGCCTAGATGTTGAGTTAGGATTGAATGATAAGTATTTCGAGGACCATTTAGTATCTCGGAAATAAGATGAGTAGATTAGGGATCCAACGAATTGAGTCAAGCAAAAGGTCGAAGATGGCCAAGTGATGGCATATGAGTTAAGTCAATTGATGAGGTGACGGTGGTACAATCGATGTGACTCGCAAAGACGGGATAAGAACCCTAGCAGCGTGACGACACTACTGGTTCGGTGTTCGCAGTGACAGATCTGGATCTAGGGACCCACGTGCAGATGGTTGATGGATGGCTTGCGATAAGGTACGGGAAGCCCGTCGATCGAAGCATCGTAGCAAACTGCCTGGGAGACGATTAGATGCTGAAGATCTGGGACAGCCCAGTAGGGTCTGTACCTTGTAAGGGTTTAAGTCCCAATGGTATAGGGTGCGAGGTATGCCACTAGCTAAGGTTAAAAGAGCCTGGAAGCCTAGGAAATTAACCCGAATGAAATGGATTGAATATGGACTAAGTGACTTATTTAAAGAATTGTATCGGGGTTCGCGGTCATCTTGGGAGTAGGTGACATGACGAACAATACGAGACTCGAGGAGTAGAATACATCGGTATCTAGTCTGACAATGGGATCATGAATGGCCTTGCATCGATAGTCAGCGGGATCTAAAGATCGAAATGTGAGAGTCAGTGAATTCTCGATAAATGAGATTTTGGGTAATACAACATGGCCAGTTCAAGGCCTTGGTGATGAATAGTGAGATAACAACATCGATTCGAGTAGAGTTCGGGTATCGAAAAAAAAAAAAAAAAAAAGAGTTGTCCAATAGGTTATATCGACCCTAAAAGAACGATGTCAACAGAGGTGGGTCACAAAGATATGGCCAAGCATGCTAAACACTCAGAGAAGATGGTGATATCTTGGGAAATAAAGGCATGTTCTCTTTGGCAATTTCAATCCGTTTTGAAGTTTTAATTTTTTAAAATATTGAAAATACATTTTCTTTGTTATTCTTCAAAACAAATTTTCAAAAACAATTAAAAACTTTGTAAAAGAAACCCAAAACAACAAAATATTGTTTTGAGTGAAAATATACCGAAAACTTAAAAACACAGAAAACAGTCTCCCCCCACCCCCAACCCCCCAAAATCTAGACAGAATTCAATTTATTCTCTCTCTCCTCTCTACTCTATCTCTCACAAGCATCGGCCGTCGACTATCCCACTATCTTCGTCGTTGCCATGAGCCACTGTTGACCTCGCTCGCCATTGTCGAAAGCCTTCGTCGACTACCCACTGGCCATTCAATCTTGCTGGTTCAAACCGTGGGTCTCCTTTCTTCTCTCGACCTCCTCCAATCATCTTCGTCATCTCCATGAGCCGCCGTCGACCTCGCCCGCCATTACTAAAAGCTGTTACCATTGATCTTGCTGGTTCTATTGAAAGTTGTTGTCGTCGTCGATCTTAGATCTAAGGAGAAAATACAACGCTAGAGAATAGAAGAAGAAAGGAAAAAAAAAAAGAAACATTAAATAATTTTTCAAAATTACAAAGCAAATGTGTTTTCTAGTTTTCCATTTTAAGAAACGGATTTTTAGAAAATAAAAAAAAGAACGCGTTTTCAAAAATCTCAAAATAGATACTCAAAATACAAAACTGAAAATAAATTCAAAATTCAAAACTAAAACACAAAGAGAACACCACCTAAACTTTTGAGTGTTAGACAAATTGCATTTCCAATCATGTTATCAGGATACTCTATTTCAACTCCCTATTTGACACGAATAAAATTATAAGTATTTTTTTAAAATAATTAATAATACTTTTCATAAAATCATAAATAATTTTAAATAATAAAAAGTGTTTATTTTTCAAAACTATAAATACAAAAATATTTATAATTTTCTACTTAAATAATATATAGATGTTACTTGTGACAATAGAGTGATCGAAGACAAGTATGTGATAATTTTGACTACACCTGCTAATCAAGTGACCAACTCAACCAAGCTTGGAAATTAAAAAAAAATAAACATGATATCAAAAAAATAATTTTGCATTAATTACTACAAAAATAATGACATAGTAATAATTTGATTATGTTGGGAGGTTGAGATTTAAAGGAAATTGATAATTTTATAAAGTTTTTATAAGCTCTTTATTTCAATATAATTTATTAGAAAATATTAAAAAATCCAATAAAAATAGTTTTTTATTCATAGAGCTTATAAATACACAAACTAAGAATCCTTAGTTTGGCAGAGTTGTTGAATTGGTTAGCTCATTAGTTGAAAGTACACTAAATAAACAGCCAATTAAGGTGCATCTAAAAACATTCATAGGCCGCACAGTCAAATTCACTAAAACCATAGCCACAGTGATGACAACAGGGGGATTCAACCCCTGCCTTGGGGCGGCGGATGCAACTATGAAGGTGGGAGTGAAAATTCACTTCCATGCGTGCGCCAAACTTCACGTCAAAAATTGTTCAATAGAATAGATGCATTCTGCGTGTAGAGATTGATCGCATTCAATGCAATGATAGAACCAGTACATGGAGTTAATGTCCGCCTCACAGATTTCACAGTAATACTCATCAGGCTGACCTTTGATGGGGAATAGATAAGAACAAATTGGTGTTTATCATATCTATGTCTGGCTGAAAATGGAAGAAGAATGCATATCATGCACACCCTGAAATAACAAGCTTCACACTGAAAATAAGTAGAGAATATGGAGCGATTTCCTCCACATGCATTGCAACCACTAAAGCAACCGTCGCATTTGTTCCTCTTCAGGACAAGATTGTGGTCATGAGCTTCATGTTTGATTACTCGCGGAAGTGAAGCACATTTGAGATCAAGGTAGAATTCACAAGTGCTGCAACCAAAGCCGAACCCGATGTAAGGCAATTGACAATTACGACAACTGTGGAACCAAGGCTCTGTCATCAAGTAAAGTGGGTGTTCTGGGTGAGATATGTGTTGGAGTTTAGTGGGTAACATAGCACACCATTTGTGAAGAGAAAAGTTGCATTGAGTGCAATGGTAGAATTGGGATGAGATATTTTGTGCACAGCCACCACATAGTTGGTCATCCTTTGATTTATCAATTTTTTTGTTGACAAAAGTCAAAGGGTGGTCTTTTTTGCAACCAAGGATCTTGGTGGCTCTTTTATGCCTTCCTTGTAAGCTAAGGTTCTTGATCAATTGGGTTATTATTTCAATAGATTCCTGATGCACAGGCCAAGTGATGGGAATAATCTCTTCTTTAGGATCCCTAAAATCACAATATAAGAAGAGAATGTGTCTAATTAAATATGATTGAGTAAAAGGAAAAATTCCAATTGAAGGGGGGGAAAATGCTTACGTGAGTATCTCAATTTTATGGCTTGTTGATTCTGAATGAAGCTTTGTTTGGATATCACTGAAAGCACAGAAAAAAAGATGAAACTTGCTTGGGTAGAGAAAATATTTATTCAAATTAATCAAATAAAAAAAAAAACATCTAACATGTAAGCAGGACGAACAGAAGAGAAGAGCCTACCTGTTGGAATTTTCAGCCTCCTCCGACAGCGGGCAACCTACATGGACGAGATAACTGCATCCCTCCGAGCAACGATAAACCCAAGACGCTCTCTCCACTCTATCATGGCAGATTGGACAATAGTCAACATCATCGCGAAAACAACGAAAGAGAGCGAGGGGGTGAGGGTGGCTGCGGATGTCAACGGTGGTTGGCCCAGAAGCACAAATCTGATTGGCCCAGAAGCCACAGGTGGGGCAAAGATAGGATTTGCCTTTATGTTCTCTACCACAGGCATCGCACAAGAACTCAGCCTCCTTCTCGAGGGAAATCATCGGGTGTTGGTGAATCCTGTTGTTCTCGTCCACCCTATCATGGATATGGACCGCCATTAAAGCGCAGCGAACGTCAACACAGAAGCCGCAGTCGGAACAACGGTAATGTAATTCGTCGATGGTGGAACCGCAGACATAACATTCATAATAATCACGCAAGAGATGGAGACGGAGAATGAGGGCGTGCTCCGGGTGACAGGGATGCTCGATTTTAGGGGGCAATTCTGCACAGTGTTTGTGCAGCAGATACCAGCAATCGGAGTTGGGGCAAGCATAGAAAGAGCCTCCTCCTCCTCCTCCCCCTGCTCCTGATGATGATGAAGAAGAAGAGGAGATTCGTTTCCCGCACCCATCGCAGCGAACTTGGATACCTCCACCACCATAGCCGTCGCCGCCTAGGAGTGATTCTCTGAGAACCAGTGGGTGATCATGGCTCGGGTGCTCAATTATTAGCAGCTCTTTCCCCTCCATTTCTCCTCCTAATTCCATCAATCTCTCTATGCGTTGTATGTGTCTTTCTGCTTCCAAATTACCCAAAAGATTCTCACAACTTAATTAAAGATTAGGCCATCTATCAAACAATTTGGGAATCTACAATTTGAGGTTGAATTCCACTTCATGACAAAGGGATATTTGTTAGCTGAACCGCATTTTATATCAATCTCTATTAATTAATTGAAGATAGACTTCTTGTTCCAGTCGTTGCTCCTGGCTGGCTTCAATATATATAATCAATAAAGAGTCTTTACTTTTGAACTCTCTAAAACCTCAAGATGAAATATAAACATAAATTGTATGTAAAGTAATATGGCTCCAGTTGTAATCAACTAATCAATATATAATATGGTTCCGGTTGTAATCAGCTAATAGAAATGGAGTTGGTGTTCGAGTTGGGAAATGCCAAGAAAAAGGAAAGGAACAGGTGACTTGAGAGTTGCTAGGAAAGAGGAGGGGGGGGGGGGGGGAAGAGAGAGAGAGAGAGAGAGAGAGGAGAGAGAACTGTTTAAATATGAGGGTGAAATGATTAATTTTAATGTTAAGTTAATTGTAAATAATATTTGTATCATTATAAAAAAATTGCAAGTGTACTGCCCATAAAACTAAAAGAAATTATTGAAGAAAATGACTTAATTACCATAATTTGAGGCATTTTTGGTTTCACTACAAAAAAAATAAAAAAAATTAGAGACAAATTTTAGAGGGAGAAAATTTTTTCCATCTCTAATAGAGACAAATTTAGAAAAATAATTTTAGACTGATTTAGTGATAGAAACTAGTCGTCTCTGATTTAGAGATAGAATCAGAAATGGAATTTTTGCATCTTTGATTTTTTTTTTTTTTTTTGCTCAAAAACAAATTTAGAGACAATTTTTTTGTCTTTGAAATTAAAAACAAAAATTCTATATATTTTCCTCGCCAGAGACAAATTTTTTTCATCTCTGATTTTAATTTTCGTCTCTGGCCTCGCTCTTAGCTTAAAGACAGAATTAATTTTCGTCTCTATTTGTACAAAATTAAAGAATATAAAATAAAAATAATTAAAAGTGAAAATATGCATGCAATAATAAAATAATTAATATTTTAAAATATAAAATAATTAGTATTTATATGTTAGAACATAAATATAAACAATATTTATATTATGCCAAGCATCTATTTGTAAATTCTATATTAAGAGTTTTTTAATTTATAATAAAATAATTAATATTTTAAAATATAAATAATTGGCATTTTAAAATATAAAGTATGCATGTAATAATAATTAGTATTTAAAAATATAAAAATAATTAGTATTTATATTTTAGAAAATAAATACAAATAATATCTATATTCTAACATATGTGGAAGTATCTAAGTTTAGAGACGAAATTTTTTTGTTTTTAAACTCTATATTAAGGATTTTTTATTTTATAATAAAATAATTGATATTTTATAATATAAACAATTAATATTTTGTTTATATTTATATTCTAATATATCTTTTTCGTTTCTAAACTCTGTATTAAATATTTTTTATAATAAAATAATTAATATTTTTCACATATGTTAATTTAATGATAATATGATTGATCGTTGGTAAGATAAGGAAAAGTTAGAATTTTTTATAAAAAATAGGAAAGAATAGTTTAAATATAGGTTAGGACAAATAAGTAATTGATCGGGTTCTTGGGCCTCATGATGAAGTAAATCATGTTAGGGCCGTCGATCACACTAGAATCCGAGTTTAAGTTACAGGGGAAACAATATTTTTTAGAAAAAAGGAAAGCCATACACACGAGCGTGCACATGCCGCACGTGCCCAAGCCATTGAGCACCACACACCCTCTGCTACTATTGTTGCACCTATTATTATTAATTAGAAATAAAATTAATTTAGTCATTAATAGCCACAAAATTGATCTCGATAGCTTGTTTTTCCCATCTTAAAACCAAAATGTGGCCAGTTTTGTGATTAATTTAGCGATAAAGTTTTTAATTTTAAAAATAAATTTTTTTCATCTTTAATTAGTGATGAATTTAAAAATTTGTCGCGATAATTAACAATTAGCAACGAATTAAAATACTGTCACTAATTCCGTAGCCAAGTGAATAACAATCGAATTTTGGGTATTTATTGAAGGATTTTTTCTGTTGTTAAAAATCATTTTTTTTTTTTAAGTGCTTGTTTATTTGAAACACTAACTTAAAAAAATTTGAATGACAAAATTTGATTAAGGGGATTAGATGTAACACTTGATATATTTTAGAAAATTTAAAAAATAGAAATAGTGATTTTTCTAAGAGAGAATGGATTGAGGGCATTTTGATAATTTAGATTATCATCTAGGATATTTTGGTAATTGTTGAAATTAGAGAATTAACATAATTGATCAAAAGTTTAAGAGGGCTTGAGAAGAAAGCCCTAGGAGAAATTAAGAAAGACTAGGGGTGCCCACATTGTCATTTTAGAGAAATTGGAGTGTGAACATGACAAGCAAACGACAACCACACTATCGCGGATTGTCTTCCCTCATAAGTTTATTGGTTAAATTTGTGGCAATAGGCGGCAGAGATTGAGCATAACAAGGAATGCGGTTTGAAGAATTTTGAAACAAATCAAACGTTCTAAGATCCATTTAGAGAGTTTGAGTGAAGAGTTTTTGTTGTGGAGAGTGTGAGAGCAAAAACCAGCAATCGGAGTTGGGGGAAGCATAGAAAGCGCCTCCACCTCCCCCTGCTCCTCATGATGATGAAAAAGAAGAAGAAGAGATTGGTTTACTGCATCCATCGCAGTAAACTTGGACACTTCCACCACCATAGCAGCCGCCGTGGCCTTGGAGTGATTATCTGAGAACCAGTGGGTGATCATGGCCGGGGTACTCAATTATTGGCAGATCTAGTGATTATCTGAGAACCAGTGGGAGGGAGATCATGGCTGGGGTGCTCAATTATTGGCAGATCTTTCCCATCCATTTCTCCTTCTAATATTTCCTCCATCAATCTCTCTGTACGTTGGTTTTGTTTCTCTTCCCTTTCTTCTTCTACTTCCATCAATCTCTCTCTCTGCTTTGTGCCTTCATTTTACAACTCTGGTGAAGTGCAATTCAAGCTATTCTCTTCTTGTGACTCACAAATTCAACCTCAACAATCAACCTCCTGATTCTCAAATTCTCCGCCTTGTCTGTCTGATGACCAAAAATAGTAAAAACAAAAATAGTACTAATTGTACAAATACAATTAAGAAAACAAACCAAAAGAAAAACTCTTATAATAACATTTTAAATTTACAAATATGCTATCACAATTGTTTATGATGTAGAACACCATCAACCTTTGAACTGCTCCAGCTATAGCAGTAAGGGCTGGTTTTGTGCCCCCAAAGATGTCAATATATGCAGCTGTATTTACTTACTGCTTGGCAATAACTAGAGCCAACCAGCTCGGCCAGCTGCAATTCCCAATTATTACTACTTAAAATATTATTCACTACTTTTTCTAATCAATAAATTGGAAACAGTACTTCAACAGTCAGTCAAGAGTAACAAATACACCTGAGATAACATTTCTGCATTCCTGTATTGTACTGTATTTTTCGTTTCAATGCAAGTGTATAATAAACTAATATAGAAATGTCACCCCAAATATTGCTACTGAGTGTGCAAGTAGCATTTCTGTTAATAAATTATAACTCAAAATTTACCCAACATTTGGCTTATCATTTAAACAGGTTCTTGAAAAATGGTAGTTTGAGAGGGAAGGCAAAGACCCAGAGGAGAAAGATGATTTTTGTTAACTGTGACACCCCAAAATCTGGACCGACATTATCCCCTAAGAAGTTGTAGATTTCAATAGGAAATAGTAAACCTTACAATATACATAATCTTCTGACATTTAAACATCTCAAATAAATTACAAAAATATTTCCATTACCTTTTATACTGAAATTGAAGTGTCCACCAGCCCAAAATTTCATCATATGTTTACAATATCCAAAATTTACTAATTCACATAAGAAAGAAACTTAAACCTCCCTATGCACAATTCCTAGGAAGTGAGGTGTTCGCGCTGTAGTCGGAGCGTGACTAGTGCATATGTAGTAAAATCACTTACCACGATCCTTACCGTCAAAATTGATGTCAACCTACAAATCTGAAATATTAAGAGGTAAGCCTACCACTAACTTAGTGAGAGGTAAAGAGCATTATAATAGAGAAAATATAAAATCAATGCATCAAAGATAGTCATCATGCCATGTCATGCCCAATAATAATTATATCATTATAAGAGAAGATGAATACACATGCACATTTAGGAGTAAACAATTTAGAATCAAAATTCACAAATTCTATTCTCTTGGGGCGGGTTGTACTCTCACCCACAAGATCATCCACTTCAACGGACCGTACCCTCACCAGATATAAACATGGATGGCAGACCCACTCTCACCAATAAGGGTGGACAAACTCTCACTTTAATGTATACATGGTGCACCAACAACTAACTTTTACTATAATTAGCAATACAAGATTCTAACTAGTTACTCCTTTTTAAGATACATCTTATGCTACCATTTAATATTAAAAGTGCCACACGCAATATATCACATATAAGTATCAACATTAACCGTCCACAACAACAGGAATCATATTTTTCCCAAATTTAATTTAAAAGAAATGCAATCAACTACAAGTGTCAATATGGGCAGAATAGACAATATGGATTCTAATTTTCTAGATGCAATTAAAGAATGAAATCGTGAATAGTATATATAGAACCCCAAAATGATTTGAATTATGAATGCAAAAATTACAATTTATCCACTCACACAGTGTTAAAAAATATTTGGGATTCCCTCATAGGCCTCTCCGCTGGGTCACATCAAAGTCCCCTAATAAGATCAGTAAATTACATGAGAATTGCATAAATACAAGATCAAAAATGCCTATCCAAACTGACTAACGAAAAGGTAAACGGTTAAGGTCGAACGGCTCGACGGATTGGGTTTTGGACCAACCCAAGGGCTGCCACAACAGGGCCAGACCCAGCCCCAAACACATTGGACTGGCCCATGAACCAGCTGGGCAACCTAGACCAATCCCAAAAACAGCCTAAACCAGCCACAACCGCCGCCACCAGCGGCCGCTGGCGACGACCTTCCGCCGGAGATTCCCACTATCAGAGCCTACCATTAGAAACGCCAAGCCAAGGGCGTTATCATACACAAAAATGGGTAAGATTTAACGGCTGGATTTTCATAGATCTGATTTTTAATTTCCGGCCAGAACTGAAAAAACGCCCTGGCAGTCGCCACCGGCCACCATGGCCGGTGGTTTCCAGCGATCAGAGGCAGCGACCCGACACCCTTATCCCCATCAATCAACATATCCAAAAACCAGCAAGATCCAATGGCCCAATCTCCATAAATCTAAGTTTAAACTTTCGGCCAAACCCAAACCGCGTGTATATACGTATATACCATGGATCTGTGCTGAAATTAATTCTGACAAAACTAAAAGACTTACCTCCTTGTAGATCGGGGCCGCTTTCACGGTGAAAATTCGATCGGATTCAAGATCAGACAGTTGGATTTTACAAAATCGGTGATTTACAAAAGTGCTCTTGGAAGAGAATGAAAGAGAGAGAGAGAGACAAGAGACTGACGGAAAAAAACAAGAAGAGGGGGAGGAAGGAAGGGAGCTGGTAGCCCTAGTGGCTTTCTATTGTCACATGGTCTTGGCTCCCATTGGGCCTTCCCAAAAATAAGCCCAAAAGTCGGGCCTAAGACCCAGAGAAGAAAGATGACTTCACATGGGCTTGGCTCCCATTAGGCCTTCTCAAAAATAAGGCCCAAAAGCCAGGCCTTCTCAAAAATAAGACCCAGAGAAGAAAGATGATTTTTTTGTTAACAATAGCCAAACTAAAGAGAATTGTTAAGATGAGAGAAGATACATATATTGGGGAACAAGCTTATGTGTGAGAGAGAGGTAAAGAGTGTGTACATCGGGCATGATCCTCCACTGGTTTTCAATGAAGAAAACAAAGACTATGGTGCCTAAGTTACCTGAATTGCCTAAATACTGTCCAGAATTGGCCCCAGAAATTAAGCATCCCTCTCACTCGAATACCAAATATCTAAGCAACTAAGCAACCTGCTAATGTTTTAGATACTAATAGCTTCATATTATAAAGTAAACGCTATTGCTAGCAAAAAGGATCTTCCATATAAATGGTATACTGCTGCTGCTCAAATTAGCATTACTTCAATAGTAAATGGTCAGATTATGTAAGCAGAAGGTATTAGATCAATTAATCAGCAAATAAGAACAGCAGCCATGAGTATAGAAGTTAGCATCCCAACTAACCTCAGAATTTCAGTAAATTTTTGGCTTCATGTTCTTCTAGAAATGGCCCATGTACAATTTTAATCTTCTTCACCTGCAGAAAGTGTGTAGAAGACAAACAAAAACAATGAGAATAGTATTACTAACTTCGGCCAAAAGGCTTCATAAAGAGAAGTGATCTCGTATCACTATGTTACGTGCAAATGGCATATGTGAAACAAAGCTATGAATGTATGCGTAAAGGATAGATGTGAAAGCTAGACAATGAATTAACTCTCTTTTTCGTTTTTGTAAACAAATCCAGTTATTAATGATAAAGCAAAGTTCTTCTAAAGAACAAGGACAATTGAAAGAGACATTATTTGTCTGAGGAAGACAACTGAAGAAACAGCAACCATCCAAAACACTAAGTCTTAAAGGACACCAATCCTAAATCAACTAGAAAGAAATAGATGAGAATTATCTGCTTAAGTTGCTCAACTACAGCAAGAGCAGAAGTAGACAAGAATTTCGTGCTGGCTGAACACACCACATTCTACAACCAGCAACCAGCAGAGTGACCGTCCCATTTTACAAACAGAAACCCACAACCAAAACACCTCCAGGCCAGCAGCTAAGCTCATATCATGATAGTCTACTTAGTGGAAAAACGGAAAAATTATTATTACTAACCATCACCCCGAGAGTTGAAAGCATGAGTAGGATACCCTCTTCATGAGACACATCCTCCCAAAAACTATTTGATCTTCCCAAGCCAGGATGCTTCTGAGTCCTACACTCCCCACGAGGACATAGAGAGCCTTACTTCATTTCAGGCAACAAGGAAATTAAATAGAACCTCTCACCATTGTGATCAACACAACCAAGACATAATAGGATACTGGCATCATTTGAGTAATAACAAAAATCCTCACACCTGCTTAGAGTCTCCAGGGTTTTTTCTTTAAAAACAAAGCAGAAGATAACTGAAAATAATAGGAGAACAGCTCAAAAAAACAACAAACAATATAAGGGAAGAATAAGTGAGAAATAAAGTAGTAGTAGTAGTAGTAGTAGTAGTGTTTTTCCAAAAGCATGAAAAAGCCAAGCCAAGCAATATGGAAGGAGAACACGATGCCTGAAGCAACCAAATCACAGTCGTCCTTCCTGAGCACTGTTGAGAGCCTCCCAAGGACATTCATATACTTGAGACCTGTAAGCACTAGAGGACCTGTGCAGAGGCTTAGTTCTCAACTCAAGAATGGAAGCTTCCCAAAATAAGAACATCTCTTCATTACGGTTACAAGACATTTAATAAATCATTCCTCAGTTGCAGGAAGCAAGCTCCAACATAAAGTCATAAACCTGAGTAAATACTATGGTAAATTAATTTTAAAAAACAGAAAATTCCTATTTTTCACAGCATGGAACAGCTAATCATGCCCTCCTTTGTCATTGCAAAAGAGGGCTTAATTAGTAGCTCCAAGTCAAATCAAGAACTTAGGAATTATCAGCCTGCTAATAGAAATATTCCCCCATTGCTGAACAGAGCATATGAAGCCTCGAAAAAATTCTAGGAGAAGCTTTTAGGGACAAGACAACCTAAGCATCCAGTCATAAGAAGTAGCCCTTATGCAAAGGAGTGAAACAACCAGATTACAAGAAAACAAGAGATCTCTAAGACAAAAGAATACAGTCTACGCTCAAGCCACAAACTCCCCTTTTCTTAGCAATGCAATCGTGGCAAAGGTATACAGTTTGCTTCACAAATATAATTGTTCGTGGCACAGGCAATTCTATGCTACAACTGTTTGTGCCCCACGAGCAGTTATGCATTTACCAACAAGACTTGTAGACCCATCGTCTTCACAATTAAAAGATGGCATTCATCCACTTGAGCTGAAACCGTTTAACTTAGACGAGCAAAGGCACCTACCAGCAACTGTACCATGACCTCTCCTCCCTCCACTGGAAACACGCAGAGCAAAAGGTCAACCCATCTGCAAGTATAGTATAGAGATCCAACAACTTTGAGAGAGAGAGAGAGAGAGATGGAAGGAGAAAGAGATCAGATAAAGTTAGCACACTTGAGCCATGATCATCCACTGCTTCTCAATGAAGAACACAAATTAGAGTACAGCGTCGAACTTACCTGTCAAGAAGGCCGTGGGGAGCCAATCTCTAGCGCCAGCTCCTCCTATGTCAGTTTCCCAACCCACTCACCAGAAGCACGCTCTCGCCCTCCTTCCCAACCCGCTTTCTACTCACACATGCGATGTCTGCCGCTCGCACATCCACGGATTCACATGCCGTTGTTCCAACTGCCACTTCTATCTCGACCTAGCCTGCGCTTCGATGGTGCTCCACATTCAGGACATGGTTGAGCACAGGAGTCACCAGCACCAGCTGATCCCCCTCGAGATGGGGGCCCAGTTCTTGTGCGATGCTTGTGGTAGAAAGCATGAGGGCAAATCGTATCTTTGCACTACCTGTAGCCTCTGGGTCAATCAGCGTTGTCCTTCATTACCAACCACTCGATCTTCGTCCCCACCGTCACCCCCTAACCATCCTCCATTATGTTCCCTTTAAAGTATCGCAAATGTGAAATCTGCATATGGAAACTTAACAGAGGGGTATTGGGTTTATTGCTGTTTGGAATGCCAATACTGCGTTCATGTAGATTGCGTGCCATTGGAGCCTGAGAATCCCAAGTAGTAGGCTCTTTCGCCATTCTTAATGTTCTTCTATTTCGAGCAACTCTCTCCCCCTTTCCGGAACTCTTAATTCTGTTGTATGATGTTATTTAATTGGGGCATTGGGATTTATTTTTGGGATTGTAAAGGAGAGATTAATATGATAACATCCCTACCTGTATTGGATAACTCGATCAAGAACATCAGATTTTGTGGAGTTCCAAACAAAATAGTTGCCAACATCAGTTATTGTGGTGAAGATCACTTCCTAATTTTTTTTCGGTTAACAAATTAATAAAGTCAAGGGTGCCCAAATATTCAATGGTTGTGGACAGAGCATCTCATCACCATTCTACCATTGTGCTCAATGTAAATATTTTCTACACGTGTGGTGCTCAATGTAAATCCATGATAGATGTTATTGACTCAAATCATTTCAGCCATTTTTATGTTCAGTAACGTCCATACCTAGGTAAATTATTCAAAACTGACGGTGGTTCTTTAATACAAATGACAGTTTTGGGCGAGGGCCCTTTAGCCCTAATATCCATCTTCTACTCCACATTTTTGCAACCCACAGATGAGCAAAATGACATCATTAGTCCACAATGAACTCAAGATCAAGCACAAACATGGATTCCTTTTAAGTAATATGTTAATGACATTCTGAATGACATTCAAGCCCAGTACCTTTTGCCATCAACCAAACAAGCTCCTAAAAGCACAACACATTCTATATCAAACAAGCCTAACAAGACACCAATTCAGCAGTAATGCATCAAATGAGAAAACGCCATTCTAAACCTCTTCTCAAACATCAGGAACCTCCAGCAAACTTTTGAGCACTCATGAGGCTTTTAGTCAGCCATATTGCTGTTTCCCGGGATGATACAGCTTCTTCCCCGAAGGGTTTTAGGACCCTGGAAAGCTCTTCAAGTTTGTCCTGCTTCAGCAATCTTGCACAGAGCTCCAGCAGTGACTCAAGAGCATCTGCTCGTTGCTGAGTCGGGTTCTCCCACCCACTCTTGTTATCATTGCCTACTGCAGTTAGCGTACTCAGCAATGAAATGTTGCTGGAACCTTGGTTTATCGTTTGACTTACATCATCTTTCTCTGTTTGTGTCAAGTGACTCGTATTCTCTGTTTTCACAGCCACATTATCTTTGCTTGGAAGGGTACCATTACCCTCGGACGATACATGTGCAGGAACAGCTTCTGTAGAATCATCCGGATCTTTGCATCGAGGTGTATCATTGCTTTCAGGTTCAAGTCTTGCAGTACTCACCGAAGCAGATGAATTTTTATTATCTATAGATACGTCTTCATAAATGTGGCTATCACTGGACGTTCTTATCTGGTCCTGTGAAGCATAAACCTCCAGCTGTATTTCAGCTTCCCTGGTAATTTCTTGATTGCAGGAGGTCTCAGCATCGTCATGGTTCTCTTTTTCGATACCAATCTCTTGGTATTGCTGAGAGCATTCGGGACCAACTTGACTGGCCTTCAACTGTTCTACTTCCAGCAGACAATTTGATACCTTGCTCGCTGTATTCTGAGTGTCATTGCTTTCCGTTTCTGATAGGGAGTGAGAGCCGACCCTCTTATCTCCATTGCAATCAGTTAATTCAGAGCTGATGTCCCCGCCTCTTGAATCCTCACTATTATTAGAGATATTGGAGGAATAGCTAGCACGATCAACTCTTCTGGTTCCAAGATTGTCTTCTTGCATGGTGATGCTTGCTGTCATGTCGCTGTTGGAGAAACTCATCTGCTGCTTATGGCCATTTTCCTCCAATTTCGGAATTGGTTCTGTCTGTTTTTCTACTTTTACCTCTGTTTCATCATCGTCTTTGCCATCACTAGATCTGCCAGATGACAATCTCCTTCTCGCTTTATCTTTTGTGTTGTTTGTGGGTTTTACTGGAAGAAAAACAGAGGACGGATTATGGCAACGAAGGAGATAGGGTTGTAGATGGGAATGCCTTAAAAGTTCTGCAGCCTGCAGAAATGTGAAAGCAAATAAATTAGGATGAACTAGAATTAGAAAATTGAACTCAAGGTGGTACACTGCCTGACTTACAGTAGGTCTGTGTTCGGGGCTTTTTCTCAACATAGTCTTAACGATCTGCTTCCTATAATGTTTAAATTATTCTGATTCAGTTCATGGACATATCGTGATCGCAAATAGAATAAAATATTGGCAGCTCTAGATCATGAAGAAGCACAAACACTTAAAAGAAGGCGGCATGTAATATCAGATACTATGTCGGATAGCTACTCTCTCCCAAGTATGTGTAGACACAGCCAAATAAGTGTATCATTTTTTAATTTTTACGGAACCAAACACGTTTTCAGTACTTTTGAACATACCTGGGCCCATGGTAAGATGCATGTCCTTCACTGAGACAAATTAGACACACTTTACGAGTTTAAGAGCGTCAGTGATTGTTTAGATTTCCTTTGCTGTCGTTTCTTTAGACTTGTAATTACAAGAATTCTCTACTCCAAAGCTATCAACTTGTTTATAAATAAAGTTCTCTAAAAAAGTATGTGCAATGCAGAATATAAAGGATTGTTAATATTTTCCTGCATGCATATGGTAATAGAGATTATTGGCAAGCTAGAATCCATATAGCCGACTCCACATAATGGGATTAAGCCTTATTTATGTTGTACGAGAAAAAAAAAACATATTTGTCGATGTTTTGCCCGAGTTTAGTATGCTGGAAGCTTAGAAGAAATCAGAGGAGTCTATGATGATGATCAAATGGCAGTTAGTGTGCAGGATATATCTGTAATTAACTGAAAATATTAGGGGCAGTTTAGACTTTATAAGAGTCGGATATGTCCCTAGGTTGGTCCACCCCTTTTAGTTTATAAATAAGAGGGCAAGGGATCAATTGTGATTATCAATCATAAATCATTTTATTCTCTTGTTCGAGCGCAGTGAAAAAGAGAGAGAGCTGTGAGAAGGATAAAGTTCTTGGAGTCTTTTGAAAGAATTGTACTCGGGTTGTAAGAGAAGGCGAGTGATTCATTGTACTGATTTCTCATTCTTAGTGGATTGTTCTCTTAGTGGAGTTGTGTCATTTCTAAGGCATGAACTAGGGTAAAATCGGCATGCAATACTTGTGGTTTGATCTTCTTTTCTTTTTCAAATTCTGTCTTTCTTTTACTTTCTGTTTTGTGTATGCATTGTGATTGATTCAGTGAGTATTTGAGTGAGTTATTGGATACAAACTGTGATTCGGTTTTAACAATATTGTTTATTAAAGTATCAGTATCATCCTAACTTTTAAAAAAATTGCATGGAGGAGTGTCCACCAAGAACAATCTATCATGGTCTATGCATAAAAGTAAATTTTGAGAAAACACAAACTTTGCCAAGGATTTGAAGATTACACTTACAATGTGGATGAATATACAATTGGGAGTGGAGATATTGAGGACCTATTTATCTTGTTGATAAGTCCAGCCATGTCCTGTCAATGTTGCCACCGGTGTTATATTATTTTGAGAACAGCCAGATGTGAAGATGACTCAATTTAGCATATTGTAATCACTAAATGATAACACTCTTATTCGCATAGTTCAAGCCTGAACTTACAGGAGCCCTAAATGCTGGTTGATGTGCAGCAATCTCAAACATACAGCAACCTGAAGTAATGGAAAGACATTATTCAATGAGGTATTTCAGCATGAAAATGTGAAAGCACGCACCACGCTTTCCAGTTCTTACCAAGTGACCATATATCAGATTTGTAGCCATAAGGAATATCAGCAAGAAGCTCAGGGCACATGTAGTTGGGAGTTCCAACAACCTACAGAAGGCAAGAAAATGAATTGATTAAATGAAACAGATGGTTGGCAAAACTTGTCTCTCCTTTCATCAAGAAAAGGGTTAATTACCAAAAAGAAAAAAGAAAACTAAACTTTACCCGAGTTTCAATTTTAGACCATACTTCAAATTTTTTCAATGGTAGCATCCTTCCAATCTTAAAAAAAAAAAAAAACAGAGTAGCATCCTACTTTTATTTAGTTTCAATTATGGACTGCCATTGACCCTTATTAGGTGTTGCCATTAAAATAAGATATTGCAAGTTGATGTGTAATGATGAGGCAGCAAAAATTATCCCCTGTTAGACAATGTTTTTTGTTCTTCAATTTTTTTGTATGTTGTTATTCAGTTTTTGATTCATTTTTTGGTACTTTGTGTGGTGAGGTGGATAATTTCTGGCAGCTCACCTATCAAGTTAAAAATAGGTGTTTTTGGCTGCTTATGGTACCTTACTCGTGTCCCTGGTACTGGAGGAGGCTTCTATCACTCCGCAATGACATGCGATATAAATTTGGATGAAAGATAGGCGATGGTAGGGAAGTCTTCCTGTGGCATGATCAGTGGCATCCCCTTGGGGTGTTTCTAGATCGATTCTCCTGCCAATTGCCTCGACAGTTGGGTATCTCTATAAATGCACAGGTATCAGAAATCCTTGCTGATGGGTCATGGAGATGGTCTAAGGTGACTTTGTCACCATCTTTGCAAATTATCCAAGACCAAATGCCTAGCCCTCCCAGAGTTGGGCATCAGGATGAATTAAGGTGGTTGCCAACCTCAAATGGGGTACTTTCTGTTCGCTTTGCCTTGCAAGGCTTTTTGGTGCAGCATCAGCGCATTCCCTGGCATCAATTGGTATGGCACAGTTTGGGTATTCCTTCACATATGTTTATATTTTGGTTGGCAATTAGGGAAAGGTTATCTACTCTTGATCGTATTAACCTTTATTTGCCTTTTCCAAATAGATGGGTCCTTTGCAAGGCAGCCCCAGAGCGACATAGCCACATTTTCTTTGATTGTCCTTATTCTCATGAAGTGTTGTTGTCTTTCTTTCGTCATTCAAAGAAATTTGGATGGCTTTGGCGTCGATGGGAGACAGGCATCTTGTGGGCAGCGGCAAGATGGAATGGTAAAGGCCCTTGGCAAGTTCCTAACCATTTGGTCTTGCATGCTATGGTTTATTTTCTATGGCAAGAGCGCAACAATCAATGCTTTAGGGAGCAAGAGCGATATGTGTCCCAGTTGGTATATCAAATCCGGTGTGCTTTGTCTAGACAAGGTTAGCTATTATCTCTTTCCCTCCTATTTTACAGAGCTAAGCTCTACGGCATTTTTGGCAGCTTCCAGCTAACCAATTTTCTTTACTCCGCTAATTCGAATCACTTATGGTGGTTTGACTTATGAGTATACTTATACATTGATTATCTTGGTGAGTATCATGGGGTTGTCAACACAACTATTAACTTTAGACGACCAAAGTCAACATAATCCTTAAGAAAACTCATGAGTTGACAGTTCACTTTTGTGTTTGTTGTCTACTCCACTAATTTGGGCAGCTTAGTAACTAGGTATTGACGTCACAAATGCCTACTCTCACGTTAAACGGTGGCTCGAGCTATGAGTATACTTTTGCAACCTAAGTGATTATTTTGGTGAGTATCGTGAGGTTGGCAGCACAACTGTTAACCTTTGATAACCAAAGCCAACATGATCCTTAGAGAAGTTAATTTTCTGAATATGTTCAAAAGGTGACGTTGATGAAAGTTTCTCCTGACAGTTGTACATTTCTTTTGATGTCAAGAGGCTTTTTCTTTTGCATATTTGTACATTTTATTACTTGGTTAGATCTCATGTGATCTTTGGTTGGGGCTTGGGGAATGCTCTAGTTTAAAACTGTAAAGGCTTTTAGTTGTTTTTTAATGAAATTCTTACTATGGAAAAAAAATTCTGCCAGCTCATTAAACATTAACTTACCACGTCACACTTTAACAACAACATCTAATGAGGGAAAACAGTGGTCCACAAATGAAACTAAATAAAGTATGATGCTACTATTAAAAAAATTAAAAGCTCGGTCTAAAAATTGAAAACTCAGTTAAAGTTTAGTTTTTTTTATTAATTAACCCTTAAGAAAAACATGTATATGCAAAAGAAAACTAGAATTACCACAAACCCCAAATTTTTTACATAAGCTTCTAATCCTAAAAAAAAAAAAAAATACTATAATGGTAGTTTGGGTTGGGTGCAGGAATGACACTGTTCCAAAGAAAGATACAAAGAGAAGAGAACAAAGAAAAAGAATGGGGAATGATGCCATTCAAAGTTGAAATTCTCTGGCTTAACAGATCATGTCCATTAGCAATAGTTCAGGTTCAGTCAACTCCATATACTAGCAAATTATGCTAAGATATTGAAATGAAATAAACATAATAACCATAAGAAAAACATTACCGATGAAGCAAGGTCTTCTGAGTTGAGCAGTTTTGCAAGCCCAAAGTCACCTGTAGAGTAATGTAAGAAGAAATTTGCTTAGAAGAAACTAGAAGAGAAACCTGACAGAGAAATCCCCTTGTCTATTTCAACCTACCAAGCCGAATGTCGTTGTCCTTGGTGAGGAAAATGTTGGAACACTGTAATTGAATAAGGTTGAGTTAGCATTGCCATTGTCAAAAAGTTCAACCTTGCTATAAGGATAATTTGCATATACCTTCAGATCCCTATGAAGGACGCGGTTGGAGTGCAAATAATCCACTGCTAGTAACAGCTGAGTCAGCCATTTACATAGTTTCTGGGAAACAAAACACAGAAGAAAATGTCAAATAGGTGTAAGTTGTCAACCGATGCTACAAATACAAATCAATTATGTGAATTCTTTCTTATTACCTCCTCTGGGAAAAATACTCCCCTGGCCTTCCTAACAATCTCAGCCCTGATCATCCAAGAACATTAGAAATATTATTAGTCACTCATTTCTAAAGGGTATGTGTTCCATATGTATGTATATATGTTCAGAATATAAGTTGGCTTTTCCAAAAATTTGATTGAATTACATGGGAGAAACATAATATCATTAACTGGAAAGGAACTCGTATCAGTGCATTTGGTGAAAGTTATACCAAAAATAAAGTATCAGTTTTCCCTAACATTTGAACGCTTTTTTTGTTGGAACATTTTCAAAATTAATAAAACATTTTCCGAAAAGTCATATGTATTAATGAAAAGATATAGATGGTTGTTAAATAACTAGGAAGTACTCAGGTGACTATTCAAATAGTCACAACAACTGTTTGAGGGGTAGAAAATTAGTTTATTTACCAATTATTAACTTAGTGACTATTCTCTAAAAGTCACAACTCTTCATCAAAGAGTAGTTAATTTGATAACTATTTGTATAGTAACACCTTTTATTAAAAGGTGCCATGGTTGGTAATTAACTACTTCGGGTAGTTAATACTGTGACTAATCAGAAAAGTCACAACTTTTTGAACGAGAGTATGAGCAACTCTATGAATAGAGTTCTCATTTGGTTCAAAAGAAAAATCAATTTTTCCATACTTCTAAATCATCCTTAAAGCTTGTTCACTGCAAAAACAATCTTTAAGACTTTGACGATCTTGTTATCTTTGGTGATTACTCAGAAGTTTGAATATGTTTTGTGCAAAAGGCATTCAAACATAGGCTTTTTTGCATCCTAAATGTTATTTCGGGACACCCCATTGCACACCAATTCAGTTTATGATAGGGGTGAATTAAGTCTTAAGGAAATTAATTATACACACCTAGAAGCCATACTTTGTAGCATTTAGCAAATATTCTGAAGCATACTTATTTTCTGCAGCAACATTCTTTTACTAGAATTCGAATGCTGTTTTAAGTTGGTTCTTATTTTCTGCAGCAACAATTTTTTACTAGAATTTGAATGCAGTTTTAAGTTGGTGCTTTTTCTTTGTGTAAAATTGGCTCTTTCAGTATTCATTTGTGGTTAATGTGAAAGAACGTTACCATCATGTCCAACAATGAAACTGTTTACTTACATATCTCCTCCTTCACAGTAGGCAGTTACAATGCATACATAACATCCCTGCAACGTAACATGTTGTGGGCAGTTAATATGGTGGAAGTTCCAGTACCAGTAGTTTTCTGTCTAATCTCATGGTAATTATGACATTCAGTTCAACAAAGATCCGCATATAGAAACCATTCCTTTACCTTGTCAACCCAAGCATCTTTGAACTCCACGATATATGGATGGTTCAGCTTAGCCATCAAGTCCATCTGCAACGGTGACTAACATTATTGAGGCTCATAACTTCTACTAAATCATTATTGACTTAGTTCTACAACCCATTTATTTCAGAGAGAGATTTTATTATTATATTTTCCTTCTCTTTTGATGGCTAAAGTAAGAAAATTTTGAGTAAAGTATTGCTTTTCTTTCTCATTAATTCTAGAAATAACCTATGTATTTGGTTTCTGTACTAAAACAAAGACTATAAAGTTATTTCCCACATATGTAGATAGATGACATCTTAAGCAGGTCAAAAATACAAGCAAGAACAGATATATAGTAGAAATATAGTATAAATTGACCCAAAGGAAAAAAAAAAAAAAAAAAGATGATACTGTACAAGAATATGGTGACAAATTGAAATTAGAACTGTTGAAGGTTAAAGCACAGAGTTTCCATCCTAGCTATAATGACTGTTGTATTCAAAAGAATTTCTTTACTTTTTCCGTTCCTTGTATGCATGCAATGTGATCAGCTTCCTAGGTTAGGTAGGAGATGACAAAATAGGTAAGCCGAGAAGTATAAATTCAACTTCACATCATAAAGAGCAATTTTACTGACCACTGCAGTTAAGATTGATATAAAGGAAACAATTAGGCACTAATTCCAAAGTATTTATCAATATAATTGAAAATAAAATTTAGTCAGCCGTTGCTCAGTTGCAGATAAACAACAACATAGCAAGCCTTAATCCCACTACATGGGATTGGCTACATGAATTCTCACTTGCCACTTGCTATCTTGCAGATGCTTCAAGAAAATTTTACATGATCAATTCAAATACAAGATTGGGTACTTAGACATCCAAAAGACAAGAAAGTTAGGCGCTTATATGTCTATAAGATCAGCCAAAGAGTACCGTTGATAAGATAAATCTAGAAAATTGGGTACATAGACATGCATATGTGGAATATGGAGTTTGAAACTAATGTTACAGACAAGAGATATAAAATTAATATTTGACAGACTCATTAACAGAAGATAACTCAAGTGCAGAACCAAGTTCAGGATCCAACAAATTTTCTTAAAATACCTCCTGATGTGCCGTCCGCTTAATCTTCTCAGTTTGCTTAGCCAAGCGAATCTTCTTCAACACATACCTTTCAGAGAAAGGAGGGGGGGGGGGGGGGGGGGGGGGGGGGGGGGGGGGGGGGGGGGAACAACCATCAGACTTCATGAAATACAAGATGCATGCAAAGTCAAACTTAGAATCGAGAGAGATGAAACATAATTGAACATCTTGGTAGGTAAGAGTACAACTTTGGCAGTCCTATTGAAAATCATTTAATTAACTATTATTATACACAGAAATCTTGCTCTTCTATGCACCATTAAGTTCTAAAATAGCAGGTTTCAAATAGAACAGGCGCAAAAATGACAAACATTTCGACAAATGTGAAACATTTTGCCCAAGTTTTTTTCTTAAGCACTTCTAAAATGCTTCTGAAACTCCAGAAACCATCGACGAAATCAAATTCTTCCTCAGATTCATCTAACTTAGTTATGTCAGGTTTGCTGGTACGGAGAAAGAGAAGATGATTTCCCCTTGCTTCGTTTAGAACAACCATCAAACGCAGGATACGCACAAAGTCATGCACAGAAAAGAGGGGCATGAACACAATTAAACATCTCGTCCATAAACAGTACGATTTTAGGAATTCAGTTAAAAATCATCTCAAACAAATCATTATACACAGAATATCGCTCTTGTTTGCTTGGAACATGAAGTTCTAAGATGCAAGCTTCGAATAGAAAAGGGACCAAAATAGGATAAATATTTCAATCCATCCAAGTCGTTTCTTCAAATAGTCCCTTCAAAATCGTACTGGGTTTCGAAACCCTTGATTCTACGGTACTGGTTCGCAATATGACACAGAAAGAAGTTGGAATTTTTCTTACTTCTTTTTCTCAGCTCTGTGGAGAACAAGAAAAGCGGCCCCAAAAGCTCCCCTTCCAATCTGCTCTATGACTTCATAATCTTCCATCTTGGACTTCACATCGCCATTCTCCGTCTCCATTGAAGACCCAAGACCCAGGAGATTAGCAGATCCAACTCCTCAGCAATGCAATTGGGATCAACCAAGACGAAGCAAGAACAGTTCTTTTTCACAGCAACAACTGGTGAATACAAGTGGCAGTGAAATGAAAATGATTCTGGGGATTGTTGAAGATATTGGCTATGGCTTTTCTGTTTCTGGGGGTATTATAAGTAGTGGGGGGTCATGACTTGAGTAAAGCTACATTCCACAATTATGAGGCCAAGCTACACCTTGTATTTAAGAGAGAGAGAGAGAGAGAGAGAGAGAGAAAAGCAACGATATGTAAGTCCATGAACAGAGGTATTATTAAATTGGAAAGATGATGATTTACAAAGGGGAGGAAAAGCAGATTTAAGCAAAGCAAGACATAGCGGGCATGGAATAGTAATGGAGAAGTTGATTATTTGCCAAATAAGAGATAAGGGGGAGAGAGAGAGAGAGAGGGTGGGGAATGGTAGAGCAAAGAAGGGGCAAGCCCTTGCTTGCACTTTCAGATTCATTTTGTTGGGTTGGGTTGGGGCTGGGGTTGGGGATGATCATTCAGACAAAGGAATTTTCTGAGAATGTAGGTATGATATCACATCCCCAACTGATTTTTCATTAATTTCCAATGGCAAGCGGATATCAGCTGCCTCAAAAGCTTAATGGATATCATCTGCCTCAAAAGTTTAGTGCTTTTTTTTTTCTTAATATAGGTATATCAAATTATTTGAAAGATTGTGACTTCAATTATGATGATTACTCTCCCTCTATCATTTCAAGTTTTAGTAATTCTTTTCTCTAGAGCACAAATTAAGTTTTGGGTCATAATAAGTTGGGATTCTCACCAATAAGTTGAGGATTCAATTCATTGTTCTGTTTGTGAGGCAAAATCTCTATCGTCAATTTATCTCATCTGTTGAAATCGAGAACACGAACGACAAGAAATTACGCAAAGATGATAATTTCAAATTTTAGTAATCTCTTACATTAATAATTTAAATTTAAATTATGAAATAATTAAAAACTTTATTATTGAAGCCAAAATCAGAGTACTTCAATTCTTTAGATATTATCTAAGTGTAATATAAGTTGATTTGCCCAGTCAAGTCTAGTCTTATAAGTGGATTAAAGAATTAGATTTATTTGTTCTACACAAACATATTTTGGATCTTAAACCTATTCCTTTACTCAACAAGGGAGAGAGAAATATGGACAAATCATAGTCATATATACATTGGGATAATTGTTTCATAAATTTACAACCCATAAATGGTAATAGATTAGACTTGCCTAAACAGAAAAATAATAAGGGTTCATGCTTGTAATGCCTTGAAAACTTGTCTGCATGGTTGTTGTGCTATTAACTCACTGGAAGTGTTAATGCAAAGGACCCAAGTGGAAGTGGCCACACTAAAATGGTGGCAAAAGAGTCAATTTTCCTATGCAGAAGACTTCCATTCCATCTTTGCTTCTCCACTAATCAAAGAGGTGAAATGTCATTTCTCATACCAATTTCTCTCCTTATATTCATTTCATTTCATTTCTTTTATTTATTTGTGAGTTCATGACAGTGACAAAATTGATGGAAGTGCGTTTACCGACACATTGGAAAAGTGTTGCCCTATTCAAATGTGATCTGGACTACCTAATGCTAAATACAATGCATTGTGGTGGTCATCTGATTATGGGTCCCAATCACAGCCAAAGACCAAATACAAAAATCAACCAAAGACCAAATACAAAAATCTAAACTCTTCAACGATATATGTCTTATGGTCATATTTTATGAGAAGTCACTATATATTTCTTACTTTGTACCAAATATTTTTATTCCCCCTCTATTGTTGTTGTTACAATTTTTTCCAATCTTTTAATAAATATTCAAATCATCTCAATTGTACCTCTTATATGTTATCTTAAATAAGTATTTCATTTAGGTTAAATCTATATTATTGTTTCAATTATATTTTTAAATTAATTCAATCTCTATATTTTATTTTATTTTTATATAAAGAATTAAACTTTTTATTATTTTAATTACATTACTAAATTTACATTTTTAAGTCAATTTAACTCATTTTAATATTAATAAAACATAACGTATACTTTATCATCTCATTTTACTTTTTTTTAAATATAAAAATATAAGATTAAATTAACTCAAAAATACAAGTTTAATGATATAATCAAAATAACAAAAAAATTAAATTATCACACAAAAAAATAATTAAAATATAAAAATTAAATTAACTCAAAAATCAAATTTATATATATATAATCAAAATAATAAAAAAATTAAAAGATCACATGAAAAAAATATAAAAACATATAAACAAAAATATAAAATTGGTCATTTCATGTGCATAATTATTTGCTATCTTATCAAATGTGAACATCCTATCTTCAATAAACATCGCTTTAAATTTATTAGGTATGATCTCATTTTTAATTTTGTTTTGAGGACAGATACATCCATAACATAACAATCCTTTGATGAGGTTGTATTATTCACATGCACAAATAAGAAATTAAGAATTTTTTTGAAGGGCACCAACCCAATGGGAACAAAGGAAAGCAAACAATCTTTAAAAAGGGCCCAGAGTCCAGACCCACTTGACCGACCAAGAGGGAATGGGAAAAGACACGAAATGGTCCAAACAGCCCCTTACTTTCCGTAGCACCTACCAATGCATATATATAAAGTATGCTTTGGCCTTTGTTCAACCCCACAGGACAAATTTGTCACCTCTGGATACCAAATAGCTGGTGTAGCCTTTGTTTGCATTCACTTCAAATGGCCCTTTCATGCATTTGTCCCAACAGAACCCAAAGAATCTACAGTCATTCTAGGATCAATGAAAGGAGATTCAGATGCTCTATTGTACTTCACCTAGTAGCTACTCAGAAACTTCTCAATTTGTGCTTGTCATCAGCCACATTGGCCGCTTCCAAGTTACAAGTCAGTAGAGCAGCTGGAATATTTACAACGGGAGAAGGATCCCACAGCTTTTGAAACCACTGTTCAGTGGGATCCAGAATTTGCAGTTCCATACAAATAAACAAGATACTGGGGCACAATTCCCGGAAAGAAAGTTGGGTCCTAGGGAAGCAAACAAGAATCCTTTTTGAGATCTTGACTGGGTTATTTCCGCTTTGATGATTTGGAGGCCTTGCGATTTTCGAGCTTCTTTCTTGCAGCTTCAAATTCTGCATCTGTGGGTTCTGAGGGTGCCACGCCACCCCCATACTTTGTGACCATGGATGAGAAAAAGGAATCGAATTGCTCTTTCCTCTCATTTCGGCGTTGGGATATAATTGCATATAAATCGTCTGACCCTTTCCTTGACCTGTGAAGGGTTTCATGGCAGTGTAAGGTTATAATTTGTTGTGTCAAGGGGGAAATGCTTATGAACAAGAAATTCAACACCCAAAGCACAAGGCTTACTTCTCTTTGCGTCTTAAAGGACTAGTAGGAGGTTTAGTTTCAGATACTTTCGTAGCCCACTTCTGATATGCCTTCGTTGACTTCAAATCTCCTACATGAGAGAGAGAGAGAGAGAGAGAGAGTATTTAGTGACAGAAACAATAGTGCGGAATGGACATTTAACACCATAATCTGCTAGAAGTTCACAAGCATGCGGTATATCACAGCTGTATCTCACAAATAATGTATTAATTATTCAAAATAAAACTATCATGCATAAGAGGGCAATCACTCGATGGCATAGATCGGGCTGTTCACATAATGAAAAGAAAAATGGCCTAGTCATATATATCCCATGGTTGGAAATGAAATTTTAATTTGTTTATGTTTCTTCTCTATTCATAACTATCACATAGTTGGACCAAAAGTTCCTATTTATTTTTAAATTAGCAATGTGGCATGAGACGGAAAAATGCAGCTATTCATAGATATCACATCAGAGTGGGGTCAATCAACTGTGCCTTGATCTTCAAGTCCTCAGACCTATGTTTCAGATCACATACTTGCACAACGCCATCCTAGTAAAAGTTAACAAGTCCCACACCTGCAGTTATTGCATCATCAAGTACATCCTTGAATCGATGAGAATCCAGCTTAGGGTCTGAGCAGAGCATCGAACAGAAAAGCCTATAAAGAAAAGCATTTTAGAGGGTGAAAGGCAATATACGTGGGGAAAACATGTCAGTGATATGCGGATGTACCTGTTCATATTACCCTTGTATCTTTTGTACAGGTCAAGCAAATCATTTTTCTCTGAATCAGATCCTCTATAGTTTGCTTCAAACTCCTCAATGTCAGCCTCAGTTACCTGCAACAGATGTTTTTATTAACTTAGCCAGGCACGACTTTGAGAACCAATATTATGATGTAGAATCATAATGGGCCGCCTTCATAGTAGCATGACAAATAGAAGAAAGTACCTTCTTATACATGGTTTGGAAGAACTCCTTCAAATTGTTAACATCTCCTGCAAGGTCCTGCCATTCAGATGATAAAGATTGAGATGCCTGCTTTCTCAAATTATATATATCTATGTAAAGCACATCAAAATTCTGAAAGATCACATTATAGTGATACATTTTGTCATTCAACATTTAAGATGAAAATTTCTATAATTTGCTCGTATTTAAAATTTCAGATATTGTTACCATCACAATTATCATTCTAATTTCTTGTATGCCTTAGACCATCTACAAATAAACTTTTTGGCTTTTAACATGTCTACATTAGAAGTGGTTTGCTGCCAGCAAGTGATCTAAGAATGAGGAGACCCATAACAGTGAGAATATATTTAACAGAGAGAAATGATAATGCTTACATCATCATCAATGCAACCAGTCTGATCGTAGATTGCCCTTTTCTCCTCATCACCAAGAATTGATATCACCTTCTGCAATTGCTGGAACTTCTCTTTTGCCTCCTACAAATAGAAAAACGAAAGGCTAGAAGTATAACATATGTGATGACAGACGCAAAGCCAACAGAGATCAGCGTCTTGAATATGAATATTTCACCTCATCACCAGGATTCTTATCAGGATGTAACCGCAATGCCAACTTATAATATGCTTTTTTTATTTCTTGTTGAGATGCTGTCTTCACCACACCAAGAACCTGCAAAATAGCAGTTGTGTTGATATTTACTTACTCCATGTCAAACTGGGGAACTGAGGGCAGAAAACAACAAAAGGAAACAGGAACAAAAATAAAGTACAAAAAATATACAGAAATTAGAATGTGTTTGGGTTAATCAACAAGGAAGCACAGCAGCACAACAAAAATATGATTCAAATTGGCGTGTACCAAATAAACCATCAACTCAGCCACTTATACTGATTATACTATTAAATTAGTATCATTTTGTCATGGATCATCCAGCTGAATCCAGAAGTAGTAATTAACAGATTTTCATAGAGACGACTACTAAAACAGGAATTCATATTAGAATTATCTGAATAGATCCAAATGATTAAAATTACGAATGAGATGCACAATTAAAAATGTGAAACTAGCAAAACCTAATATAGGAATCAGGTAAAAAGAACATTCATTGTTCTTCTCCTCTTTTTTTCTTTTTTCTTTTTTTTGGTTCTTTTTTGATAAGCAAACAATACACATGCAAAAGAAGAACCGCCTTAAAGAGTGAACCCTGTATGAAAGAAGATTAGGGAACTAGGAGTTAACACTATCCACAATAAAAAACTACAAGATACAGCCTTAAACAACCCCCCCCCCCCCCCCCCCCCAAAAAAAAAAAAAAAAAAGAATATCATTTATAAATTGCAAAAAGAATGTGCAAAGAGAAGATTCCACCTTTAACTGGACAAAAGAATGTAACCCTCTAAACAAAAAAACATCTCTATGCCCTGAAGAGCTCTCTTATTTCTTCCACGCTGTAAAATAGCAAAAGAAAACGATGCTCAAACTATATGCTAGTTGGATCCAGGCCCACAAAAATGATACATGGCTGGCTTGTGAACAACTCTGCAACCAGATCAGCAAAAATTCCAGAATTGAACCTCACCCACTGTATACCTAAGACAACATATACAAAACTCCACAACTTTTAGTCCACCAAGCAATTAAGGAGAAGATGGTTCACAGATTCACTGCTCCCCTTACACATGAAGGGCCAATCAATTTACTTGTCTCTGCTTCATTAAGTTCTCAGAGGTAAGGATTGCATCCCACGCAGCAGTCAAAAGGAAGAAGAGAAACTGGGAGGAAAAAAGATCATAGAAGAAATAAACTATGAAGTTCTCCCTTATAATGGGCACCAAACCCATCTTTCCTCGCCTTGACTAGCCAAGGAATGGTCAAGAAAGCCATAACAAGTTGTCATTGAGTCAATTTTCCCATCATTTAGGCCACATCTAAAATGCAAGGACCACACGGCACCCACTGTTTAAGGGGGCAAACAGTCAATGGCAGACACCTCATTGATGGGAAGCAAGACCAAAATGGACAAGAAAAGTATCCCTGAAGGGCCTATCTCCACATCAACCGCCATGCCAAAACCTAACCATCGTCTCACCCACAGAGAAATTGATAAAATTAGAAAATTCCCCCAGAGACAGTCATTAGATTCCAAAGCCCAACCTCATCAGGACAAACCATCCTACCAGTGTGCCAATTTTCCCTAGCACACCCTTACTATCTGCCACTCTTCTCCATGAACACACACACTTTCCTCAGCAAACCACCAAATTCATTTAGAAGGGCTTGAGTACCAAAGTGTCCAATGCGAAATTCCCGCCCTTGACATGAAGCTACACCTGCTCCCAACAAACGAAATGGTACTTAAAACTCATTGCCTAAACTGCCACAAAGCAAATCTATTTAAAGACTCTCCAGCCTCTTAATAATATAAGCAAGAGTTAAAACCAAGGAAAAGGTACAAGTAGGAAGGCTCAGCAAGGAACTTTTAATAATAGCACCTCTGCCTTCCTTATAAAGGCATTAACATTTCCAAGACACTAAGGAGCTGTTTAGTTATGGAAAACAGCCTCAGTTTTCCAGAAAATTACTCCACAAAAATGGAGAATTAGAAAACTTATTCAAATACAAAAAATTTCCAAATAGAAAATGGAGATCTAGAAAACAGAGTGTTCCAAAATTGAACCTGAACTTGGAATCCTAAAATGAGTTTTCTAAATTTTCCTTATTAATTTAGAGATTTGAAAAAACACGATTTTTGTCACACTTAAACTTCTCTCTAGGATGATACTCCCAATATAGGAGACCATTCAGAGACTCATTTTTATCAAAAACTCAAATTTCTGCTAACAATCTACCAATTTTAAGACTTACACACTTGAATGCCTCTCTTTTTCAGCAAGACAAAAAAAAAATAAGCAAGTGAACTATCACATAGAAGGGCAGCCACCTTTCTTCTAAGTGAATCGATTTTGGGATCTCATCATTTTGGTATCAGAGCATCATCGATCTTGATGGTGAACTTGACTGACAGAGTAGGAGAAATAGAAGGGAGGATGGAAGAAATGCAACTGGGAGTGGAGGCCCTGAGGGGTGAGATGCAATCGGTGGAGAAGAATGTCGCGAACCTGTTGGAGCAATTCGCATGGATGAGAACGAAGTGGAAAGAGCAGGAACGGGAGCGGAAAAGCAAGGAGAAGATGGGAAGCCAGCCTACGAAATTCTTTCAAGATTCCGAGGCGACCCCAGATGTGGGAATACGGTGCGCCGAGACAGGTGGTGGCGATGGGAGTTGGCGGCCGGAAATCAGAGGGCGACGTTTGGAGATGCCTCTCTTCGAAGGCGACGATCCGAACGGCTGGATATCCAGAGCCGAACGATATTTTGCGGTAACGGGGATGACTGATGAGGAGAAGGTAGATGCAGCGGCTTTGTGTTTGGAGGGAGTTGCTCTATCGTGGTTCCAATGGGAGGAAAAGCGACGAAGGGTTAGAGGCTGGGAGGACTTCAAGTTTCTGTTGGGAAGTCGCTTCCGACCCACCCAAGAAGGCTCTGTTGAGGAAAGGTTTATAGCCCTCCGACAGAAGGGAACTATCATAGAGTACCGCTAATGCTTCGAGACATTGGCATCCCCCCTTGAAAACTTGTCGGAAGCCATGCTAGAAGGGCATTTCATAAATGGGTTAAAACCTGAAATCAAGGCTGAGTTGAGGGTGTTGAGGCCAAGGGGTTTGGGGCAGATGATGGACTTAGCCCAATGGATAGAGGAGCGGAATCAAGTGGTTCGGGGAGGGGTGGTTGGAGCAGGTTCAAACAAGGGATCGGCTAGGCCAAACCCAATCTCAATTTTCCAGAGAGGGGGAATTCTTCCACCCTCACAACAGCCCCAAAAACTTACAACAATCCATCCTCCTAACCTAAATCGGCCACAAACCTATGGGCGAGGGGGTAATCCACCCTTCAAGCGGCTTAGTGAGGCGGAGTGGAAGGCAAAAAGAGATAAGGGCCTATATTTTCGATGTGATGAGAAGTATACTATGGGCCACAAGTGCAGAAACAAAGAGCTGCAAGTAATGATGATATATGATGAAGAGGTGGAAGGGGACAAAAGGTTGGAAGAGTTAGTAGCAGAGCTGGGATAGGATGGAGAGGTAATTGAGCTCTCCATGAATTCGGTGGTGGGCTTGACTACACCACAAACTATGAAGCTCAAAGGAGACATCGAGGGGCAGCCGATGGTGGTGCTCATAGATGGTGGGGCAACTCATAACTTCATAGCAAGCGAGCTGGTGCGACAATTGGCATTACCAAGAGAGGAGACAGCTGGTTATGGAGCAATTATGGGGACAGGAATAGCAATGCAAGGGGCTGGAATATGCAAGGGAGTGAAGCTTAATCTCCAAAATCTGCAACTCATAGAGGATTCCTTACCTCTGGACTTGGGAAGTTTGGATGTGATTTTAGGGATGAAGTGGCTAGCGGTTGTTGGTAAAATGAATATGGATTGGAAGGCTCTCACAATGAAATTTCAGGTAGGAGGCATGACAGTCACCTTACAAGGGGACCCTAGCTTAAGTAAGACATTGGTATCCTTGAAGGCAATGGCGAAGGCCTTTAGGGAAAATGGGGAAGGAATGCTATTAGAGTTGGGAACCATGGCAGCAGGGATCAAAGAAGCTCAAGAGGCAGTTCCAGAGGTGCTAGGGGGGGTGTTGGCTGAGTTTGAGAAGGTTTTTTCAACACCGGAAGGGCTGCCACCTTGCAGGAGGAAGGATCACATCATCAACCTGGTTCCGGGAACCACACCAATGAATGTAAGGCCCTACCGATACTCCTATTTGCAAAAAAATGAAATTGAGCAGCTGATGGGAGAGATGCTGGCTGCTGGAATTATACAGCCTAGTTCTAGCCCATTCTCGAGTCCGATTTTGTTGGTTAAAAAGAAGGATGGAGGGTGGCGTTTTTGTGTGGACTATAGGGCCTTGAACAAGGTCACTATACCGGATAAATTTCCTATACCTGTGATAGAGGAGTTACTTGATGAGTTGCATGGTGCTAGGGTCTTCTCCAAGCTCGATTTAAAATCTGGTTACCATTAGATTAGAGTTAAGTCGGAAGATGTTCCCAAGACAACTTTTCGGATTCATGACGGGCATTACGAGTTCCTAGTAATGCCATTCGGGCTGACAAATGCGCCAGCCACCTTCCAATTTTTTATGAATGATATTTTTAGAGATTATTTACGACGTTTTGTGTTGATGTTCTTTGATGACATATTGGTGTATAGCAAGGATTTCGAACAGCACGCACATCATCTACCTTGTGTCTTAAAGGTACTAGCGAACAACCAGCTCTTTGCCAACAAGAAGAAATGCATTTTTGGACAGTTGGAAATCAAATATTTAGGCCACATTATATCTCATCTCGGGATTTCAGCTGATCAGAGTAAGATACAAGCCATGCTAGAGTGGCCTACTCCTACATCGGTTAAGGAATTGAGGGGGTTCCTTGGCCTTACGGGATATTATAGATGATTTGTGCAGGATTATGGCAGGTTAGCAAGGCCACTAACGGAGAGGTTGAGGAAGAATAACTTCTTTTGGGACGAGACAGCCGAGCAGGTCTTCCAACAACTTAAGGCTAAAATGGTATCCCTACCCATCTTAGCCTTACCGGACTTTGGGAAGCCCTTCGTTATTGAGGCTGATGCATCGGGACATGGTATGGGGGCTGTATTAATGCAAGAGCAAAGGCCTATTACTTATTTCAGTCATGCTTTCAATCAATTGGGGAGAAAAAAATCTATTTACGAGAGGGAATTAATGGCCATAGTGTTTGTTGTCCAAAAATGGAGACATTACTTGTTAGGGCAAAAGTTTGTAGTACAAATAGATCAAAGGAGTCTCAAATACTTAATGGAACAACGGGTAGTGAGTCCAAAATATTTGAAATGGATGGTAAAATTGTTAGGATTTCAATTTGAGATACAATATCGGCCCGAATTAGAAAACAAGGCTACTGATGGGTTATCTAGAATCTGCCACCCAACACAAATAATAGCCTTAACAATGCCTAAAGTGGTCCAAATGGATAAGTTAGCCAATGAATTGAAGGCTGATGTAAGACTGCAAAAACTTATTTGGGAGCTTCGGGTTGATTCTAATTCACACCCTAACTTCTAGCTAGTGGACAGTTTTCTCCTTTACAAGGGCAGGTTGTACTTACCCAAGGGCTCCACTCTCATTCCATTGTTACTTCATGAGGAGCATGATGGCAACGTAGGGGGACACTCTGGATTCCTAAAAACCTACAAGAGGGTAGCAGCAAATATTTGTTGGCAGGGAATAAAGAAGGAAATACACAAATACATAAGGGATTGCTCGGTTTGCCAACAAAATAAGTATATGGCTTTAGCCCCCGAGGGACTCTTGCAACCTCTCCCAATCCCAACCCAAATTTGGGACGACATTGCTATGGACTTCATTAAAGGGTTGCCGAAGTCGGGCAAGATGGATTCCATTTTAGTGGTGGTGGACAGACTTAGTAAGTACGGGCATTTCATTGGGCTTAAGCACCCGTTTACAGCTGGGGAGGTGGCTGGAATTCCAAGGTCCATAGTATCGGATAGAGACAAAATTTTCATGAGCAAATTTTGGGAGGAGATGTTTCGACTACAAGGTACCAAACTCAACAGAAGCACAGCCTATCACCCTCAAACGAATGGGCAAACTGAGGTATTTAACTGAACTATAGAAACCTACCTTCATTGTTTTGCTTCCTCAAAACCGAAAGCTTGGTACATATGGCTACCTTGGGCTGAATTATGATATAACACCTCCTACCACATTGCTGCCAAGGTGACTCCATTTCAAGCAGTGTATGGGCGAGAACCACCACACTTATTGAGGTTTGAGAAGGGAACCACCCCTGTTTCAATGGTGGAACAATAGCTGGTTGAGGGAGACTTAATTCTTGAGGAATTGAAAACCCAACTGATGAGAGCACAAGCTGTGATGAAGAAGAGGGCAGATCTGAAAAGAATGGAGATAAAGTACAAGGAGGGGGATTGGGTTTATTTGAAGTTAAGGCCCTATCGACAAAAATCGTTAGCTGCCCATGCAAATGAAAAGCTGGCTGCCCGCTATTATGGTCCATTTCAAATTGAGAAAGAAGTAGGTCTAGTAGCTTATAAGCTGAAACTTCCATCTCATTGTCCAATTCATCCGGTATTTCATGTATCACATCTACGAGAGGCAAGAGGGGCATTGGAAGCTAATGTGGAGCTTCCTCAACAACTTACTGAAGACCTTGAGATGCTGATGGAATCAGAGGCAGTGCTGGGAGTGCGATCAAGATCCGGAAAGAACTTACAAGAGTTCGAGGTGCTCATACAATGGAAAGGGCTACCCCCATTGGAAGCTACTTGGGAACCTTACCACTTAATCCAGCAGCAATTTCCTTTTTTCCACCTTGAGGACAAGGTGAGAGTTGGGGGGGGGGGGAGTAATGATAGGCCCTCGATTTTCTTGACTTACCAAAGAATCCAAGGGGCAGGGGGCAGGGGCAAGGGGGTAAATTGGATGGCTGGCATAACAGCCAGCCATGTTGCGTAAGGGCAGGGAAGGGAAATTGCTGGGTTGTTACACAACCCAGCAAGCGCGTGTAACAGAATTCAGTTGGGAAGGAGTAGGGGAAGAATATGTAAGGGGGAGGGGGGGGGAATGAAAGAGAGGGGGATATCATTCTTGTATTGAGTTTTGGGAGAGTGAAGGGCCTCTTGAACGCCCAGTTCTTCTTTAATCGGACTGTTTGAATTCAGTTTCAGTAAATCGATTTTGAGATCTCATCAGTAGCACAAGCCTTTAGTAAGCTCTATTAGAGATCAAACTCATCTATTAAAACTCAAGTCAACTTAAACTTTGTCCAAGGGGGAGAAACCATTAATGGAAAAAATGAAAACTATAAGGTGGTGTTTCATTGTGGAAAATGTTCTCCAGTTCTCTATCTCCAATTTCTAAAAAAATCTCTAGTTTATATTTCCCACATAAAATTGAAAAATGGGTTCAAATGTTAGAAGTATAGAAAACTAATTTCCAATCTAGAAAATTGGAACATATATTCAAAGAATATAGCAGGAGGGTTTTCTTGTGTGTAACTTGAGTTGGAGAAGAACGTGGAAATGATTCAAAGAAAACTGTAGAGAACCGCATTTTCCAAGTCTCAATATTAAAAAGGAAAATTTGGGACACCTATTTTAGGAGTTCTCCGAAGTTCAATTTAATTTTGGAGAACTGCATTTTCCAAATCTCCATTTCCTCTTTAGAAAAGTTTTGTATTTGAACAAGTTTTCTAATTTTCTATTTTCTGTGGAGTAATTTTCCAAAAAACTGAGGTTGTTTTCCACAACTAAACAATCATTAAATTTCTTAAATGCCATAAAGACCAAAAATCCTTGTTCCTAGAGAATATAACAATTAATACAAAATAAGCAAGAAGTGTTATGGCATAAAATTACCACAATGTATAAAGCTAATCAAGTTACATGTGCATGTGTTATCAATAACAGGTTTTCTAATTTTCTATTTTCTGTGGAGTAATTTTCCAAAAAACTGAGGTTGTTTTCCACAACTAAACAATCATTAAATTTCTTAAATGTCATAAAGACCAAAAATCCTTGTTCCTAGAGAATATAACAGTTAATACAAAATAAGCAAGAAGCGTTATGGCATAAAATTACCACAATGTATAAAGCTAATCAAGTTACATGTGCATGTGTTATCAATAACAAGTTTTCTAATTTTCTATTTTCTGTGGAGTAATTTTCCAAAAAACTGAGGTTGTTTTCCACAACTAAACAATCATTAAATTTCTTAAATGTCATAAAGACCAAAAATCCTTGTTCCTAGAGAATATAACAGTTAATACAAATAAGCAAGAAGCGTTATGGCATAAAATTACCACAATGTATAAAGCTAATCAAGTTACATATGCATGTGTTATCAATAATATATTCCCCCCCCCCCCCCCCAAAAAAAAAAAAAAAACAAAACAAAATGTCGCTCAAGTCATCATCACCATGCTGTGTCAGATCTAAAGTTCAAGAAGCTCAACAGCATTCACTGGAATATGAGAATTTAGCAAGAGAAAAGCTTCAAAGGGAAATCATTTAGAGGGCATTTTCCATGGAGAAAAGTAGTTGTTTAAACAAATCAATAAACTGCAGAGTACAGGAAACATGACTGCATGTCCAGACTGCATGTTGTTAATAAGTGGACCTGTCCATAGATTGTTGGTCATGGATAAATACTGAAGGATTAACAACTTTAGATCCATTTGGAACCCCCTTGATTAGTAAAGGTTTAGAAATTGTATAGCTCTTTAGCCAAAATTCAAATTTCAATTTATTTATATCATCTATTCTTTTATAATGTGTCTTTCACAGAAAACAAGAAAAAGTCACAAGCTATTTTGTAAGGACAGCTTATTAGCTGTTCCAAATGAACCTTTCCTATAAGATGGTTTGCTATATCGCAAGATTTGAAGTAGTCACATTCTCTAGGAAATATAGGTCACAAGTCACCTCTAGTTTTTGAAAGGTCATTACCCTGAATTTGTTTGTTAAATAAGAAAGATATGCATTACTTTTGCATATGAAAATGGAATCAGGAATAACATTTCTTCTCAAGTAAGCAAGTTTTGTTTTCTTTGGACTACCAACGCAAAATACTTGCCTGCAACAACATATTACAAAACCCTAGAATCTATGCGTATGATATAATCAATTCCAAGCAGCTAACAATAATGCTAACTGGTTGACCATACTTAAGGCAACCTAAAGTGGCTTTTTACGATTTTGGAATCTCCATACTGGTCTATCAGAAGCTTGCCCAGTCAATTGGGTTTTCATACTTTGTTGAGAACGACAAGAAAGTACGTCAATCAACCAGGAAATTGATAAACGATTTAAAGCTTTATTATCAATCCTCATTTCTTTAATTATAATAGTTGAGTTCTGGACACTTATTTGCTTGATCCAGGGGCGATATTACAAAAAGAAACACTAAATGGCATATATTATCAAAAGCAACAAAAACCCATAACAAAAACTAGTGAGAAAATCGGTTTTAACTATAAAAAAAAAAAAAAAAATCACTGATCGAAACCCTAAATTCAAAAGAGTTACGGCAAATACAATTCGTGAAACGATCTAGAAAGCACTGTATACCAAAATCAAGCATTACAATAGTGGAAAATACCTCGTATAAGCTCTTCTGAGCGGAAGAAGAAGAAATGTCGACATCATCCTGACGCTCTTGATCTTCCGAAACCCTAGCTTTCTTTGCCTTCCCCATTTAACCCAGAACAAACAACACTCTTGAGTTCTATATGTATGCACGTATGTACATAGATAGATAGAGAGAGAGAGAGAGAGAGAGAGGAAGAAGCTGAAGAAGAGGGAAATCTGCGTATTTGTATAGGGTTTAGGGTTAAAATTCTTTGAGAATTTTGTTGGGTTCTGTGCTGTACTTCCCGCCAATCTCGTTCCTAATTCTTGAACGTTTCCCGCCACCCGATCATCAAAGTCGGCTGCGGATGGCAATTCTATGGCTCTAATCTAGCCACGTCGGACTGGGCCACCCGCCCCTTATTTTCTTTTTGGTAATGTTAATAGGGATGAGTGTCACCATATCTTTATTAAGGGTTCATCTGATTGCATTGATGAAATTTAAGTGAAAATAAATTGAATTTTAGATAATTAAATTATAGAGAAAATATTAATTGAATGCGTTTTATTGACTTAATTTTTTTATCTAAAAATAAATTAAATATATTATACAAAATATTCAAAAACTCAAATATATATACACAAATATTCATACACACAAAAGAGCCAAGAAAAGGGAAGAGGCGAGATGGGAGCGTCGTCTTCAATCGAGCAAGTTCCAGCGGAGCAACATGAGGCCGAGATTCTAGCAACCTCGACCGGAGCATTTTCGATGCTTCATAATGCTTTCACTGTCCTCGTCCTCTCTCTCACTCAATCCGTCGTTGCCATCACTGGTCATGCCTGCCATGCCCGACCTCTAACCACACTTCCCCTCCTTCTCGCGACCGCCAGCCACGCTTCTCCTCTTATTCTCCTTCTTGTTTCCGCTACTCTATTGTTTCTTCTTCTCCAAATGTCTGGAATTTCTTTTCCAACCCTCCCTAAGAATTGGTTTTTCAGCAAAAGTTATAATTGGGCATCACGTATGTAATACCTCAAGTTTTTCTAGGCATTAAATACAACGTTTTTTTGGAAATCGAAGAATACGTGTGAAGTTTCAGGGTAATTGCCAAGGAACTAATGAAGGGTTTTCCGAAAAATAATGGAAACTATCGCAAGAGGGCATCATCTAAGGTATTTTGGAGAAGTTTAAGAAGTTCTAGGACTCAAGGGATATAAGTGTAAAGAAGTTTTGGGCTAAAGAGTTATTTGGAAGAAGTTAAAGAAACCAAATAAGCTAATTTAGTTATGAGACATAATCATGAGGAATCTTGAAAAAACTAATTAACATGTGGTGGCACATGTTTCAAATGACACATGTCGCAAGGGGGAGAAGTGGCTCAAATCTCAAGAGGACACTTGGCGCAATCTTATGAAAGTAATAATTACAACCTTATCTAAGTGACACATGGCACTCTTAGATTGGCTATAAATCTATAAATACCAAGGCCTTGGAAGGGAAATTCTCACCATTAATCAAGAGAAAAATAGGAGGTGAGTTGAGAGGAGAAACTTTGCCTAAAAATAAAGTGGTAAAACGCTTCGTCAGAAAAGTTTGACCGCCACTGTAAAAGGAGTTAAACAGTGACAAAACAACAAGGTAATTCTAATTTCTTTCCGTAGTTTGATAGATAATTGAATAAGAGTCGTGTGGGTTCAAACGAAAGTCAAATTGGAGTCTAGATGAGGGAGAACGGGCCGAAAAACCTCAAGACGTCAAAGTTGGAGAAGCGACGCATGCAGTTCACATGCCACCTGACTGCCACGAGTGGAGCGCGTGGGGCTCCTTCCCCCAGCGCATGAGGGCGCGTGAAAGGCCCTCTTGGGCCCAACTTTTGTATACTTGGTTCTTAAATTTTTCCCTATAACCCCATATAAAAATATTTTAGGTTTGAGTTTCGAAATTATGTTATTTTTGCAGAAAAACTTTTCCGAACCCTGTGAACAGTACCTTAGAGCCTCCGAACCAACAAGATGAGTGCTTCTTGCATCTTTATATTACATACCGAACATTTCGTCTTCACACGGGTAAGGGTGATTACTTGCATAAGCATGACTTTCCTTTAAATCAAGCATTTTCTCTTTTTTGTCATACATCATTTGGTGTGTGTGGCTAGTTGAAGTCAGGATCTCATGTTAGACTGGTGAAAAGTCTTTGAGATGTGAGAACATGATTGATCAGCTGGGGTGATTGCAACACCTCGGCGTTACTACCACACAGACGGTTTCATATCATTTTACATATCTCATTACATGCATGTTGTCTCTTATTGTTGCACTCACTTAGATATAACTATCTAACTTGGGTGTCTCATACCCCTAGAACATTCAACGTTCCAGGTGGGTTAGTCGTGGCAGGTGCCCCGAAATCAAGTCAGAGGAAAGGAAAGAAAGTGGTTCTTGGATAGTTAGCTCATTTACGTTTTAATTGCAAAGCGTTGTACTATGACTTTAGTGTGAGTTTTACTTGTTATAAAATGGAGCCTAAATGATCCCTAGATTTTCAAGTTGTCTTATGACTTTTCAGGTGATTTTTGTGTTAAAAGCATATAGTGAAAGTCTTAAATATCTAGCTTATGGTTTTATAAAGCTTTTAAGTTCGATCATTTGCTTTCGTTGGCAAAGGCTTCCATAAACGCCCTTTGATTACCATGTGGTTGCTAGCGTCATCATGCACCTTTGTATGTGTATCTTGGAAAAAGAAAAGTGAGGCGTTACAACGTAAGTAAAAGTGGGAATTTGAATTACCTATAAAATATGGTCTATCAAACACCACCAATACTGGAATTTACATGAAAAATGGCTATTTTTATGGAAAACATGGCCAATCAAACAAGCTCTAAAAGAAATACTAAATAAAAGAGATAATAACACATAATTTTGTTAACTTATTTCAATAAAAAAGTACCATATAATTGATAATACTACCATCAATTATAATTCCTAATATTTTTGTTTTCTTTTTTTATATGGCAAAGTGATTAGCGGCAAGTGATTCTAAATTTAAGTGAAGTGTTAATTTGAATATTAATATTTATTAAAATATTTATAAATTTACTAAACTTCTAATAAATTTGAGAATTCATACTTCCCAAATTATCTCTGTTTATAATTCATATATCTTGTTCTTATATTTTTATATTTTTTTGTAATTACTCAAATTTTTTATTATTACAATTACACTATTATATTTATATTTTTGAGTTAATATGATCTTTGTGTTTTAATATTTATTTATATATCAATTCAAACTTTTCGTTATTTTAATTACACCTCTTTATCTATATTTTTGAATTAATTTAATTATTATTATACTTTGATGTGTAAAAAAGAATAAAATGAGATGATAAGCACTTGCCTGATCATATCCAAAATATCACAATATGTTTGATGAAAAAAATAAGAGAGTACAATAATGAAATAAGAAAATTGCTAGCAATATTTTCAACTTAACAAATCATTAAAATTATTATATTTTTTATTTTTATTTTACATGTCAAAGTTCAAGGTTTAATTAGCTCGAAAATACAGGTGTATGGATATAATCAAAATAACAAAAAGTTTAAGCTGCATTTTATTTGTTTTTTAATTTTTAGTTTTAAGTTTTTGATTCATTTTCAGTTTTATGTTTTGATAATCTGTTTTTAGAAAATTAAAAACTCGTTATCTTTGTTATTTTAAAAAACTATTTCTCAAAACAAAACATTAGAAAATGCTTTCTTTTTGAAATTTTAAAAATAAACTTTTAATGATATTTTATTCAATAAATTTGATTATTCAGTAAATTATAAATATTTAATGTTAATATATTATTAAAAAATATATACATTTTAAAATTAATGAATTTGGTAATATTTTTTCCCATTACAATAATAAAATATGAATAAATAAATAAATAAATGTGGTTTTAGTTTATAGTTTGTTTTTTATGAAAACATTTAAAATAACTTTTTGTTGTTTTGAGTTTTCTTTATAATTTTTTTTGTTTTCAAAAATATATTTTTAAAAATAATAAAAAAACACGTTTTTATTATTTTAGAAAATTGAAAACTAAAAATGACTTGAAAATAGTAAAGAGAGCGTAATCTTAGATTGTCACACGAAAAAAAAGTTAAAATATATAGATTAAATTAACTTAAAAATATAGGCACAAAAGTATATAATAAAAACTACAAAAAAATTGAGTGGTTACACCAAAAAAAACATATATAAACAAAAATATGGATTTAGCCTTATTTATGGTCTAGAATCATTTTCATCTTTCAATATAAATATTATATGGACACTCATTTATAATATTAATATGATATTTATATATTAATTTATTATATTTTATATAATATTAATATAAATATATAATATATTAATGTATGAGCGTTGTCTAAATTATCGAAGATAAACGTCTAATTAGTATTTTTGTTTTTTCAACGCAAATAGAATGAAATGAAAATTGATGTAATAATGTATGATTGTGTCTTTAAGATTAAAGATTTTATTTATTATGGAATTTAAATAATATAAACTTAATTTTGTGCATTTGTAACACTAATCTTAATAATTTTTAAAAAAAATTAATTTTACCATTTATTTTAATTACTCTATATCTCGTCATTAATAGTAGGATATTTTTTTAATATCTTTTAATTTAATCTATTTGAATTATTTAATTTAACATTTATTTTTAATTAAAAAATATAAAAAATACAAATATAATAATTTTGTTCAAACGAACATAAATATTTTTATCACAAATATATAGATAAATAATAAAATATTAATAAAAAATATTTATTTCACAAGGCTTGTAGCACGTCGAACTTCATCTTGCTTAATCTTAACTCATTTATGAGTCGAATTCTAAATTAAAGATTAAGTTTGACTCGTTTATAAAACGAACTGAATACAAACGAATTTTCATCGCTTACAACCCTCACATGCAGAGGCTAGCAAAATTGGAGTAAATTTGAATAAATAAGATTCAGTTAATTTAGTTTTATGTTTTTGGTAATTCAATTTTATTTTGTTTTGGAACAAACAAAAAAAATGATTTTAGCTCAAATTTGAAAAAAGAAAAAGAAATTGAAACAACTGAAATTGTACCAATTTATTAAAATATCCATAAAATTTAAGTTATTTACAAAATTGCCATTCGATATAAATACCACTCCAGTAACACCAATTGCATCCCTGCGTGGGTTTTAGGCCTTCCATTGCATGCGACAAGAATAATGAAAATGATATTTAGATATTTTATTTTGATATTTTGAGTGATATTTATATATTAATGTATTATATTATAAAACTAATTGAGTCGACAATTTAAGTAACTTAATCGAGTCAGTATGAACATCGTGATTTGTGCAACAATACAACGCGACCTAAAAGTGTAGCATATTTTGTGCCATACCACAATGTCCCTTTTAAATTTTAAAGTTTTAAATTTATTCTCTTTTATCTTATTAGCATCGTAAAATAAAGTCTGAATATATTATTATTGTTATTTTTATCTTATTAGCAATATTTTCAAAATTGGACTCGACATCAAACCGAAGAAGGAGATAGTGTTAATTGTTCAATGGTTGAACCAACTAACACCATATATCAACTAATACAAATAAAAAAATTATAATTCAAATTTTATGGTTCCTATATCAACCCATTACATTCAAATTAAAATTCATTATCAAGAAATTCATCATCTATTTAATCCAATTTGTTTGTAATGTCATAATTTATAGAGTTTTAATTTAGATATCAACTTACATCTATTTAAATAATTAGTGGTTTAATTGTTAGTTCAACATGATTGACTTTTAAAAATTAATTTATTTTATTAAATCAAACCATTTTTCCCTTCAACTCATAGTTGGATGGATCAGTCTGGTATGATTTTAAAAACGCTACTTATTAATTAGGGTTTCAAATTTGTACAATTTTTTAAAAGATGTCTTGAATTCTTCTACATTAAATAAAGAAAACTTAATTATTTTGATATATTTGGATTATTTAAATGTCTCTTGATAAGCTCACCAAACAAGCAAAATAGTTCAATCATTGATTACACTCAAGCACCCATAAGCCTATTTGATTCTCCCATGCAAGTTCGAATACTACTTAAGTGCCAAAGGTAAAATTTCTCAACTTAAGAGCCCTTCACATATTGTCCTATGTATATGGGATGGGTTAATCACAGTACGTGATAGCTCATAAGGTAAGAGACACAGTACATGATGTCCACAAGAAGCCATCTCCACAAGAGGGTGAAACTTCTATACTACAACTGTCATAACTCGAATCTGCATTCTTGTGTGCAATCTACTACCCTGAAAACCATCCGTTCTATGCCCGTATGGGCAAGTTCAAATACTAATTATGAGAGAATCAGGGTCTTTTATTAGTAGTAAAGTCTTAGTAGATTTTATGAAAATAAATATTAAAACTAAGTAACCCACATTGCCATGTGTTTGTCAAATCATCAATTTCGTAATATAACACTTTCAATGTGTTTGGTATCTAAGGTTACGTTATTTTTGTTTTTTAATTTTTAATTTTAAGTTTTGAATTTATTTTTAATTTTTTATTTTGATAGTCTCTTTTTAAAAAATTAAAAATACGTTCTCTTTGTCATTTTGAAAAACTATTTCTTAAAATAAAAAATATAAAACGTGTTTTCTTTAAAATTTTGAAAATTATTTTTTAATAATATTTTATTCAATAAATTTGATTATTTAGTAAATTATAAATATTTAATGTTGATATATTATTAAAAAAATATATACATTTTAAAGTTAATGAATTTTGTAATATTTTTTCTCATTATAATAATAAAATATGAATAAATAAATAAATGCGTTTTGAGTTTAAAGTTTATTTTGGATAAAAATACTCAAAATAACTTTTTGTTATTTTGAGTTTTCTTAATATTTTTTTTATTTTCAAAAATATATTTTTAAAAACAGTAAAGAGAACACATTTTTATTATTTTAGAAAATCAAAAATTAAAAATGACTTAAAAACAATAAAGAGAACGCAGTCTAAGGTTTTGTTATAAGTAAAATAAAGTTGTATAAATATAAAATTAGAATATTTTTTAAATTAAGATATAAAATGATTAAGATAAGACTGAAAACATTTTAAAATTTTTATTAAATTATTTATTAAATTTTTTAAAATATATTAAAAAATATATACATCATTTTTTTTTATCTGTAGAATTCAAGATATATTTATCTTGAAGGAGTAAGATAAGCATATTGACAAATGTCAGAAAAAAAGTCACGACTTATTTTTAAAGGGTAGTCAAATAAATTTAATATATATTGAAACTAATAAAAATCTGAAATATTTTTTATATTTTATATTTTTCAATCTATATATTAGTTAACAAATATTACTTAAATAAAAAATAAGATTTCAATCGACGTCATGTTTAATCTCGTAAATGGAGCAATTAAGATAAGCGAAGTTAAACTAACGACTAGGTATCAAGGCATCTTAATCTTATCATTTTCGACATAAAATTACCTCGATCACTATGTTTAGTTAAATTCAAAGAGTCAATAGCATTATCACGAAAATCTACCAGATTTCGTCAAAACCCTTGAATAATGTGTTAGGTGTGTGTAGCCTAATGAATAGTAAATAAAATTAAAACTATATCATATTTAACTTTCCTAATAAAGCTACATATTCCACAAAGTCAATAGGGAACATAATCTTACCCTTTTTTTAATAAAAAGAAAAAAGAAAAAGATAAAAGGAGAAAAAAAAAAAGTCCAAGTCAGGAATGGCAGAAATGTAAATAAAGAGTTTGGTGAGGTCAGATAAAGAGGTTTTACCGCCTAGGTGGAAAGCGTTTGTTGGAAGAGGAAAAGCCAGGAGTTAAATAGAGCATGAAAAAGCGATCATAAATCAATCCCCCAAACAGCTCCTCCAAACCCCTCCCTCCCTCTCCCCCCCCCCCCCCACCCCGCGGCCCCCCCTCTCTCTCTCCGTCCGTGGATGCCTATATCTCTCTCTCGATTTCTCCGATCGTCGCACCATTAAACCCTTAATTAAGGTAATTTACCAATCTATCGCGATCTTGATTTTGTATATTTGATATATTTCGCCTCGATTTGGGGTCTGTTGCCAGAAATTTGTTCCTAATTTTTTTTTTTTAATTCAATTGTGGTTCAGCAATACCCCGGCCCGATTTTGCGGGTCAAGATCGGCCAAAACCTCTTGCTTTGAAACAGGTGAGGGGTTTCTTGATTCTCTTCTTTCGTTCTAGGTTAGGTTTTCTTCGTGTAAGATGCATGTCTATGTTCGTATGTGAGTTAGGGTTTGTATTTTTGGGGACTTGATATAACGTTGTTTTACTTTATGTTTTATGGGGATTGATTGCAATTTTCATCACGTACACGGTCAGGGATTAATATTTCACGATATTGCTTCTGGAATCTGTAATTGCTTTTGATAGAAATTTAGAGAAATGAGAAGGAGAAAATTTGGAGTATGCCTTATGGAACTTTTTTGTTATGGACTCTGCTACAGCGTTTCGGGAAGTGATTTATTTGCTAATTAAATACTACGATTTAATTCTATGTTACATTTTCCACCAGTATTTTCCTACCAGTGGTGCGGTAAATTTTGGGCGTATGTAGAAGGGTAAGAAATGCACGATTCTTTTGCCACTGCCATGTCTGCTAAACCTGAAACCACTTCCTGCCATTTCTGTTCTGGTGTCTCCTCCTTTATGTAAAACCTTGCCCCATGGGCTTCTGTAAGTACCCTCCCTTACAAAAAAGTAAGGAAGAAAAAGTCTCGAAGAATTTGAATGGGTTAGACTTAGACGTCAAAAAGAAAAGGTTTTAAATGGGTTAATTATCTAAAGCAAATGGTAAAGATTTAATGTGTCAAAATCTTTTTGGATGGAGCTATATTAGAGAAAATTGGCGGTTTTGTTTTTCTAGTTGTGTTAAATGATTTGAGGAAAAGGGTCTTTTACCAATAATTTTGTTATTGAAGGAGTGGAACAACCTCCTTGGCTTCCCTTCTGAAAATAGCATAATAGAAAATAAACTCTCAACATTGGTGGTGAAGTACTTTCTTTCCTGATCAGATGTTAGTTTACCTTGGGCAAAGGGTTTCATTTTAATTTTGCTGTAGGATAATTGAATGATGGAGTCTTCCAAAGAGACTGGATGCCGAGCTCCAGAAGGCCCAATTCTTTGCGTCAACAACTGTGGCTTCTTTGGAAGCGCTGCCACAATGAACATGTGCTCCAAGTGCCACAAGGAGATGATCATGAAGCAAGAGCAGGCCAAACTTGCTGCTTCGTCAATTGAGAACATTGTGAATGGTGGCTCAGGCAGCAATGGAAAGGAACCTGTGGTTACAGTTGCTGATGTACAAGCTGGACCAGTGGATCTTAAGGTTGTTCCTACCCAAGCATCCTGTGACTCATCTTCAAGCCAGGGTTCAGAGTTGAAAGTGAAAGGCGGTCCAAATCGGTGCAGTACTTGCCGCAAGCGAGTTGGTTTAACAGGTTTCAATTGCAGGTGCGGAAATCTGTTCTGTGCGGTTCATCGCTATTCTGACAAACATGACTGTCCATTTGATTATAGGACTGCTGCTCGGGATGCCATTGCGAAAGCTAATCCTGTTGTGAAGGCAGAAAAGCTTGATAAGATATAAGTGCATGGATTGAAGGTTTATATACTGAAATATGATGCTTCCTCTTGCTATCCATGCGTCTTCATATGAGTTGGTTGCTCGCGATGTTAGGTGTCCTTTAGTGATGTGGTGGTTAAGGCATGTGAATGAGGGCACCTTTGCTGTCTAATGAACTTTATGCCCTTGATTGTCAGGGATTACTTTGGTTGCCCAGTGTGTAAGTCTTTATTTCTCCTGGCTTGATGACAACTTGTGGTTTATTTGTAATATGTTGTGCTGGTTCTTTGCAGTTACCTATGATTCGCTTTCTTTATCTTCAGGTTGGCAATATTTTTATATTTCTAAAAATCCATGCATTTTTATTTGGTCTTAAATATTATCTAGAAGTCTTTTATGCTTTAGTTACAGCATCCTTAGATAATATTGTTGTATATAACTCAGCATCTTTAAATAATATTGTTGTGTAAATAATATAACTATTCATACTTATTACAACCAAGCTTGCTCCGTCTGTTTATTTAGTTTGGCTTCTAAATTTACTTTGGCATGCTAATCATAAATAAGATTTTTGAATAAATGCTTGCACTTGGAAAGGTTTGTATGTTTTCTAGATTTCTGATTTCATTGGGCTATACCCCATTCACACTCAGCTTCTTTAATATAGTTCCTGTTTTGATCGTTGCTTTGCCCATTAATGCATTGGTGAAGTAATTCAAAATTCTTTATATTTAATGTCACTGTATCTCGATTTACTTTGTTAGGATTGTGCATCAACTCTTTTATCATCATCATCTCTTTTTTTTTTTTTGGGGTTTAATATATGATTCTACAGTTCAAAGTATCTTCTGATTATTGATTCTACATTGTTGTATCAACCATCATGATGAATTGAACGTTATGGTCTTCTGTTTTGTTGAACGTTATGGTCTTCTGTTTTTTTTTTAATTTTGTGTCTTGTTTTGGATTTATCTTCCCCATCAATGGTGTTTTTGTTTCTTCGAGTGAAGGGCTTTCAAAATCTGGGGATCAATTGGATAATGTATCCATATGTCATTGTTCTGGAAGGATGAGTTGTAGAAGATTCTCGGAGGATAATAATTTGGAAGTTCTCCTTCATCCAAAAATAAATGTTTATATGTTGAAGTTTAAACGTTGTCTAGGGATTGAGTAACCTCCTCAACTTGTTTAGCATTAAAGGTATTCCTTTTATCTATAATTGGTATCAAGTTTGCATAATGAGTAGAGTTACATTAGGTAGCTGATAATCAAAGCAAAAATTATTGGATCTTTGTCGTGTGTTCCAAGACTAAATGCCATTGGGGCTAACACTTGCAATGCGTTGTATCTGGCTCTAGTGCTAAGAAAATAAGTTAGGCTTCTTTAATTAGTGTGCTTTATAGTGATAAATATGCAAGGGTTCTTGCATTTTATAAATGGTTGCAAGCAAAAATGTTAATCCAAGACCAGATGCTTAGAGTTGTTGACTAGGGAGCGAGAATTTATGCAATCAATCTCATATAATGTGATGTAAGGTTTGAGATGATGATGATGATGTTTTTGTTCTATGTATTATTGGTGCTTGTAGGGGTTTAGAGGAGAGACAAGTGGATTTTATTTGTTCTATGTATTATATCCAATGGCTATAATACACCCTCCATGTATATGTTTTTGCATATCAAGGGAAATAATCCTTTGTGCAGGCTCATTACTAGTAGCACACACCTTAATTGTCACAGGAATGAGAATTTAATTTAGCTAGTTTGGATGTAGTCCATCGAGTTGTTTCTTTGTTTGCAATTGAAGAACTTGTGATACCCGGGATTTCCTGAATTGGGCTCCGAGTGTATTTTGAGTGCTCAGGTGATGTTAGCTTAAATTGACCATTTTTGTAAAAAATGTGGGACTGACTGCTACTCTGTCTTGAGCTTTATATATTATTTCTCTCCTGCCTTCTATAATGAAAGTGACTCTCTCTCTCTCTCTCTCTGTGGTTGCTTGATTGATTTTGCTGAATCACTTGCTCGAGTCAGAATCCCTGATCATGATGCAAGTTGGTAGTTATGAGTTGCTTCAATGGCTGCTTTGCTTCTCATTAACTTGATTGATTTTGTTCTTGTACTTTTTTTTTTTTTGGGTAGTCACTCGAACTTTTGTAGTTTTAATTACATCTTTAAATTGATATTTTCGAGTCAATTTAGCTTTCATATTTTGATTTTTTTTTCATATAGTAATTAATTTTTTGTTGTTGTTTTGGTTATATTGATGGATTTGTGTTTTTAAGTTAATTTAATTTTTGTATTTTGACATGTAAAAAAAAAGGTTAAATTGATTTATTTAATTTTATTTATTTATTTACACATTAAAGAGTTAAATTAATTAAAAAATATAAGGATATGGGTGTAACTTGTCACTCAAAACAAAAATTAAAATATAAGAGTTAAATTGAGTTGATATGTAGATGCAGGGTGTAATTAGAATAAGGAAAAGTTCAAATGATGAAAAAAAAAGGAAATTTACATGACAAAGATATAGATTTGGCATTCTCCTACCCTTCCATACCCCTTTAAACGTGCATCGGCTTCCCCTGTGAAGTGGTATGCTTGGAGCGCATTTTATCATGAAGTCCAGAACTTAACCATAGTTTGCCATTTCAGTTACCTTATACACAATTAGGTTACCCTAGATAGAAATAAAGGGGGAGAGTTAGAATTCAAGTGGTCAACTCCAATCCAATCTCATGGAATAAGATAACGGCCCAATATTTGTTGTTTTTAGCATTCTAGCAGGCATTTATCAGTGTGATGACTTGAGAAGATACCATGCATCAAGCAGGCAGGCAGGCAGGGAGATGGCCATGTTATCGAGCCTCGCAGGGGTGGTTGATTAAAAACGGTTCCTTCTTTTTTTTTTTTTGTCAATTTGTAATATCACCAAATAGACTGTTTGAATTAGGAGCCTTCAAATGGTCCAAATAGACTAAGAAATTAATTCAGACTGATATGATTGATGCTTGCTTGTTTGGCCACCAACCTTGTTTAGTTTTGATTTTTTTTTTATTTTTAATATCAGGTGGAATTGGGGTTAGACATGATTGGATTTATTTATATAAATAATATTATAATTCGTTGTTTGTTAATGTGTCCTTATATTTGTGATTATTTTGTCTCCAAAATTTATGTTATAAAGGGCTGAGGTGAGTATTTAGTTGGTTTGGATATCGAATCAATTGAAATATTAAAATCAAAATAATTGAATTTATGTTAAAAATTAAATTAATTCTATCAAATAAATATGAAAATTAAACACATCCCAAACTAAAAAATTTGAATAAATATGAAAAAATAAATTAATAAAAAAATAAAAAATAATATTTTTGATACTTTAGTTATTTTAATTTTTTCAATATAAAAATTAAATTAAAATAATTAAACTTAAAAATTAAATCAAACTGATCCTTAGTTTGAATTGAATTAAATAGATAATTTTAATTGATTTAATTAAGGTATTTCGATTAAATTAAAATTTTACTTACCCCTACTTATAGATTTTAATATTTTTGATGTATTATAAGTTTTTCATAATAAATGACAATTTAAATACTACTTAAATTATAATCAAATCACCACATATTTTAAATCACTCAAATTATAATTTAGCCATTTGGGCTATTTGAAAAATATAAGAAATATAGTCACTGAAGTTCAAAATTTAATACTCACTTACAATTAAAATAATCTTATGAAACATTAAATATTACAAAATACATAAAGCTCTAAGTTAAAAAAAAAAAAACTTTTATATGTTAATGTGTTCAAATTATTACAACCTTCGGAATTAATGATTGCAGGGGTTTTTTAAGGGCATAGACGATCGATTTTATACATCAATTTATGAAGAAAAAAAAAAAAGTAACATAGTTGGTTTTTTTTTTTTTCCCAAAAAAGGTATTATAAGTTCATTTTATACATAGATTTTGGAATAATCTTATATATATGAATATAGGTTAAAGTCTTAGGACTATATTATTAGTGGAATATCCACTCATTACATGATCTATAAGTTATAGCACCCTTCATATGACTTTAATAGGGTTTTCTCAAATGTCTTAAAAGGAAAAAAACCATAATTTTGTTGCCTTTAGTAGAATGGAATGGAATAGAAAAGAAAAGGGAAGGGAAGGAAGGTGAAAACTGTAAAGTGGGGGGAACATGGGAAGCAGAATAAATAGGAGGAGGCTGGTGCCCCCACTGAGGAATGCAACGCTGCTACTGATTATTGTTATTGTTATTATTGTGATTGTGATGATGGTTGGTTCAAGCTTTCTTCATCTCAATGATAATAACAATAATAATAAGTGGAAATTAATATTTTGGATGAATGATTGGGACACCTTTTTTGGGTCACCCCCCACCCCACCCCCAAAACCTGCATCCATGTCTTGCTTTCTTCACCACACATCAAAACCTATCCTTTCACTCCATTGTCGCCACTCCAGGCTCCTTGTTTTCCAGGGCAGGGAATATTTCAAGTATGATGTTATATGTACTAATAGGATAGTAGGTTCGATGATCGAGTCAGATTTTATGATCGAAACTTTATTTTGGACGATTGAACTTGTTTCATGAAGCTCGATTAGACTTCTTCTAGAGACGACATGAGGCAACAACAAGATGCAACGATGATCGTGCGAGACATTGAAGTAGGGAGACGATAGGATGCAGTTACGATCGCGCAAGGTATTGCAGTGAGACAATAAGAGGATACATCGACAATCAACAAAGCGACGCAAGGCAGAACTTATTGAAGGTAGCCATAACAAAAAGGGGCGGATTTAAGGGGGCAAGAACGGGCTGCAGCCCTCCCTCCCCCAGATTTATTAGAAATAATTAGAACTCCCCCCTCTCCAACCTCATTAATGGCTTATGGATCTGGGGCTAGCCCTCTCCCAGATCTGTTCCTACATTCGCCTCTGATAGCAAATGAGAGAAGAGGTGGCCAAGGCCATCATTACCCATTAGTTTTAAAACTTAAAAATTATAATTAAATCATTCAGTTTCAGTTTTAATCATGATTTTTTTAATTTGATCCATACTTGTTAGGTTTTATTTTTATTTTTAAATATTTAATTAGTTATTTTTATTAATAATTATTTGATTGATAAAAATAAAATAATTTAAGATTAGGTTTTATTTTTATTTGTTAATTAATTTATAAATATTAAATATTTTATATATTTGTAATGCATTAGTCAATATATATTATGTGTATATATAATATAATATATTATATATGTATATTCGGTTCGTTCGGTTATCCACGCATTCGGTTCGATTTTGATTCGAATTTTAGTTTGGATTTAATAAAAATTATAACCGAATCATACCCATTAAAATAGTATTTGGTTTTTTTCCAAACCAAACTATTACCCAATCAAATGGTTTTTAACAGTACTGGCCGATTCGGTTCATCACAATTTCAGTTGTAATTGCTATCCCTAATCTACAAATTGAATAAGGACATTTTTATTATTAAATACCTTTAATCATCTTCTCAGTAATTTAATTATCCCTACCAGTAGCATTTTTCATATTTCAAACACTCATGTGACCCCCAACACCCCCATGTCTCTCTATCTCTGGGGGAATATTACAATACCCACGGAACACAAACACAACACGCCCCCGCCCCCCCTCCCTCTCTATATATAAATATCTTTGACCCACCCAGTTTGGGGAGTGATGGGCCGTAGATTTTTAAAAGGGTAAGATAGTTTTGGCCAAAAATTGTACATTAATTGGGGTCTCTTGTCTTTCCTATATTAAAAATATATATAAATATCACTAAAATGTTATAATTAAGTGTCAAAGCATTTTCAGTTATAATATTTGTTATATGCATTGCTTTGCCACATTGAAATGCTAACAAATGGAGTGCGTACAAAACTTTTTGGAAGGAACAAAAGTAAACGCTTGGATTTTCAAAGGAAACAATTGTTTAAGAGACTTTACAAATCTCAATCAACCATTGCTCACTAAACTACACATTTGGGCACTAATCTTGATTATAAAAAAAGTGCCCTTTTTTGGATTTTACGAACGATTAGTTAATTAGATCCTAAAGTTTAGTTACTTTCAAAGTTTAGTTACTTTCAATAGTGGAACACGATTACCAATTAAACATTCAACCACGAAGAATCTATTTATTTTAGGGTAAATTACATGAAACCTCCTTATATTTAGGGTCATGTGTAACTTATCCCCCTGTGCTTTCGATTGCATCAAAAAATCCTCACGCACTTTCAAAATGTTGCAATCAGCCACAATTTGTTGTTATTTTATATAATTTTGTGTAATTTACTGGTTAATTAATACAAAATTTTATATTTTTTTATATATTGAAATTATGTGTGTAGAATTACGTATTTTATATATGAATTATTATACAAAATTATAAAATAACAACAAATTTTGATTAATTGCAATATTTTGAAAGTGCAAGGGATTTTTTTGATGCAATCGAAAGTACAGGAGGGTAAGTTGCACATGACCTTAAGTGTAGGAGATTTTATGTAATTTACCCTTTATTTTATTATTATTATTATTATTAAAATATAATAATTAATTTTTATAATTATGAGAAAGTATTTATTTTTAATTTTTAGTCTTCGAAAAATCTGTAAAATAAAAGACAATTAAGATGTGAGATGTCTCCCACCCCCATCCTTTCAATGCTTAAGTTTGTCTTAGTTGGAAAATAATTAAGTATTTAAGGAGTTATTACGTACCTTAATCGAAGAGATGATTTTGTATGTATAGAGATTAAGATTGACGGGTGGATGAGCATTCGTGTCTTTTGAGGTAGTTTGTTATTGATCTATAAATAAAGATCTCGTAAATGAATTAATGTATTTTTGATGACCATAATTTAGAGGGTCTCTTAAAGAATATATATTTGGAACATAAGAGTGAGTCTTACGAGGTAGTTTGTTATTGATCTATAAACAAAGATCTCATAAATGAATTAATGTATTTTTGACTACCATAATTTAGAGAGTCTCTTAGAGAATAATATATTTGGGACATAAGAGTGACTCTCAAGACTCAAAAAAGGTCCTAAAGAGGGCTCTTTGCTGTATCGAGAAAGTCTTTAAATCTCTTTTCTTTGAACTTTTTTCTTTTAAGTATGTCTTGAAAGTAGACTCACTTTATTGGACACATCAATTATACAAGTAAATATTGTATTTAATTAAAAAATGATAACACTTTATTGGTGAAAGTTTTGTTAAAATTTGATAATTTTTAAAAAATGTGAAATAAATTATCAGTGCAAAAAAATAAATTATTTAATTTTTAAGCGATTCTAAACAAATTTAGTGCAAATATATATATATATATATACAACTAAGAATTACACACACATCTTATATGTCTTTAATAAAATTAAAAAATTAAATTAGAACAAATATTACAATTTAATAATTATAATAATAAAAAAATAATTTATTAATAAAGTAATAATATAATTTATTTTAGATTTTTTTTTTTTTTGGGGGGGGGGGGGGGGGGGGGTGGTGGAGATACTTTTTCACATGGGAAGAGAGGACAGGTAGATTTAGTCTTGGATTGTTGGCAGAAGAGTGTCATAATTACTTCTGCAAATGTCAAAAGCCTACCCCACAAAAAGTCAACAGTTTGTAGCCCCCTGCTGGCTACTGCCACTCCCCTGTTATATTACGTTTTTGCCCCTCCTCTCCACTCCTTTGTTGATTGGGTAAATCGATATTTTCCCTTGTAATTTAATTTTTTGTGATAATTTAAATTTTTTTTTTATAATTTTAATTCAATTTAATTTTTATATTTTAATATTTTTATGTGATAAATCGAACTTTTGGAACTGGTTCCTATTATAATGTGTAAAAAAAAAATTAAATAAACATTTATTAGATGATATTTGATAGTTATAATTTATTTTTTATAATTTTTTAGACAAAATGTTAAACAAAAATAATTTTTTGATCTTGTTAATGAAATTGATTTTTATTTTTAATTAATATATATAAATAATATTAAAAAAAGACTTTATTAACAGAATATCGTAATACAAAAAGTGGATGTTTGCTTATATAATAATATAGATTATTTATCTATTTGTTTATTTAGTTTTGAGTACACAAAAAATAAATAAAAAAAAATATTCACATTGAGCTGAAATAAAATTTAACTCATAGATATAAATTTATATCATTAACCAAAGACTTAAAGCATCAAAATGTCTCTAAATTTTGTCATTTTGGTTGTGGTACTCTTAATTCAAAATTTGACCCATTGAGCCCCTCAAGTATTTAATTTTACAATAATTAGACGTTTCTCTATCCGCGTAATTGTAAGCATTGTATGATAATATTTGATTAGTATTATAACAAAATTTGTTGAATATTATATTATCTTTATAACTACAAATGTTACATTGATAAATGTCATCAGTCATGTCTTATAGCATTATTTTTAGACAAAGAATAATGTTACAGGGCATGACTGATGACAATCATTAAAATATGTGGTAGTTGTACGAGAGTGTTCGGTTGGTATTATAACAAAATTTATTGAGTATCTTTCTATCTTTTTAATTAAAAATTGTCATGTGACTACTACATGTACCGATGATTGTCATTAGTCATGTTCTATAACATTATTCTTTTTCTAAAAATAATGTTATAGGACATGACTAATGACAATTATCAATATGTATGATAGTCATATAATAGTATTTAATTTAATTAGTATTATAACAATATTTGTTGAGAGCATCTCCAAAGAAAAAGTGTCATTTTAGAGTGTTAAATTACTTATTTATAATTTTGAATAGTATTATAGCACTTCTAAAAAATAAATTTGCTCTAATGGTAAATGCCAAAATAGAAGCATCATTAATATTTTAATATTTTTTTAATTAAATTTTAAATTCAAATAATTAATATTTTATAATAAAAATTGAAATAGACCAATTAAAAATGATGATCGGAGTTTGGATCTCTTTCTTTTTTTCTCTCCAAATGTTGTAAAAATGACACTTCAAGATAGTTGTTGCCATTTTACAACCCCATATTCCACTCCCATTGGAGTGGTTAATTTTTAATCTGAGGTGTTATTTTGACGGTTATAGAAATGACACCCCATATACCACTCCCCATTTGAGATGTTATGTGTATTTTTTTATTTTTTTATTTTTCTAACTAAAAATTCTCATCTGGCGCTGCGTGCGCTACATGTACTGATAATTGTTCTATAACAGTACCCTTATACGAAGGGATGTTTAATTGTTATAAAATTTGATAATTGTGAAACACAATAAGTCAAAATATAAGTTAAAATGGCACACCATGAAAATGACAAAGTTTAGAGCCATTTGTATGCTTTCTGCCAATTTTCTTTAACCGAACAAATGTGAGCCATGCATCTGCGTCAGTCGAATCTAAACCGTTTGATTAAATGGGAAAGCACAATCCAAAAGTGGGCCCCACTTTGATGGAGTCAGCGGTGATCTTGGCCGCATCTTCGTAAGATTGCAATTCATATATTATATAAAATATGATATATTAATATATTATTATTATTACTGTAAAATAAAAATAAAAATAAATTTCATAATATATTTAAATAAATTCAAGAAAAAATTAAAAATTTTGATTATGTCTCTAACCTATTCACAAAAACTAATTTTTAAATTTAAAACACGTTTTTAATATTTTTTTAATATTATAAAATGGACTTAAAATATTTTTAAAATTATAAAAATGGTTTAAAAAAATATATTTTTTTGTGTTTCTCCACCTTTAAATATAATAATTTTGTCGATCATTTTAAGATAAATAAAATATTATTATTTTTTAATATTATATAATTAATATTAAAAATGTATTAATTAAATACAAGAGATTTTGATGGCGTTGACAGGAGCAGGCACAAAGGGGATGGCACGTGCCAAGCAGAGTCCTTCTGCCACTGCTGTGCTGTCGTCTCATCTCATCAGCCAAACCCACTCACGGGTGAGCCTCTGCAATTTTGGATCTTTTCCATTTTATTATTATTATTATTATTATTTTTGTTGTCTTCTGGTGCCCATTTCCCTGCTTAATAATTGGGTTTCGATTTCGATTTTTTATATTTTATTTTAATAATTGGGTATGAGTATTTTTCATTTAGTTAATTTGGTTTAATTTTGATTTTTCATATATGCATAAAATAATTTATTTTAGTTTTAAAACTATTATTATTTTACAAATATATAAATAAAATTTGATCTCAATGCCATTTGGAGCACTCTTTCAAAGAACAAATGATTCGGCCGGGGAATAATTATATTTGACTATTCCTTTAGTTAAATGATTATAGATGGGGGAGCAATTATTTAAAAAGAATTAATTACAAAAATTAATAATAAAATTAAAAAAACAAATCAACTATTCTATCGCCACTCTTATTATTATTATCATTATTATTATTATGGTTTAACCAATTAATTTTAAGATAAAAAATATTTATTTAAATTAACATGAGCTAATTTAAATAAGGGATAATCACACAAATATATATAAGAGATAGTGTGGATGAAGAGGATTATGCATGTGATAGAACAAATAATTCAAATTTTGAGTATATTTATGTTTAATTTAAGTTTTAATTGAAAAAAGAAAGAAGGAAGAAGAAGAATGTGATCGAGAAAGTTAGGAAAAGTTTCAAAGATTCAAGTTCGGTGATTACGGATTTAATTTGATGGTGCTAATTTTTTGCATTTTTTGTGTGAATACGATGAAAGATTATGTTTGTGTTAGTTTGTTTTATGGTTGTTTTTAGTTTTTTTTTTTATTCTTGGTCAAGAATATGCCATAGCATAAGTTATTAATGCTTTGTGATTTTTTCTTTTAATATACACTTATTTACAAAAACTAGTTTTTAATAAAATTATAAGAATTATTTCTAAATCTCAAACCCTAAACACTAAAATTTAAACTGATATAAAACAATTATCTTATCCCGATTAAACCCTTTTAACAACTCCAAAATAATATTTGAGACTCGTATATTACTAACAATTACTTATAAATCTCAAAACCTAAACAATAAACCTTAAACTGATATAAAATAACTATCTTGCCATAATGAAACCTTTTAGCAACTCCAAAATGACATTTAACACTCATGTGCTATTTTTTTGGATTTATTTCAAAGTCTCTAAGACTACAGTTTAAGTTTTAATATTTTTTCATTTTAATCCCCATGTAGTGTAAACATAATCCACTTAGTTACAATATCTTATTTCACAATTTTTTTAAAAAAATTAATAAAAGCGGATATTATATTAAAATGGTGACTTTTTAATTATTATTTTGAATAATAATTGTGTATAATAATTTGATTAAATTTGACAGTCTGGTCTGGCCAGGAATTACATGTGGGTATGCTTTGTCATCATGGCTTCGACCGAAAACAAGGGTGGATTGGTGAGGTAGACTGAAAGTTCATTGTATGCGAGTTACACTGTAGATATACTCCTCCTCCTCCCACAAGTCACAACAAGGTGGGAAAAATAGTAATCTGGTACTGGTAGGTGACTAGTCAAATCTTAATATAATCAAACCTTCTTAGGATCCCCTCTCCTCTCTCTTCATAACCTGTCTGTTATCTTCTCTCACGGATTGTTGCATGGCACAACACCAACAAAAACAACAGTTCAAATCAATGAAAAGTTGAAACCCAGAAACCCACGATTCAATTTCATCATTCATCAATGTCTGTGTGAGGAAGAAGAGGAAGAAGATGATGCCTAGCTTTGAGACTTGAAAGTTTAAGCTTGAAACTACTGTTGTTTGTTTGTTGTTGTCGTTGTTGTTGTTGTTGTTGCTGCTGCTGCTGTTGTTGTTGCCTTTTCGTCTCTTAGTCTGGCCTCCAATGGCTGCCTCCACCGCAGCTTTAGTACTCTTTCTGTCTTTGACATTCTCGTCAGTCTTCGTTCTCAGCTCCTCTGGTTTGTCTGAATCGGATATTCTTCTTGCATTCAAGGACTCCATTGATGACCCATTGAACTATCTTTCAAGCTGGTCTGGAACTCAGAGAACCCATTACTGTAACTGGACTGGAGTGAGCTGCTCAGCTTCACTTTCAGTTTCCTCTCTGACCCTCCGTGGCCTGAATCTCTCCGGAGAGATTTCGTCGTCCATTTGCGAGCTTCCCAATCTCGCTACCCTCGACCTCGCCGGAAACCTCTTCAACAAGCCGATTCCGCTCCATCTCTCCGCCAGCTGTGGCTCTCTGGAAGTTTTTAATGTCAGCAACAATCTTATCTGGGGAACAATCCCGGACCAGATTTCCCAGTTCGGCTCTCTGAAAGTTCTCGATCTCAGCAACAACCATGTCGAAGGGAAGATTCCAGAAGGCATTGGGTCGTTGAAGAAGCTCCAAGTTCTCAACTTGGCCAACAACTTGCTCTCCAGCAATCTTCCTCTGGTTTTCGGTAACTTCACCGAGCTTTTAACGCTGGATTTGTCTCAAAATCCTTTCCTGGTCAGTGAGATTCCGGCCGATATCGGGCGGCTGAATAAGCTTCGAAATCTTCGTTTACAAAACTCTGGCTTCAACGGCTCAATCCCTGAATCTTTTCTGGGTTTAGTTAGCTTGGAGATTTTGGACCTTTCCCAGAACAATCTCACCGGCCAAATACCTCTGAAACTTGGATTTTCTCTGGGAAAGTTGGTTTCTTTCGACGTCTCTCAGAACAAACTTTCCGGGCCCTTTCCGAGCGGGATTTGTAATGCCAAAGCCCTGAGAAACCTCGCTCTCCCCACGAATTTCTTCAATGGCGCCATACCCGGAAACTCCATGGATGAATGCTTGAGTCTCGAGAGGTTTCAGGTTCAGAACAATGCGTTTTCCGGGGATTTCCCAAATGGGTTGTGGTCTTTGCCCAAGATCAGGCTCGTCCGGGCGGAAAACAATCAGTTCTCCGGCGAGATACCGGATTCAATCTCCATGGCCGGTCAGTTGGAGCAAGTTCAGATCGATAACAACAGCTTTACTGGTAATATTCCCCAGGGTTTTGGAATGGTTAAGAGCTTGTATAGGTTCTCTGCTTCTCTTAATAACTTCCATGGCCAAATCCCTCCTAATTTTTGTGATTCCCCTGTTATGAGCATCATCAATCTGTCCCACAATTCTCTTTCCGGCCCCATTCCGGAGCTGAGAAAATGCAGGAAATTAGTCTCATTGTCTCTGGCTGACAACAGCCTAAAGGGGGAAATTCCCCCATCACTTGCTGAATTGCCAGTGCTTACTTACCTCGATCTCTCGGACAATAATCTCACCGGTCCAATCCCGCTGGAGCTTCAGAACCTGAAGCTAGCCCTCTTCAATGTGTCCTTCAACCAGCTGTCAGGCATCGTTCCATCGTCCCTCATTTCTGGCCTTCCGGCCTCCTATCTGCAGGGAAATCCCGGCCTTTGTGGGCCGGGGCTTCCCGATCGGTGCAGTGATGGCAAGCCAAGTCCTAAAATGTCTGGGATATCGAAACTGGCATGTGCCCTCATCTCTGTAGGCTTATCTGTTGGAATACTGATTCTTGCTGTTGGGTTCTATGTGATTCGATTTCGATCCTCCAAGCCAGGATCAAAACCCCGCACTTGGCGCTCGGTCTTCTTTTACCCTCTTAGGATCACTGAGCACGACTTGGTGACCGCCATGGATGAGAAGACAGCTGCTGGAAGCAGGGGAGTCTTAGGTAGAGTCCACATTGTAGCCCTGCCAAGTGGTGAACTTGTTGCTGTGAAGAAGATAGTTAACTTTGGAAGCCAATCTTCCAAAGTTCTCAAGGCTGAGATCAAGACACTGGCCAAGATCAGGCACAAGAATGTGGCTAAAATTCTGGGCTTCTGCCATTCTGACGACGCTATATTTCTGATTTACGAGTACTTACAGAAGGGAAGCCTCGGGGACTTGATCAACAGGCCGGATTTTAGGCTGCCATGGAGTGCTAGATTGAGGATTGCCATTGGAATTGCTCAGGGATTAGCTTACCTTCACAAGGATTATGTCCCTCACATACTGCACCGGAATATCAAATCGACCAATATTGTTTTGGATGCAGATTTGGAGGCTAAACTCACAGATTTTGCTCTTGATCGGATCGTGGGTGAAGCTGCATTTCAGTCTTCGTTGGCATCAGAACCTGGTGTGTCCTGTTATATGGCTCCAGGTATAGGCTTTGCCCTTTAATTTTCTCCCGAATTAACTTGAAATTTGCTTCACATTGCTCTCAACTGGTTACTAATATGGGAATGAAACTTGCTTGACAATGTTAGTCGAACCTACTCCACCTTAACATTTTAGTAATCAAAGCTAACTTTGAACCCGATATGGTCATAGATAGAGATGATCGCCAAGCTAGAAAGACTTCATATAGTTGACGTGCTGCTGTTGTGACTACTCATGGCTAGCTTTAGATTCGACACATAACTAACCAACGTTGGCTATAGTTCAAGTTCTCATAGGCTACCTTTCACTTTCACTGTACCGTCAAATCTCTTCATTTTGATCTCTACTTTGGGGTCCCACTCGATCAAAAGCCAAAAATAGGGACTATTGTGGAGCCCTATATAGTGAAATTAAGGTTTGATATTTCTCAATATTGCTTTCATGCAGAATGCGGATACTGTAAAAAGGCCAGCGAGCAAATGGACACGTACAGCTTCGGCATGGTGCTGCTGGAGCTAGTGACCGGCCGGCCGGCAGAGCGGGCAGAATCAGAGGGAGAGCCCCTTGATCTGGTCAAATGGGTACGCCGGAAAATCAACTTATCAAACGGGGCATTCCAGGTTCTTGACAACAAGATATCAAACTCCTCTCAACAAGAGATGCTGGCAGCTCTCAACCTGGCCCTCCGCTGCACGTCCGTGATGCCGGAGAAGCGGCCACCGATGCCTGAAGTCGTCAGGGCGCTTCAGGTCCTCGACTCCAGAACCGGTCATCTTCCAAACATGGAGTATTCTGCCTCTGATGAGGCCTCAGTTCCAGTCTGAGAACTCTCTTAATTTCAGTGTTGCTCTACTTGAAGCTTCTGTAAATGCAAACTTTGATTCCAAATGGGTTCTTTTTGGGGTAAACCTTTTTGTTTGAGAATGGCCTCTTTCTTGCTGGGAAGAAGGTGGGATTGGGAAGGATGAAGCATATGTTTGGAAATGTTTTTGTTGTTTCCTTACTGTGATCTGTTTGGGGATTTGACAGGAAGAGAACAAAACCAAGTTTTTGCCAGTTTGTTCTGCTACATTTTCACTGTCCAAAGTTGAAAATACACATGAGTTTGGTTATGCAATTGTATCAGCCATGAAAGAGGCTTTTAGCCTCAAATTTGCATGGAGCTTGGTGTTTGGGAAGTGGGAAAATATAAAATCATGTTTTCATATGCTTTCTTATATTATGTTAAGTAAGGAGACTATACGTGAAAACTCCTTGATTAGATAATTTTATATTTTGAAAAACTCAACCGATAAAGTTTCAGAACACTAAAACCTCATCACTTGTTGGGTTTTAGCTATGAATTAGATCTTCACTGATGAGCGCTACCACCAAAAACAAAAAAAAAAAAAAAAAAAAAAAAAAGCCACAAAAAAAAACCTCTTTACCATCAAAATGATGTAAGACAGGCCAATCTTTTTCTCCTCTATCCCTACCTTTCTCACTTTGTTGGTGAAACTTTATAGGACCTTTTCGTGATGCTAATGGAGCCATGCAATAGTCCATTGTAAGTTTTTTTTTTTTTTTTTTTCAATATTTATATGCTAGGTTACACCAAATTGAAAACAAAAAATAATACGATAAAAAAATAAAAAATAATATTTTTTTAAAAAATAGGAAACATATATATGTGGGGGAAACACAAAAATTAAAAAAAATTAAAAATATTTTTTATATAAAAAATTATAAAAAAATGTCATTCAATCTAGAAATAAATATAAATTTCATAATGTATTCAAACAAAATTTTAAAAAAATTAAAAATTTTGAGTTAGAGAATGAAAAATTCTAACTTCGAAACATATTTTTGATATTTTTTTTAATATTACGAAATAGCTTGAAATGTTTTTAAAATTATAAAAACAGTTTGAAAATATTTTTTGATGTTCTAGAAACGAAAACATCTATGTGCATCATCGCTTTTATATATATTAAAAATTATAATAAAAATTTTACTTTATTTTTTCCTAGTGATTAAAATATTGTAGTTTCTTTTATATGTATATATTATATCCGGAAATGAAGATGTTGTTTGTTCACAAAAACAATGTAAGCTATGAAATAATTAGAACTATGCCTTCGATGTCAACTTGTCGTTGTAGTATAGTGGTGAGTATTCCCGCCTGTCACGCGGGTGACCCGGGTTCGATCCCCGGCAACGGCGATATTCTTTTTTGTCTCTCAGAATCCACTCCTCCGAAGTGGCTTCAATGGCGGAATCAGAGGAAGAGAAATCGGACGGTCTTGGTGCTCACATCTATCTGAAATATCAATTAATTTGTCCTCTAGCAGGTGAGGGATTCACGGAAGCCTTGTTTGTTCAAACAATGGCACCTCTTACTTCACGGATATTCCTATTGTTTCCGAAATTCCCCAATTTTGGTGGGTTTCCCTTTGTTTCCTCTCATCAGCAGCGGTCGCCCTCTCGGTAGTGAAGGATCCCTGGCTTTTGGTCTGCATCTTCCTCGTCTTCGATGAGTTCATGGCCTACTTATCTGGTGGCAGGTTGCTATGTGGGTTGCAGCGGTGGTAATCTCCTTCTTCCTCAGTAGCAGCAGCATCACCTCTGTTTATTTAGTCTTAAGAATATGACTTTGTTCTGCCATGCCCTTCTTTTTGGTTCTATAAATCTACTCTAAATTTCTGTACCACAGATGTTTGATCAGTAACATATAGGAATAGTTTTTGAACGGAGCATAACGGGTCCAAACACAAGTTACAATTTAAATATTGGGTTGGTTATGAACCGGTGAGATATCTTGTTGAATTATTAACTACAATCTCGTCTAAAAACTTAAGTTGATATATGGTAAGATAATTTTATTTTTTATATTATTATTTTTACTCGTAACAAATATAAATGTAATCAAGAACTCAATAGTGGTGGGCTTGATGGAAGCTTACTATAGAGGAATGTGAGAGTTTTTGGCTGGTTGGCATGAATGTAAAAAATTGAATCGAGTTGAAATATTCAGTTCGGTTCAGTTCAGTTTTCAATACGGGTCGGTTTGGTTTGTTTTGGTTCGATGTTTGGGAAAACCAAGGAGTTTTGTTTGGTTTTGGATATGGATGTTCCTGAAATGAAAATGGAATCGAAGTCAAAAGAACTGAACCAAACCTGAACCCCTCCATTATTCGTCATTTGTTTTTCATCTGAATTTTCTGATAGCGTTTTCAATTGGTACAGGCAATCAACCACTCTGATAGCATTAAGCTTATTTGATTTGCTATTTTCAGATTCAACTACTAATTAGCAAAATTACTGTTTCATGCAGGAGCTAGGAGACATGATCAGATACGAAGAGAGAGAGAAAGAGAGAGAGAGAGAGCAGAGAAGTTCCTTTAATTTGATGGAAGAATGGGTTATCGAATGGGTTATCTCCTTTCTCCATCTTCCATTTCAAAGTACAGTTCTTCTGTTTCTTGAATAATTTCTTTAGCGTGAAACTGAGTTTTCACTGTCTTTTATAGATAGTTGATTTGCTTCATTTTGTTGATGGCTTTCAGATTTTTAAGGGTTTTGATGTTGAGCTAATCTGAAGAAATTCTCATTTCTCCCTCCAAGGTGTGCTGCACTTGAGTTTGATTTGTTGTTCTAACATTTCTTTTCTTGAAAAAGTATGGTAATGTATCTGAAACTTTGATTTCAACATCAATTTTGCTTTCAAGAGGTAAATCTTAATATATATTTAGATGGTGATGTATTGGATCCTTTTATGTACATTGTTTTAACGATTGATGTGATGCTGTGTGAAGGGGGATGAGGTGGGAGATTCTTAATAAACCTTTTATAAAAAGTTCATGCCCTCGTAAGAATGTTCATTGATTTCGTTTGTTTAGTTTAGAATTTCAATTTTGATTTATATGTTGTATGATCAAAGTGGTTTCCTCCCCTCCTGATCGCCGCAGATTGATTCACCTCTTTCTCCCTCATCTCCTTCTGATCAATTCCTCATTCCATCCTGTTCCTTCCACCTGTCTGTCTACTTTGACACAGGCTCACAGATCACCTTTATCCAAGCCCCCTAGCTTGCCTTCACCTCTTCTCCCTGCCCCTGATCAAGCCCCTTCCAACCTCACCTCTGATCACCTTTGTTATACTTCGCCTTGCTTCTGGTCAAGAACCTCTCTTCTTGTCTCTAGTAACCGTTGGAAAGTTGGCATCTGTTCGAGATCTTCTGCCCTGTATACTGATATGTCATCTAGATTTTCTTAGCTTTGGTTTAGATCTGGTGATTTGGCCATGGGATCCAGGGATAGATCTAGTGATTTGGCTCCTGTTATCGAAACCTGACTATGACAACACTACATTTGAAAGTGATTCCAAAAAGATGGTTTGGCATAGGAAAGTAATGTAGTCGAATTACTGGAAATGCTTCTGAAAATGGCGTTATATCGCTGAGAAATCCTTGCAAACGTCAACTGGATGATGATTATTCATTGCTCAAAGTACTGAAGATGGGAATTCGATATTGTAATAGGCTCAAAACAAATCCCCGGAAACAGCTGAACAATACCAACTCAACCAGTTCTTGCAAGTTTAACATCCACATTTCTCCTTTTCAATTTAGATTTGTGTATCTTTTCCTATTGAATTGCTAAGAAATCTTTATGATCAGTCCTTTTGGGGTAGGGGGTGAGCACTTTGCTTCCATACCACAGCACCAAGCATTCAGTTCTCAGCCTTGGCCAACCTTGGAATCAACAGGCATATTTCTTTTCTTTTTGCTATTACAATAGGTGATTTTTAAATACATTTCTTTTTTGAAATATGCAGGAATTATTCAAACATAGTTAAAGGAAAAATAGGTTATCATTTTAATTCGATGGTTAACATGGTTTTATGTCATTTCATGTTTTTTGTTTTCACTTTCAATTAGTTATCTTTTAATTTCTCTCATGGTTTTGATTTTTTCTTTTGGGCCACTTTATGTAGTTCTTTTCTTCATGGTTTTGAAAGCAAAATGTTTTTGCAACAATTTCTTTGTTTGTGTCTTTCTTGATATGACAGCTTGTGGATTTGAAAGAAAGAGGAACCTGCTGGGGTTACAAGAGGTCTTGACGCAAGGAGTCTTCTTCAACGGATAAGGTAGCATGTTTCGATTGACTCTTAATTCAGTATTCATTCACAAATTGAAAGCTAGAATTCACTGAACTTCTCTTGTCGCAGGCATCAAAATCTGAAGATGAACTTCCATTTCTAGGTAAGCTCTTTACTGATCAAGTATTTCTTTAGTTCTTGTGAAGTAGTAATTGAATAGTCTGGTTCATTGCATTCCTTTACATTTTATCTCATGAAACCATCACCAAGAGTGGATACTTAATATTGTGAATTCATTAGAAAAATGATTGATCATTAAGCATCCATTTTTGGTAGTTCTTTTAATCATGGGCCACTCTAGTGAAACTAGGCATCATCAAATCCAAAGATAAATGCCCATGTAGATGCAAATGGTCGTTGATTGATAAGAATAGATTGGTCGAAATTATTTGCTACTACATTGTGTAGACATGATAATTGTTTTTCTTGCACAAATCCAGAAGTGATTTTTTTGGGGTCAACATGAAAAGAAGTATGGTCATCTATTTTTTCTTTCTGCCCAATACTATTATGCTTGGAATTGCTTTCATTGTCTAAACCGTCAAGTATGACAGCAAGACCAATTTCAAGCTCTAACTCTAGTCCTTCAAAAGTACTTTTATGCTCTAGACCCCCGTAAGTCTCTGTATCGTTATAGGACACAAGAGGAGACAAATGATTTTGAAATTCAAAAAGATTATCGTTTTGAAATGGTGGATCATTAACTGGTGTAGATCGTCCAGTGGAGATTTCTAGAATTTGGGAAAAATGAAGTCATTTGAGTCCCTGAAGTTTATTGTAATCTTTTATAACATTTAACCCTACAAAGATAATAAGATATTTATTTGAAAGAAGTCTTGCTCTCATACTCGACGCTTGGCAAAATGAAAAAATAGGTGACCATACTTCTTTTCATGTTTGATTCAATGTGTTTTCCTTTCGCTTTCAATTATCGTTCAATTACCCATTTCTTGGTTTTTATTTTTTTATTTTTGTCACTACATGCAGTTCTCATATCTTCATTACTTGGTAATTAAATAATTTCATTTGATATTCACAGCAGACCAGGCTACTTGGTGTAGTGTTAACCTTTTTATGCTTTCTTTTTGGGGCGAAAAATGCAATCTTAAATGTTCATATTTTTGTGCTACAATCGTGCTCTATTTCCACAAAGTTTAAATTTTTAAGATTATAAATTTTAATTATTATTTTTTTAAGAGAATAATGCAATCTTAGCAATTGATCTTCTTGTGCGATAGTCGTGCTCTACCTCTAATAAATTTAAAATTTTTAAGATTATAAATTTTAATTCTTATATTTTTGAAAATAAAAAAATACAATAATGACGTGGGAAACGAGCTCTTTTTTTCTATAATGGCTTGGAGAGGTCAGGCGGGAGAAGGCCCATCTTTTTCTTTTCAATTTTTTTTGTTTTTGTTTTTTATATTTAAATCAAATTAAAAGTATGAATAAAGAAATTATATAAATATATAATCAAAAAAAAATTTGAAAACAAATTATATATAGTTGGCTAACGACACATTAGGTTCTCCAGCAAAAAAAAAAAAAAAAAAAAAAAAAAACCACGTCAGGCTTTAATAGGAATAGCAGTACGATGAGAGTGAGGGGGCGTGGAGGGCTACTGCATTTACCTCTTTCACGGTCAGCGGCTTGCCTAAGTTCAAGGGGGTCAGATGAAGGGTCGAGTGCTTGTGTTGGTGATGTGGAGATGCCACTGGCAGAGGAGCCTTACTAGCGATGTTTGACCTCCAGTGAAGGGGAATTAGGGGAGTGTGACTCATCTAATGATGGCATGAGACATAATAATTTAAGTAGGCCTGCAGGGTTTGATGTGTGTCAGATCGGTAAGGGCCAATTGGATATGAAAAGCATCCCGAATAAAACACTCATTTTGTTGTGCTGAGTTTTATCAAACTTTAGTTATTTTTAAAATACATTTCACATATTTTATCATCAAAATTACAAAACTAAAATTTATATTTTGAAATTTAGAGAAGAGTGGGGTTACCTATTTTATCATTTTTTTTAAATTTTTGTTTGAAACTTAAAAAATTCAAAATTCCCTAGTTATTTATTAGATTATTTGAATAAATTTAAAATAAAAAACTAAAATTTGTATTTTAAAATTTATAATTATTAAAGAATTAATTATTTAATATCCCTGTCCACTTCTCAAAATTTTTAGATATTATAATTAATTAAAAATTTGGAAAAAAATGAGTCCCAAGTCTTTAAAAAAATTGCCCTTAATGAATTGGATCAGATTAATTATTGACATGCCCCACACTATCAAAATTGCAATAACAATTAATTTGTAAAAATTTATAATTTGTAAATATTATAATTAATTTAAAATAAAAAACTAATCCCACGTTATTCTTCTATTCTATTATCAATCAATTATTCGGTTCTACTATTTAAGTAAAAACCCATTTTGATATAATAAAGTCTTAAATTCTTCAAAGTACCCATGTTAGTTATATATTAGATTAGATAATAGAATAAAATTAAAATTTAAACAAAAAACTAAACTTTGAATTAGAAATTTTGCTATTTTAAAAATTTGTTACAATTTAAAATTTTTAAAATGCCCAGTTATTGGTTATATTAGATATTAGAATAAATTTAAAATTTAAATAAAATGATAAAATTGACAATTTTTAAATTTAATAATTTTTTTGTAAATAAGAATTTCATTAAATGAAAAACCACAAAAACGTCTACATTTTTATAGTAGGAGATATCTTGAGCATGACAACAAACGACTAAATATGTAGTGGCTCATTCCCGGATAGTCCCGCTAGCATAGGATATCCGAAAGGAGGTCATCACAAGTGTGATATAGAACAATAACATACAACACTATAATACTATCCTTAGATAAATTCAACGGAAGCTAACATAAAGGTTTACAATATCTTGGACCATAGTCTACACAAAATGAAATACAAGGGCATTAACAAATTTTATAACATAAAATTTTCTCACACATGCCCTCATCACAAACAATAACATGGACCATCTAGTTTGGAAGGTCTCTGTACACCTCTAACACTGGGCTTTAGCCCTATTGGACTCGCCCTTAACCACTGTTTTACATTTACTTGGAATGACATGAGAGTAAACAAGCTGAGTCACAAGGCTCAACAAGTATATTTATGAAGCATGGGGATATAGAATCAAAGGCATGGATAATCAAGATAGAGTAAACAACAACTCTATGAGAAGATATCAGTATAACACAACTCATAAGTTTTCCATTTACGTTAATTTCCTATGCTATGATTATTATACATATCATGTAGTCATTTCCATGCTTACGCACATGCACCAACAATAAGGAATTTTCCACATAATTCCCAAGGCTCCCACAACCAATATATCCATGTATCATGAAAATACATCAACAAAAAATAATAATGTGAGCCTCGCCTACCAGGTTGATGGCTACCTTACCCGCGTCAAGCATTCATAAGATATCATTTCTTACCCACGGACATAGTAACCGCATAAAATAACAAGCATCACATATGCATATCCCAATTTCATATCAATTCTCAATGATTAAGAAAAATCTCAATTCATGCTTATCATGTACAATTACATAAATTAAGATGTGCACTATCTTATGATCACATGGTAAATTTTAATGCATTTATTTACTCATACTTATAGAAATGCGCAACCAATATTTACGGTATATTTTTATCCCAATAATAACCACAAGGAATCAAAATTTATACATGCAAGAAACAACAAATCTTTCATGACACTAGACCCTAATCAAGAAATGTCATTCCTTAAGAAATATAGGGTGACACAAAACCCTATTTAGATTTTAGCAATGTTCATCAAAAAAGCCAATTAATATTGTAAGATTTATCGAAATAAGGAGAATAAAACCCTTTTATCCAAAAATGAGGGTTATCAAGAATAATTCAAAAAATGGAAGAAACTAGACAAAAATCATAATTTTAAACATAGGAAGGATAGACTACATAGGAAGAATTGAATAACAACATTTTTCAGAAATTTCCAGATTTCAAGCATATTTTCAAAAAATCTGATCCAGGCTCAATATTTGGTCAAATACCACAAACGATATACCAAATCAAAGCCTAATGAGTCTAGTTTCTAGAACAACAACTGGATTTGAAATCTGAAATAACCTTAAGGAGATATTCCATAAAAACTGAAACAAGGTAGAATTCGTAAGAGTAACTTACAGAATTCTAGATAGAATTCAACAATGTTGTTATGGGTCCAAATCATAAACAAAAATTTTAAATCTTATACTGAATTGAATCCTATGATGTCTAATTTATATAAAAATAAATGGATCACAATTCGAATGTAACCACAGAGCGTTATACTTCAAAAACCGAAGCAAGAATAGGTTATCCAAAAACATAGCAGAAAATTTTCAGATTCTGGGCAAAAATTAACAAGGATTTTGTAGGCTGAAAACGCAGCCAAAAATTCTAAACAATTTACCAAACTAAGATTATCAAGTCTAGTTTACACAGAAATAAACAGATCTTGAATCGGATATAACCACAGAGAGTTATACCCTAAAGAGTACAACAAGGTTAGTTTACTCGAAAGCAGTAAAATTTTCAGATCTTAGCGGGGATTTATAAGGCTATCACGGGCTGAAATCTTAGTCAAAAAATTTGATTCTTGTGTCTAAAATTAATTTTAAGATGTCTAGTTTAAAACCCAATAAACGGATCTCAATTTGGATATAACCACAAGAAGTTATGGGTCAAAGAACATAGCATGGTTAGTGAATCCAAAAATAAGAATTTAAGAGCAACAACTTAAAATTGAAGGAACTAAGCCTTCTAAGATGGAAACAAGGTTGAAGAACTTGCATTAAAAGATAAACAAGAGAAGAAGAGCTTACACAATCATAAGGAGAAGAAGAAGAAGATCTTGCATATGAAACAAGAAGGAAGAGAACTTGCCTTAGATGGTTGCAAATCCACAGAGATGAAGACACCCCTTCAAATTGGAAATTCTCCACTTGAAGCTCCAATGAAGAAGAACAGTGGAGGAAGAAGAGACAATCGGGAGAGGGAGAAGGAGAAGGGAACAAGAAAGTAAGAAGGAAGAAAATGAGAGGGAAATGGAGGAGACTTGTCTCCCAACACCCTCCAATCCATCTCCCTTTTGGTTTCCCTAATTTACCCCTCATACTAACACACACAATTCAATTATCTCTTACCCCTTTTGGTCATTTTGCTATTTTCTTAATCTTTTTTTCTTTTTAATTAAGATACCATTCTCTATGCCCTTGGTCAAAGCCCAAGTCAAAATATATGGCCCAATCCAACTAAGGCCTAATGGACTTTCCTTGAGATTTGGATTTAACCCAATTCATTTACACTTAAAATTTAATTATTTATCAATGGCCTAATTTAAATAAGGTCTAAACCCATTTAGCCCACAACTTTGAGGCTTTTCCACACTTTATTTATACTCACAAAGACATTGATTCACCTAATTTATCTTCCCACAAAAATATTATTTTAATTAATTTGCTCCATTACCAATGCATATAATATTTTTAACAATTAATTAATAAATGCGACAACTCTATTGTGCAAACTAAAATACCCATAACACCTAAACCCACAAACGGGTCGTTACAAAACAAGCTCACAAAAAAGGTCCTCTACACAAAGAAACAATAAAAAGAAAACTATATAATTACTTACGATAATCAGAGGATATCTTTTGAAAAACTGCCCCAATAAAATTATCAAAATTTAATAGTTTACAAATTTATATTTTTAATTTTATTTTGATTTTATTTTGTTGTTCTTGAAATACATTAATTAAAATTTATAATCTTGAAAATTTGGACTTTATGGAGGTAGAACATGACTGTAGGACAAGTAGGTTAATAGTTAAAATTATACTTTTCTCCCTTGAATAAAAAAGTAATAATTAAAATTTATTATCTTGAAAATTTAGACTTTGTGGAGATAGAGCATGACTGTAGCATGAGAAAATCAATAGTTAAGACTTCACTTTTCTCTCCCACTCGCAAAAATTAAAAAAAAATAAAAATCACAAAAAGGTTGAGGCTACACCAAGCAGTCTATGAAAGATTAGCCATTCTAATCTAGCTTGAAGAGATCCAAACCTTCGTATTTTCTTTTCTAATTTCTTGAAGCTTCAAAAGTACCCTAGGATGCTTGACCCCTCAATGATAGGTTTGCAATTCTTGGTGATCTCCTAACAATTTCTGATTGTATTGAAGTTGCCTTGGACCTGCGGGAGGTTCTTCTTGTTGACTTGCTTGGTACCACAGGCTGCAAGGAAGTGCCCTTAGAGATGGAGATTCCTTTGCTCTCGCTAAAATAATAAGACAAGTTTGAACTATAAAATTAGTAGTTTTCAACAAAGAAATAATATTGCATATGAATTTATACAAGAGGAGAACTCTTGTCACCTCTATCTAGACAATGCAGTCACAAAGAATTACACTAATTAAGGTGACCAATGACAAAAAGGGAACACTAATTAAGAATGTGTGATTAATTAATTTTTTATTAACTCACAATCCAAGTATTTACTCTCTTTAACATGGATTCAAGAGATAAAATGCAAATGAATGCAAGAAACTAGATTATTTACTAAATACTTTCTAAGCACTAAAGTAATATTGCAGTGAAGACCTTATCTAGAGATGAAAGTTCCATCCTGATCAGATTTTGGAGCCTGCAACAAAAGAAGTGATTTAATGAATTTTAACTGTCAATTTGTTAATGGATATATGGAATTAAAATGCCAATCAAGACATATATACTACCTCACTTGTAGGAGAAGACTTGTAAGACCTCTTGCAAGCCTCAGTAGGGTCCTCTTTCTTCTCAAATCCACAGTCTATCATGTTAAGAAAGATGGAGATATAAAAAAGTAATTGTGCCCAAAATATTTGGCTTTCAAAGCTATATATATATATTGCATAACACAACTACTCTAAAAGTTAATAAAAATGCTGAAAAAGCACATGATTGCAATGTGAACTACAAATTGTTTTTTTAAAGGGAACAAAACACATAAAACATTTGCAAACAAAACACATAAAAATAGCTGCAAAAGTTGTTAATCCATTGAAAAATCTAGTGCCAACTTAGTGCTTAAGATGAATGACATAATTCTTGTCCCAACTCATACTATAGTAAGAAGGAAACCTAATCATTTTCTCCAAACGCTTTCAGCACAAAAGAAAATTAGAAAAGCATGGATAATAGCAAGAAAGTTGAGGATAGAGCTGAGCTAATTTCGTGCCCTTTTCAAAAAATAACATGATAAAATTCTTACTCTATTTGTTTTTACTTAATTATTCATTTATTTTTTTTTGTCAAAAATTGAAATTAATTATTTGATTACCAAGTAATGAAGATATACGAACTGCACGTAGTGACCAAAAAGAAAAAAATAAAAATCAAGAAAGAAGTAATTAAACGATAATTGAAAGCAAAAAGAAAACACATTAAATCAACATGAAAAGAAGTATGGTCATCTTTCTGCCCAATACTATTATGCTTGGAATTGCTTTCGTTGTCTAAACTGTCAAGTATGACAGCAAGACCATTTTCATGCTCAAACTCTAGTCCTACAAAAGTACTTTTATGCTCTAGACCCCCATAAGTCTCCGTATTGTTATAGGACACAAGAGGAGATAAATGATTTTGAAATTCAAAAAGATTATCGTTTTGAAATGGTGGATCATTAACTGGTGTAGATCGTCCAGTGGAGATTTCCAAAATTTGGGAAAAATGAAGTCATTTGAGTCCCTGGAGTTCATTGTAACCTTTTATAACATTTAACCCTGCAAAGACAATAAGATATTTATTTGAAAGTGGTCTCGCTCTCATACTCGACGCTTGGCAGAATGAAAAAATAGGTGACCATACTTCTTTTCATGTTGATTCAATGTGTTTTCCTTTTGCTTTCAATTATTGTCCAATTACTCCTTTCTTGGTTTTTATTTTTTTATTTTTGGTCACTACATGCAGTTCTTATATCTTCATTACCTGGTAATCAAATAATTTCATTTGATATTCACCACAGACCAGACTGCTTGGTGTAGTGTTGACCTTTTTGTGCTTTCTTTTTGGGCTAAAAATGCAGTCTTAAATGTTGATATTCTTGTGCTACAATCGTGCTCTATCTCCACAAAGTCTAAATTTTTAAGATTATAAATTTTAATTGTTAATTTGTTTAGAGAAAAGTGCAATATCTTAACTATTGATCATCTTGTGCTATAGTCGTGCTCTACCTCCACAAAGTTTCAATTTTTAAGATTATAAATTTTAATTCTTGTATTTTTGAAAATAACAAAATACAACAATGGCGTTGGAAACGAGCTCTTTTGTTCTGTAATGGCTTGGAGAGGTTAGGCGGGAGAAGGCCCATCTTTTCCTTTTCATTTTTTTTTTTGTTCTTGTTTTTTTATATTTAAATCAAATTAAAAGTATGAATAAAGAAATTATACAAATATATAATCGAAAACAAAACTGAAAACGAATCATATATAGTTGGCTGATGTCACATTAGATTCTCCAGCAAAAAAAAAAAAAAAAAAAAAAAACCACGTTAAGCTTTAATAGGAATAGCAGTACGACGAGAGTGAGGGAGCGTGGAGGGCTACCGCATTTACTTCTTTCACGGTCAACGACTTGCCTAAGTTCGGGGGGTTGGATGAAGGGTCGAGTGCTTGTGTTGGTGATGTGGAGATGCCACTGGCAAACAAGCCCTGCTCGCGATGTTTGACCTCCAATAAGGGGGAATCTAGGGAGTGTGACTCATCTGATGGTGGCACGAGGCATAATGATTTGGGCAGGCCTATAGGGTTTGATGTGTGTCAAACCAGTGAGCATGCTAGCTAGGGCCAGGGCCAATTGGATATGGAAAGCATCTTGAATAAAACACCCATTTTGTTGTGCTAAGTTTTATCAAACTTTTGTTATTTTTAAAATACCTTTCACATATTTTATTATCAAAATTCTAAACTAAAATTTATATTTTGAAATTTAGAGAAGAGTCGAGTTACATATTTTATCTTTTTTTTTTAAATTTTTGTTTGAAACTTAAAAATATTCAAAATTCCCTAGTTATTTATTAGATTATTTGAATAAATTTAAAATAAAAAACTAAAATTTGTATTTTGAAATTTATAATTATTAAATAATTAATTATTTATTATCATGGCCCACTTCTCAAAATTTTCAGATATTATAATTAATTAAAAATTTGGAAAAAAAATGAGTCCCAAGTCTTTAAAAAAATTGCCCTTAATGAATTGAATCAGATTAATTATCGACATGCCCCACACTATCAAAATTGCAATAACAATTAATTTGTAAAAATTTATAATTTGTAAATATTATAGTTAATTTAAAATAAAAAACTAATCCCACGTTATTCTTCTATTCTATTATCAATCTATTCTTCTGTTCTATTATTTAAGTAAAAATGCATTTTGATATAATAAATTCTTAAATTTTTCAAAGTACCCATGTTAGTTATATATTAGATTAGATAATAGAATAAAATTAAAATTTAAACAAAAAACTAAACTTTGAATTAGAAATTTTGCTATTTTAAAAATTTGTTACAATTTAAAATTTTTAAAATGCCTAGTTATTGGATATATTAGATATTAGAATAAATTTAAAATTTAAATAAAACGATAAAATTGACAATTTTAAAATTTAATAATTTTTTTGTAAATAAGAATTTTATTAAATGAAAAACCACAAAAATGTCTACATTTTTATAGTAGGAGATATCTCGAGCATGACAACAAACAACTAAATATGTAGTGGCCTACTGCCGGATAGTCCCGATAGCATAGAATATCCGAAAGGAGGTCATCACAAGTGTGATATAGAACAATAACATACAACACCATAATACTATCCTTAGATAAATTCAATGGAAGCTAACATAAATGTTTACAACATCTTGGACCATAGTCTACACAAAATGAAATACAAGGGCATTAACAAATTTATAACATAAAATTTTCTCACACATGCCCTCGTCACAAACACTAGCATGGACCATCTAGTTTGGAAGGTCTCTGTACACCTCTAATCCTGGGCTTTAGCCTCATTGGACTCGCCCTCAACCATTGCTTTACATTTACCTGGAATGACACGAGAGTAACCAAGCCATTGCTTGACGCGGGTGAGGTGACTCAGCAAGTATATTTATGAAGCATGGAGATATAGAATCAAAGACATGGATAATCAATATAGAGTAAACAATAACTCTATGAGAAGATATCAGTATAACACAACTCATAAGTTTTCCATTTACGTTAATTTCCTATGCTATGATTATTATACATATCATGTAGTCATTTCCATGCTTATGCACATGCACCAACAATAAGGAATTTTCCACATAATTCCCAAGGCTCCCACAACCAATATATCCATGTATCATGAAAATACATCAACAAAAAATAATAATGTGAGCCTTGCCTACCGGATTGATGGCCACCTCACCCGCGTCAAGCACTCATAAGATATCCTTTTTTACCCACGGACATAGCCGCCGCACAAAATAATAGTTGCGCTAATCAGTATAATCAAGCATCACATATGCATATCCCAATTTCATATCAATCCTTAATGATTAAGAAAAATCTCAATTCATGCTTATCATGTGCAATTACATAAATTAAGATGTGCACTATCTTATGATCACATGATAAATTTTAATGCATTTATTTACTCATATTTATAGAAATGCCCAACTAATATTTACGGTATATTTTTACCCCAATAATAACCACAAGGAATCAAAATTTATACATGCGAGAAACACCAAATCTTGCATGACACTAGACCCTAATCAAGAAATGTCATTCCTTAAGAAATGTAAGGTGACACAAAACCCTATTTAGATTTTAGCAATGTTCATCAAGAAAGCCAATTAATATTGCAAGATTTATCGAAATAAGGAGAATAAAACCCTTTTATCAAAAAATGAGGGTTATCAAGAATAATTCAAAAAATGGAAGAAACTAGACAAAAACAATAATTTTAAACATAGGAAGGATAGACTATATAGGAAGAATTGAATAACAACATTTTTCAGAAATTTTCAGATTTCAAGCATATTTTCAAAAAATCTGATCGGGGCTCAATATTTGGTCAAATACCACAAACGACATACCAAATCAAAGCCTAATGAGTCTAGTTTCTGGAACAACAACTGGATTTGAAATCGGAAATAACCTTAAGGAGATATTCCATAAAAACCGAAACAAGGCAGAATTCATAAGAGTAATTTACAGAATTCTAGAAAGAATTCAACAAGGTTGTTACGGGTCCAAATCATAACCAAAAATTTTAAATCTTATACTGAATTGAATCCTATGATGTCTAGTTTATAGAAAAATAAACGGATCACAATTCGGATATAACCAGAGAGCGTTATACTCTAAAAACTGAAGCAAGAACAGGTTATCCAAAAACAGAGCAGAAAATTTCCAGATTCTGGGAAAGAATTAACAAGGATGCTGTAGGCTCAAAACGAAGCCAAAAATTCTAAAAAATTTACCAAACTAAGATTATCGAGTCTAGTTTACACAGAAATAAACAGATTTTGAATCGGATATAACCACAGAGAATTATACCCTAAAGAGTACAACAAGGTTAGTTTACTCGAAAGCAGTAAAATTTTCAGATTTTAGCAGGGATTTATAAGGTTATCATGGGCTCAAATCTTAGTCAAAAAATTCAATTCTTGTGTCTAAAATGAATCTTAAGATGTCTAGTTTACAACCCAATAAACGTATCTCAATTTGGATATAACCACAGGAAGTTATGGGTCAATGAATACAGCATGGTTAGTGAATCCGAAAATAAGAACTTAAGAGCAACAACTTAAAATTGATGGAACCAAGCCTTCTAAGATGGAAACAAGGTTGCAGAACTTGCATTAAAAGATAAACAAGAGAAGAAGAGCTTACACAATCATAAGGAGGAGAAGAAGAAGATCTTGCATATGAAACAAGAAGGAAGAGAACTTGCCTTAGATGGTTGCAAATCCAAAGAGATGAAGACATCCCTTCAAATTGGAAATTCTCCACTTGAAGCTCCAATGAAGAAGACTAATGGAGGAAGAAGAGACAATCGGGAGAGGGAGAAGGAGAAGGGAACAAGAAACTAAGAAGGAAGAAAAGGAGGGGGAAATGGGGGAGACTTGTTTCCCAATTCCCTCCAATCCATCTCCCTTTTGGTTTCCCTAATTTGCCACTCATACTAACACACACAATTCAATTATCTCTTTCCCTTTTTGGTCATTTTGCCATTTTCTTAATATCTTTTCTTTTTAATTAAGATACCACTCTCTATGCCCATGGTCTAAGCCCGAGTCAAAATATATGACCCAAGCCCAAGTCAAAATATATGGCTCAATCCAACTAAGGGCCAATGGACTTTCCATGAGATTTGGATTCAATCCAATTCATTTACACTTAAAATTTAATTATTTATCAATGGCCTAATTCAAATAAGGTCTAAACCCATTTAGCCCACAACTTTGAGGCTTTTCCACACACTTTATTTATATTCACAAAGACATTGATTCACCTACATTTATCTTCCCACAAAAATATTATTTTCATTAATTTGCCCCATTACCAATGCATATAATATTTTCAACAATTAATTAATAAAGGCAACAATTCTAATGTGCAAACTAAAATACCCAATACACTTAGACCCACGAACGGGTCGTTACAAAACAAGCTCACAAAAAAGGTCCTCTATACAAAGAAACAATAAAAAGAAAACTATATAATTACTTACAATAATCAGAGGATATCTTTTGAAAGATTGCCCCAATAAAATCAACAAAATTTAATAGTTTACATATTTATATTTTTAATTTTATTTTGTTGTTATTGAAATACAATAATTAAAATTTATAATCTTGAAAATTTGAACTTTATGGAGGTAGAACATGACTATAGGACAAGTAGGTCAATAGTTAAAATTATACTTTTCTTCCTTAAATAAAAAAACAATAATTAAAATTTATTATCTTGAAAATTTAGACTTTGTGGAGGTAGAGCACGACTGTAGCACGAAAAAATCAATAGTTAAGACTTCACTTTTCTCTCGCACTCGCAAAAATTAAAAAAAATAAAAATCACAAAAAGGTTGAGGCTACACCAAGCAGTTTATGAAAGATTAGCCACTCTAATCTAGCTTGAAGAGATCCTGTAGCGGCCCTCTCCCGGATCATCCCGTTAGCATAGGAAATCCGAAAGGAGGTCGTCACAAAATGGATACAGAAATAATAACTCGAATTTCTCACCAATTCATTTTTTTTTTACTTGCTCACTGATCATCAGGAGCCAAAATAAAACATCTCTATATTTGCTCACTATCAATAGGAGCTCAAATTAAATATTACACACCCTTAACATTATCATCCTAGGCTTACCACCCATACATTTTTCAAATAAAAAGGGCACTAAGGTTCTAACAACAAATTGAACCCTCTATTTCCTATCCTCAACATTACACCCATAAATCTTGAGGCTGGGATATCTCTGTACACAACTAAACTCGGGCTCTAGCCTCATTGAACTCGCCCTTAGCAATAGCTTATCCCTTACCTGGAAAGACAAGAATAAGCAAGATGAGCCACAAGGCTCAGCAAGTATATATATTACAACAATAAGGACAATAGAGTCAAGGCATGGATAAACCAAAATGGAATAAACCCGACTTCCCACGTATGAGTAATGTAATATCCCATATTCGTATAAAGTTGTCACGTAATTTCGATGAGTTTAGGATACCGAAAAATTGACTTAATAGCAATTATTAGTACCGAATCGACTGTAGGGAATGCCTCGGAGTGAAATTGTCTAAGGAAAATTATATGGTTTTGATGAGCATTCCGAGATAGGATTTATGGTATCGAAAGAAATCGAATCGGGAACAGTTTTTGGTACAGCTAAAATGCAGCTGCTATTTAGGCTGCAAAACCGAATCATTGTAGGAGACTCCCAAAAAATTAACGGAACCCTAGGGGGGCTCCGATTTTTCGTAATAAGCAACCCTTCAGTAGTTTCGAGATGAAACAATAGGCCGGTGAGGACACTGGGGCAAAATCGTCCAAATCGAGTAACTTTAAAATTATTAATTTTGCGTTTTCGGTATTATAATGTCAATTAATTCAGAATTTGAGGATATTATTGTAATTAGAGAATTATTCTAATAAATTTATGATAAAATTTGAAGTTTAAAGACATAAAATTGTTATTAATATAATATAATATATATAACATTATATATATATATATTGATATGTATGTACGTAGCAGCGCCTGCAACCTTCATACCTCCAAAAATCTCCATGCCTTGATAACTTTAAGTCTATGCCTTGCTGCAATCAGCCATCAGCCACGTCTCTCCAACATTTAGAAAGATTTTCACGCAAAGAAAATGGCCACGCCTCTGCAAGCTTCGCCCATACCCCTGCCGCAACAGCCACGTCCTCTGCAATTTTCTCCCATTCCCTGCAAATCCATCCCATGTTCTGCAAGCCATGATTTATGGGAGATTTTGTACGCTAAGAGAGTTTTTCACGCAAGTAGGTAGGGGCATGGCAGTGAGGGAGCGGCGGGGAGGCTATAAATTGCAGCAAGGAGAAGTGAGGGAAGCAGAGAGTTTGAGAGAAATGCTTGGCCGAGGGAAGCAGAGGAAAGAGAGATTGAGAGAGGAAGCTTGGGCTGAGCCAAGGCCGAGAGCAAGCGAGAGAGCTCGCGAGAGAGGGATCGACCGAGAAAGAGTAGAAGATCGAGAAGGAGAAGCTAGGGGCCAATCGTTGGCTGCAACAGCTTGCGGCAGCCATGGCCGCGAGCTTCCAGCAAGTAGGCGCAGCCGGCAGCGGTAGCGACGGAGGTTGGTAAGGGCTCGAGCAGCTGTTGGCGAGGCCGCGGTGGCCGGTGACGGGCGGAGCAGGCGGCGGTGGCGGCTGGGCATCGCGGAGGGGCTGGTCGCAGGTGCTGGATGCATGCGCAGGCATTGCAGAAGAAGAAGAAGAAGAAGAAGGAGGAGGAAGGAAGGAAGGAAGGAAGGAGAAGAAGAAAAAGAAGCAAAAAAGAAAAAAAAAAGAAAGAGAAAAGGAAATAAAGAAGAAAGAAAAGAAAAAAATGATGGCATGGTTGCTGGAGAAGAAGCAGTGGCGCGAATAAGATGAAGTGGGGGAAAAAAGGAAAAAAGAAAAGAAAAGAAAAGAAAAGAAAAATGAAAAAAAAATAGAGAAAATGTGTAAAAAAATTCTGAAAAATAGCAAATAGAGTTTTATGGTTATTCCGAAGATTTTGGGTGAGAAAATGATTCGGGCACGTATTTTGAGGATATGACACGCATAACGAGGAAGTCAAAGAAGCTAAGTTAAGGTAAGTAAAATTTCTTAGAAAATTTCAGAAATTCAAGAATATTATTTTATAAATTATCGTAGTGAAATATTTGAGAAAATATTTTAGAAATATTTAATCTGGATTTATTGAGGAAAAATATGAAGAAATAGAGAACAAATTATAGAAAATTCAAGAAATTATGAAAAATTAGGTTTTAATGTTTATTATGGTGATTAGGATACTTTGAGGTTGAAGTTGAAGAAACTCGTGCAAATTTTGAGGTTGGCACGCAAATCGAGGCAAAGCACGAATATCGAGGTAGCCCGATAAGCTTGAGAAGGTAAGTGGTTCTTCCTCGAAAATGTTTTCATCATACTGACATACTTTGATATGTATCCATCACGTAGACTGCATACATGACATGACTATGTAATGCATAAATACACGTTGATATCATTGATCACTCGCATTTGAGGCCGTAGGGAGTACGAACTGGCACCGCTACTTTACCAAGGGTGCACTCATACACCTCAGCTTCGAAAGAGGGGGCCGCAAAAATGGTAAGTAGCATGAGGGGTGTAGTTGACACCTACGATGAAAGACATTGCATACACACATGACATAGCATTATGTACCCTTACTTAGATGGTTCATCATCTAATTTGGGTTTTGCTCCTGGAATATTCAAACGTTCCAGGAGGAAATTGTCGCAGATACAAGGATAAATGAGGCATGAAATGACATTTAGCAAAGTGCAGGAAGAATGAAATGTAGGTTATGTAGCCCATGTATTTTTGATTCTGCTACTTTAGATTCTGAACGTTTTGAGAAATGTCGAACATATAAGAATTTATTTATGATTAATGTTAAGATATCAGGTTTAGATCATTACTTCCGCATTTGATGTGTATAGTGATTCTCTTTCGAGAAAAAAATGATTGGAAGTTCTGGGACCGATTTGAGGTATGATGTGGTTTAGCTTTAGTGTTTGAAAGAAAAAAAATTATTATCCCAGAATTGTCCCAAATTATAACGCGCCCGAAAAAGTGGGGCGTTACAAGTAACATTTCCCATTAGATCCCATTATTATTGTCATTCCCATGCCATTGTCATTATGCATTTCATGCACCATTTCATTTCTCAATCATTATGATCATTTCCATGCCATTGGCATTATGCAATTCATGCATCATTTCATTTCTCAATCATTATGATCATTTCCATGCAGCATATCGGCCCTCAAGGCCTTTCATTCACGTGCATGCATACATATACATAGAAAAATCATTTAGTCATTCACTTGGCTTGAGCATCACCTATCGGGTTTATGGCCACCTTACCTGCGTCACGCGCTCTTTAGGATATCCTTTTCTCACCCTGCGGTACATAGTCGCCGCGCAAAATAATAAGTGCGCAAATAATAATGCCATGCAATACTCATGTAGGTTTCAAGTAAGCATATCAAACATGCTACATTATTAGCAATGTTCTCCTCATAATCATCATGCGGATTTAGCCATTTCAAGATTATATCCTCACATGAGCCAATGATATTTTCATCACATGATTTGGCATCATTCATTGAGATTCATTTCCATACCATAAATAATAATACCATGCAATGTTCATGAAGGTTTTCAAGCAAGCATATAGACATGCTTCATTATTAGAAATGTTTTCATCATGATCATCATACACATTTAGACATTTCAAGATTATATCATCACATGAGCTAATGGTATTTTCACCATGCGATTTAGCATTATTCATTGGGATTCATTTCATACTATTTCTCAAGGTCAAACAAGTTGGTTACATGAATTCACCATTTAAAAACTCATGATTTTCATCTTTAATTCCCACCATTAATTAACTTCCCCATTTTTGGGACACTTACATATCCACGAGATGATTTCGAAGTCAACTAAAACATCACAAGAGCTTTGGGGAAGAATTTCAAGCATTAGAAAAGAATCGGACCAAAAAGAAAGAATCATTGCATTCTATTAGTTAACCGAATAAAAGAGTTAGTCAATCGACTGAGGACTTAGTCAACCCATGAAGAAGGCTTAGTCGACTAAATAGGGACTTGGTCGACTGAGTAAAAACACTTGGTCAACTAACAGAAGTTTAAATTATCACTTGGTTGACCGACTGAAATACTTGGTCGACTAACAGAGGCTTATATTATCACTTGGTTGACCGATTAAAACACTTGGTCCACCGACTGAAATACTTGATCGACTAACAGAGGCTTATATTATCACTTAGTCGACCTACTGAAACCACTTGGTCGACTAACAGCCCACTTGGTCAACCGACTAAAACACTTGGTTGATCGACTAAAATACTTGGTCGATTAACAGAGGCTTATATTATTACTTGGTCGACTAACAGAGGCTTATATTATCACTTGGTCGACCGACTAAAACACTTGGTCGATCGACTAAAATACTTGGTCGACCAACAGAGAACAAAACACATATTTGGTCGATCGATAGAAATACTTGGTCGACCAACAAAGGCTTGAAACTTAAAAATAACAACGATAACCCACAAAACTCAACCTCCCGAGCAAGATACACCAAATCTTGCTTCTCTAACATTTCTAATCAATTAAGTGTCATTCCTTTCAGAATTTAGGGTGAACTAAACCCTAATGAAAACTCACAAAAAGACCCACCAATGATAAAACACCAAGTTAAGGAAATGAGAAAATAATCCACCAATCAATATAAACTCATGATTAGATTTTCTAATAAAATAGAAGAATTCGAAGACAAGGAAACCAAGAAGGAAACCAACTTGAACCAAGAGGAAAAAGAACCAAGGCTTACATTAACAAGGAAAATCAACATGAACTTGCATGGAAACAACATAGAAGGAATAATAACTTGCATTTAGAATAAGAACTTACCTCTAAAAAGAATCAAGGAGGTAAGAGAACTTGTCATGAAAAAGAAATAGAGAAGAAACTTGCATAACCAAAAAGAAATGCAAGAAGAACTTGCCTTTGATGAAGAAAAATCCAAGGAGAAGAATGCACCCAACTGCAACTTCATTTCAAGCTTCCATGGACATCAAAATGGAGAAGAAGAAGAAAAGAAGAAGAAGAAGAAGAAGAAGAAGATGTTTCTGCCAAAGAGAAGAAGAAAGAGGAAGAAAAGAATGGAGAAAAAAATAAAAGAAAAGAAAGCACGGGGGAGGGATGGCCACCCATCAACTTTCCAACCACTTCCTTGGCCAATTTACAACTTTGCCCATCTTGCACACTCACACAATTCAAAATATCAAATGCCCATTTTTGGAATTTCTCATTTTCCTTATTTCTCTCTCCTTTTCTTTATTCAACCTCATTATGAAATTCCATAATTGCCCTCACCTTTTTCAATAAAGCAAGGACCATTTGGTCATTTTGTATTTTACAATTCTTTTCTTCTTTTCTTTTAATCCACAAAATACAAATATATATATATATAATTTCATTTATTAAATTCCATCTCTCATTTTTACACATGGGCCTAACCCCAATTCAAAAATCCACTCATACACTTACATAGGCCCAAGCCCAACTCATTGGCTCAATTAATTATAATGACCCATTTCCATTAGCCCACCAAAAGGGCCTCAACATAACATTAAGCCCAATGGGCTTCACAACCATACAACACTTGCCATATACAAAGTCTCCCCTTGGGTTCAACCCAAGTTTTCAAACACCAATCCATAAATTTAATACATCATTTATTTATATAAATTTTTTCACATCAAGATATGCACACACATACACACACACACACACACACACATATATATATATATATATAATGCCCATGCCCACTTTACTAATTGCCCAATTCATTTTAGGCCCATGGGATTTCTCTAAACCCATCATATTTATGGACCTTAAACACTTGGCCCAAATGGACAACCCAATTCATGAATTTAAATACATAAATTTTGACACTAATTAAGAATATTTCCCAACATTCAATTTAATAGAGCAAATCTCCAAATTTTCACAATTAAAATATTTATAAACTTCTAGACCCATTAACGGTCGTTACAGATCTAAACCTTCGTATTTTCTTTTCTAATTTCTTGAAGCTTCAAAAGTACCCTAGGATGCTTGACCCTTCAATGATAGGTTTGCTATTCTTGGTGATCTCCTAACAATTTCTGATTGTATTGAAGTTGCTTTGGACCTGCGGGAGGTTTTTCTTGTTGACTTGCTTGGTACCACAGGCTGCAAGGAAGTGCCCTCAGAGATGGAGATTCCTTTGCTCTCGCTAAAATAATAAGACATGTTTGAACTATAAAATTAGTAGTTTTCAACAAAGAAACAATATTGCATATGAATTTATTCAAGAGGAGAACTCTTGTCACCTCTATCTAGACAATGCAGTTACAAAGAATTACACTAATTAAGGTGACCAATGATAAAAGGGAACACTAATTAAGAATGTGTGATTAATTAATTTTTTATTGACTCACAATCCAAGTATTTACTCTCTTTAACATGGATTCAAGAGATAAAATGCAAATGAATGCAAGAAACTAGATTATTTACTAAATACTTTCTAAGCACTGAAGTAATATTGCAGTGAAGACCTTATCTATAGATGAAAGTTCCATCCTCAGATTTTGGAGCCTGCAACAAAAGAAGTGATTTAATGAATTTTAACTGTCAATTTGTTAATGGCTATATGGAATTAAAATGCCAATCAAGACATATATATACTACCTCACTTGTAGGAGAAGACTTGTCAGACCTCTTGCAAGCCTCAATAGGGTCCTCTTTCTTCTCATATCCACTGTCTAACATGTTAAGAAAGATGGGGATATAAATGAGTAAATTGTGCCCAAAATATTTGACTTTCAAAGCTATATATATATTTTGCATAACACAACTAGCTTAAAAGTTAAATAAAAATGCTGAAAAAGCACATGATTGCAATGTGAACTACAAATTGTTTTGTTTTTTAGGGGAACAAAACACACAAAATATTTGCAAACAAAACGCATAAAAATAGCTGCAAATTGTTAATCCCTTGAAAAATCTAGTGCCAACTTAGTGCTTAAGATGAATGACATAATTCTTTTCCCAACTCATACTCTAGTAAGAAGGAAACCTAATCATTTTCTCCAAACGCTTTCAGCACAAAAGTAAATTAGAAAAGCATGGATAATGGCAAGAAAGTCAATGATAGAGCTGAGCTAATTTCGTGCCCTTTTCAAAAAATAACATGATAAAATTCTTGCTCTATTTGTTTTTACTTAACTATTCATTTAATTTTTTTTGTCAAAAATTGAAATTAATTATTTGATTACCAAGTAATGAAGATATATGAACTGCATGTGGTGACCAAAAAGAAAAAAATAAAAATCAAGAAAGGAGTAATTAAAAGATAATTGAAAGCAAAAAGAAAACACATTAAATCAACATGAAAAGAAGTATGGTCACCTGTTTTTTCTTTCTACCCAAGACTATTATGCTTGGAATTGCTTTCGTTGTCTAAACCGTCAAGCATGATAGCAAGACCATTTTCAAGCTCTAACTCCAGTCCTTCAAAAGTACTTTTATGCTTTAGACCCCTGTAAGTCTCCGTATTGTTATAGGACACAAGAGGAGACAAATGATTTTGAAATTCAAAAAGATTATCGTTTTGAAATGGTGGATCACTAATTGGTGTAGATCGTCCAGTGGAGATTTCCAGAATTTGGGAAAAATGAAGTCATTTGAGTCCCTGGAGTTCATTGTAACCTTTTATAACATTTAACCCTGCAAAGACAATAAGATATTTATTTGAAAGTGGTCTTGCTCTAATACTCGACGCTTGGTAGAATGAAAAAACAGGTGACCATTACTTCTTTTGATGTTGATTAAATGTGTTTTCCTTTTGCTTTCAATTATTATCGTCCAATTACTCCTTTCTTTGTTTTTTTTATTTTTATTTTTGGTCACTACATGTAATTCTTATATCTTCGTTACCTGGTAATCAAATAATTTCATTTGATATTCACCACAGACTAGACTGCTTGGTGTAGTCTTGACCTTTTTGTGCTTTTTTTTGGGGGCAAAAAATGCAGTCTTAAATGTAGATATTCTTGTGCTACAATCGTGCTCTATCTCCACAAAGTCTAAGTTTTTAAGATTATAAATTTTAATTGTTAATTTTTTTAGAGAAAAGTGCAATTTTAACTATTGATCTTGTTGTGCTATAGTCGTGTTCTACCTTCACAAAGTTTAAATTTTTAAGATTATAAATTTTAATTCTTGTATTTTAAGAAATAACAAAATACAACAATGGTGTTGGAAACGAGATCTTTTATTCTGTAATGGCTTGGAGAGGTTAGGCAGGAGAAGGCCCATCTTTTCCTTTTCATTTTTTGTTTGTTTATATTTAAATCAAATTAAAAGTATGAATAAAGAAATTATATAAATATATAATCAAAAACAAAATTAAAAATGAATCATATATAGTCAGATGAAGGGGAGTGCTTGTGTTGGTGATGTAGAGATGCCACTGGCAAAGAAGCCCTGCTAGCGATGTTCGACCTCCAATAAGGGGAATCAGAGGAGTGTGACTCATCTGATGGTGGCACGAGGCATAATGATTTGGGCAGGCCTATAGGGTTTGATGCGTGTCAGACTAGTGAGCATGCTGGCTAGTGTAACGCCTCGCTTTCCCTGACGTGTTATATCTTGGGACAATTTCAAGACAATAATTTTTTTTTCTTTCAAGAACTAAACCTAAATCACATCATTCTTCAAATCCGTCCCAGAATTCCCATACATTAATCTCGAAAGAGAATCACTTACACATCAAATGCGGAAGCAATGATCGAAACCTGATATCTTAACATTAATCATAAATAAATTCTTACATCTTCAACATTCCTGAAAAAGTTCAAAATCTAAAGTAGTAGAACTTAAATACAGGGGCTACGTTACATACATTTCATTTCTCATGCACTCTGCTAAGTGCCATTTCATGCCTTATTTATCCTCGTATCTTCTACAATCTCCACTTGGAACGTTTGAATATTCTTGGGGCAAAGTCCAAATTAGATGATGAATCATCTAAGTAAGGGTACAGAAAACATATTTCGTGCATGAATGCAATGTCTTTCATCATAGGTGTCAACCGCACCCTTCATGCTACCTACCATTTTTGCGGCCCTCTCTTTCGAAGCCGAGGTGTATGGGTGCACCCTTGGTAAAGTAGTGGTACTAGTTCGTACTCCCTACTGCCTCAAATGCGAGTGATCAATGATATCAACGTGTATTTATGCATTTCATAGTCATGTCATGTATGCAGTCTACGTGATGGATTCATATCAAGGCATGTCAATATGATGAAAACATTTTCGAGGAACATAAACCACTTACTAACCAAGCATTTTCTATAAAACTAACTTCAATTGGGGAGTATCACTTACCTTCTCAAGCTTATCGGGCTACTTCGATATTCGTGCCTTACCTCGATTTGCGTGCCAACCTCAAAATTTGACAAGTCACTTCAACTTGTTCCTCAAAGCATCCTAATCACCATAATTATTTAAATAAACATTAAAACCTATTTTTCCATAATTTCTGGCATTTTCTATAATTTTCTCTCTATTTCTTCCTATTTTTCCTCAATAATTCCAAATTAAATATTTATAAAAATATTTTCTCAAATATTTCACTAGGAAAATTCATAAAATAATATTCTAAAATTTCTGAAATTTTCTAGAAAATTTTACTTACCTTGACTTAACATCTCTGACTTCCTCGGTATGCGTGTCGTATCCTCGAAACGCGTGCCCGAATTATTTTCTTGCCCAAAATCTCTGAGATATTACCGAAATATAATTTTCTATTTTCTGGGATTTTTCTAAGAATTTTTTGACATTTTTCTCTATTTTTTCTAATTTTTTTTTCTTTCTTCCTCCACTATTCATCTTCTTCTTCCTTCCTTTCTCCTCTGTGTGCAACCTCTTCTTCTTTCTTTCTTTTTTTCTTCTTCTTTTCTTTTCTTTTCTTTCTTCCTTTTCTTCTTCCCCTTCCTTCCTCATCCTTCTTCTTCTTCCTTTTTCTTTCCTCCCCCTGCTTTTGCGTGCGCGAACCAGCGCTTGCGCGCTGCCATGGCTGAAACCAGCCATCCCGGCCACCTCCGATCACCCCTGCTGCCTCTGATCGCCTCCGCACCGCCTGCCATCGCGGCCGCCTCCACCGCTCCCGCTGCCTGCGGCCATGGCCGCTCCTGGTTGCTGCAACAGCAGCTTCGCGGCTGCCATGGCCACACCTTACTGCTCCATCTCTCCCTGCTCTCGATCTTTTTCTCTTTTCCCTCAACCCAAGCTCTCTCTCTCTCTCTCTCTCTCTCTCGGCTGAATCTCTCATGGCTCACTGCCACTTCTTGCTTCATTTGCTTCCCTCAATTTCTCCATTCTTAGTCCATTTATAGGCTCACCCCACAACCCTCACGCCTGTCTCAGCCATTCTCTATTGCGTGCAAAATCTTCCTTGCGTGTAAAATCTTCCAAATCATGCAGAGACGTGATTTTAATCTTGCAGGGGGCGTGGCTGATTGTAACAGGGCATGGGTAAAGGTTGCAGGGCATGGACTTAAAGTTATCTAAGGCATGGGTTGCGTTTTACAGAGGCATGGCCTCTGCCATGCGTGTACACATATATTATATATAAATTGCATATAAATTACATTATAAAAAATGAATATATATTTAAATGCCCAATTTAACCCTAAATTTATTAAAATAATTCTCTAATTACGATAATATCCTCAAACATTGAATTATTTGGCATTAAAATACCGAAAACACAAAATTAATAATTCAAGATTACTTGATATTGGCAATTCCATCCCGGTGTCCTCACCGGGCTGTCGTTTCATCCCGAAACCACTGAAGGGTTATTCATTACGCAAAACCGAAGCCCCCCTAGGGTTCTGTTAATTTTTCGGGAGTCTCCTACCACGATTCGGTTTTATAGCCTAAATGACAGCTGTATTTTAGCTGTACCAAAAATTGTTCCCGATCTGATTTCTTTTGATATCATAAATCCTAACTCGGAACGCATATCGAGACTATATTATTTTCTTTAGACAATTTCACTCCGAGGCATTCCCTGCAGTTGATTCGGTACTTATAATTGCTATCAAGCCAATTTTTCGATATCTTAAACTCATCGAAATTACGTGACAACTTCATACGAACATGAGGTATTACATTCTCCCCTCCTTACAAAAATTTCGTCCTCGAAATTTGCTACATATCCTAAATCTCAAAATTTCATTATCGGAATCAACACCTGATTGATCAAATAAAGAAGATCCCACTTGAAACTCGTGAATATCAATGCACATATCAAAATCCGAACCCTTAGACTTACCATACCCATCAACCTATAGACAAGTACACTTGTCAACCATGCATACCTTTCATATTATAATCGCATAACTCGGTCCTTGGGCCACGAGTCTCCACTCGAGCTCCTATCTAAGTCGGTACTCACATCATCATAATGAGCCCGCGGCTCTCATATCCACATTCTCAATTTTCAATTTTCTTAAGTCATCCAATCGATATCACGACATTTCTTTAATTCTGATTTCCTATGACGTCATTTATTTTGAATCAATCAATCATGCTTTGACAATTGACACAACTCACATGTCATCACACTCTTAGGGTTCCTTGTCCCGTCTCTGTGAGTTCCATTAGTTACACCACTACCACCTCATCAATTGACACAACTCACCTGTCATCACTTGACCACTTTCGGTCTCTTGCTTAACTCAATCCATTGGATCCTTGATCTTACACATCTTACTTCTAAGACACTAAATGGTTCTTGAAATACTTATCATTCGATCTTAAACATAACAGCTACGCTATGTCATATCAGACTAATCATCCATGACTTAATCATTTTTGATAACTACCAGCTATCCTATCATTCATCGCAATGATTTCAACTAATGACCTCAAATCAACAGTCTCTACATCTCTTGGATCCATAATTATGGTTACCGAGTTAACCTTACACCTGAATCATATCATCGGTTCCTAACTTCAATAACTAGATCATTGAACTAGTTTCCATCAAGCTTTTACTATTCACCAAGAATAGTAATCGTATACTGAATAGTGTCTGTACGTGAATAGTACACCAGGTAAGTTCCCAGGAAAGAGAGGTGGGTCACAAATGGACACATTTAAATACCAAGTCTTTCCTTAGCCAGAACTTGCCTAGACATGCACTTCCACTACTCAACACTAAAATCCAGTAACCTCTAAGCCTTCAACCGATAATCCCTGAATCTCCTAAATAGGGATTTAATCTTACGAACCCTTGTCTCTTTTCCTAAGCCTCCACTTGGGGTTCCTACTAACTGGTTCCATCAATACTAGATACCCTTAAGTCTCCAAATTGTTATTTCCTAATTCTCTAGATAGGATTTACTTTGATATCAACTATATCCGAGTCACTTAAGGCTTCCAATCAACTTAAGCTCTAATACCAACTGTAACGCCCCGCTTTCCCAGGCGCGTTATATCTTGGGATAATTCCGAGATAATATTTTTTTTTTCTTTCAAGCACTAAACCTAAATCACATCATTCCTCAAATCCGTCCCAGAATTCCCATACATTAATCTCGAAAGAGAATCACTTACACATCAAATGCGGAAGCAATGATCGAAACCTGATATCTTAACATTAATCATAAATAAATTCTTACATCTTCAACATTCCTGAAAACGTTCAAAATCTAAAGTAGCAGAACTTAAATACAGGGGCTACGTTACATACATTTCATTTCTCATGCACTCTGCTAAGTGCCATTTCATGCCTCATTTATCCTCGTATCTTCTACAATCTCCACTTGGAACGTTTGAATATTCTAGGGGCAAAGCCCAAATTAGATGATGAATCATCTAAGTAAGGGTACAGAAAACATATTTCGTGCATGAATGCAATGTCTTTCATCATAGGTGTCAACCGCACCCTTCATGCTACCTACCATTTTTGCGGCCCTCTCTTTCGAAGCCGAGGTGTATGGGTGCACCCTTGGTAAAGCAGCGGTGCCAGTTCGTACTCCCTACTGCCTCAAATGCGAGTGATCAATGATATCAACGTGTATTTATGCATTTTATAGTCATGTCATGTATGCAGTCTATGTGATGGATTCATATCAAGGCATGTCAATATGATGAAAACATTTTCGAGGAACATAAACCACTTACTAACCAAGCATTTTCCATAAAACTAACTTTAATTGGGGAGTATCACTTACATTCTCAAGCTTATCGGGCTACTTCGATTTGCGTGCCAACCTCAAAATTTGACAAGTCACTTCAACTTATTCCTCAAAGCATCCTAATCACCATAATTATTTAAATAAACATTAAAACCTATTTTTCCATAATTTCTGGCATTTTCTATAATTTTCTCTCTATTTCTTCCTATTTTTCCTCAATAATTCCAAACTAAATATTTATAAAAATATTTTCTCAAATATTTCACTATGAAAATTCATAAAAAATTATTCTATAATTTCTGGAATTTTCTAGAAAATTTTACTTACCTTGACTTAGCATCTCCGACTTCCTCGGTATGCGTGTTGTATCCTCGAAACGCGTTCCCGAACTATTTTCTTACCCAAAATCTCTGGGATATTACCGAAATATAATTTTCTATTTTCTAGAATTTTTCTGAGAATGTTTTGACATTTTTCTCTATTTTTTCTAAATTTCTTTTTTTTTTCTTTCTTCCTCCACTATTCATCTTCTTCTTCCTTCCTTTCTCCTCTGCGTGCAACCTTTTCTTCTTTCTTTCTTTTTTTTCTTCTTTTCTTTTCTTTCTTCCTTTTCTTCTTTTCTTCTTCCCCTTCTTTCCTCATTCTTTTTCTTCCTTTTTCTTTCCTTCCTCTGCTTCTGTGTGCGCGAACCAGCGCTTGCGCGCTACCATGGCTGAAACCAGCCATCTTGACCACCTTCGATCGCCCCTGTTGCCTCCGATCACCTCCGCCGCTCCCGCTGCCGGCGGCCATGGCCGCGCCTGGCTGCTGCAACAGCAGCTTCGCGGTTGCCATGGCCGTACCTTACTGCTCCATCTCTCCCTGCTCTCGATCTTTTTCTCTCTTCCCTCAACCCAAGCTCGAACTCTCTCTCTCTCGGCCGAATCTCTCATGGCTCACTGCCACTTCTTGCTTCATTTGCTTCCCTCAATCTCTCCATTCTTAGTTTATTTATAGGCTCACCCCACAACCCTCACGCCTGCCTCGGCCATTCTCTATTGCGTGCAAAATCTTCATTGCGTGTAAAATCTTTCAAATCATGCAGAGACGTGATTTTAATCTTGCAGGGGGCGTGGCTGATTGCAACAGGGCATGGGTAAAGGTTGCAGGGCATGGACTTAAAGTTATCTAAGGCATGGGTTGCGTTTTACAGAGGCATGGCCTCTACCATACGTGTACACATATAATATATATATATTACATATAAATTACAATATAAAAAATGAATATATATTTAAATGCCCAATTTTAACCCTACATTTATTAAAATAATTCTCTAATTACGATAATATCCTCAAACACTGAATTATTTGGCATTAAAATATCGAAAACACAAAATTAATAATTCAAGATTACTTGATATTGGCAATTCCATCCCGGTGTCCTCACCGGGCTGTCGTTTCATCCTGAAACCACTGAAGGGTTATTCATTACGCAAAATCGGAGCCCCCCTAGGGTTCCGTTGATTTTTTGGGAGTCTCCTACCACGATTCGGTTTTACAGCCTAAATGGCAGCTGTATTTTAGCTGTACCGAAAACTGTCCCCGATCCGATTTCTTTTGATACCATAAATCCTAACTCGGAATGCATATCGAGACCATATTATTTTCTTTAGACAATTTCACTCTGAGGCATTCCCTACAGTTGATTCGGTACTTATAATTGCTATTAAGCCAATTTTTTGGTATCTTAAACTTATCGAAATTACGTGGCAACTTCGTACGAACATGGGGTATTACAGCTAGGGTTAGGGACAATTGGATATGGAAAACATCCCGAATAAAACACCCATTTTGTTGTGCTAAGTTTTATCAAAGTTTCGTTATTTTTAAAATACCTTTCACATATTTTATCATCAAAATTACGAAACTAAAATTTATATTTTGAAATTTAGAGAAGAGTCGGGTTACATATTTTATCTTTTTTTTTTTTAAATTTTTGTTTGAAACTTAAAAAAATTCAAAATTCCCTAGTTATGGTCACTTATTTTTTCATTCTACCCAAGACTATTTGCTTGGAATTGCTTTCGTTGTCTAAAGGGTCAAGTATGACAGCAAGACCATTTTCAAGCTCGACTCCTTCAAAAGTACTTTTATGCTCTAGACCCCCATAAGTCTCCGTATTGTTATAGGAACACAAGAGGAGACAAATGATTTTGAAATTCAAGAAGACTTATCATTTTGAAATGGTGGATCATTAACACTACAAGAAATTCGGCATTTAGCGAAGCAATATTTCCGTCGCTAAAGCCCAAAAATCTATCTCTAAATCAGTTTAGCGACAAAACATATCCGTTGCTGAATTCCTTGTGGCTAAATTTTGTAACGACGGATCCGTCAGCTGGTAGATCCATTAGCTAAATTTTGTAGCGACGGAACATATCCGTTAATTGGTAGATCCTCCAGGAGAGATTTCCAGAATTCGGGAAAAATGAAGTCATTTGAGTCCCTGGAGTTCATTGTAACCTTTTATAACATTTAGCCCTACAAAGACAATAAGATATTTATTTGAAAATGGTCTCGCTATCATACTTGACGCTTGGCAGAATGAAAAAACAAGTGACCATACTTCTTTTCATGTTGATTCAATGTGTTTTCCTTTTGCTTTCAATTATCGTTCAATTACTCCTTTCTTGGTTTTTATTTTTTTCTTTTTGGTCACTATATGCAGTTCTTATATCTTCATTACCTGGTAATCAAATAATTTCATTTGATATTCACCGCAGACCAGACTACTTGGTGTAGTCTTAACCTTTTTGTGCTTTTTTTTGGGGCAAAAAATGCAGTCTTAAATGTTTATATTCTTGTGTTATTGTCGTGCTTTATCTCCAGAAAGTCTAAATTTTTAAGATTATAAATTTTAATTGTTATTTTTTAGAGAAAAGTGCAATCTTAACTGTTGATTTTCTCGTGCTCTACCTCCACAAAGTTTAAATTTCTAAGATTATAAATTTTAATTCTTGTATTTTTAGAAATAAAAAAATACAACAATGGCGTTGGGAATGAGCTCTTTTGTTCAGTAATGGCTTGGAGAGGTCAGGCTGGAGAAGGCCTATCTTTTCCTTTTCTTTTTGTTTTTTTATATTTAAATCAAATTAAAAGTATGAATAAAGAAATTATATAAATATATAATTGAAAACAAAATTGAAAAGGAATCATATATAGTTAGCTGACGGCACATTAGGTTTTCCAGCAAAAAATTAAAAAAAATAAAACCACGTCAGGCTTTAATAAGAATAGTAGTACGATGACGATAAATGGGCGTGGAGGGCTACCCCATTTACCTCTTTCTTGGTTAGTGGCTTGCCTAAGTTCAGGGGTCGGATGATGGGTCGAGTGCTTGTGTTGGTGATGTGGAGATGCGACTGGCAGACGAGCCCTACTCGTGATGTTTGACCTCCAGTGGAGGGAAATCAAAGGAGTGTGACTCATCTGATGATGGCACGAGGTATAATGATTTGGGTATGCTTGCAGGATTTGATGTGTCATATCAGTGAGCATAGAAGCTAGGGTCGGGGCCAATTGGATATGGAAAGCATCCAGAATAAAACACCCATTTTGTTGTGCTAAGTTTTATCAAACTTTAGTTATTTTTAAAATACCTTTCACATATTTTATCATCAAAATTACAAAACTAAATTTTGTATTTTGAAATTTAGAGAAGAGTGGGGTTACATATTTTATCTTTTTTTTATTTTTTTTATTTTTGTTTGAAACTTAAAAAAATTCAAAATTCCCTAGTTATTTATTAGATTATTTGAATAAATTTAAAAAAAACTAAAATTAGTATTTTGAAATTTATAATTATTAAAGAATTAATTATTTATTATCATGGTCCACTTCTCAAAATTTCCAGATATTATAATTAATTAAAAAATTGGAAAACATTGAGTCCCAAGTCTTTAAAAAAATTGCCCTTAATAAATTGAATCAGATTAATTATTGACATGCCCCACACTATAGAAATTGCAAATAACAATTAATTTGTAAAGATTTATAATTTGTAAATATTATAATTAATTTAAAATAAAAAACTTATCCCACGTTATTCTTCTATTCTATTATCAATCTATTCTTTTGTTCTATTATTTAAGTAAAAAGCCATTTCGATATACTAAAGTCTTAAATTTTTCAAAGTACCCATGTTAGTTATATATTAGATTAGATAATAGAATAAAATTAAAATTTAAACAAAAAACCAAACTTTGAATTAGAAATTTTGCTATTTTAAAAATTTGCTACAATTTAAAAATTTAACAATGCCCAGTTATTGGTTATATTAGATATTAGAATAAATTTAAAATTTAAATAAAATGATAAGATTGACAATTTTAAAATTTAATTGTTTTCTGTAAATAAGAATTTCTTTAAAAGAAAAACCGTAAAAACATCTACGTTTTTATAGTAGGAGATATATCGAGCATAACAACAAATGACTAAGCAAGCTCACAAAAAATGTCCTCTACACAAAGGAACAATAAAAAGAAAACTATATAATTATTTACAATAATCAGATGATATCTTTTGAAAGACTGCCCAAATAAAATTAACAAAATCTAATAGTTTACATATTTATATTTTTAATTTAATTTATTATGGTTGAAATATAATAATTAAAATTTATAATCTTGAAAATTTGGACTTTATGGAGGTAGAGCACGACTGTAGTACGAGTAGGTCAATAGTCAAAATTACACTTTTCTCTCCCAAATAAAAAAAATAACAATTAAAATTTATTATCTTGAAAATTTAGACTTTGTGGAGGTAGAGCAATGTAGCACAAGAAGATCAATAGTTAAGACTTCACTTTTCTCTCTCACCCGCAAAAATTTAAAAAAATAAAACAAACAAAAGGGTTGAGGCTACACCAAGCAGTCTATGAAAGATTAGCCATTCTAATCTAGCTTGAAGAGATCCAAACCTTCGTATTCTCCTTTCTAATTTCTTGAAGCTTCAAAAGTACCCTGGGATGCTTGACCCCTCAATGATAGGTTTGCTATTCTTGGTGATCTCATAACAATTTCTAATTGTGTTGAAGTGGCCTTGGACCTACGGGAGGTTCTACTTGTTGACTTGCTTGGTACCACAGGCTGCAAGGAACTGCCCTCAGAGATGTAGTCCCAAGTCTTTAAAAAAATTGCCCTTAATGAATTGAATCAGATTAATTATTGACATGCCCCATACTATCAAAATTGCAATAACACTTAATTTGTAAAAATTATAATTAATTTAAAATAAAAAACTAATCCCATGTTATTCTTCTATTCTATTATCAATCTATTCTTTTGTTCTATTATTTAACTAAAAACCCATTTCGATATAATAAAGTCTTAAATTTTTCAAAGTACCCATGTTAGTTATTTATTAGATTAGATAATAAAATAAAATTAAAATTTAAAGAAAAAACTAAACTTTGAATTAGAAATTTTGCTATTTTAAAAATTTGCTACAATTTAAAAATTTTAGAATGCCCAGTTATTGGTTATATTAGATATTAGAATAAATTTAAAATTTAAATAAAATGATAAAATTGACAATTTTAAAATTTAATAGTTTTTTGTAAATAAGAATTTCGTCAAACGAAAAACTGCAAAAACCTCTACATTTTTATAATAGGAGATATCTCGAGCATAACAAACCACTAAACAAGCTCACAAAAAAGGTCCTCTACACAAAGAAACAATAAAAAGAAAACTATATAATTATTTACAATAATAAGAGGATATCTTTTGAAAGACTGCCCTAATAAAATTAACAAAAATTAATAGTTTACTTATTTGTATTTTTAATTTTATTTTTTATTATTGAAGTACAATAATTAAAATTTATAATCTTAAAAATTTGAACTTTATGGAGATAGAGCACGACTATAGCACAAATTGGTCAATAGTTAAAATTACATTTTTCTCCCCCAATTAAAAAAATAACAATTAAAATTTATTATCTTAAAAATTTAGACTTTGTGGAGGTAAAGCACGATTGTAGCACCATTGTAACACGAGAAGATCAATAGTTAAGACCTCACTTTTCTCTCCCACTCACAAAAAATAAAAAAATAAAAAACACAAAAAGGTTGAGGGTACACCAAGCAGTCTATGAAAGATTAGCCATTCTAATCTAGGTTGAAGAGATCCAAACCTTGGTATTCTCCTGTTTAATTTCTTGAAGCTTCAAAAGTACCCTAGGATGGTTGACCCCTCAATGATAGGTTTGCTATTCTTGGTGATCTCCTAACAATTTCTGATTGTGTTGAAGTTGCCTTGGACCCGCGGGAGGTTCTTCTTGTTGACTTGCTTGGTACCACAGGCTGCAAGGAAGTGCCCTCAGAGATGGAGACTCCTTTGCTCTCGCTAAAATAATAAGACAAGTTTGAACTGTAAGATTAGTAATTTTCAACAAAGAAATAATATTGCATATGAATTTATACAAGAGAAGAACTCTTGTCACCTCTATCTAGACAATGCAGCTACAAAGAATTACTCCACTCTGTTCTTCCCAATCGAGTTAGGTATCTGCAGCTACACATTAATCATTTATCCTTGGGGTTTGATCATGCTCAATTTGATCAAGGTGACCAATCATAAAGGGGAACACTAATTAAGAATGTGTGATTAATTAATTTTTTATTAACTAACAATCCAAGTATTTACTCTCTTTAACATGGATTCAAGAGATAAATGCAAATGAATGCAAGAAACTAGATTATTTACTAAATATTTTCTAAGCACTTAAGTAATATTGCAGTGAAGACCTTACCTAGAGATGAAAGTTCAATCCTCAGATTTTGGAGCCTGCAACAAAAGAAGTGATTTAATGAATTTTAACTGTCAATTTGTTAATGGATATATGGAATTAAAATGCCAATCAAGACATATATATACTACCTCACTTGTAGGAGAAGACTTGTCAGACCTCTTGCAAGCCTCAGTAGGGTCCTCTTTCTTCTCAAATCCACAGTCTAACATGTTAAGAAAGATGGAGATATAAATAAGTAATTGTGCCCAAAATATTTGGCTTTCAAAGCTATATATATATATATATATATATTGCATAACACAACTATTTTAAAAGTAAATAAAAATGCTGAAAAAGCACATGATTGCAATGTGAACTACAAATTGTTTTTTTTTAAGGGTACAAAACACATAAAATAGCTGCAAATTGTTAATCCATTGAAAAATCTAGTGCCAACTTAGTGCTTAAGATGAATGACAAAATTCTTTTCCCAACTCATATTCTAGTAAGAAGGAAACCTAATCACTTTCTCCAAACGCTTTCAGCACAAAAGTGAATTAGAAAAGCATGGATAATGGCAAGAAAGTCGATGATAGAGCTGAGCTAATTTCGTGCCCTTTTCAAAAAATAACATGATAAAATTCTTGCACTATTTGTTTTTACTTAATTATTCCTTTATTGTTTTTGTCAAAAGTTGAAATTAATTATTTGATTACCAAGTAATGAAGATATATGAACCGCATGTAGTGACCAAAAAGAATAAAATAAAAATCAAGAAAGGAGTAATTAAACGATAATTGAAAGCAAAAAGAAAACACATTAAATCAACATGAAAAGAAGTATGGTCACCTATTTTTTCTTTCTGCCCAATACTATTATGCTTGGAATTGCTTTCGTTGTCTAAAGGGTCAAGTATGACAGCAAGACCATTTTCAAGCTCTAACTCCAGTCCTTCAAAAGTACTTTTATGCTCTAGACCCTTGTAAGTCTCCGTATTGTTATAGGACATAAGAGGAGACAAATGATTTTGAAATTCAAAAAGATTATCATTTTGAAATGGTGGATCATTAACTGGTGTAGATCGTCCAGTGGAGATTTCCAGAATTTGGGAAAAATGAAGTCATTTGAGTCCTGGAGTTTATTGTAACATTTTATAACATTTAACCCTGCAAAGACAATAAGATATTTATTTGAAAGTGATCTTGCTCTCATACTCGACGCTTGGCAGAATGAAAAAACAGGTGACCATACTTCTTTTCATGTTGATTCAATGTGTTTTCCTTTTGCTTTCAATTATCGTTCAATTACTAATTTCTTGGTTTTTATTTTTTTATTTTTGTCACTACATGCAGTTCTTATATCTTCATTACCTAGTAATCAAATAATTTCATTTGATATTCACCACAGACCAGGCTGCTTGGTGTAGTCTTAACCTTTTTGTGCTTTTTTTTCGGGCGAAAAATGCAATCTTAAATGTTCATATTTTTGTGCTACAATCGTGCTCTATTTCCACAAAGTCTAAATTTTTAAGATTATAAATTTTAATTATTTTTTTTAAGAGGATAATGCAATCTTAACAATTGATCTTCTCGTGCGATAGTCATGCTCTACCACCAATAAATTTAAATTTTTATGATTATAAATTTTAATTCTTATATTTTTGGAAATAACAAAATACAACAATGGTGTTGGAAACGAGCTCTTTTTTTCTGTAATTGCTTGGAGAAGTTAGGCGGGAGAAGGCCCATCTTTTCCTTTTCAGTTTTTTTTGTTTTTATTTTTTATATTTAAATCAAATTAAAAGTACAAATAAAGAAATTATATAAATATATAATCGAAAACAAATTATATATAGTTGGCTAACGACACATTAGGTTCTCCAGCACAAAAAAAAAAAAAAAAAAAAAAACCACGTTAGGCTTTAATAGGAATAGCAGTACGATGAGAGTGAGGGGAGTGGAGGGCTACTGCGTTTACCTCTTTCACGGTCAACGGCTTGCCTAAGTTCAAGGGGGTCGGATGAAGGGTCGAGTGCTTGTGTTGGTGATGTGGAGATGCCACTGGTAGAGGAGCCGTGCTAGCGATGTTTGACCTCCAGTGAGAGGGAATTAGGGGAGTGTGACTCATTTGATGATGGCATGAGACATAATGATTTGGGTAGGCCTGTAGGGTTTGATGTGTGTCAGATCAATAAGCATGCAGGCTGGGGTAAGGGCAAATTGGATATGAAAAACATCCCGAATAAAACACTCATTTTGTTGTGCTGAGTTTTATCAAACTTTCGTTATTTTTAAAATACCTTTCACATATTTTATCATCAAAATTACAAAACTAAAATTTATATTTTGAAATTTAGAGAAGAGTGGGGTTACCTATTTTATCATTTTTTTAAATTTTCGTTTGAAACTTAAAAAATTCAAAATTCCCTAGTTATTTATTAGATTATTTGAATAAATTTAAAATAAAAAACTAAAATTTGTATTTTGAAATTTATAATTATTAAAGAACTAATTATTTAATATCCCTGCCCACTTCTCAAAATTTTCAGATATTATAATTTATTAAAAATTTGGAAAAAAATGAGTCCCAAGTCTTTAAAAAAATTGCCCTTAATGAATTGAATCAGATTAATTATTGACATGCCCCACACTATCAAAATTGCAATAAAAATTAATTTGTAAAAATTTATAATTTGTAAATATTATAATTAATTTAAAATAAAAATCTAATCCCACGTTATTCTTCTATTCTATTATCAATCTATTATTCGGTTCTACTATTTAAGTAAAAACCCATTTTGATATAATAAAGTCATAAATTTTTCAAAGTACCCATGTTAGTTATATATTAGATTAGATAATAGAATAAAATTAAAATTTAAACAAAAAACTTAACTTTGAATTAGAAATTTTGCTATTTTAAAAATTTGCTACAATTTAAAAAGGCCCAGTTATTGGTTATATTAGATATTAGAATAAATTTAAAATTTAAATAAAATGACAAAATTGACAATTTTAAAATTTAATATTCTTTTTGTAAATAAGAATTTGATTAAATGAAAAACCACAAAAACGTCTACATTTTTATAGTAGGAGATATCTCAAGCATGACAACAAACGACTAAATATGTAGTGGCCCACTCTCGGATAGTTCCGCTAGTATAGGATATCCGAAAGGAGGTCATCACAAGTGTGATATAAAACAATAACATACAACACCATAATACTATCCTTAGATAAATTCAGCGGAAGCTAACATAAAGGTTTACAACATCTTGGACCATAGTCTACACAAAATGAAATACAAGGGCATTAACAAATTTTACAACATAAAAATTTTCTCACACATGCCCTCATCACAAACACTAACATGGACCACTAGTTTGGAAGGTCTTTGTACACCTCTAATCCTGGGCTTTAGCCCCATTGGACTCGCCCTGAACTACTGCTTTACATTTACCTGGAATGACACGAGAGTAAACAAGGTGAGCCACAAGGCTCAATAAGTATATTTATGAAGCATGGAGATATAGAATCAAAGGCATGGATAATCAATATAGAGTAAACAACAATTCTATGAGAAGATATCAGTATAACACAACTCATAAGTTTTCCATTTACGTTAATTTCCTATGCTATGATTATTAAACATATCATGTAGTCATTTCCATGCTTATGCACATGCACCAATAATAAGGAATTTTCCACATAATTCCCAAGGCTCCCACAACCAATACATCCATGTATCATAAAAATACATCAACAAAAAATAATAATGTGAGCCTCGCCTACTGGGTTGATGGCCACCTCACCCGCGTCAAGCAGTCATAAGATATCCTTTCTTACCCACGGACATAGCAGCCGCATAAAATAATAGGTGCGCAAATTAGTATAATCAAGCATCACTTATGCATATCCCAATTTCATATCAATCCTCAATGATTAAGAAAAATCTCAATTCATGCTTATCATGCACAATTACATAAATTAAGGTGTGCACTATCTTATGATCACATGATAAATTTTAATGCATTTATTTACTCATACTTATAGAAATGCCCAACCAATATTTACGGTATATTTTTACCCCAATAATAATCATAAGGAATCAAAATTTATACATGCAAGAAACAACAAATCTTGCATGACACTAGACCCTAATCAAGAAATGTCATTCCTTAAGAAATGTAGGGTGACACAAAACCCTATTTAGATTTTAGCAATGTTCATCAAAAAAGCCAATTAATATTGCAAGATTTATCGAAATAAGGAGAATAAAACCATTTTATCCAAAAATGAGGGTTATCAAGAATAATTCAAAAAATGGAAGAAACTAGACAAAAATCGTAATTTTAAACATAGGAAGGATAGACTACATAGGAAGAATTGAATAACAACATTTTTTAGAAATTTCCAGATTTCAAGCATATTTTCAAAAAATCTGATCCGGGCTCAATATTTGGTGAAATACCACAAACGATATACCAAATCAAAGCCTAATGAGTCTAGTTTCTATAACAACAACTGGGTTTGAAATCTGAAATAACCTTAAGGAGATATTCCATACAAATCGAAACAAGGCAGAATTCGTAAGAGTAATTTACAGAATTCTAGATAGAATTCAACAAGTTTGTTATGGGTCCAAATCATAAACAAAAATTTTAAATCTTATACTGAATTGAATCCTATGATGTCTAATTTATATAAAAATAAATGGATCACAATTCGAATATAACCACAGAGCGTTATAATTCAAAAACCGAAGCAAGAACAGGTTATCCAAAAACAGAGCAGAAAATTTTCAGATTCTGGGCAAGAATTAACAAGTATTCTGTAGGCCCAAATGCAACCAAAAATTCTAAAAAATTTACCAAGCTAAGATTATCGAGTCTAGTTTACACAAAAATAAACAGATATTGAATTGGATATAACCACAGAGAGTTATACCCTAAAGAGTACAACAAGGTCAGTTTACTCAAAAGCAGTAAAATTTTCAGATCTTAACAGGGATTTATAAGCCTATCATGGGCTGAAATCTTAGTCCAAAAATTTGATTCTTGTGTCTAAAATGAATCTTAAGATGTCTAGTTTACAACCCAATAAACGGATCTCAATTTGGATATAACCACAAGAAGTTATGGGTCAAAGAACATAGCATGGTTAGTGAATCCGAAAATAAGAATTTAAGAGCAACAACTTAAAATTGAAGGAACCAAGCCTTCTAAGATGGAAACAAGGTTGAAGAACTTGCATTAAAAGATAAACAAGAGAAGAAGAGCTTACACAATCATAAGGAGAAGAAGAAGAAGATCTTGCATATGAAACAAGAAGGAAGAGAACTTGCCTTAGATGGTTGCAAATCCACAGAGATGAAAACACCCCTTCAAATTGGAAATTCTCCACTTGAAGCTCCAATGAAGAAGAACAATGGAGGAAGAAGAGACAATCGGGAGAGGGAGAAGGAGAAGGGAACAAGAAAGTAAAAAGGAAGAAAATGAGGGGGAAATGGGGGAGACTTGTCTCCCAACTCCCTCCAATCCATCTCCCTTTTGGTTTCCCTAATTTGCCCCTCATACTAACACACACAATTCAATTATCTCTTACCCCTTTTGGTCATTTTGCTATTTTCTTAATCTTTTTTTCTTTTTAATTAAGATACCATTCTCTATGCCCATGGTCCAAGCCCAAGTCAAAATATATGACCCAATCCAACTAAGGCCCAATGGACTTTCCTTGAGATTTGGATTCAACCCAATTCATTTACACTTAAAATTTAATTATTTATCAATGGCCTAATTCAAATAAGGTCTAAACCCATTTAGCCCACAACTTTGAGGCTTTTCCACACACTTTATTTATACTCACAAAGACATTGATCCACCTACATTTATCTTCCCACAAAAATATTATTTTCATTAATTTTCCCAATTACCAATGCATATAATATTTTCAACAATTATTTAATAAAGACAACAACTCTATTGTGCAAACTAAAATACCTATAACACCTAGACCCACAAACCGGTCGTTACAAAACAAGCTCACAAAAAAGGTCCTCTATACAAAGAAACAATAAAAAGAAAACTATATAATTACTTACAATAATCAGAGGATATCTTTTGAAAGACTGCCCAATAAAATTAACAAAATTTAATAGTTTACATATTTATATTTTTAATTTTATTTTGTTGTTCTGAAATACAATAATTAAAATTTATAATCTTGAAAATTTGGACTTTATGGAGGTAGAACACGATTGTAGGACAAGTAGGTCAATAGTTAAAATTATACTTTTATCCCTTAAATAAAAAAACAATAATTAAAATTTATTATCTTGAAAATTTAGACTTTGTGGAGGTAGAGCACGACTATAGCAGGAGAAAATCAATAGTTAAGACTTCACTTTTCTCTCCCACTCGCAAAAATTAAAAACAATAAAAATCACAAAAAGGTTGAGGCTACACCAAGCAGTCTATGAAAGATTAGCCATTGTAATCTAGCTTGAAGAGATCCAAACCTTCATATTTTCTTTTCTAGTTTCTTGAAGCTTCAAAAGTACCCTAGGATGGTTGACCTCTCAATGATAGGTTTGCTATTCTTGGTGATCTCCTAACAATTTCTGATTGTATTGAAGTTGCCTTGGACCTGCGGGAGGTTCTTCTTGTTGACTTGCTTGGTACCACAGGCTGCAAGGAAGTGCCCTCAAGATGGAGATTCCTTTGCTCTCGCTAAAATAATAAGACAAGGTTGAACTATAAAATTAGTAGTTTTCAACAAAGAAATAATATTGCATATGAATTTATACAAGAGGAGAACTCTTGTCACCTCTATCTAGACAATGCAGCCACAAAGAATTACACTAATTAAGGTGACCAATGACAAAAAGGGAACACTAATTAAGAATAATGTGGGATTAATTAATTTTTTATTGACTCACAATCCAAGTATTTACTCTCTTTAGCATGGATTGAAGAGATAAAATGCAAATGAATGCAAGAAACTAGATTATTTACTAAATACTTTCTAAGCACTGAAGTAATATTGCAGTGAAGACCTTATCTAGAGATGAAAGTTCCATCCTCAGATTTTGGAGCCTGCAACAAAAGAAGTGATTTAATGAATTTTAATTGTCAATTTGTGAATGGATATATGGAATTAAAATGCCAATCAAGACATATATATACTACCTCACTTGTAGAAGAAGACTCGTCAGACCTCTTGCAAGCCTCAATAGGGTCCTCTTTCTTCTCATATCCACTGTCTAACATGTTAAGAAAGATGGAGATATAAATGAGTAAATTGTGCCAAATATTTGACTTTCAAAGCTATATATATATATATATATATATTGCATAACACAACTACTTTAAAAGTTAAATAAAAATGCTGAAAAAGCACATGATTGCAATGTGAACTACAAATTGTTTTGTTTTTTAGGGGAACAAAACACACAAAATATTTGCGAACAAAACGCATAAACATAGCTGCAAATTGTTAGTCCATTGAAAAATCTAGTGCCAACTTAGTGCTTAAGATGAATGCCATAATTCTTTTCCGAACTCATACTCTAGTAAGAAGGAAACCTAATCATTTTCTGCAAACGCTTTCAGCACAAAAGTAAATTAGAAAAGCATGGATAATGGCAAGAAAGTCGATGATAGAGCTGAGCTAATTTCGTGCCCTTTTCAAAAAATAACATGATAAAATTCTTGCTCTATTTGTTTTTACTTAATTATTCATTTAATTTTTTTTGGTCAAAAATTGAAATTAATTATTTGATTACCAAGTAATGAAGATATATGAACTGCAGGTAGGTGACCAAAAAGAAAAAAATAAAAATCAAGAAAGGAGTAATTAAACGATAATTGAAAGCAAAAAGAAAACACATTAAATCAACATGAAAAGAAGTATGGTCACCTGTTTTTTCTTTCTGCCCAATACTATTATGCTTGGAATTGCTTTCGTTGTCTAAAGGGTCAAGTATGACAGCAAGACCATTTTCAAGCTCTAACTCCAGTACTTCAAAAGTACTTTTATGCTCTAGACCCTCGTAAGTCTCCGTATTGTTATAGGACATAAGAGGAGACAAATGATTTTGAAATTCAAAAAGATTATCGTTTTGAAATGGTGAATCATTAACTGGTGTAGATTGTCCAGTGGAGATTTCCAGAATTTGGGAAAAATGAAGTCATTTGAGTCCCTGGAGTTCATTGTAACCTTTTATAACATTTAACCCTACAAAGACAATAAGATATTTATTTGAAAGTGGTCTTGCTCTCATACTCGACGCTTGGTAGAATGAAAAAATAGGTGACCATACTTCTTTTTGTTGGGTTTTGTGTTTCCTAATGAAGCCCAAGGTGATGACGATTGTTTGGGTTAGCTTCATAGGCTTCGGCCCGGGATTGAAGCTGTAACGACCCGATCGAGCGATAGGAAGGACCGGAACAACTTACCCTGATGGGCCTACGCGAACTTCCCAGGGGGGTCACCCATCCCTGGATTACCCCAGGTTAAGCACGCTTAACTTGGGAGGTTTTTGCCAACATTCAGCCCAAAATGTATCCAGCTGGTGTTGTTTTCTTTCTTACACTATTCTCAATATATACTAACTTCTCTGGGCTCTCGGGGTATTACATTCTCCCCCCCTTAAGCTCATGACGTCCTCGTCATGCGACCTTACAACCGGTCCCAGATCTCCCCCTTTGCATGGCTGATGTGGGATTCGCCTAAGGTGCCTACATGCACCCCCATAGGGGCCTACACACACCCCCCTCGGGACTCAGCCTCCTCGCTGAGGTTTGCCCCACCACCGCGCTCAGAGGCTCGGGGGTCGGCTCTGATACCACCTGTAATGACCCGATCGAGCGATAGGAAGGACTGAAACAACTTACCCTGATGGGCTTACGCGAACTTCCCAAGGGGGTCACCCATCCCTGGATTACCCCAGGTTAAGCACACTTAACTTGGGAATTCTTTGCCAACATTCAGCCCAAAAGGTATCCAGCTGGTGTTGTTTCATTTCTTACACTATTCTCAATATATACTAACTTCTCTGGGCTCTCGGGGTATTACATCGACTAAATTTGCATTTTAATACTGAAAATCCACAATTAATAATTCAATTCTTAGTTGAAAAGGACGATTTCGCCCCAGTGACCTACTGGACTGTTGTTTAATCCGGAAACCACTAAAGGGTTGCTTATTACTCAAAACCGGAGCCCCCCTAGGGTTCCGTTAATTTTTCGGGAGTCTTCTACAACGATTTGGTTTCACAGCCTAAATGACAGTTGTATTTTAGCTGTACCGAAAATTGTTTCCGATCCGATTTCTTTTGATACCATAAATCTTATCTCAGAACGCTCGTCGAGACCATATAATTTTCTTTAGACAATTTTGCTCGAGGCATTCCCTGTAGTTGATTCGGTACCTGAAATTGCTATAAAATTAATTTTTCGGTATTCTAAATCTATCGAAATTACGTGGCAACTTCATACGAACATGGGGTATTACATTCTCCCCTCCTTACAAAAATTTCGTCCTCGAAATTTGCTACATATCCTAAATTTCAAAATTTCATCATCGGAATCAACACCTGATTGATCAAATAAAGAAGATCCCACTCGAAACTCGTGAATACCAATACACATATCAAAATCCGAACTCTTAGACTGACCATACACATCAACCTCTAGACAAGTACACTTGTCAACCATGCATACCTTTCAAATTATAATCGCATAACTTGGTCCTTGGGCCATGAGTCTCTACTCGAGCTTCTATCTAAGTTGGTACTCACATCATAATGAGCCCGCGGCTCTCATGTTCGCATTCTCAATTTTCAATTTTCTTAAGTCATCCAATCGATATCACGACATTTCTTTAATTCTGATTTCCTACGACGTCATTTATTTTGAATCAATCAATTATGCTTTGACAATTTTCCAATCTTAACACAAAGTCCTTGATCTCGATACATCTTAACTTTTATCAAATCGATTCTCAAGAAATATTTTTATGTCGTCGAACTATTTCACGTACCCTTGGATTCAAAAATATCACAAATATACGTCATCACATATCCTTGAAACTAGCTATGCCTTACCTTAGGTCATCTCAAGCTTAGTCATTGCTTAATCTTTGCTCGAGCCGACCTATTCGAGGTTTCCTCAAAGAATATTAATAGATTTCATTTGTCTCCAAAAATTATTTTCGTAACTTAACCTTTAATATCGACCGAAATCTAACGTTGTCCTCCAAGTCTAGCAATACTAATATTCTTGTATCGCTTGCTCCTTTGTTACTTGGTCGCCAAACTTCTCGTACTTTTCAAAGTGATCCTCAAGTAACATTTTATATCATTAATCATTTAATCCTCAAATTACTCTTCTAGTAATAACGTTTTACGTCAACTAACTTTAATCATGCTCGATCCTTAAGGCACCATCTCGTGCTAATTGACTATAATCATACTTTACCAGAAATAAATCATTTGATTACTTTTCTCGTATCTGACCATTAGCTCTTTTGACTTCCAGTCAACCGTAGCACAAGTTCACTTGTCAACTCGCAATCTCTAGACTTGCTCCCTGACTCTAATGTCTAATCGTCTTTGACAATAGTGCTATCAACTTATTTGTATTATTCTAGCCTCTTAGTCCACACAATTTATGACATTATTATTATCCAATCAAAATCTTGGGACCATTTACTCTCAAGCATTACAATGAAGAGCGTCACACGTAACCTTAATATCGCAAATGTCTACTTTACTCCTTGATCGCGCATCAACCCTAGAAAATATCATAGTTTCTTGTTTACTCCTTGATCGCGCATCAACCCTAGAAAATATCATAGTTTCTTGTAGCTGTTTAATAATTCATCAAGTTTGAGGTAAAGATATTGACTCTTAGTTATCACTATTTTCAAACCTCGATAATTTACGTCTTCAATCAAACCACACATAGCTAAGCATCTAATAACCTCAATTTATCATTAAAAATAAATCCGAAAAACCTTCTGGGAATATTCTCTTGGCATTTTTTTTTTACACTTACTGGCATCATTTTAATCATCGCCCAGCTACACATCCTCGATTTGCCGACTAGGGCTATCTTAGACTAATCGTCTAACCTAACAGGACCTTTATTCTTCAAAATTGAAAATTCTAGATCTCCAATAGATTTTAATCTATTAAGAACGTGACATTTCTTACTGTAATCTGACATCCTGGCACATTTGCCATTACTTGTTTCTCTCAAGCATGCCAAAGACTCTCAAAGATATCTGTCCGTAACCATCTTGCTAACTGGAGTGGGTAAGTACCTACGTCTCCCATGGTACTCCAATCCCTAGCGGATTTCTACCTGAAAACTCTAAAGTTTCCTCATGAATCCTTATATCCCCAATCATGAATTCCTCAAGAATTATAAATCGATTTATCTCCCAAAAACCTCAAATCGGACCACGATATCTGGTTCTAATCATTTTCCAAGAACTTTGCAATGATTGCCCTAAATCCACCATTCCTCATGGTGCTTCCGAGTTCTTCTCGTTGGGTTGACCGCTGACAACTTTACCTGATTTTGCAGGTCATAGTCTAGACTTTCCTATCATTCCTTTAGGGTCAATACGACCTATCAAGCAACTCTATTATTTTTCAATTCCCGAACTCTGCGTTGGACCGAGATTGCTATTTTACTACTTATCGTCAGGGCCTTGAACTATCCATGTTGAATTACCCGAAATCTCACTTACTGAGAATTCACTGACTCTCGTATTTTAGATCCCGCTGACTATTGATGCACAATCATTCATGATCTCACTAGATACTGAGGTATTCTACACCTTAAACTTCGCACTGTTCGTCATGTCACCCAATCCCAAGATGACCGCGAACCCTGATACAATTCTTTAAATAGGACACTTAGTCCATATTCAATCCACTTCATTTCGGGTTAATTCCCTAGGCTTCCGGTCTTGATCAGTCACAGCTAGTGGCACACTTTGCATCCTAGGCCATTGGAACTTAGACTCCATACAAGGTACAGACCCTACTGGACGGTCCTAGCTTTTCATCATCTGATCGTCTCCCAGGCAGTCTGACATGATGCTTCGATCGATGGGCTTCCCGTAACTTATCGCAAGCCATTCCTCAACCATCTGCACGTGGGTCCCTAGATCCAGATCTGTCACTACGAACACCGAACTAGTAGTGTCGTTACGCTTGCTAGAGTTCCTTATCCCCTTTCTGTTAGTCACATCGGTTGCACCACTATCACTGATTAATTGACACAACTCATACGCCATCATTTGACCATCTTTGGCCTCTTACTTAACCTAATCCGTTGGATCCCTGATCTTTACATCTCATTACCGGGACACTAAATGATCCTCGAAAAATATTTATCATTTGATCCTAACTCTCTAGCTAGGCTATGTCACATCAGACTAATCATCCATGATTAGATAACCACAGTTATCCTATCATTTCTCGTAATGATTTCGACTAATAACCTCAATCAACAGTCTCTAAATCTCTCGGATCTATAATCATGGTTACCGAGTCAATCTTACACCCGAATCATCTCATTGGATCCTAACTTCAATAGCTAGATCATTGTACTAGCTCCTATCAGGCTTTTACTATTCACCGAGAATAGTAATCGTATACCAGAATAGTGTTTATACGTGAAAGAGAGGTGGGTCACGAATGGACACACTTAAATACCAAGTCTTTCCTTAGCCAGAACTTACCTAGATATGCATTTCCACTACACAACACTTAAATCCAGTAACCTCTAAGTCTTCAACCGACAATCCCCAAATTTTTAAATAGGGATCTCGTTTTACGAACCATGAATTTCTTTCCCTTAAGCCTTTACTTGGGGGTCCTACTAACTGGTTCTGTCAGCATCGGATCCTCTTAAGTCTCCAATTCGCTCTTCCCTACTTTTCAAATATGGTTTAACTCTAATTTCACTATATCCGAGTCACTTAGGTCTTCCAATAAACTTAAGCTCTGATACCAACTGTAACAGCCCACTTCTTTAGGGCGTGTTATGCCTTAGGAAATTTGGTCTTTTCTTTTTTTTTTTATTATCCCGAAATTCCCTAAGACCTTATCTAGTGCGAGATATCTACACTAGAAAATAAATACAAAGCGGAAGCTGAATTGAACCTGCTCATACTAGACATGACATTCATTACAAAGTTAATTCATAAGCGTCTGACAATACAATGTACATAATTCTTAAACTACTCATATTACAACATAACATGGTACATTTACTTGCTTCTTGACCTCTCGCGTCACTACATATCACCAATCTCGGAAGCATCTTTGCAAGTCCCGGTTGGAACGTCGAATGTTCCAGGGGCGAACCCAAGTTAGATGATGAACCATCTAAATAAGGGTACTAAATGCAATGTCATGAGTGTATGCAATGTCTTTCATCGTAGGTGTCAACTGCACCCCTCATGCTGCCTATCATTTTAGCGGCCACCTCTTTCGAAGCCGGGGTGTATAGGTGCACCCTTGATAAGACAGCGGTGCCAGTTCGTACTCCCTACGGCCTCATATGCGTGTGATCAACAGTATCAACGTGTAATTATGCATTTCATAGTCATGTATGCAGTCTATGTGATAGATACATATCAGGGCATGTCAATATGATGAAAAACATTTTCAAGGAAGTACCACTTACCTTCTCAAGCTTATCGAGCTACCTCGATATTCGCGCCTTGCCTCTTGCATCGCCTTGATTTGCGTGCTAACCTCAAAATTCGCACCAGACACCTCAACTTTGATCTCAAAGCATCCTAATCATCATAGGTATTTAAATAAATATTAAATCATATTTTTTCCATAATTTTGGCATTTTCTTTAATTTCTCTCTATTTCTTCCTATTTTTCCTCAATAATTCCAAATTAAATATTTCTAGAAATATTTTCTCAAATATTTCACTACGAAATTCATAAAATAATATTCTTGAATTTCTGAAATTTTCTAAAAGATTTTACTTACCTTAACTCAGCATCTCCGATTTCCTCGATATGCGTGCTGTATTCTCGAAAAATGTGCCAGAGCCGTTTTTCTCACCAAAATCTTCAGGATATCACCGAAATATAGTTTTCTATCTTTTGTGATTTTTTAGGATTTTTCTCCATCATTTTCCTATTTTTCTTCTTTTTCTTTTCTTTTCTTTTTTTTTTTCCTTTTCCTTTCTTTTCTTTTCTTTTTTTCTTTTTCTTTTCCCTCCACTTCATCTTCTTCTTCCTCCTTCTCTCCCCTGCTTCCCGCGCAACCACCTGCAACTTCTTCTTCTTCTTCCTTCTTTTCCTTCTTTCTTCTTCCTTCTTTTCTTCTTCCTTCTCTTCTCCTTTCTTCTTCTTCTTCTTCCTCCCTTCTCTGTTTCAGCCTTGCGCGCGCGAACGAGCTTCGCCCAGCTACTGTGCCACCGCAATCATGGCCTCGCCGCCGCTTGCCAATGCTTCAGCGCCTCCGCCAGCCGCCCTCGCTCCATCGTGCGCGGTCGCAGCCACCGCTGTCGGCCTCACTGTGCGCAGCCACTGGCTGCGGCCACTACTACATACGCAACGGCTTGGCCGCTGCTTTCTTGCGCTTCCAGCGCATCCGGCCACCACAGCCTCGCCGGCCTCCATCGCGGTCCCTGCCCTGCTTGCGTCGTCCAGCTTACTGTCACGGTGGTTGCTGCTCGGCTGCCCCTACTCCACTTGATCTTGCGGCTATGGCCGCTTGAAGCTTGCGGCTATGGCCGCTTGCTACTTTGGGCTGCCACCAACCGGCCTCTTTCTCGATCTCCCTCTCTTACCCAGCCATTTCTCACGCTTTAACTTTCAGCCATAGCTCTCACTGCAACTCTCTGTTGCTTGCCCTGCTCAAACCCCTCAAACTCTCTTCTATTTATAACTAAGGAAGCTTGGCCACCACTTCAGCCAACTTGGCGTATGAAACACTCAAATTCCCTTTTGCAACTTGGCCGCCAAGCATATCAGAAAATCTCCACAATTTTTGCTGTCATTCCCTTAAATCTTGCTGGCAAAATCTCTCCAATTGCAGCCAAAATCGTGGCCATTAAAGCTTCTCAGAAGCTGGCCACGCGCATGCGCATAAATGAGATTATATATGTATAATTATGTATAGTACACTAATATTTATAAGAAATTATACCATTAAATTCTAATTATCACTTGGGTAACTTACTTATTACAATCATGCCCTCAAACATCGACTAAATTTGCATTTTAATACCGAAAATCTACAATTAATAATCCAATTCTTAGTTGAAAAGGACGATTTCGCCCCAGTGACCTACCAGACTGTTGTTTAATCCTGAAACCACTGAAGGGTTGCTTATTACTCAAAACCGGAGCCCCCCTAGGGTTCCGTTAATTTTTCGGGAGTCTTTTACAATGATTTGGTTTCACAGCCTAAATGACAGTTGTATTTTAGTTGTACCGAAAATTGTTCCCGATCTGATTTCTTTTGATACCATAAATCTTATCTCAGAACGCTCGTCGAGACCATATAATTTTCTTTAGACAATTTTGCTCCGAGGCATTCCCTATAGTTGATTCGGTACCTGAAATTGTTATAAAATTGATTTTTCGGTATTCTAAATCTATCGAAATTACGTGGCAACTTCATACGAACATGGGGTATTACAGAAGCAACGGTTCAACTCACTTATTGGCAGCCCATTTATAGAAGTTGGGCCATAAGCCCTTAACCCTTAATTTGGAGGAGAAATAGGCCTTGGCCCATTTGCTCAAGGGAGGGAGGAAGCCCATGAAGCCCGTTTCCCTTAGCCCATTTCTCTTTGTGCCCTAGGCCCTTAATATAAAAGGGATCATTTCCCTTTTTTGTGCCCTAGTTTGTGGCGACCGATTCTCTTCCTTGGGCGTCCTTGCTGAGGCCGATTGCTCATTTCCATTGATGGCCGATCCTCTTGGGATTTCTTTTCTTCTCAGTCAGATGCTTCTTTCCTTGTTGAGTGCTGCACTTTCCTTGTGCGTGGTGGCTGTTCGTCAATGGCATTTGCAACGCCTATTTAGTCCGAGTTGTTGTCTTTTCTTTAGGGTAAGTTTTTTCAGCCATTGTTGAACCCATATCTTCGTGATTACTCTCTGTCCCTTGGTGGATCCTACTGTGTTTGGAAGCTTGTGTGGCTTGTGTGAGGGGTGTCAATCGGTCGAGAGACTTGGGGGGGGGGGTTTGAGGGCTTCGGTTCTTGGGGCTTTTGGGCTCCTTTGTGGCTTGGTGTCTGTAACATCCCGCATCGAGCGATAGGAAGGACCGGAACAACTTACCCTGATGGGCCTACACGAACTTCCCAGGGGGGTCACCCATCCCTGGATTACCCCAGGTCAAGCACGCTTAACTTAGGAGTTCTTTGCCAACATTCAGCCCAAAAGGTATCCAGCTGGTGTTGTTTCCTTCCTTACACTATCCTCGATATATACTAACTTCTCTGGGCTCTTGGGGTATTACATTCTCCCCCCTTAAGCACATGATGTCCCCATCATGCGACCTTACAACTGGTCCCAGATCTCTCCCCCCTTGCATGGTCGATGTGGGATTCGCCTAAGGTGCCTACACGTACCCCCCATAAGGGCCTCATGCCCCCCTCGGGACTCAGCTTCCTCACTGAGGTTTGCCCCACCACCGCGCTCAAAGGCTCGGGGGTCGGCTCTGATACCACTTGTAACATCCCTCATCGAGCGATAGGAAGGACCGGAACAACTTACCCTGATGGGCCTACACGAACTTCCCAGGGGGGTCACCCATCCCTGGATTACCCCAGGTCAAGCACGCTTAACTTGGGAGTTCTTTGCCAACATTCAGCCCAAAAGGTATCCAGCTGGTGTTGTTTCCTTCCTTACACTATCCTCGATATATACTAACTTCTCTGGGCTCTTGGAGTATTACAGTGTCCCTATTCGTTGGTTGTTGCCTAAGTGGTGATTGAACGAGCCCAGATCTGAGCCTTGAAGTAGTCTTCATGACTGCCATTGTTGCTAAACAGGGAGTTTAATTTTCTGCCTTGATTTATTCTTGGATTCGGTTGTTTTGGTTTTATTTTGATTGAGTTCTAACCCACTATTTTGTAGAGTTTTTCTGCAACAATTGGTATTAGAGCCTTGTGTGGCTCCTAGGTTGTGCGAAATCAAAGCCTAATCGAAAAAAAAACCCTCTGGTTTTCTTGGTCAATTTCACGGTAAGGGTTTTATCAAAACCAAATTTGTGTTTCCTTGATTGCTGTGTGCAGGACTCGATTTGAGGGTGAAACAACCCATAGCTGAAAATCGATCGACCAAGGAAATTCCCCATAACCGGTGGTGGCTGGTGAGGAGCCGGCGACAGCAACGCGTGCCAACTCCAGCAGAGGCAGTGGTTCAAACTCTTTTCTGCTTACGGACTGTTAAAACAGCCCGCTCGATGAGAAATTTCCAAACCCTAGTTTAAATTTCCAGTAACTAGCAGCCATTGTGTGGGGGTGGCCATTAGGATTGGGGGTTACCCTGTGGTGGTAACCATTGCTTGTTGCTAGAATTAGGATTATTTGTGATTTTCTTGTGTTAGCATAACTTGTTTTGATGCGGTTAAGTCTTGCTTAGAAAATCAGTTGCTTAGTGCTGTGTGTGAATTCTGCCTGGTCTAATTCTTTGTGGGTTCCAGTGGTTGTTTATGATTTACTGTTATCTAAACTGCTTAGTGCCTTTTTTAGATATTACTGAGTAAACCTGTGCTAATCTGTGTGATTATTGAAATTGCTAAGTGCTTGAAGAATCTATTTCTAATCGATCTTTGATTCTTTGTGAATCTGCTGCCTAAGTTTTGTTTAAATTAAAACTTTGTGCTTTTCTTTTAAAATCTCCTTAGGTTGCATATCCTTTTTCTTATACTCTTAGTGGGTATCCAGTGTTTGTTTTAATATTTTATGTGTGATTTACTTGTGATTGTTTTTTAAACTGCTTAGTGCTTTAAAATTGTGCCTAGTAAATCAGTATTATCCCTGTTCAAATCTACCCTTGATTGAATCTGTTTTGTGCATATCCATTATATATTTAGGATATAGTGTGAAAAAAAAAAACTTAGTGTTTTCTAGGTTGCACTACTTATTTGTGTGTTGAGCATATTCTTTGAGAACATGGCTACACATTTTGAAATGGGGATGTTCAATGGGAATGGTGATTTTTCTATTTGGCAACAGAAAATGAAAGGGATTTTAGTTCAACAAAAAGTATCAAAAGCCATAGATGGCAAATATCCTGAAAACACAACAGTTGAACGGAAATTAGAAATAGATGAATTTGCCTATACTTCTATAATCTTGCATCTTTCTGATTCAGTGTTAAGGAAAGTAGGAAAACTTGACACAACTAAAGAACTTTGAGAAAAATTGGAAAAATTATATGTTAAGAAATCCACTCCCAATAAGATTTATTTGCTTGAAAGTTTCTTTAGTTTTAAGATTGACCCCTCTAGGGACCTAGATGACAACTTAGATGTCTTTAACAAGTTGGTTCAAGATATCACGAACTGTGGTGAAAAAGTGTCTGAGGAATATAAGGCTGTAATTCTTTTGACTGTCATTCCTGATGCCTTTAAGGAGGTAAAAAATGCCATTAAGTATGGTAGGGATACTCTAACACCAGAAATTATCATAGATTCTCTTAGGAGTAAAGAAATGGAACTTGAAAGTGAGAGAAAATATGGTGAGGTCCACGTGATAAGGGGTAGGTCTCAGTTAAAGAGTCAAGAGAAAGGTAGCAAGAATGGGAAAGGTAGGTCCAAGTCCAAAACCCAAGGGAAGGGTAAGAAGTGTTATGGTTGTGGGAAAATCGGACATTTTATTAAGGATTGTTATCTCAAGAAGGACAAACAAATGGGAAAAGAAAAAGAAGAGGCTAATGTAGTGACTTCCTATGACCCTAGTGAGGTTGGTGAGGTGTTCACACTCTTAGAGCATTTTTTGAGTGTCATGAATAGAACCTCAAGCAAGGTGGAGAGTCTTAGCCAACTCATTTTAAAGTGAGATCCTAACCTAAGTGGTACGATGAGTTAGATCCTAGACTAAGTGGGAGGATTAGAGAGATCCCAGCCTAAGTGGAAGGATGAGAGAAGGCCTTAAAAACATGTTTATGCATTTGTTGCATTTCCTATGTGGATAATATGCATTTGTTGCATTTCCTATATCGATGATATGCATTTGTTGCATTTCCTATGTGGATAATATGCATTTGTTGTAAGTTCATATTTAAGCATTTGTTGCTTGTCTAAGCATTTGTTGCCTATCCTATGCATTTGTTGCATGTGCTTGTTTCGTGTTGCCTGTGTGTGCTGGCTTATTAGGAATCAAGGTGGAGATTGTTGGGTTTTGTGTTTCCTAATGAGGTCCAAGGCGATGACGATGGTTCGAGTTAGCTTAATAGGCTTCGGCCCGTGATTGAAGCAACGGTTCAACCTACTTATTGGCAGCCCATTTATAGAAGTCGGGCCATAAGCCCTTAACCCTCCATTTGGAGGAGAAATAGGCCTTGGCCCATTTGCTCAAGGGAGGGAGGAAGCCCATGAAGCCCAAGCCCCTTAGCCCATTTCTCTTTGTGCCCTAGGCCCTTAATATAAAAGGGATCATTTCTCCTTTTTGTGCCCTAGTTTGTGGTGACCTATTCTCTTCCTTGGGCGTCCTTGCTGTGGCTGATTGCTCATTTCCATTGATGGCCGATCCTCTTGGAGTTTCTTTCCTTCTTAGTCAAATGCTTCTTTCCTTGCTGAGTGATGCACTTTCCTTGTGCGTGGTGGCTGTTCGTCAATGGCGTTTGCAACGCCTATTTAGTCCGAGTTGCTGTCTTCTCTTTGAGGTAAGTTTTTTCGGCCATTGTTGAACCCATATCTTCGTGATTACTCTCTGTCTCTTGGTGGATCCTACTATGTGTGGAAGCTTGTGTGGCTTGTGTGAGGGGTGTCGATCGACCGAGAGACTTGGGGGGGGGGGGGGAACTTTGAGGGCTTCGGTTCTTGGGGCTTTTGGGCTCCTTTGTGGCTTGGTGTCCCTATTCGTTGGTTGTTGCCTAAGTGGTGATTGAATGAGCCCAGATCTGAGCCTTGGAGTAGTCTTCGTGACTGCCATTGTTGCTAAACAGGGAGTTTAATTTTTTGCCTTGATTTGTTCTTGCATTCTGTTGTTTTGGTTTAATTTCGATTGAGTTCTAACCCACTATTTTGTAGAGTTTTTCCGCAACACTTTTCATGTTGATTCAATGTGTTTTCCTTTCGCTTTCAATTATCGTCCAATTACTCCTTTCTTTGTTTTTAGTTTTTTATTTTTGGTCACTACATGCAGTTCTTATATCTTCATTACCTTGTAATCAAATAATTTCATTTGATATTCACCATAGACTAGACTGCTTGGTGTAGTTTTGACCTTTTTGTGCTTTTTTTTTTGGGGGCAAAAATGCAGTCTTAAATGTTGATATTCTTGTGTTACAATTGTGCTCTATCTTCACAAAGTCTAAGTTTTTAAGATTATAAATTTTAATTGTTAATTTTTTTAGAGAAAAGTGCAATTTTAACTATTAGTCTTCTTGTGCTATAGTTGTGCTCTACCTCCATAAAGTTTAAATTTTTAAGATTATAAATTTTAATTCTTGTATTTTTGGAAATAACAAAATACAACAATTGCGTTGGAAACGAGATCTTTTGTTCTGTAATGACTTGGAGAGGTCAGGCGGGAGAAGGCCCATCTTTTCCTTTTCATTTTTTGTTTGTTTATATTTAAATCAAATTAAAAGTATGAATAAAAAAATTATATAAATATATAATCAAAAACAAAACTGAAAACGAATCATATATAGTTGGTTGATGACACATTAGATTCTCCAACAAAAAAAAAAAAAAAAAACAACGTTAAGCTTTAATAGGAATAGCAGTATGACGATAGTGAGGGGACGTGGAGGGCTACTGCATTTACCTCTTTCATGGTCAACGGCTTGCCTAAGTTCGGGGGGTCGAATGAAGGGGAGTGCTTGTGTTGGTGATGTGGAGATGCCACTGGCAAAGAAGCCCTGCTAGCGATGTTTGACCTCCAATAAGGGGGAATCAGAGGAGTGTGACTCATCTGATGGTGGCATGAGGCATAATGATTTGGGTAGGCCTATAGGGTTTGATGCGTGTGAGACTAGTGAGCATGCTGGCTAGGGTCAGGGCCAATTGGATATGAAAAACATCCTGAATAAAACACCCATTTTGTTGTGCTAAGTTTTATCAAACTTTCGTTATTTTTAAAATACCTTTCACATATTTTATCATCAAATTTATGAAACTAAAATTTATATTTTGAAATTTAGAGAAGAGTCGAGTTACATATTTTATCTTTTTTTTTTAATTTTTTGTTCGAAATGTAAAAAAATTCAAAATTCCCTAGTTATTTATTAGATTATTTGAATAAATTTAAAATAAAAAACTAAAATTAGTATTTTGAAATTTATAATTATGAAATAATTAATTATTTATTATCATGGCCCACTTCTCAAAATTTTCAGATATTATTATTAATTAAAAATTTGGAAAGAAAATGAGTCCCAAGTCTTTAAAAAAATTGACCTTAATGAATTCAATCAGATTAATTATTGACATGCCCCACACTATCAAAATTGCAATAAGAATTAATTTGTAAAAATTTATAATTTGTAAATATTATAATTAATTTAAAATAAAAAAGTAATCCCACGTTATTCTTCTATTCTATTATCAATATATTCTTCTATTCTACTATTTAAGTAAAAACCCATTTTGTGAAGGTACCCATGTTAGTTATATATTAGATTAGATAATAGAATAAAATTAAAATTTAAACAAAAAACTAAACTTTGAATTAGAAATTTTGCTATTTTAAAAATTTGCTACAATTTAAAAAGGCCCAGTTATTGGTTATATTAGATATTAGAATAAATTTAAAATTTAAATAAAATGATAAAATTGATAATTTTAAAATTTAATTGTTTTCTGTAAATAAGAATTTCATGAAACGAAAAATCGCAAAAACGTCTACGTTTTTATAGTAGGAAATATCTCGAACATAACAACAAACGACTAAACAAGCTCAAAAAAAAGGTCCTCTACACAAACAATAAAAAGAAAACTATATAATTATTTACAATAATGAGAGGATATCTTCGAAAGACTACCCCAATAAAATTAATAAGATTTAATAGTTTACATATTTATATTTTTAATTTTATTTTGTTGTTATTGAAACACAATAATTAAAATTTATAATCTTGAAAATTTGGACTTTATGGAGGTAGAGCACAACTACAACATGAGTAGGTCAATAATTAAAATTATACTTTTCTCCCTCAAATAAAAAAATAATAATTAAAATTTATTATCTTAAAAATTTAGACTTTGTGAAGGTAGAGTACGACTGTAGCACGAGAAGATCAATAGTTAAGACTTCACTTTTCTCTCCCACTCACAAAAATTAAAAAAAAATAAAAACACAAAAAGGTTGTGGCTACACCAAGAAGTGATTTAATGAACTTTAATTGTCAATTTGTGAATGGATATATGGAATTAAAATGCCAATCAAGACATATATGCTACTACCTCATTTGTAGGAGAAGACTTGTCAGACCTCTTGCAAGCCTCAGTAGTGTCCTCTTTCTTCTCAAATCCACAGTCTAACATGTTAAGAAAGATGGAGATATAAATAAGTAAATTGTGTCCAAAATATTTGGCTTTCAAAGCTATATATATATATATATATATTGCATAACACAACTACTTTAAAAGTTAAATAAAAATACTGAAAAAGCACATGATTGCAATGTGAACGACAAATTGCTTTTTTTAAGGGAACAAAACACATAAGATATTTGCAAACAAAACACATAAAAATAGCTGCAAAAATTGTTAATCCATTGAAAAATCTAGTGCCAATTTAGTGCTTAAGAGGAATGACATAATTCTTTTCCCAACTCATACTCTAGTAAGAAGGAAACCTAATCATTTTCTCCAAACGCTTTCAGCACAAATGTAAATTAGAAAAGCATGGATAATAGCAAGAAAGTCGATGATAGAGCTGAGCTAATTTCGTTCCCTTTTCAAAAAATAACATGATAAAATTCTTGCTCTATTTGTTTTTACTTAATTATTCATTTATTTTTTTGTCAAAAATTGAAATTAATTATTTGATTACCAAGTAAAGAAGATATATGAACTGCATGTAGTGACCAAAAGGAAAAAAATAAAAATCAAGAAATGAGTAATTAAACGATAATTGAAAGAAAAACAAAAACACATTAAATCAACATGAAAAGAAGTATATGGTCACCTATTTTTTCTTTCTACCCAAGACAATTATGCTTGGAATTGCTTTCATTGTCTAAAGGGTCAAGTATGACAGCAAGACCATTTTCAAGCTCTAACTCCACTCCTTCAAAAGTACTTTTATGCTCTAGACCCCCATAAGTCTCCGTATTGTTATAGGAACACAAGAGGAGACAAATGATTTTGAAATTCAAGAAGACTTATCGTTTTGAAATGGTGGATCATTAACACTACAAGAAATTCGACATTTAGCGACGGAATATTTCTGTCACTAAAGCCCAAAAATCTGTCTCTAAATCAGTTTAGCGATAGAACATATCCGTTGTTGAATTCCTCGTCGCTAAATTTTGTAACAACGGATCCGTCAGTTGGTAGATCCATTAGCTAAGTTCTGTAGCGGCGGAACATATCCGTTAACTGGTAGATCCTCCAGGGGAGATTTCCAGAATTCGGGAAAAATGAAGTCATTTGAGTCTCTGGAGTTCGTTGTAATCTTTTATAACATTTAGCCCTACAAAGACAATAAGATATTTATTTTAAAATGGTCTCGCTGTCTTACTTGACGCTTGGCAGAATGAAAAAATATGTGACCATACTTCTTTTCATGTTGATTCAATGTGTTTTCCTTTTGCTTTCAATTATTGTTCAATTACTCCTTTCTTGGTTTTTATTTTTTTCTTTTTGGTCACTATTTGCAGTTCTTATATCTTCATTACCTGGTAATCAAATAATTTCATTTGATATTCACGACAGACCAGATTGCTTGGTGTAGTCTTAACCTTTTTGTGCTTTTTTTTTTGGGCAAAAAATGCAGTCTTAAATGTTGATATTCTTGTGCTATTGTCGTGCTTTATCTCCATAAAGTCTAAATTTTTAAGATTATAAATTTTAATTGTTATTTTTTAGAGAAAAGTGCAATCTTAACCGTTGATTTTCTCATGCTCTACCTTCACAAAGTTCAAATTTCTAAGATTATAAATTTTAATTCTTGTATTTTTAGAAATAAAAAAATGCAACAACGGCGTTGGAAATGGGCTCTTTTGTTTTGTAATGGCTTGGAGAGGTCAGGCTAGAGAAGGCCTATCTTTTCCTTTTCCTTTTCTTTTTGTTTTTTTATATTTAAATCAAATTAAAAGTATGAATAAAGAAATTATATAAATATATAATCGAAAACAAAATTGAAAACGAATAATATATAGTTGGCTGATGACACATTAGGTTCTCTAGTAAAAAATTAAAAAAAATAAAACCACGTTAGGCTTTAATAGGAATAGTAGTACAATGACGGTAAAGGGGCGTGGATGGCTACCGTATTTACCTCTTTCATGGTTAGTGGCTTGCCTAAGTTAAGGGGTCGGATGAAGGGTCGAGTGCTAGCTTGTGTTGGTGATATGGAGATGCCATTGGCAGACGAGCCCTACTTGCGATGTTTGACCTCTAGTGAGAGGAAATCAAGGGAGTGTGACTCATCTGATGATGGCATGAGGTATAATGATTTGGGCAGGCTTGCAGGATTTGATGTGTGTCATATCAGTGAGCATGCGAGCTAGGGTCAGGGCCAATTGGATATAGAAAGCATCCAGAATTAAACACTTATTTTGTTGTGCTAAGTTTTATCAAACTTTCGTTATTTTTAAAATACCTTTCACATATTTTATCATCAAAATTACAAAACTAAATTTTGTATTTTGAAATTTAGAGAAGAGTGGGGTTACATATTTAATCTTTTTTTTTTTAATTTTTGTTTGAAACTTAAAAAAATTCAAAATTCCCTAGTTATTTATTAGATTATTTGAATAAATTTAAAAAAAAAATAAAATTAGTATTTTGAAATTTATAATTATTAAATAATTAATTATTTATTACCATGGTCCACTTCTCAAAATTTTCAGATATTATAATTAATTAAAAAATTGGAAAAAAATGAGTCCCAAGTCTTTAAAAAAAATTTGCCTTAATGAATTGAATCAGATTAATTATTGACATGCCCCACACTATCAAAATTGCAAATAACAATTAATTTAAAATAAAAAACTAATCCCACGTTATTCTTCTATTCTATTATCAATCTATTCTCCGGTTCTATAATTTAAGTAAAAACCCATTTCGATATACTAAAGTCTTAAAATTTTCAAAGTACCCATGTTAGTTATATATTAGATTAGATAATGGAATAAAATTAAAATTTAAACAAAAAACTAAACTTTGAATTAGAAATTTTGCTATTTTAAAAATTTGCTACAATTTAAAATTTTAAAAATGCCCAGTTATTGGTTATATTAGATGTTAGAATAAAATTAAAATTTAAATAAAATGATAAGATTGACAATTTTAAAATTTAATAGTTTTTTGTAAATACAAATTTCATTAAACGAAAAATAGCGAAAACATCTACGTTTTTATAATAGGAGATATATCGAGCATAACAACAAACGACTAAGCAAGCTCAAAAAAAATGTCCTCTACTCAAAGGAACAATAAAAAGAAAACTATATAATTATTTACAATAATCAGATGATATCTTTTGAAAGACTGCCCTAATAAAATTAACAAAATCTAATAGTTTACATATTTATATATTTAATTTAATTTATTATTATTGAAATATAATAATTAAAATTTATAATCTTGAAAATTTGGACTTTATGGAGGTACAACACGACTGTAGTACGAGTAGGTCAATAGTTAAAATTATACTTTTCTCCCCTAAATAAAAAAAATAACAATTAAAATTTATTATCTTGAAAATGTAGACTTTGTGGAGGTAGAGCACTATAGCACATGAAGATTAATAGTTAAGACTTCACTTTTCTCTTCCACTCGCAAAAATTAAAAAAATTAAAATACACAAAAAGATTGAGGCTACACCAAGCAGTCTATGAAAGATTAGCCATTCTAATCTAGGTTGAAGAGATCCAAAAACCTTGGTATTCTCATTTCTAATTTCTTGAAGCTTCAAAAGTACCCTGGGATGCTTGACCCCTCAATGATAGGTTTGCTATTCTTGGTGATCTCCTAACAATTTCTGATTGTGTTGAAGTGGCCTTGGACCTGCGGGAGGTTCTTCTTGTTGACTTGCTTGGTACCACAGTGTAAGCACCCCCGCCCGGATATTCCCAACCACCCGGACTACCCGAACGGAAGCACCTACGGGAGGAGAAAAGTAATGAACACAGAGACAAAGACCACCCCGACATGCATACACAAAAAAAAATAAGAACAGCGGAAGCAAAGTGATTGCCTGTACACCGTACCGACTTTGCTGCTAGATGCTAACTCTCTTGCTCAGACCCACGCTGACACTACCTGGAATGATGGAAAGCAAAGTGAGTCGAGAGACTCAGAAAGCATAAAGAAAAGAAAGGCTGAAGGCTGAACATAACCAGAAAACTCTCCCCAAAATAAACCCCCAGGTACACACAAGTCATGAGACGCTACAATACAATAGTAGAGCATAATAAAAGCACATACCGGTCCTTGGGGCCCACACAAGATACTTGGCACCCAAGTCCCATACCAACCTGTCGCTGCCCTGAAAGGCAACAAATATCTGCAACAAACCTGCGCGCGCAATCCTGGGTCGGTACTCCCGTCACCCGTATCCGTCGGTACTCCCGACAACCGAGCCATAGGCTCCCTCGGAACGGTACTCCTGTCCGAGAACTAAATACTACTAGTATCCATGCAATGCACATAGAAATGCAATGGCGTAGTGAGCATCAACGTGATACAAGGCGCCCATACATCCAGGCATCAGGCCATGCTCCGCCCACATAGTAACCCACACGCCATGCATATGCTCGCGCTGGATGCAACCTAACCAAACTAGAATGTTCGTGTCCAAGCATTCTTAATAAATGGATATCCCAATATGCATCCCGTACCCATGTGCATATCAAATCATGAACAGTAATACAATGTATCTAATCATGCAGTAAATCACATACCGGCAGAGCTAGTTAGCAGTGCCCGGCACCAGTCAACGGCCAGTGACTAGGAGTGTCCGCCCAACGGTCCTCTTCAGGGCCGTACCGTAGTCTACCCCAACGTCACCAAACAGTTAACCCCTGCCCCACTGCTCAATAGATCTAACCGAACCATAAATAAATCTAAGAAAAACTATAAATAAACCTGATAAAATCGTAAATAAACCCGTACGTCTAGGAACCTAGTTCCCAGGCTGGTTCAGCATCATTCCCGAAAGGAGTGGGAGCGATACAAACCCCCGTAGGCACACAGCAAATAAAACTCTAGAAGTCTCGGATTTAATTTAAATTAAAACAAATGAATAATAATTTATTAAATAAGGTTAAGTGCCGAATTAGAGTAAGGGAGAAGATAAAATACAGGAAATCAAGGGGTCTTTCACGGGAATTGAAGAACACGAGGAGAGGGTTAGGAGCTTGCCTTTACACGGCCGTTTCTTCTCTTCCTTGCACTCCCGCTGCGAAGTAAAACGTTTAATAACGATTAATAAAACCCGTAGCTCGCATTAATTAAATCTAACCGTCTAAAATCTCACGTAGGCACACCGAAAATAAAATCCCAATAAATCTCATATTTATTTTAAATTAAATCATTCCTATTACTATTATTACTTACTTAGATAACTCAAATTATACTTATAATCTTTAAGCAACATTTACATAAATATATACATATATATATAAATATATTTAAGCACTTCCAAGAGCACATGGACGTGCTGCTCCTCCAATTTCATCTTTCAACATTATATATACATATATATAAATATATCACTTCAATTTCTCCCCTCATGAACACACCTAATGAACACACCCATATGAATAAACCCACACCCTCTCTCTGCACCTGTGCATATATATATATGTATATATATATTTACTTACTTACAGTGACACACAAACATGATATTATAGGTATACTTGCAGCCGCACAAAGGCTCTCGGCCATCACGGTCTCACCCTCACCCATTGCGCACACCCCCACATATATATTTACCCACAAACACTAGAGGAGCAACGATGGAGGATAAAGGGTCTGGCTCACTCTCGGGCAAAGGCCTCTACTCGTAGCCACCCGCATGCATATATATATATAGGCGAACAGCAACCCAACTATTGCACCAAATAAGCTTGGATAAATATACCCATTTAAACATCCCATTGCAGCGAGCTTCCCTTGGGACTAACAGCAAATCTCCCTCACAGTGGCCTACCCGAACTACTACACCGAAGATAACAACATATGTATAATCTGCCGAGCCCACTACTACTTGCAACGATATATTTATATATACACATGTACATACCACAGCTATATAGGAAGAAATAGCAACAATAAGAGGGAGGATGGCAGCTCGCAAGCGGAGAATAGAAACGAGCAGAGGAAGAGGGCTTGCCTGAGAGAGTTTGCAGGAGCCGAACAGCAGCCACGATCCTTCCTTGCTCTGCCCTTCTTCTTCTTCCGTTCGCTGCCTTCTTCTTCATTTTCCCTTCCCCTGTTTTCTACTTAGTCGAATTTCTCCCTTCTTCTACACTCTCTCTCTCTCTCTCTCTTTGTTTCCCCATCTCAGCTAGAAGCTTCAAGAAGCTTCAATGAGAGTCAAAACAAAATATCAAAATTTTTTTGATGCTCAGCTCACGCACCGCCATTCCTTTTAATTAAATCAATTTCATTTAAACTAAATTAATTTTCATTTACTCTTTTGTTATTATTATTTTTTTTTATGGTTATAATATTATCCCTATTATCATTATTATCATTTTCAATTTCTTTTTTCTTGAGATATTACACACAGGCTGCAAGGAAGTGCCCTCAGAGATGGAGTCCCAAGTCTTTAAAAAAATTGCTCTTAATGAATTGAATCGGATTGATTATTGACATGCGCCACACTATCAAAATTTCAACAACAATAAATTTGAAAAAAATTATAATTTGTAAATATTATAATTAATTTAAAATAAAAAAACTAATCCCACGATATTCTTCTATTCTATTATCAATCTATTCTTCTGTTCTATTATTTAAGTAAAAACCCATTTCGATATACTAAAGTCTTAAATTTTTCAAAGTACCCATGTTAGTTATATATTAGATTAGATAATAGAATAAAATTAAAATTTAAACAAAAAACTAAACTTTGAATTAGAAATTTTGCTATTTTAAAAATTTGCGTCAATTTAAAAATTTTAGAATGCCCAGTTATTGGTTATATTAGATATTAGAATAAATTTAAAATTTAAATAAAATTATATAATTGACAATTTTAAAATTTAATAGTTTTCTGTAAATAAGAATTTTGTCAAATGAAAAACTGCAAAAACGTCTACGTTTTTATAGTAAGAGGTAACTCGAGCATAACAAACCACTAAACAAGCTCACAAAAAGGTCCTCTACACAAATAAACAATAAAAAGAAAACTATATAATTATTTACAATAATCAGAGGATATTTTTTGAAAGACTGCCCTAATAAAATTAATAAAATTTAATAGTTTACTTATTTCTATTTTTAATTTTATTTTTTTTATTATTGAAATACGATAATTAAAATTTATAATCTTGAAAATTTGAACTTTATGGAGATAGAGCACGACTATAGCACAAATTGGTCAATAGTTAAAATTATACTTTTCTCTCCCACATAAAAAAAATAACAATTAAAATTTAGACTTTGTGGAGGTAAAGCACGATTGTAGCACGATTGTAACATGAGAAGATTAATAGTTAAGACTTCACTTTTCTCTCCCACTCCCAAAAAATAAAAAAATAAAAAACACAAAAAGGTTGAGGCTACACCAAGCAGTCTATGAAAGATTAGCCATTCTAATCTAGGTTGAAGAGATCCAAACCTTGGTATTCTCCTTTCTAATTTCTTGAAGCTTCAAAAGTACCTTAGGATGGTTGACCCCTCAATGATAGGTTTGCTATTCTTGGTGATCTCCTAACAATTTCTGATTGTGTTGAAGTTGCCTTGGACCTGCGGGAGGTTCTTCTTGTTGACTTGCTTGGTACCACAGGCTGCAAGGAAGTGCCCTCAGAGATGGAGAGTCCTTTGCTCTCGCTAAAATAATAAGACAAGTTTGAACTGTAAGATTAGTAATTTTCAACAAAGAAATAATATTGCATATGAATTTATACAAGATAAGAACTCTTGTCACCTCTATCTAGACAATGCAGCTACAAAGAATTACGCCACTCTGTTCTTCCCAATCGGGTTAGGTATTTGCAGCTACACATTAATCATTTATCCTTGGGGTTTGATCATGCTCAATTTGATCAAGGTGACCAATCATAAGGGGGAACACTAATTAAGAATGTGTGATTAATTAATTTTTTATTAACTAACAATCCAAGTATTTACTCTCTTTAACATGGATTCAAGAGATAAAATGCAAATTAATGCAAGAAACTAGATTATTTACTAAATATTTTCTAAGCACTTAAGTAATATTGCAGTGAAGACCTTACCTAGAGATGAAAGTTCCATCCTCAGATTTTGGAGCCTGCAGCAAAAGAAGTGATTTAATGAATTTTAATTGTCAATTTGTGAATGGATATATGGAATTAAAATGCCAATCAAGACATATAGACCACTACCTCATTTGTAGGAGAAGACTTGTCAGACCTCTTGCAAGCCTCAGTAGGGTCCTCTTTCTTCTCAAATCCACAGTCTAACATGTTAAGAAAGATGGAGATATAAATAAGTAAATTGTGTCCAAAATATTTTGCTTTCAAAGCTATATATATATATTGCATAACACAACTACTTTAAAAGTTAAATAAAAATCTGAAAAAGCACATGATTGCAATGTGAACGACAAATTGCTTTTTTTAAGGGAACAAAACACATAAAATATTTGCAAACAAAACACATAAAAATAACTGCAAAAATTGTCAAGCCATTGAAAAATCTAGTGCCAACTTATTGCTTAAGAGGAATAACATAATTCTTTTCCCAACTCATACTCTAGTAAGAAGGAAACCTAATCATTTTCTCCAAATGCTTTCAGCACAAATGCAAATTAGAAAAGCATGGATAATAGCAAGAAAGTTGATGATAAAGCTGAGCTAATTTCGTGCCCTTTTCAAAAAATAACATGATAAAATTCTTGCTCTATTTGTTTTTACTTAATTATTCATTTATTTTTTTGTCAAAAATTGAAATTAATTATTTGATTACCAAGTAATTAAGATATATGAATTGCATGTAGTGACCAAAAAGAAAAAAATAAAAATCAAGAAAGGAGTAATTAAACGACAATTGAAAGAAAAAAGAAAACACATTAAATCAACATGAAAAGAAGTATGGTCACCTGTTTTTTCATTCTACCCAAGACTATTACGTTTGGAATTGCTTTCGTTGTCTAAAGGGTCAAGTATGACAACAAGACCATTTTCAAGCTCTAACTCCACTCCTTCAAAAGTACTTTTATGCTCTAGATCCCCATAAGTTTCCGTATTGTTATAGGACACAAGTGGACACAAATGATTTTGAAATTCAAAAAGATTATCGTTTTGAACTGGTGGATCATTAACTGGTCGATCGTCCAGTGGAGATTTCCAGAATTTGGGGAAAATGAAATCATTTGAGTCCCTGGAGTTCATTGTAACCTTTTATAGCATTTAACCCTACAAAGACAATAAGATACTTATTTATTTGAAAATGGTCTCGTTCTCATACTTGATGCTTTATACCATGCATACTTCTTTTCATGTTGATTCAATGTGTTTTCTTTTCCTTTCAATTACTGTTTAATTATTCCTTTGTTGATTTTTGTTTTTTTCTTTTTGGTCACTGCATGCAGTTCATATATTTTCATTACTTGGTAATCAAATAATTAATCTCATTTTTTACAAAAAAACGTTAAGGAATAATTAAGAAGATCCATGTAAAGCAAGAATTTTATCATGTTATTTTTTGAAAAGGGCGTGAAATTAGCTCAGCTCTATCATCAACTTTCTTACTATTATCCATGCTTTTCTAATTTACAGTTGTGCTGAAAGCTTTTGGATAAAATGATTTGGTTTCCTTCTTACTAGAGTATGTGTTGGGAAAAGAATTATGTCATTCATGTTGAGCACTAAGTTGCCACTAGATTTTTTGTGGATTGACAATTTGCAGCTATTTTATGTGTTTTGGTTGCAAGTATTTGCTAATACAATCAATTGATTTCTTGGGTGCATGTTTAGGTAGGTGTTGTTTGTCCTTAGTATGTGGCCTTGTCACCATTGTGCTCTTTGGAGCCTTGGCCTGATCAATGCAAGTCCTCTTGCAGGTGCGGTTTAGCTATACACCTACGATTTCAGTTTCCTCCCTAGTAACACATAGTCAGTCACCCTATCAGGGTTGTTATTTGTATTTTTGTTTCCAATTGTTTCGTTTGGTCTATTGGGGAAAACTTTGTGTTGTTAGTTTAGTGCTGGGGTGTGTCCTAGCTTGTCTGCTCTTTGGAGTTTTTGGTCTAGCTTGCCTCAACCCTATCCCTCTTGTGGGGGCAACATTTTCTCCATGTATGTGGCCTTTATGTTCCCTTAAAAAAAAAAAAAAAAAAAATTTGTTGCTCACATATTGCAATCATGTGCTTTTTCAGTATTTTTATTTAACTTTTAAAGTAGTTATTTTATGCAATATATATACATATATATATTTATAGCTTTGAAAGCAAAATATTTTGAGCACAATTTCCTTATTCATAGCTCCATCTTTCTTTACATGCTAGACTATGGATCTGAGAAGGAGGACCCTACTGAGGCTTGGAAGAAGTTTGACAAGTCTTCTGCTACAAATGATGTTGTATATATTATGTCGTGATTAGTTCCATATATCCATTCATAAATTGACAATTAAAGTTCATTAAATGACTTCTTGTGTTGCAGGCACCAAAATCTGATGATGGAACTCTCATTTGTAGGTAAGGTCTTTACTGCAATTTTACTTCAGTGCTTAGGAAGTATTTAGTAAATAATCTAGTTTCTTGCATTCATTTGCATTTTATCTCATGATCAATCCATGTTGAAGAGAGTAAATATTTGGATTGTGAGTTAATAAAAAATCAACTAATCACCTATTCTTAATCAAATTGAGCATCATAAAATAAAACCCCAAGGATAAATGATTGTGTAGCTGCAAATACCTAATGATTGGTAAGAACAGAGTGGTGTAATTCTTTGTAGCTGCATTTTCTAGTTAGATGTGACAACAATTCTTCTCTTGTATACATTCATAAACAATATTAATTCTTTGTTGAAAACTACTAATTTTACAATTCAAACTTGTCTTATTATTTTAGGGAGAGAAAAGGAATCTCCATGTTTGAGGGCACTTTCTTGCAGCCTTTGGTACCAAGCAAGTCTACAAGAAGACCACTTCAACACAATCAGAAACTGTTAGGAGATCACCAAGAGTAGCAAACCTATCATCGAGGGGTCAAGCATCCCAGGGCACTTTTGCAACTTCAAGAAATTAGAAAGGAGAATATGAATGGCTAGATTAGAATGGCTAATCTTTCATTCACCGCAAACTAGATTGCTTGGCGCAGCCTTAAACTTTTCGTATTATTTTTTTTTTTTTTGCGAAAAGTACAGTCTTAAATATTGATCTTTTCGTGCTACAGTCGTGCTCTATCTCCACAAAATATAAATTTTTAAGATTATAAATTTTAATTGTTGTCTTTTTTGTTTTTTTTAGGGGAGTGGGGGGGGGGGGGGTGTAAGGAGGGAAGTGCAATCTTAACTATTGATCTTTTTGTATTATAGTTGTGCTCTACTTCCACAAAGTTTAAATTTTTAGGATTAAAAATTTTAATTGTTATATTTTGAAAACAACAAAATACAACATTGGCATTGGAAATGAGCTCTTTTGTTCTGTAATGGCTTGGAGAGGTATGCGGGAGAAGTCCATCTTTTCCTTTTTTTTTTCCTTTTTCATAATTAAATTGAATTAAATAATAATAATAATCACATAGGCACAAAAGGTCAATTTAGTCCTTATACGATACGCCTATATCTAGTTTAGTATTCAAAATTTTGAGATTATCCCAACTTAAATGATGTCATTTTAATGTTTTTCAACGTTTCTTATCTTGAAAAGTCAAGAAACACACACACACACACACACACACAAAGTTTTAGAGCTATATTTGTAGTTTTAGGAATGTTTCAGAGCCATTTCACAATATTGAAAAATTATTGGAAATGTATTTTTATTTAGTGACCATGTTAGGGATAGAAGCAATTCTATTTCTGTTGTAGAGCTATTTTTGTAGTTTTAGGAACATTTCAGAGCCATTTCACAATATTGAAAAATTATTGGAAATGTATTTTTATTTAGTGACCATGTTAGGGATATAAGCAATTTTATTTCTGTTGTTTCGACAACCACATTAGAGATAGAAACAACCTGTGTTTATGTTTACTTAAATTGATGATAGAACTTATGTTTATGTTTGAATAATTATTTTTTATAATTTTTTACATTAAAAATTATATTTAAAAAAAATCATATATTTTTTATTTACAGGTTTATATTTCCTGTTTTTTTAAAAATTTCATTTTCATGTTTCCTTTTCGTATCATATTTCTTTCCCACTTTCATTTCATATCATAGTCAAACTAATAGTTGATTAACAATGAGTATGAAATTGATCAAGTTTTCAAAAGTTGAAATATTAAATTGACTCAATTTCTTACTTATACAAAATTTTGAACGAGTTAGCTAAATTTTTATTTGATTATTTTATTTTGCTCTTTCTTCACAATTAATTAAGGAGAAGATGTCCCGTTTAAATTATAGAAAAATAAAACCAAACTTAAATATAGGAGTGCACACTTCTAGAGGCAATTTGCCTACCTTATGTCGGTCAATAGACCAAGTGCAAACTTAAATTTAATTCATTTAAACGAGTCTAGTATTAAACATGAATATGATTACTAAAAACCCAAATCTGAATATGATTATATATACCACGTTTGTGAAGATATAGATAATTGATTAAATATATTTTACATTTAATAATATATAAAGTTAATTACTTAATTATAATACTTATGATATATTTAATTTAAATATATTTAATGTATTAACTTTAAGATCAACAGGTCAAGGAAGACTAGGGATATAGAGGGTTTTTTCGAACGCACGCACGCGCGTGATGCTCAAAAGCTTTTGTTGTAACTTTATGGATGCAAGTCTTTATTCCCTCCAACATTTGTCAAATATTTGATGAACACTTTCCATTAATTTGGCGCTCATTTGTCTTAAACTTTTAGTTACACTTTCCTTGTTTTGAACTCAAAAATGAAAAATTGCATTTGGTTACTGATTTTTTTCTTCAAAATTTTAAAAGAAATTTAAAACAAAATAGTGGTTTTAGAATTTAATTTGTGTGTTTATAACCCTATCGTCACCGGTGACTCAAGTCAATGGAGGGATTGCCTAGGACTCAACAGAGGTGGTGTTGATGACTAAAAGGATGAAAAAAGAAATGATATAAATATATAATCGAAAACAAAACTGAAAACGAATCATAGTTGGTTGACGATACATTAGGTTCTCCACCCAAAAATTAAAAAAAAAAAAACCATGTTAGGCCTTTATTTTTAACATAGAAATAAAGTCGAACATATTAAAATGAAAACCAAAGTTAATTAAATTGAACATTCTTTCAAATAGTCCCTTGTAAAAATTTATCCACATTTGAACTTGATATGATCATTAACTTTTGAATCTTTCCCTTTTTGATTGGAGACCTTAGTTCAGTTTCCAAAATATTGAATGGGATGATTTGTTATTATCTTTCATACTACCGTCTGTAACTAGGTTTTCATTCTCCTAATATCTAGGAACTCAACAATGGTATTTAACTTGAAAGATTATTTACTTAATAATGTAAGAGATGTAGTCAAAATTAATATAATAAATGAATAATTAAGAAGCTGAACATTTGTCGATTTAATACTTAGTTATATGTATTGAAAAACCCTATCTTCCACACATTTTAACCCCCACAATAACTAGTCATTCAAAATTGAGCTAACTTGTGATAATATTATCAATTAGAAGTGCAAACACACTTCAAAATATCTAGTACAACAAAAGTGGAATTTTTTTCCATTAACACAATTTCTTAGGATCATAATTTTTTAAAAATTATAAGCAATCATGCCTAACCACTTCCTTTTCTTAATTTACTCGACAATGTCTAACCACTTCTTAATAACTATAATAATGAAAACCACACAAACTACCAATGAAACTGAGGCATAAAATATATATTTTTTTGGAAAATAAGATTATACCGCTGAGGACCTAATGGCATTGACATGCAACTTCCTCATATGTTAAATAAATCCCACTTAAACTAAAAAGATTTGATTTTTGTTACCAAAACTCCAAACCACTCAATATCATCTGTTACCGATGACTTCTTGATCGAGTGGTTTATAGAACATAAGTTTATTGACTAGATGCAAATGTAGTAAAAACCTAAGTAAAAGCGAGTGAGGAATTATTGAATCCATAGATTTTACGAGAAACGAGAGCAATGGTTGTGCATGTAGTCATCTCCCACAACTAATTGCATCAAACACTTGGTAACTCTCTTGATCCGTGACATTTGTTTCACAAAGCAAAAGCTCAACTGTTTAATTTAATCATAGGTTAACTACTACCTCTTATCAACACAATTGGACCAATTGAAGATAAAAGGAATAAATCCATAAGAATCATCCTTTTTAACTCTCAAGAAAGAAAAACGTGATCAAGGGCCTGCTTTCTCCCCCTATTAATGATCAAGGAATCTCTTGCTTTTTTTGGAAAAGGTGAAGGTGCGATCCAACACGCCAAAAGGAAGTAATCAAGGATGACAATGAAGAAATTCTTTAGAAGATATGCTAAGGAGTTGAAAAGAGAGAAAACTCGAACTTGTGGCATCATGTTGTTTCTAAAGCTGTGGGTGCAAGCTACATAGTGCCTAACCCAAAGATATGATCCCTTCATTGGCATCTGTAAGAGCATATAAAATTCCTTGATCTATTTCTCTCTTGTTTTTTGTTATTGCTTCATTCAGATTTGTTCTCCTACTGACGTTGGGAAAACTCGACGAAGGCATGCAAATAGGGGAGGGAGGGGGGCCCACGCTCCCCTTCTCATTTTGTCAGCATCGAAAAAATGATATATTGCTCGACGTGGGCAACATAACATTCTCGTTGCTTCATTTACTAGGGCTTCCTAGGATTTTGCTACTTTGCTTAGTTTATGTTATGATACCATGCTTTTGGTGGCTGTTAGGGAAGCGCATTAGCAATATATCGTACCTCCATGGATATGGACCCTCAGGGCAAGTAATTGAATTCTATTAGAATCTCCATGCTACAATCTCTCGAACTTTTGTCCTTTTCTTGTTGACTCCCTTTTTTAGCTCTCCTCGCCAATCCATCCTTAGATGTCATAATGTAGAATAATTTTCTTTATTTCATTGATGTTCTTTTAGTTTTTACCCAAGGTTTTATTTAAAAAAATGAAAACAAATAAATAAAATGAAAAAACTCAAAATCAGAAAGATTGTTTGAAGTTTAATATATTAAAGTGGAATATTGTGATATATTTAGATGGCGGGAAAAAATGTAAATAAAATGAACTAAACTAGGGTTTTCAACATCTCCAGCATTTATTAAATCATTAATGGTCAATGTGTATTTGTGTGCGTGTGTGTATATATATACACATGTTTCATCTTGCAAAGCTACTGGCATTGTGCAAAAGAGAACGAGAGGTACCAAGGGAACCAAGGGCGGATTTACGTGTGAGCTGCCTTCGGCTGAAGCCTAGGGCAGCCCACAAGAAAAATGAATTAGGTACGCTTAAATTTGCAATTCTTTGACCCCAGTCCCCCTCTGGAAACCCTTCTCTTCTCCACTTCTTCTTCATCTCCCGACCTCACTCTCGCTCTCTCTCACCCTCGCCGCCTCTCTCTCTCTGCCTCCTCTCTCTTTCTCGTTCGGCGTCTGCTCGCGCTGGCCCTCCCTCTCTGCATCTCTTTTGCTTTGCTCGCGTCGCGCTCGCCCTCGGCCCCTCTTGCTCGTGCTCGCCCTCGGCCCCTCGCTCTCTTCATCTCTCTTGCTCGCGCTCGCCCTCGGCCCCTCTTGCTCTCGCCTCTCGCCCTTTTCTCTTGCTCTCGCCGGCCCTAGCTGCTGCGACGCTGCCTCTCGGGTCTCGGGTTTCGGCGTCTCGCCCTCTTGCTCGCCCCGACGCCCTCTGCTCTGCCTCTCAGCCTCGCCCTTGCTCGCTGCCTCTGCTTCATTCGATTGAGACCTAAGTAATTTTTTTTTTTTTTTGGCCTCTGCCTCTGCTTAACAAGTAAAATAAATTGTTTGTGGGTTTCAACTTTGTTGTTGATTGATTCGTTGAAGCTGCTGTCTTTTTTTAGCAAGTTATAAGTGATTTTTTTGCTAATTTTGTGTCTGCTTGGAGTTGGCTGTTTGACTGCTGCATTCAGTTAGGCTTAGGAATACAATTGTCAATTGTTAATTTGTTATATTGGCCTTGCATTTGCCTCAAATCTTGAGTTAAATATTTTAATTGTTCGATTATTGAATTATGTTATTTTTTGTTTGTGTATCTTAGAATTTAGAATGGAATAACGAACTTCTGCGAAGAAAAAAAAAACATTGTTATCTTTTTAAAATTTCAGCCCCTCTAACCTAAATTCCTAAACCCGCCCCTGAAGGGAACACAAAACCTACCAGCATTGAGTAGAACGAGAAACAGAGATACAAATAGAAAGTGAAAGCTCCCTTTGATGGTAGATATACCCTCTTTCTAAATACCTTTCAAAATTCAATTTTTATTTTTCTTCTTTTTCTATTTCTTTAGTCTTTTCTTTAGTGGGAAGCAAATTTTCACTGCCTTAATAGATTTTGAGATAATTGATTTAATTCCTTTTTCTTAATGGCTTTCAAGGATATCAAGCTAATTTGAAGGCGTCGAACGAAGTTCTGATAATCTCTACAGGTCGAGAACAAAAGTCTAATTCGTTGGTTTGCCATTTCTTTTCCTTAAAGGACATAAGGTGAGGCATCTACAACTTTGATTTTCAACTTGATGCGACAGATTTCTCAATTATAAATTGTTCTAAGAATTGATATGGGGAGCGCTGTGTGTGTGTGAGAGAGATAGATTTCCAAATAAAACTAATTTCATAAAAAGATTAGCTCCTCAATTGGAATATCCTAATCATTTCATTCTATTTAATCTAAAATTTCAATTTTGGTACACATATGTTGAGTGATCAAAGGGATTTATTTCTGGGATTTTTTTTATAGGAGCCAAGATATTATTAAGAAAAACAAATATCTAAACCAACAATATTGGGAAAGCAAAAGTAAAACACAACAGCACATCAACAAAAAGGGCAACAAATTAGGCTTCAAGAATGAATTGAAGTGGAAAAGCAGAAAATATCGATTGACGGGATAGTTTCTTAGTTTAGACATTTAATTTTTTTATTAGTAAGAGATTTTTTTTTTTTTATGAATATAAGGACACACAAATGGATATATCAAAAGATTTTTTTTTTTGTGACTTCTAGATTTTTTATCGATACTAGCTAAATCTCCAACTGATAGCACTAATTTTTCTTATCATTTTTTGCGGTCATTTCATTACCCCTCAACTCTCTTAATTTTTGTGAATAAAACCCTCTATTTAAACTTCTAACTGACCTGAAAAAGATTATAACTTATGAATACTGTTGTTCTAATTCTTCCTCTATATTTTTTAGCAAAACATTTTGAAGGTATTTGTGACGATCTGAAATTTTTTCTCAATTTTTAATTACAATTCAACCCAAAATCATACAACACACCACAACAACGGAAGCTAAATAAACATAAACCAATCACTCAGGGGCTTAATCATATATATAACAGCAAAATAACCAGATAAACTAAATAAGCCACAATGTTCGAGCCCCTGATCACAACTCGCACCTCACAGATCTTTTAGTCGGGATTGTCCTGTACACACAATCATCTAAGACTAACACGCCAAATGGTCTAGTCACTGCGTCAGCTCCTACACCTAGAATGATGGTAAAACAAGATGAGCCACAAGGCTCAGCAAGCATAACAAATGAATAAATAAGGCTGAGTATAGATTTCTCACATTGGAGTGCATCCCACTGGAAAACAGGTAAAATAGACCAAAATATACCTCGCTAGACAAGGATAACCAGAAATAATCCACAATTAAAGTACACCTTGCAACACAATAATGACATCGTTGGGAATACATCCCTCACCCATGATACACCATCACAAAGTGCAAAGCAACATATGAACATGTCATGCCATACCGTGCAATAGAGAATCTAGTACCCCGCATAAATATAACAATGCACATAATAGTCCTTGGGGCCCACATAGGAAATGAATGTCCTAGCACCCAAGTTCCGGCATACAAACCTGTTACAGCCATGAACTGGCTGGCATAAAGCCCATGAGCTCGAAGCTCTTATCACAGTCACGTATCGGAGTCCCTGAATCATAGCTATCTGGAGCCCAGCTCACACTCAAAGCTATTGAGGGTCAACTCCATACCATTAACCACAATCATATACCAAACTAAACGGTAACCACGCAATGCAACAGATAATAAATGCAATGACTCTTGCAGCATTAACGTGATGACAAAGCCCCCATAAGCCAAGCATCAGGTCATGCTACGCTCATATAAGAACCCACACAGGCAAAATGCTTTAAATGCACATGCTCGCCTATTGTACACAAATTGACACTCAACAGCCCAACCGGGTTATGCTAATAAGTACACTTCCTCGGACATACAAAGCATGACCCCCAATGAATGTAAACCCAATCCCTTGCATTGTAATGTCACGCAATATGCCACATAATGGCGAAGCCGATCGACAGTGATCAAGTATTGGTCGATAATCTGTGACTAGGAACAACCAGTCAACAGTTGCCCTCGGCCTAATGACGGTTCGCTCCAGTGACACAAATAGTTAATACATTACCTCATCGGACGACAGTTCACATCGCTTGTCATTACACTCACACCCACAGGAAACTATAACCACATCATGATAGACACAACATCAAAAGTGGGTGTCCGGTGGTACCAGCTTGTCTGACTCGTCTATAATCTATCGTAACAGCTGATAACTAGCGCCCATACATCCAACCATTAACTGCCACGACCCAACGATCGACGGTCAATAGCTGTATATCCCACACCCTATGACTCACACAAGTAAATCCCGAAACTTCCGATTACAACAATTTACCCTAGAGGGTATCCCCAACCACCACTGACTCACTAAGAACCTAACACTAACTAGGTTTGAGATCATTCCCAAGAAAGTGGGGGCGATACAATACCCCATAAGCATTTACAGAATTAAACCCCGAAAGTCTCCTACTTAATTTAATTTAGTAAAAATTGGATAATAATTAATTATAATGCATACAATTAATTTCTATAACCAAATCGGGTTGAGAAAGAGTATAGAATTCATAAATCGAATGAGAATCATAAAGAGAATAGAGAACTTGCCTTAAATTAACTGATTTCGGTAATTATATGCCCATACGTCACTAAATTAATACACATTATAAATTAATTTAATTCAATCAAAAATTAATAAAATTACACCCTAAATAAAATTTCAAACCGTATAAATTTATTCACATAATTTACTCAACTTACCTCTATATTTAAACCTCAATTAAACCAAATTTTTCTCCGAATTTGTTCTCAATTTTCCTCCCTCATTTGCAGCCTTAGTGCGTGTTGTCTTTTTCCCTGAAATCTCCTTCTGTTTCCACCGACTGCACACCTCTTTTATATCAGAAATTGAAGAAAATATGAAGCTCGGCGGTAAGAATTTTCAAGCCTTCAATGGGTGACGCGTGGCCGCTGGCTGGAAGCCTATTGGCTTTTCATTTGGCGCCTGAAACGGCGTCGTGCTGGTGCCCCAAATGCTGCTGGAAAGATTCTGCCAACAGCTCTAACCAGCCCACTCCAATCTTCTTATTCTTATTAATATACATTAACGTTAACATAGACATAGGATGTGAATATTATTAATATAATATATGTTAACACCATACACATTTTTTATATATGTATATCCTTAATACTCCGCCGCAACCCTCCGATTTTTCCCAATTGTCTTCCACTTACTTTGGTTTGATATTATTATTATATAATATATAATGTATATTTGCTCTCACCTTATAATATATGTTATTAATATAATAATATTTATTCACAACAAATTTTATAATATTATTTTATCAACTTTAAACACCTTAAATACCACATTTAATTTTATCTTAATTAACTATCTAATTCCCATCTTATCCTTTACACCCACGAAATACCATAAATTTTCATTTCAATTAAAGCAAATAATTTAAGGACCTTGTTATTTGGATAAAATCTATCCAGATAGAATTGTTCTTTTTTGTCATTTTAATTATTGATGTTAGGATAATTATGTCATTTAACATTTTATTTACCAACAATACCCTCTCTATTCACAATTCAAAATTCCATTCTCTTTCTTCCTTGTTAAATTTAAATTTTAGTCTCTCACATCATTTAATGAATTTTTAGAATTTCAAGAGTCACAATAGCTTTAAATACGAATTATTTTACTTTACTCGAATTGATTGACACACGAAATCACTAAAGACATCAAATAAGCCCCAATTTTTGACGAATTGCATATGCAGCTGGTGGACTGCATCTTAGATGTAGTCCCCAGCCGCCTGCATCTAAGATGCAGCCCGCCAATCTCCTGTAGTGCTGGCGGGCGGCGGACTGCATCTAAGATGCAGTCCGCCAATAGAGAACTTCATGAATGAAATAAAATAAAAGTTTGTAATACAAAGAGAATAAAAATTTGTAATATAATATAGATGAAGTACGCCCATTCAATTCGAGGTAATGCGACAATTTTAAGATGAAAATATTTTTATCATTTGATGTCTTTAGTCATTCCGTGCGTCAATCAATTCGGACAAAATAAAATAATCCATAAATGAAATAAAATAGAAGGAGAATGCAAAGAGAATACATTGATTACAACTAATAGTGTACTGCCATTTAAGTGTCATGATTGTCATTATTCATTTCCATAACTAATTTTGTTTGCTTTGAAAATCTGCAGCTTTAATGTGTTGGGCAGTAATTTTAGGCGAGAGTTTTAGGTGGGGAAGCATATGAGTGTAGAGTTAGAATTTTTATAAGGTTAAAATTGTCTTTCTATTTTGTTTAATATAATTAAAATATTATAAAATAATATAAAACGAGCATTAAATGTCTTTCTATCTAGATAGATTCTATCCAAATAGATTTATCGATAATTTAATATCTCCCCTTAAATGCATAAATTCCCAATAATCACCTCAAATACAATAATTAATAATGATTAACTATTTTCTATTTAAGTTGCTAAATATTTCTTATTCCCGATTAAGTTAATAATTATTAATTATTTCTAAATTATTGAGATGTTACAGTATTAGATAACTATTTGATATCACATTAATTGTTTTAAGCCTCATTTTTATTTAATTAATTTAAATATTATAATTTTGATGAAGGTGCTTTAGCAATACATTTAACCTTAATTATCTTTTGCAGTTCGTGTAGCTTTTATGACTAAGTCCTAAATTAAATATTATTACATATCAAGCAAATAAATAAATATCTCATTGTCTTTGCCGTGTTAACTTTTATAAAAGGTTACAATAAACTCCATGGACTCAAATGACTTCATTTTTCCCCAATTCTGGAAATCTCCACTGGAAGATCCACCAGTTGATGAGCCATCATTTCAAAACAATAATCCTCTTGAATTCCAAAATCATTCGTCTCCTCTTGTGTCCTATAACAATACATAGACTTATGGTGATTTGGAGCATAAAAGCTGATGAGGGAAATACCCTCAGATTCATAATTACTTCTACGCCCTGAACATTTAATCGTTGACAGTAGTGCCACGTGTCCGCTAAAAAGGCACCTCACCTACGTTATCGTGCTTGAGTCTAAGGAGGACACGTGGCAAATATATATATATATATTTCCGTGACAGTTGGCTTGATGATAGGTAAGAGAGTTTTTGAGTTCTCAGGGATCAACCATCCCACCAAAGATCCTGGAGATAGGGGCTATCCCAATCCCTTCGAAGGCGGTGGCCATTATGGAATTCTTATTAACAAGATTCCGAGAAGAGCGGGATAGAGATCCCGAAGATCTCTATCCAGAATCTCTATCTCAACGTAAGGATAAAAGAAAGGGAACAAGGAGAGGTAAGGGATTTCGACATCTTTTGATTTTCTAGAGCATAAGGAATAATTCTAAGATTTTGGGTCCGAGTTCCTGACTTGATCGTCGGAGATAAACCGAGGAAGCAAGTCCCCGTCTCCATTGCAGGTGTCCTAGTAGAAGCCGAGGAGGGTGATCGGCCATCGCATCATCAATTGGCTCCCATCGTGGGGCCGAGGCATTTTCCTTCTGTCTCTGTAGCATAACTTGCAGCGACGATTCTAGCAAACCCTCTTGTTTTCTATGGCAACGAAGAGGCAGCAGTCTCAAGCCGCTGGGGCAAACCCTGCCGCAGAACCGAGCCAGCAAAACCTTCCAAGGAGTCCTCTGGGGAGAGACCATAGTCCAGAAGGTCCTCCTCCCTCGCCGGATCCGATAGCGCTTTTGGAGAATCAGGTCCAGAGATTGACGGAGTTGCTCACTGGCTTCTTGGATTTCCAACACCAGCAAGCTCAGTACTAGCAGGCCGAGGAAAGGCAAGAACCCCCAAGGGGATAAGAGTCCTATCTGCGGGAGGTGGATCCTTGGAGGCCTGGACAAGATGACGGGCATGGCGAGGCAGCCAAATCCTCTAACATGTCGTATGTGCACCAACGGTAGGAGAGGAGATTGCGTTAGATGGAGGAAGAGATTACGGCTTTGAGGCCAAAATTAGATGACTCTCGGGGGACAATGGTGAATCAACCCCTCGGTCCGGAGATCATGGCTACTGTAACACCCCAATTCTCGGGAGAGCGTTACGTAACGTAAGATTCCGGAGATATTTTTTTTCCAACAAACAAACAACAGAAACCCAACACAGAACCGTTCCCCAAAGATCCTATTACACCTTCTTAGTATATCAACTATGAAGCATCAATAAACTAAGACAGGTTCACCAACACAAATGCGGAAGCTAGATCGAAACCTTAACAGGTCATAACTGAATCCACTTTATTTATAATATAAAGTTGCACCAACGTTTACATGACGTTCTCAAAATAAACAACATAACTAAAAGAACATAATATAAAACATTCTCTAATCGCCATCACTCATCGGTAATTCCTTTTCCCTTCGCACCGCTGCCTTCACCTGGAACGTTTGAATATTCTAGGGACATAGTCCAAATTAGATGTTGAATCATCTAAGTGAGAGTTCAAAATCACATTTTTCATGAATGAATGCAGGACATGAAATAAATCAATACACCCGGTAAGCCTAGCCCAAGAGAATCCCACGCGCTTAACCCTACACCACGGGAAAAGAGCAATCTTTTTAAAAGCTATGCCACCATACTGACTCGACGACACGACGCGATTCTAGCTTAAATGGGGCTGCCAACGCATCTCACCAGAATACGTTCCCACCTTAAGCATCTAGGAACCACCATACAATCCCAACTCTAAAATTTCACATGGACCACCTAGTCATCCTAGTGCAACTTCCCTGGCCAAACGACCTGGCACGGAAACCAAGGCGACTATCCTGACATGCACACCAGCATCAGATACCCCTAATATTCTGTCACGCCCTTGGAGAATTACGACTACACTATCCAGACAACATCCTAGGCTGACATTCCACATGAACAACACTGTATGGACCACCTAGTCATCCTAGTGCAACTTCCCTGGTCAAACAACCTGGCACGGAAACCAAGGAGGCTATCTTGACATGCACACCAGCATCAAATACCCCTATTATTCCGTCACGCCCTTGGAGAATTATGGCTACACTATCTAGACAACATCTTAGGCTGACATTCCATACGTACACACAAAACGCAAGACAATGCAACATTTCACAATTCAATGCATCATATAAACAATATTTTATAAAATGCAATGCACAAGTTCAAAACGTTTAGAGATGAACCTCCCTCATAAAAACCAACCGTCACCGGTTACCATTTCAATGCACAAAACTATTTTGCATGAAATCACCACATGTTCAGATAGAACAAGAACAATAAATCAAGTTTTGGGGGTGAACACTCACCTCGAACGAAACTCAGAATACCTTGAATCTTGTGCCCAACCTCGACTTTTGTGTAACTCCTCAAGTATTTTAACCAAACCACCTCCTTACACGTCCTCATGTGTAATACCCCATGTTCGTATGAGGTTGTCACGTAATTTCGATAAGTTTAGAATACCGAAAAATTGATTTTATAGCAATTTCAGGTACCGAATCAACTACAGGGAATGCCTCAGAGTGAAATTGTCTAAGGAAAAGTATATAGTCTCGATGAGCGTATTGAGTTGGGATTTATGGAGTCGAAAGAAATCGGATCAGGAATAATAATAATTTTCGGTACAGCTAAAATACAGCTGCTATTTAGACTGTAAAACCAAATCGTCATAGAAGACTCCCGAAAAATCAACGAAACCCTAGGGGGGCCCTGGTTTTGCGTAACGAACAACCCTTCAGTGGTTTCAGGAGGAAACAACAGCCCGGTAAGGACACTGGGGTGGAATCGTTCTTTTCAACTAAGAATTGGATTATTAATTTTGCGCTTTCAGTATTAAAATGCAAATTAATTGAATGTTTGAGGACATAATTGCTATTAGGAAGTGCCCAAGTGATATTATGAGAAAATTCGAATTTAATTGTGTAATTTTTATATATTAATGTAATATATAATGTATATATATATATAAATATATATAAATGTACGCATATGTATGGTAGGGTTTTAATTGCATCTTTAACCCATCCCCCTGCCAAATCATGTATAAGAATTGAGTAATCTTCACGCTAGCAGCATGGATGAGTAAGGTGGGGTTTTAATTGTGATGTGAAGTGTATATATTTATATATGTACGTGGGCGTGCGTATGAGGCCATTTCACCCATTCTCAGCAAATCCAACTCCATGCTCTGCAATAAGCCATGCCCTGCTAGACTTGGATAGGTTGGCACGCAATAGTTGATGGCTGCCAGTAGGAGTGTTCTTCACGCCAAAGAAAATGGGCAAGGCACGAGGGTGATGGTTAATCGACTATAAATAGGAGAAGGATTAGAGGGAGCAGCCACTAGAAATAAAAAAGAAGGAAGCAGGGGCAGCCATGGTTGAGAGCTCCAACAAGCTCGGCAAGCCAGTGAGCAGGGGCAGCCGCGGTGATGTTGGGGGTGTGCGATGGTGATCGATGGGCTCGATGGAGGCCGAGGCAAGGGGCGACCGCTTGAGGGAAGCTGCAAGCGGCCATGGCTGCGAGCTTCGCGGCTGGACGCGAGGCAGGGAGCTGCCGCGATGGTAGCTCACGGCAGTGAGCCCGGTGCGGCCGGGGAAAGCGCTAGCAGGCAGCGAGGGAGGCGGCGGACGCGGCCAGCGTGGGTGGCGGCAAGGCTAGAAGCTGCGGTGCTCTGTTCACGCGGGTGCTGTGCGAAGAAAGAAGAAGCGGAGGAAAAGATGAGGGGAAGAAGAAGAAGAAGAAGAAGAAGAGAAGAAGAAGAAGAAGAAAGAAAGAAAAGAAAGGAGAAAAAAAAAAAGAAAGAAAGAAGAAGGAGTTGCAGGCGGGAGCAGGAGGAAGAAGAAGGTGGAGAAGAAAAGAAGAAAAAAGAAAAAAAAGAAAAAGAAAAAAAGGAAAAGAAAAGAAAAGAAAAGAAGAAAGAAAAATTAGGAAAAAATAGAGAAAATGTTAGAAAAATTTCAGAAAAATTATAGAAAATAGGGAATTATGTTTCGGTGATATCCCGGAGATTTTGATGAGAAAAACAGTCCGGGCACATGTTTCAGGGATGGGGGACGCATACCGAGGAAATTCGAGATGCTAAGTTAAGGTGAGTAAAATTCCTTAGAAAATTTCATAAATTCAAGAATATTATTTTATGAATTATCGTAGTGAAATATTTGAGAAAATATTTTAGAAATATTTAATCTGGATTTATTGAAGAAAAATAGGAAGAAATAGAGAGAAAATTATAGAAAATGCCAGAAATTATGGAAAAATAGGTTTTAATGTTTATTTAAATAATTATGGTGATTAGATACTTTGAGGCTGAATTTGAAGAGACTCGCGCAAATTTTGAGGTTGGCACGCAAATTGAGACAAGACACGGATATCGAGGTAGCCCGATAAGCTCTAGAAGGTAAGTAGTACTTCCTCGAAAATGTTTTCATCATATTGACATGCCCTGATATGTATCTATCACGTAGACTGCATACATGACTATGAAATGCATAAATACACGTTGATATCATTGATCACTCGTATTTGAGGCTGTAGGGCGTACGAACTGACACCGCTACTTTACCAAGAGTGCACCCATACACCTCGGCTTCGAAAGAAGGGGCCGCTAAAATGGTAGGTAGCATGAGGGGTGCAGTTGACACCTACGAGGTAAGACATTGCATACACACATGTCATAGCATTATGTACCCTTACTTAGATGATTCATCATCTAACTTGGGTTTTGCCCCTGGAACATTCAACGTTTCAGTCGGGACTTGCAGAGATGATTCCGAGAATGGTGATATGTAGTGATGTGAGACGTCAAGAAGCGAGTAAATGTATCATGTTATGTTGAGTAGTTTAAGAATTATGTACATTGTATTGTTAGACGCTTATGAATTAACTTTGTAAGGAATGTCATGTCTTGTTATTATTATATGAGCAGGTTCGTTTCAACTTCCGCTTTGTATTTATTTTCTAGTGTAGATATCTCATCTAGCACTAGATACGGTCTTAGGGAATTTTGGGATAATGTAATAAAAAAAAAATATAGTCCAAATTTCCTAAGGCATAACATGCTCTGAAGAAGTGGGCTGTTACATCATGCGCTACCCAAGTGCTCTGCGCGTATGATGCTTCGTGTATACTTAAAAAGCCCTCTATCCACTAAACCCGAAGTACTCTTGTCTAGCACGAACTTCTCACAATTTCGAATGAGAAACCTTTGATTATGAACCCCTATTTATAGGTTTTGGAAACTTAGCCACCAAGAAACATATATTCTGCAATCATTTCAAATCTTCCAAAATCTTTTACAATCATTCTAAATCTTCTAAAGATCTTCTGCAATCATTGTAAATCTTTCAAGATATTATATAATCATTACCAAATCTTCTAAGATATTCTGCAATTATTCCAAATCTTCTAAAGATCTTCTGCAATCATTGTAAATCTTCTAAGATATTATATAATCATTACCAAATCTTTTAAGATATTCTGCAATAATTGTAAATCTTCTAAAATATTATATAATCATTACCAAATCTTCTAAGATATTCTACAATCATTCCAAATCTTCTAAGATTTTATATAATCATTGATATCCGAATCAAATCTTATTCAAATCAAATCTTTATCCAAATCAAATCATATCCAACAAAATCTTATCCAATCAAATCTTATCCAAATCTTATCTTATCCAAATCTTATCCTTAAAGTCATCATGATCTTTCATCTTATCTCTAATGTCATCATGAGCCTTTATCTTATCTTTAATGTCATCATAAGCCTTCATCTTATCTCTAACGTCATTTATGAGGCTTTTTTTGAATCTCCCAAATGCCCCTAGTAAAAAGATTTCAATAATTACACTTTGGCCCGAACTTTTGGATAATTGCACTTAAACCCTTTTCAACATGGTCCCTAGACTAATTTTTAATTACATTTTAGTCCCTAAAAAATGGACTAATTACGCTAATGCCCTTAATTTTTAGGTAAATTATATTTTTACCCAAACCTCAAAAATTACGATTTTACCCCTGGCTCAGAAATTGAACTTTTGTCTCCAAACATCCACAATCCCTTAAAATATCATATTTCTTCAAGTATCTGAATCTAAAAATCTCGAGTATTACATCCCTTACAATCATTCAATTTTCTCAACCTGGTTGATAGCTGCACTGGAAACTATTTCCGATCCAACTTCTTTTGATGCCTAAAATCATAACTCGAATCACTCGTCCTTACTATTCCATTTTCCTTAATCATCTAGGGTCCAGGGTACTCCCTCCGGTCGATTCAAAAATTAGTTAACTAAATTCTCAAATTGATTTTCAGTTCCTTGAACTTACTTGACACTTTGCAACATGGGGTATTACAGCTACCATACCACCGGAGCGTCTTCGCATTCCGACTATTAAACCCTATGCGGGGACCACCGACCCAATGGATCACCTAGACCTTTTAACCTCTCATATGATGGTGCAGGATGCTTCAGATGCAATGTGGTGTAGGGTTTTCTTGGCAACCTTGGAAGGGCACGCACGCGCCTGGTTTTCAAACCTAGCCCATCATTCCATAGCAAATTTTGCACAACTTTGGGGTAGTTTGTTGGCACACTTCGCACCGCTCTGGAGACATCGAAGGTCTACTATGGCTCTCGTTAGTCTGAAGCAGAACCAGGGAGAACCTTTGAAAGACTTCATTTCGCACTTCAATATGGAAGCTTTGAGCATTGAGAACTTCGACCATAGTGTAGCTATGGTAGCATTCCAGAATGCCTTAAGGCCCAGTCCTTTTGCTCAGTCGCTAGCCAAAACTCCCCCAATCACATTCACGGACATCTTAGGTCGTGCTATGAAGTACATAAATGCTGAAGAGGTCATGCAAGCGAAGAGGGAAGAGCATGTAGAAAAGAAAGAGTAAAAGAAACACCCCGAAGAAAGGAAGAACGAGGACTGGAGGGAAAAACATCGTCCTCGGTGGGATTCGAGTGGGTTTACCCCTCTGAATTCCCCGAGAGGGGAAATCCTTGCCACTATCGAGGACAAGGACTATCTGAAGAAGCCTCGACCGATGAAAGCACCGTCTGATAGAAGGAATCGGAATAAATATTGCCATTTCCATCGGGATCATGGCCATGATATGAAAGAATGTCATCAGTTAAAAGAGGAGATCCAAGAGCTAATCAACCGAGGCTTCCTGAGGAGTTATGTGGCTAAGGAAGGTGATTCCCGAAGAAGGAAAGATCGACAGTCGCGGACGCGAAGTCCCCCTAGGGGGGACCGGGCAGAGGATCGAGATCATACTCAACGTTCACCTCGGAGGGAAAAACCACGACAGGAGGAAGGTGATCATCCTTAGCCTCCCGTATTTCATACGCTTGCCGCAGGGGAAGTTCCAATGGCGAAGGGAGAAGAGGATGCTAGTAGTCGAGCCGGGGGCTTAAAAAGGTCAAGGTGTGTGGAGCCGATCTCTTTTTTGGATAGTGACCTTCTCGGCTACCTGAATCGAAATGATCCGTTAGTAATAACGGCCAAGCTTGGAAAATGGGAGCTCCGATGAATCCTTGTGGATCTGGGAAGCTCTTCGAAAATTTTGTATAACCAAGCCTTCCTTGGCATGGGGTACCAAATGGAACAGCTAAAGCTAACAAGGGTCCCCTTGGTGGGATTTGATGGGGAGGCTGTATATTCAAATGGGGTCATCCAACTTCCGTTAGTTGTGGGGAAAGGCTCGCGAATCTCCCAAATCATGTTGGACATCCTGGTAGCAGATGTGCCCGCAGCCTATAATATGATCCTCAGAAGATCGGGCCTCAACGCCCTTCGGGCTATACCAAGCACATACCACGCATATAGCATTTGATGGTGAAGTTTCCTACGATCAATGGGATAGGCGAGGTACGAGGAGATATACGCTCAGCCCGCGAATGTTATATGGCCTCCATAGGTATGACAAAGCATGTGGGGGCAAAAGAAGTGGTGTTGCAAGAAGAAGAAGCACCTCAAAGAGATCTTCGAGGGAAGGAGAAGGAGTATCCCCCGAAGGAAGTCAGCTTCTTGTTGGAAGGGTCAGAGGATTCAAAAATGAAGAAGCCGGTGGACAGATTGGAGGAGATACCTCTGAAGGAAGATTACCCAGACCGTTGCATAAAGATAAGTGCGGACTTAAAAGAACCGTTGAGAAGTTAGATATTGGCACTCCTTCGGCAGTATGCAGACATTTTCGCATGGACTGCTCAGGACATGCCTGGAGTAGATTTGGAAGTTATGACGCACAAGTTGGGAATATGGCCGAGCTTTCGGCCTGTTAAGCAAAAGAAGCGGAGCTTCGCCCCTAACAGAGTGCCGGCCATTGATGCTGAAGTTGCAAAGTTAGAGAAGGCACAATATATCCGGGAAGTCAATTATCCAGAATGGTTGGCGAACGTTGTGTTAGTGCCTAAAGGAGAGAGCAAGTGGAGACTATGCATCGATTTCACTGATCTTAACAAGGCCTGCCCGAAGGATAGCTATCCCCTCCTGAGAATTGATGCCTTAATTGATGGAACAGCTGGATATCTACTTATGAGCTTCCTGGATGCCTTTTAGGGGTATCATCAGATTCCATTGCACCCAGAAGACCAAGAGAAGACGACATTCATCACCAATAAGACAACCTACTATTACATAGTGATGCCCTTTGGTTTGAAAAATGCAGGAGCCATTTACTAGCGTTTGGTGAATAAGCTTTTTCAACACCAACTGGGGCGGAATCATTACAAGAAAACAGTCAATTTGAGACGAATTTAGAGACGAATTTTGCATTTGAGACGGATTTTGGGCCGTCACTAAAATCTCCGTCGGTAAATTTGAGACGGATTTTGAGACCGATTAGAGACGGATTTAGAGACGGATTATTTCCGTCTCTGTTTGAGACGGATTTAGAGACGATTTTTTTCCATCGCTGTTTGAGACGAATTTAGAGACGGATTATTTCCGTCTCTGTTTGAGACGAATTTAGAGACGAATTTTTCCGTCTCTATTTGAGACGGATTTAGAGACGATTTTTTTCCGTCTCTATTTGAGACGGATTTAGAGACGAATTTAGCCGTCTCTATTTAAGACTGATTTAGAGACGAATTTTAGAGACGGATTTTTCCGTCTCAAATTGAGACGGATTTATAGACGAAGTTTGAAAAGAATTTGAGACGGATTTAGAGACGGATTTTTTCTGTCTCAAAATCCATCTCTATTTTAAATTTAATTAAAAAATAATATTCTTACAAAATTTTATATATAAACCTGTTATGCACAATATAAATAATGTATAAATATATAAACCTGATATACACAATATTAAATCTATATAATATTAAATTCATACAAGAAATCCATACAATATTAATAAAATACATCGTCCATGAATAATAAAAATAATACAATGTAATATCTATCCATGGCAATGACGGATCCTCCTAATGATCCGAAGGCGGTGGTGATGAAGAAGGATTATGTAATCTTTCTATGGTTGATAAACGATAATTCAATGGTTGTATAACTGCACTAATAACTTGTTGAATTTGGTCAGCAAGTGAGATGGACGACGATTGTGGAGGCAGTGGCGATGGTGACAACATATGATAGGAACCAGGGATAACGTATCCTTCTGACCCCATCCCATATACACGACCCTTCTTTTTCTCTCCTGCAACTTCCAACCATAATGATGTCTCATCAAAAGCTGATTGTGAAAGCTGTGCAGTAGCGTCACTATCTTCTGTCGGGCCAACTGCTGATGATTGTGATGATGCATCATGTTGGCGCATCTGGAAGTCAGCCTGCAAGTATATACATGGAATAAGTTGTACTATCAAAAATGTCAGTTAAGCATAATAGAATATAAGACACAAGTATTGTTGTATACTTACATAAGTTTCCTCAGACCTATTGTCAACAAATCCTGATTTATCTTTTTTTTTGTGCGTCGCAATAAATAACTCAGCCTGTGTAGGTAGGCGACCAAGTAGCTTAGACTGCAAGGGAAAAAATAAAATGTTCATGCAACGATACTTAAGTAATTAAGTATAATGAAAATAACAAAAAATATCAAATATTACCAGTCTCTTCTTATGCTCTGACATAGGGATGGAACCACAAGTATGCTTGCTACCTCCGACATCTGAAGACCGATTTTTCTTGGCCTTTTCTGATTTGTTTTTAAATTCTGGAGTATTCCAATACTCCTTGAGTGCTTCAAATACAACTTCACACATCCAAGATGGTTTTTTTGACAAGTCCCTCCTCACACAGAACAAAAGGTCAGTCAAACAATCAGAGGCTGTCTTTTCCTCCCTCACATTCTAAGTAAGCCAACACTGACAAAATAGGTATATAAACTACCCTAAGGCCAGTGCATATATATTTAGTCACTAATATCCAATGTTATTTTTAAAACTATTGTTTTTCAAAAGACACTCAAAAATATAAATGATAAAATAATGAATCTCAAGTGAGAAAAAACAAATCTAAATAGTAACACCACACAGAACATCAATCATATTCGGATTCCTTCGGATCCCAAACATCTTTGATCAATTCATCAATGATTTATCTCCATAAGTCATCAAATACCTCTACCAATAATCATCTCTAAGGGATATATGCATGAAAATGCTATTTGCTTGTATACTACAATAAACACATCCAAGGAACTATTAGTGTGTGTGTGAGAGAGTGTGTTTAAAAGAAAGAGAGAAAGTAGAAAGAGAAGGTAGCCATAGCAGTAGAGGCAACTGTTCACGACTAAGGCCTCGTTTGGCTTGGCAGTGTTGTGTTGTCCATAAGACCGCAAAATAAATAAAGATTTCCATCATTGGGCAAATGTATCGAGATATATACCACATTCAACCTTAACTTGTATATGAACATAACTTCAAAGGAGTGCAATATAGATCATACAGAGCAACTGCTTGCTAGTGATCAGACCAAAAAATCAGCAATTTAATGGCGAAAGAGGCAAGGAAAATCTGGGGCTAGAGAAGGCAGTGATTTTAAATAGTCATTCCATGCTTTGATAAAAATAGTGTTGGTAACGATTAAGCGCCTGCTTGGTATAACAATATTAAACTAAACAATAATTGATAGGTAGTACACAAAAGCTTAAGCAAGGAAAACACTATTCTAATCCTCAAACAAACTAGCAATACAACAACATAGTATAGCTATACAAAATAATTGCAATAAGAAAACCACTATAACTTCTAAAGCTTCATACTTGAAACACCTACAAGTAAAAATAACATTTAAGTAATCATGAATTAAAGAATCAAGACATAATCAACAAATTAAAATCAATTGACTAGAGCGAGCATATCAAAGTTTCATGGAAGTGTTGGAAAGCAAAAGGAATAATGACTGATTTTTCACAAAAAGAATAAAAAGGTCAAGCAATACAACAAATTGGTACAAACTTTAATGATATTGAATTATAGATAAGGCCACAAATCCTAGTGAATATATTTCCTATCTTTCAAAACTGCTTGTTCTTTTGTGTTGTTAAGGAGTTGGATGAAAACTATGGCAATTTTCAGCACTTTGAGAAAAAGAAAAAGGACATAAAGCGCATTTATTCACATTTACAAAGACCAAAGTCTCTATATATACATTTTGAAGTTAATTTATTCTTTCTAAATGAATGAACAAATGAATAAGTACTCCAATTTCTTTCACAACAAGAAGAGGAAGTATAGATTGTCCAAACATGTTAAAAGCTAACATTTGAAGCAAAGGTACACTTGAACCATAGCATGTTCAACACTTCCTAAGTTCCATGTCATACCTCTCATAATAGAATCTGAATTTCCAAATAGCCCACTTTTGAGAAAAAAAATTTATGTATTGCCCCACCCCCACTCACTTCATATATTTATATATATTTTATTTATATTGCCCCTCTAGCTTACAATACCTTCATATATCTTGTTGTTTGGTTAATTGGCTTAGATTGGTAGACATTTTTTTGCTTGAAAAAACTGCAGGCTAGTAAAGCAAGTAATATGATCATTATCTCATAAATCATGCTACTTTATCAGAACATCAAATTAGAGTTTGGGAGTGTATTTTAATTAGTGATAATAATAACAATAAGGGAAGGTTATCATTGATCCCACCCACTTCAGTTGCAAGCATGTAATCCCCTGGCATCACTGTGCTCCCAAATTACTGGATTTTCAATGCATATATATATATAATATGCATACGTAGAGGAAATGGGCACTTCAATTATTCATTCATTTCATATCTTCCAAATCACATGATTTTCATGAGTATAATAGAGATTAATATGTGTTCAAGTTACCTATGGTTTTGTTACAAAAAAAAGTCACCTCAAATAATATATATTTAGAAAATAAATAAAAACAGAATTTGAGAGTTTAAAAGTTCATGTCTCTCTGAAAACTATATCTATCTATATACATTTTAAAAGATTATGTGGTATTCCAATTTCCACATAATCTATGGAAAATAGGAGTATACAGTTTGTTGTGTGAATCAAAGATACGTGTACAATAATTTTCTTTTAACAGTTAGACATAGTAATTCATAATTCAATGGGATACTCATAGGTATAACACATTCAAGTAAATGTCTAAAACTAGACATCGAAAACACTTTGGCTGCAGCAATTTCACCTGTCTGATGAACATTGCCTTTTAGTCACTTAACGAACAGTCTTATTTGCTATTCAGTTGAATCAAACGAGAAAATATCTTATATTAAATTATCATCAACGACTTATTTCCTTTCTTGCTCTCTATATTTTATTCTATTTTGTTATTATCATTTTTGCTTTTCGATTGTTCCTTTAGAACCTGCAAGCACCTATATGGCACAGCCAAGCATGCACCGATCCATCCTCAAGAAGGTTGAGATTTCTAATTGAACTGACACAAACACAATTCTTATCCTAGAGCTGAGCTCTGTATGAAACGATTAAAATCAAATAGCATATAATTAACTACCAAACTGACTAGAACAAATGGAATCATCAAACTCTTAACCAACCTAGTCGAGGAGGACTTGGAGAAGAGCTGGTTGAAGAGTGAGAGAGCAAGGGGGGAGTTTAGCCTTACGATTTCTTTTCGCAAAGAGGGAAATCGAAATGGGCGGTGGAAGAACCAGACCTTGAGGCAACTGCGATGATGACTGAAGGCAGATCAGGAGGCGGTGACGGCGACCAAAGGCGGGAGACGAAGCGGCAGCGACGACCCGAGGCGGGAGACGAAGGCGGCGGCGACAACCGGAGGCAGGAGACGAAGGCAGAGGCGGAGATGTCGGGCGTGAGTTCAAAGAGAGAGAGGGGGGAGCTAGGGATTTGAGGGAAAGAGGGAATGAGAGAGGGAAAGAAGGATTTAGGAATTTGGGGATCGTGAGTTAGGGATTTGAGGGAAAGAGGGAATGAGTGGAGGAAAGAAGGATTTGGGGATTTGAATTTTTTTTTTAAATAATTAATTATTAATTAAATCTTAATAATTTTTTTAAGTACTGTGTCACACAACTTGGTTTATAAAATATTAAAAAATTATAATTTTTATAAAAAAACAACAAAATTTATTATTAGATATACTTTTTAATAATAAATGATACAAAAGTGGTTTTTTACTTTCTCATTTGTATATGTACTTTTCTATTATTAGATATATTTTTTCAATGATAATCTTTATTATCCTTTCTTGAATATCAAATATTACTTTAATATTTTTACATTTATGTATATATTTACCATTTATATTTTTTAGCTGAAAAAATCTCAATGATCTAAATAGAAAGGATAATGATAACATCAAAATTAGTTGTCCAAATTGATTGTCGAGTTAATAAAAAAATAAAAAATAAAATGTCAAATAAATTATTATGTAAATAAATAAAAAATAAACTATCAAATATTTTATTATATTTTAAGTTTGGGAGTGTCATAATACTTGAAAAGTAATCAAATAAATATTTAATTTTGAATCAAATTAGTCAATAAACTTTATAATAGTAAAATAATAAATTATTTTACTTTTAGAATTAGGAATCTAATTTTGAGTTAGTATCTAAATTACGACTTAAATTTGATAATGTGTTGCAAGTGCCATTATTTTTATGAAAACACTCGTGTTTTTGAGTTTCAATACTATTCATTCTCCTACCAACATACTCAATTAACCCAAAAAAATAATTAAATAAATCATACATAAGCCCTCAAACTTCTAAAGAAAGGGCTGCACGATTAATGAAGATTCATAAAACAAAGTGAAACACTGTCAATTGTCGCCGGCTATTTCCGACGATCAGAGACAAGCACCCAATACCCTTACCCCTATTGACCAACATACCCAAAAATTAACAAAATTCAACGGTTGAATCTCTATAGATCTATGTTTAAACTTCTGGCCAAATACCCAATTTTCACATATAAGTATATATATCATGGATATATACTGAAAATAATGTGTTGATGAAACTAAAAGACTTACCTACTTGTACATCGAGTTCACTTTCATAATTAAAACGTGTCGGATCAACGATCGAACGGCTAGATACATGACATAAAGCGATGATTTAGAAAGGTGTTATTGAGATAAAATTGAGAGAAAAAATAGAGCAAAATTGGTGGGGAAACTTTCGCCTCCCACTATCGACCCCATCTTATTTATCTTTGGGCTGATCGACAAGAGACCTTCCCTTTTAGTAGGCGGATCTGACCCGGTCCGCCTGACTTCTCTTTTTTTTTTTAATATAGATATATGTGTATATATATATCTATTTTTTTAATATAGATATTATTATTATTATTATTATTATTATTATTATTATTTAGAGATGGATTTTCTCCCATATCTTCCGTCTCTAAATTTGTCTCAAAAATTCGTCTCTAAACTGTTGCTTTATTGTAGTGTCATTTCGTTACAATAAGTATGTTGTCAGAATTTTCATACCTATTGTGACAAATTAGTTTGTCAGAATAAGTCTAAATTCTTGTAGTAAATGTGTTCACCATCTTAATGTGACTGGCATTGTTGAAATCTATAGGGTCCAATTGAACATGTCTTTAACCTATCATCCTTAAATAAATAGACAATTCTTAGATTTCTCAGAAGAAAAATATGATAAATTAATTATAAACTGACACATGGACTACTTCTTTTAATTAGTATGAAATATTTATATTAAAGAATAATAAGTCACATGTCAATATTCATGAGATGAATATAATAGATATATGGATAAATGTTAGTTGAACATCTACTGAATGTGACACGAGTCACATAGGTAGTACCATTTTTTTTGTTGATTTATATTAGAAAATTATTTATATATTTATTATTGAATGTCTATAATTTTTTTTATTTAACATTTTTTTAATTGATTTAAAGGTGTTTTTAATTTATTAATCATCTTAAATTTTAGATTAATTAACTTTTAATTTAATTATTTTTTAATATTTGATTATCCCATTTTACGTCCTCAAAATTTAAAATGTAATGTATGTTTAGTATATATTTTATTTATAGAGTTTTATAATATTAAAATGTAGTGTATTACTAATTAAAATGTAATGTATATATTATTAATATTAATTACTAATTAAAATGGACTGTGTGTTTTATAAAATTTTATATTTAGTTTACATTTTTTAATATATTTTTTTATTATTTATATATTTAAATAAACTTTCAATAGATTTTAAATTAAATAATTATATTTAATTGCTAATTAGAGACGGATTTAGAGACAGAAAAATATCCGTCTCTAAAGTTTGAGACGGATTTTCAGATGGATTTTTTTCCGTCTCAAATTAAAGACGGATTTAGAGATGCAAAAAAATTCATCTCTAATTAGAGACGAAAAAAAATCCGTCTCAAAATCTGTCTCACATTTTAGAGACAAATTTTTTCCGTCTCTAAATCCGTCTTTAATTTAAGACTGATTTATTTTGTCTCTAAATCCGTCTCAAAATAGAGACAGAATTTTTTTCGTCTCTAAATCCGTCTCACATTAGAGACGAATTTTTTCCGTCTCAAAATCCGTCTCTATTTGAGACGGAAAAATCCGTCTCAAAAATCCGTCTCTAATTTACTGTTTTCTTGTAGTGATATGGAAGCCTATGTAGATGATATGCTGGTGAAAAGTCTAGCTGTCGAGCATCATCCAAAAGATTTGGAGGAGTGCTTCAAAACCTTTCGTAAGTTTCATGTAAAACTTAATCCTCTCAAATGTGCTTTTGGCGTCTCTGCAGGGAAGTTCTTGGGTTACATAGTGCACCACTGAGGGATTGAAGTAAACCCAGAAAAGGTTAAAGTTATTATGGATATGCCGGCCCCAAGGAGTGTCAAGGAAGTACAAAGCCTTACGGGGAGAATGACAACCTTGGGGAGATTCCTTTCTCGTCTGGCGGAAAAGGGCCTTCCCTTCTATAAGGTCCTATCAAAAGTGAAGAATTTTGTTTGGGATGCCGAATGTCAAGAAGCTTTTGACAAACTGAAGGAGCACCTGGCCACACCTCTAATTCTCACGAAGCCGTAGCCGGGAGAACCGCTGTACATCTATTTGGCGATAGCGGAGGAAGTCGTAAGTTCGATGCCAGTTCGTGAAGAAGATAAGAGGCAAAGGCCCCTCTACTACGCTAGTAAGCCGTTGACAGGGGCAGAGGTTCGGTACCCTCCCATGGAGAAGCTAGCTTTTGCCTTGATAATATCGGCAAGAAAGCTTCGGCCCTCTTTTCAAGCCCATACAATTGTTGTGTTTACTAACCAACATTTGTGGCAGGTTCTTAGCAAGCTTGAGCTCTTCGGAAGAATGTTGAAATGGGTAATGGAGCTTACAGCTTTTGATATCGAGTATAAGCCTCGACCGGCTATCAACGCTTAGGCGCTGGCAGATTTCATTGCAAAAGGCATAGGGTCCTCAGAAGCTTCGGAGGAGGATCACAAGCCCTGGATATTGGCTATAGATGGGAGCTCAACCTTAGGAGGCGGTGGAGCAGGTTTGATGATTAAAAGTCCCGGTGGGCAGGCATGGCCTTATGCTTTGCATTTTGAGTTCCAAGCATCTAACAATGAGGCGGAATATGAGGCCCTGTTGACAGGTTTGAGATTAGCCGAACAATTGGGAGTCCGTCGAATTGAGGTGAGTTTGGACTCTAACTTGGTGGTGCAGCAAGTAAATGGGGAATATGAGGCTCGGGAAACCCACATGGCTAGGTACCTAGCCTTGGTAAGAGATTTAATCGCGCGTTTCCAATATGTTAAGGTGGAATATGTCCCTTGGGCCATGAACACAGAAGTGGATCTATTGTCTTGAATTGCCTCTTCCTCTTTTCCAATGAGCTCTCGAGAAATTCGGATTGAGTCCCTGCCACAGAAGAGTATTGAAGAAGTCAACGATCAACTATGTGTAGATGACGAGCCTAGCTGGATGGATCCTTTATTGTTATACTTAAGAGAGGAAAAGCTTCATGAGGATGATTCGGAAGCTCGAGAAGTTAGAAGGAAGGCCCGAAGCTTCGTATTGGTTAATAGGGAGCTTTATCGGAGATCATTCTCACAGCCGTTGCTTAAGTGTGTCAGACCTCGTGAAGCAGACTACATCTTGAGGGAGATTCATGAAGGTATATGCGGAAGTCATATCGGAGCTCGAACCCTTAACCATAAAGCTCTTCGACAGGGGTACTATTGGCCGACGATGATAAGAGACTCACAGTAGCTGGTCAGGACCTGCGATAGGTGCCAACGAACCTCCAACATGGTTCATGTGCCAGCGGTCACCCTAGCTCATCTGATTACACCCTGCCCATTTTCTCAATGGGGTATTGATATCTTGGGGCCTTTTCCCCCAGTTGCAGGGCAGATTAAGTATATCGTGGTCGCCATTGATTATTTCACAAAGTAGGTTGAAGCTGAAGTAGTGGCTTCCATTACCGCTCGAAGGGTGAAACAATTTCTGTGGAAGAATGTAGTTTGTCGCTTTGGAATTCCTCGGATACTGATATCTGATAACGGCACCCAGTTCACTGACCGATCTATCCAAGAATAGTGTCGGGAGTTGGGAATAAGACAACAATTTACTTCGGTGGCCCATCCACAGGCTAACGGATAAATTGAACTCGCCAACAGAACTTTGCTGCATGGTTTAAAAACATGAGTGGATAAGGCAGACAACAGCTGGGTGGAAGAACTGCCAAAAATCCTATGGTCTTATCGAACCACGGTGAAGGTATCCATGGGGGAAACCCCTTTCAGCTTATGTTAAGGTTCGGAAGCGTTAATCCTCGTTGAAATAGGAGTACCTACGCTAAGGGTGGAGCTCTTCAACCCAGAATCCAATGAGAAAAGTCTCAGGGATAACTTAGATTTCCTAGATGAATTCTGTGATCAAGTAAAGATTAGGCAAGCTGCCTACAATCAACGTATAGAAAGATACTACAATCGAAAAGTAAGGGCACGAAATTTTCTTCTTGGAGATTGGGTATTGCGACGAGCAGATGTTCGGGGGGCCCGAGAAGCGAATAAGTTGACATCGAATTGTGAAGGTCCATTCAAGGTAGCGGAAGTTCTCAGCCTGGGGGCTTACAAACTCCAAACCCCCGAGGGTACACTAGTCAAAAATGCTTGGAATGTGTAGAATTTAAGAAAATTCTATCAGTAATGTTTTCTTTATTATGATCTCCATATGTTATTTTGAAATAAACATATTCTTTTTCTCTCCTATCAGTGAAGGCTCTTCGTCTCTAAAGACTTAGGGGAGCACCCTTGATTAAAACTAAGCCTCACTTTGAGAGGGCCTTGAGCCTTGGACCAAAATCGACAGGATCAAATGTGATCCTCTAGGGGCACGAACCCTCGACAAAAATAGAAGGATCAAATGTGATCCTTGGGGGGCACGAACCCTCGACAAAAACAAATGGATCAAATATGATCCTCGGGGGGCATGAACCCTCGACAAAAATAAAAGGATCAAATATGATCCTCGGGGGGCATGAACCCTTAACAAAAATAAAAGGATCAAATGTGATCCTCAGGGGGCGCGAACCCTCGACAAAAACAAAAGGATCAAACTTGATCCCTAAGGGATTTATGGTCTTCGACAAAAATAGAGGGATCAGATATGATCCTCCAAGGGCCCAACCCTTTGGCAAGAGCAAGCAAAACAAAAGAGAAAAATTAAATTAAAGTCATGAAAAAGAAGTTGAATTTTATTACAGTAAATGACTTTACATAGCATCAAAGGTAGATACAAAGATATCTACTCTAAAGACGATAAGGCAACAGTAATGTCGAAGGGGATGGAGTCCACATCCAGGTTCGAGAAGCGCTCCTTGGTAAGCTTCCTCATATGCTTGAACCCGCCCCGAAGGACACCTTCCAATTCTGCAGCGTAAGCTTCAGAACCTCGAAAATCCTCGCGACCATTCTGAAAAGCCACGCAGGCATCCTTAAGGGGCGGATTGAAGCTGAGCGTGGGTAATGTGAAGATCTTCCTTACACCGAGAGTAGGACTCCAGCACCTCGACCTGTCCTTTCTTGGCTTCTTTCAGCTCTGAGGTGAGTCTTTTGATATTTTCTCGGAGCAGGTCATTCGCGCCCTTCGCAGCGTCTAGTTCCTCTCCGAGCCTGGAATTGGTTTGATGAGCTTCTAGCATGTTCCTCTGAGCCAATTCTAGATCCTCATGAGCTTGAGCTTCTGCCTCGTTGGCGAGTTTTAACTCTTCTTGTGCCAATTCAACCAACTTGGTAAGGATATGCACATTGTGCTCAAGATTTGCTAATTTCTAAGAGAGGGATTCAAGGTCTCGAAGCTTCTCGACCTCGGACTCCAGAGAAGCAATCCGGGCTTGAAGGTCGGACTCTCGTAGAGAAACTAAATCTTGGAGGCTCGAAAGATTCTGAGGAGTAAGAGGCAACGTGAGGATTAAGGTCTGTCGGCATAAAAAGAACTCAAAGAGACAAGTTAATGTGATCCTACCTTTAAGATCTCAGTGTAGTAATTAGGCTCGCTCGCAGTCGGTGGAATGCTGGAAAGGGCCAAGATCCGGGTGGGGACCTCGGGGGCTTCGGAGGCTCCAGAGGTCGGAATGGCAGGGAAGGTAGGGACAAAAAGATTGGCATCTACTTTTCCGCGCTTCGTTCGATGTGCCAATATTTCCCTTGCAGACATGGTGGAAGTCTCCTCCAAAGAGGCCTCCCCGACCATCCCTGGACGCTCTTCTAGGGTTAGAGATTTTAATATTCGTTTAAAGACGGAAGGAACGAGAATGCTGGGAGGCGTTATAACGAGTTTCGTACCTGCTGGAGGTAGGTTTTTCTGTGCCGCAATGCGAGCCATTTCAAGGGCTTGGGCAATGGTCTCCGTATCACCCGTGGAGGGGCTTGACAGAGAAGCAGAAGTTGTTGTGGCTAGTAGGTCTTTACTTTTTGGGGTCGGGGACCTCGGGGAAGGGCCCTTCAGGCTCGCCTTGGTCTTGTTCTTCGGAGCCTCCTGGAAGCTTTGGGGGTCTCCCTCCACAGCTTTCCTTGACCGCGAAGAGGCTAAGGACTTCTTGCCTTGGGTATTCCGTGGAGCCTGCTCAGACGAGGTGGAAAGCCCTTGGCCTTGAGAAGTTTTGGAAACCTTCTTAGATGTTTTCTTGCTCTTGGATTGGGCCAAGGGGCCCTTGCTCAGAGGAAAGTCCAGGACTGCCCCCTCGACAATGGAAGAGTAAGTTATCTCCCAAAGATTTTCAACTGTGGAAGAAATAACGACGAAGGTCAACACCTGATGGGAATGAAAAATGAAGAAGAAGGCGAAGGGCGAAAACTTACAGTTTACACCGTCTAAGCCCGTCTTGGTAAGGGCCGGGTTAGAAAGCCATCCCTCCTCCCAGTTCCGACTGATCTTCATAAGCCTGCCAGCTAGCTCTTTGATGTCCTCAATGTTCGGACGTTTGTGCTTAGTATCTAAAGTCCACCCATTGCATATGGACCAAATTTCTTGAGTAGAGCTGGATGATCGGGGGCGGACGAAGACGAAGCGTTTTTTCCAGTCGTCGGAGTCTTTCGATCCACCAAATTGCATGAGTGTTGAGGCTTTGATCTCGAGTTCGGGGCGCTCTTTGGGGGCAATGAGGCAGCCCTCATTTATAATTTTGGGTGAAATAGAAATCCAACCACCGGGGTTGCGGTTGGTGGTGAAAAAACAGTCAAAGAGTTCTTCTGTAGGTTTCACCTTGGCAATGCGACAGATGACGATGAAGCCCCATCAGATATCTCCACCCGAAGGGAGAAAGTTGGGCTGGGACAATGGTAAGACATTGGAGAAGCGACATAACCCACCCCTGATGAGGTAGCCGAAAACCACGATCAAAGGCGCACTTGTAAATATAGAGTTGACCAACGACGGGATGGCACGCTCGGAGATGGGTGTTGAACTCGACCTCCCACTCGTCTGGAATCGCGTATTTCTCCTGAAATTGTTGGCATTCCGCCTCACTCATCCATTGGCAAGGAATGGAGGTAGCAGGGTGTTTTTCCCACTCCACGAGCTCGATGCCATTTGAGGTGAAACGTCCGGAGCCAGTGATCGCCATTGCAAAGAGATTAGACAAGAAGATGTGAAGAAAATGAGAATGCTCGATAGCACCACAGTAGATAAAAAGCTGAGGATAGTCGGAAGAAAAAGGGAAAGAGTGAAAAACCCCTATTTAAACCATAGGGGTGGAAAGCCAAAGGGCGAGTAATGATGAGCATTAACCACCCCATAGTTGGCATGCCTCGGGAGACGAAAAGATTTGGACAATGCCTTGGGAAGAGATACAACCATCAGAGCAAATCGATACCTGTGCCTTCCAGACACGCGAAGAAAAAGAAAAAGACACCTCAACCCTTCGGGCCCGAAAAACATTAACCCTCGGGGTGATGAGGATTTGAGCTTCGGAGACTTCGGTACTCCTAGAGCCCTTCGGGCCGAAGCGCTCAAGGAGTAGGGGCAAGTGATGAGGGAAATACCCTCGGATTCATAATTACTTCTACGTCCTGAACATCTAATCGTTGACAGCAGTGCCACGTGTCCACTAAAGAGGCACCTCGCCTACGTTATCTTGCTTGAATCCAAGGAGGACACGTGGTGGATATATATATATATATTTCCGTGACAGTTGGCTTGATGATAGGTAAGAGAGTTTTTGAGTTCTCGGGGATCAACCATCCCGCCGAAGATCCTGGAGATAGGGGTTGTCCGGATCCCTTTGAAGGCGGTGGCCATTATGGAATCCTTATTATCAAGATTCTGAGAAGAGCGGAATAGAGATCCCGAAGATCTCTATCCATAATCTCTATCTCAGCGCAAGGATAAAAGAAAGGGAACAAGGAGAGGTAAGGGATTTCAACATCTTTTGATTTTCTAGAGCATATAAGGAATAATTCTAAGATTTTGGGTCCGGGTTCCCAACTTGATCGTCGGAGATAAACCGGGGGAGCAAGTCCCCATCTCCATTGCAGGTGTCCTAGCAGAGGCCGAGGAGGGTGATCGTCCACTGCATCATCAAAAGCACTTTCGAAGGAGTGAAGATAGAGCTTGAAGATTGTCTCACTATCATACTTGAAGCTTTAGACAATGAAAGCAATTCCAAGCATAATAGTCTTGGGCAAAATGAAGAAATAGGTGACCATACTTATTTTTCATGTTGATTCAATGTGTTTTCTTTTTTGCTTTCAATTATCGTTTTAATTACTCCTTTCTTGATTTTTATTTTTTCCTTTTTGGTCACTACATGCAGTTCATATATCTTCATTACATGGTAATCAAATAATTTCATTTTTGACAAAAAAAAGTAAAGGAATAATTAAGAAAAAACAGATGGAGCAAGAATTTTATCATGTTATTTTTTGAAAAGGGATGAAATTACTGTTGTGCTGAAAGCTTTTGGATAAAATGATTATTAGGTTTCCTTCTTACTAGAGTATGAGTTGGGAAAAGAATTATGTCATTCATGTTGAGCACTAAGTTGCCATTAGATTTTTCGTGGATTAACAATTTGCAGCTATTTTATGTGTTTTGTTTGCAAATATTTTCTAGTACACCATTGTGCTCTTTGGAGCATTGGCCTGATCAATGCAAGTCCTCTTGCAGGTGTGGCTTAGCTATACACCTAGGATTTCAGTTTCCTCGCTAGTAACACATAGTCAGTCACCCTATCAGGGTTGTTATTTGTATTTTTGTTTCCAATTGCTTCGTTTGGTCTATTGGGGAAACCTTTGTGTTGTTAGTTTAGTGCTGGGGTGTGTCCTAGCTTGTCTACTCTTTGGAGTTTTTGTTCTAAGCTTGCCTCAACCCTATCCCTCTTGTGGGGGCAGCATTTTCTCCATGTGTGTGGTCTTTATGTTCCCTTAAAAAAAAATAATTTGTAGCTCACATTGCAATCATGCATGTGCTTTTTCAGCATTTTTATTTAACTTTTAAAGTAGACATTTTATGTAATATATATATATATAGCTTATATATAGATTTGGAAGCAAAATATTTTAAGCGCAATTTCCTTATTCATGGCTCCATCTTTCTTAGCATGCTAGACTATGGATATGAGAAGACAAACGACCCTACTGAGGCTTGGAAGAAGTTTGGTAAGTCTTCTGCTACAAATGAGGTAGGATATATGTCGTGATTGGCATTTTTGTTCCATGTATTCATTGATAAATTGACAACTAAAGTTCATTAAATAACTTCTTTTGTTGCAGGCAACAAAATCTGATGATGGAACTTTCATTTGTAGGTAAGGTCTTTTGTGCAATTTTACTTCAGTGCTTAGGAAGTATTTAGTAAATAATCTAGTTTCTTGCATTCATTTGCATTTTATCTCATGAATCCATGTTGAAGAGGGTAAATACTTGGATTGTGAGTTAATAAAAAATTAACTAATCACCTATTCTTTAATTAGTGTTTCCCTTTGTCATTGGTCACCTTGACAAATTGAGCATCATAAAACTCCAAGAATAAATGATTTTGTCAGGGCTCGCTCCCGGATTACCCGCTAGCATAGAAAATCTGAGGAAAGGTCCACTCAAGATGGATACAGATACAAATATCACTCAAAATTTACAAAAAATTTCTTTTCATTCTCATATTTGCTCACTATCAATAGGAGCCAAAATAAATAATTCACACCATTCTTTACATCATAAGTTTGGGTTTACAACCAATACATTTTTTTTAAAAAAATAAAAGGGCATCAAGTTTTAAATACAAGATGAAACCCTCTAATCATGCCCTCAAACTATACCCATGGATCTTTGAGGTCGAAATATCTCTGTATACATCCAACCAAAATATATGATATTATATATCAAATCGAATCCCTCAAAATCTAGTTTATTATAGTTCAAACGAATCGCAATTCTGAGTTCTATATCAAAAGTTATGGCCGAAATAGCAAAACACGCGTAGTGTAGTCAAGTCATGGCCGAGTCAACTCGACGGAAATTCCAGTCGACTTGAGCCGAGTCGACTCGGCTGAAATCGAGTTGACTTGGCCGAGAACGAAGAAAAATGGCCAGAAACCCATCGAGAACCCACAAAATGGCCACCAAACACCCCAAAACTCTCATTATTGCTTCCTAACTCACAAATGCCATTCCATAAATGAAAATATGGGGTAAACAAAGGCTTTGACATGACATACGAATCAAAGAAAAAATGACAAAAATATACAATCGATGCCGAACATACTTTTTAAAAATAAGGAGAGAAGAACCATGAAGCATTTCATTGCTACAACGGGAAAGAAAGCTTGCACAACCATTTTTTAAAAAAAGAGTGTAAGAGAACTTGATTTTTGAAGTTTAAATCGAAGAGAAGAAGAAGAAGAAGAAGCCTCCTCTACGAACTGCATCCTTCAAGCTCCCAGCAATAAGAAAAAGAACATTGAAGAAGAAGAAGAAAAAGAAGAAGAAGAAGAAGATGATGATGAGAAGGAGAAGGAAAAGTGCAATGAGAGAGAGAAAAATTCGGAGGAACATGAGGGCATGGGGGAAAAGATGGGGAGAAGTGGGCTGCCAACCACTCTCCCCCTAGGAAATTACCACTTTGCCCTCCGTAATACACACACACCCACAAATATCTCAAGCCCCTCATGGTTATTTAACTTCATCTACCATTTCTTTTCTCTTTTCTTTATTCAACCCTAGCCTTATGCCAATTACCATTTTACCCTTTTCTTTTTCTTACACAACATATAGTACATAAGCCCACTTTAGACATTTCATAAACCCTTTCAACTTTTATTAAATAACTACACAACTTTATGCACATGGGCTCAAGGCCCATTTCATTAGCCCAACTCAAAGGGCCTCAACATAACCTTAAGCCCAATGGGCTTCACAACATTACAACAATTAAAATATACAAAATCTCTTGGGCTCAACCCAAGTTTCTAAAGCCCAATCCATTAATCTAAACACATCACATATGAGCAAAGCCCATTTATGCCATTCTATTTTAATTTATTTTACTTATGCGCTCAAGCCCAACCCATCAACTAAATACACAACACACTAGTACATGGCTTAGGCCCAAATGAGCAACCCAAACCCATTAATTTAACACATAATTTACTTACATATATTTTGCCACATAAAAATATATTTTTCCATATTTATTCTAATAGGGCAAAATTTTCAATACTCATAAATAAAATATTAATAACTGTTAGACTCATTAATGGGTCGTTACTGTAATACAACTAAAACATCATGAATAATAATCGTAATTTTGGTATTTCGAACCCTAGTGAAATTATTAGAATTTTAGTATTTAGGAGTAAATTTAATAGGGTTAGGTATGTATAAATTTATTTATATTGTATAAAGTATATAGTTTAATCATAGTCAAAATACCAGAAATTATAAGGTTTAGGTATTTAAAATTAGAATTTTCTTTCAATATTTTAAGTGTTATAAATTCATACATGTATGTATGTATATATATATATATTATATATATAAAATCAAGAAAAAATCAGAGCAGGCGCAATGGCCATGCTCTGGCCACGCTTGCAACAAGCTATTAGAGGGAGAGGGGCGACATTAATGCCGCAGTGGCCGACGTGATGGTCTTCAGGACACGTGGCCACCTTTGATGGGACAACTCGTGGCCGATTTGGGCTATAAATAGCCGCGTTTGAGCAGCCTCTTTCATCGAAATTTTTTCTTTAAGAAGCGGGCAATTGGGGCAGTGTTTGAGAGATTGGTGAGTGGGGTTTTAGTCCTTGAGTCATGAGTAAGATTTCTGGAGCGTTTGGTGGCTAACGGAGCAGAGGAAGAGGAGAAACGAAACTTGCCGGAAAATCGCGCCTTCGTCAAAGCCGAGGCTTCAACTAGCAAATTGAGATATTTTTGTTATTTTTTTTTCTAAATTCTAAGGTTATAATCGGGTTCGGGAGGTTGGATTTAGGGGGATGAAAAGCTTTTTTTGAAGCTTGGGAGGCTCGCCTGCGGCAAAGTGGTTGTCAGAGAAGACAACCTAGTGGGTCGGGCGCGTGGCAGCACGCGCCAGTGCGTGGGGAGGCGGCGCGTGGCCTGCACGCACGCGCTAGGTGGAAAATAAAGGAAAAAGAAAAGAAAAGGAAAGAAAAGAAGAAAAAATAAAATAAAATAGGAAAAGTTTTGCAAAAAATTTTGAAAAATTTCAAAAAATCTAGAATTTAATTTATGATTTATTTTGAGAAAAATTTCCTGGAAAATGTGAAAATAATTATTTATTTTGTGATTGTTTTATTATGGAAAATAAGGAAAAGTAGGAATTTAATTTGAAAAATTACAAGAAAATTCTAGAAGGATAGAAATGTTATTTTAGGATTATTAGTGAAGAAAAATTGGGTTAAATGAGGGTTTAGATATTTATTATGAAATTTTGAGGAAATAAGACTTAGAAAATAAAGAGAAATTGTGGAAATTATGAGAACTATGGGAAAAATAGGAAATTTATATTTTGGAATAAATTTAATGTTTTAGGAACCCTTGAGGCCCGAGACTTGGGAAATAGCTCGTTTGACACGTTCATCGAGGTCGTCACGCTTATCGAGGCAATTTAATTGTGAAACGTAAGTGTACTGTTACAAGTTTGGTACGATTATAAGTGTTTATGTTTAAACCCTGATCTTTGGGAATGTTTTCATTATATTGACATGCTCTGATATGTATCTATCATGTAGACTGCACACATGACATGCTATGAAATGCATATGTATACATTGATATCATTGATGATGCGCATCGTGGCCGTAGGGAGTACGAACTGGCATCGCGACTTTATCTAGGGTGCTCCCATACACCCTGACTTCGAAAGAGGTGGCCGTAAAAATGGTAAGTAGCATAAAGGGTGCAGTTGACACCTACGATGAGTAAGACATTGCATACACACATGGTGAAACATTTTGTACCATTACTTAGATGGTTTATCATCTAATTTGGGTTTCTACCCTTGGAATATTCAAACATTTCAGTGGGGATTTGCAGTGATGGTACGGATATCGAAGATGTGTAATGACACGAGTTGTCGAAGAGTGAGCAAGTCGTATCATGTTTTGTTGTAGCATAAATATTTCTAGTATTATGTAGTATGTCATCACAAGAATGTACGTTTTAAAATTATCTTTAAAAGCTTATGTATCGTGAGAACTTTGTAATAAGTACTATGTTCGGTTACTGATATATGAGATGCGATGATCAGGTTCAATTTCAGCTTCCGCTCTATAAGATTTTATTTAAATCTAGTGTATGATTTGCTAGGTCTTGCACTAGTCAGGTCTAAGGGAATCTTGGGAATAATTAAATTTAGCACGTGTAAAGGATTTTAAAAAAAAAAAAAAAATAAGTCCCAAATTTCCTAAGTTCTATCACGCCCAAAGAAAGTGGGGTGTTATAGTTACAGATTGTGTAGCTGCAAATACCTAATGATTGGTAAGAACAAAGTGCTGTAATTCTTTGTAGCTGCATTTTCTAGATAGAGGTGACAACAATTCTTCTCTTGTGTAAAAGGAAACAATATTAATTCTTTGTTGAAAACTATTAATTTTATGATTCAAACTTGTCTTATTATTTTAGCGAGAGAAAAGGAATCTCCATCTTTGTGGGCACTTCCTTGCAGCCTCTGGTACCAAGCAAGTCTACAAGAAGAACCTCCCGTCAGTCCAAGACCACAACACAATCAGAAACTTTTAGGAGATTAGCAAACCTATCATCGAGGGGTCAAGCATCCCAAGGCACTTTTGAAGCTTCAAAAAGTTAGAAAGGAGAATATGAATGACTATAATAGAATGACTAATCTTTCATTCACCAAAGACCAGACGGCTTGGTGTAGCCTTCATTTTTTGTGTGTTTTTTTTTTTTTTTTTGGTCAAGCATTCGAAGGCACTTTTTTGTGTTTTGACCTCCACAAAGTCTAAATTTTCAAGATGATAAATTTTAATTGTTGTTTTTTCTTTGGGGGGAGGGGGAGGAAAGTGTAATCTGTAACGCCTCGCTTTCTCGAGCGCATTATAACTTGGGACAATTCTGGGACAATAAAATTTTTCTTTCAAACACTAAAGCTAAATCACATCATTCCTCGAATCTGTCCCAAAATTTTCAATCATTTTTCTCTAAAGAGAATCATTATACACATCAAATGCAGAAGCAAGGATCGAACCTGATACCTTAACGGTAATCGAAATTCAGTTCTTACACCATCGTTCCTCAATATAACTTAATACAAAATAAGTTCTCAACTAACATTAACCTTAAATAAGGTTATACATCATCATTCCTCAAAACGTTCAGAATTTAAAGTAACAGAACTTATGGGCTACATAACATACTTTTCATTCCTCATGCACTTTGCTAAGTGTCATTTCAGGCCTCATTCATCATCGTGTCTGCTTCAATCTCCATCTGGAATGTTTGAATATTCTAGGGGATAATGAATCATCTAAGTAAGGGTACAGAAAACATATTTCGTGCTTGAATGCAATGTCTTACTTCATCATAAGGGTCAACTGCACCCTTCATGCTACTCACCATTTTTGTGGCCACCTCTTTCGAAGTCGGGGTGTATGGGTGCACCTTTGGTAAAGGAGCAGTGTCAGTTCGTAGTCCCTATGGCCACAATGCGCGTGATCAATGATATCAACGTGTACATATGTATTTCGTAGCATGTCATGTATGCAATTTACGTGATGGATACATATCATAGCATGTCAATATGATAAAAGTATCCACGAAGATCGGGGTTTGAAACATAAGTCATCTACAACTAATCATTTTTCATAAAACTAAATTCAATTGAAAAGTACCATTTACCTTCTCAAGCTTATCGGGCTACCTCGATATTCATGCTTTACCTCGAAATACGTGCATTACCTCGATTTGCGTGCCAACCTCAAAATTTGCACAAGTCATTTTAACTTTAGCCTCAAAGTATCTTAATCACCATATTTATTTAAATAAGAATTAAAACCTATTTTTTCATAATTTCTTGCATTTTCTTTATTTTTCTCTCTATTTTTGCCTATTTTTTTCTCAATAAATCCAAACTAAATATTTCTCAAATATTTCACTATGACAATTCATAAAATAATATTCTAAAATTTCTAATTTTTTTTAGGAAATTTAACTTACCTTAACTCAGCCTATCAGGCTTCCTCGGTATGCGTGCTATATCCTCGAAACGCGTGCCGAAGCCATTTTTCTAGCTAAAATCTCCAGAATAACCATAAATCTCTATTTCCCATTTTTTTGGGATTTTTTCAGAAATTTTGTCTATTCTCTTCTATTTTTCCTCCATTTCTTTTCTTTTCTTCCTTTTTCTTTTTCTTTTCTTCCCTCCTTCTTCTTCCTCCCGCCTGCAACTCCTGTGCCTCTACTTCTTTTTCTCTTTTCTTTTCTTCTTTTTCTTCTTCTTCTTCATCCTTCTCTTCTCTTCTCTTCTTCTTCCTCCCCTACAACGCATTAGCACCTGCAACCAACCCATCCGCCATGCCCAATCGTCGCCGCCTGCTGCGTTGCTCGTCGCCATGCTGCCATGGCCATTGTCAAAGCTCCTGGCCACCACCGACAACCTCACAACCCCTTACGCATCTCCGCCCATCCACCCTAGCTGCCGCTTGCAGCCGCTACGCGACTTGATGCTTGCCGCTCCAACTTGCTGGAAACTTATGGCCATGGCTTCCGTGAGCTGTCGTGGCTTGCTCCGGTTTCTTTCGTCTCTCTCTCTCTATCTCTCGATCTCGTGAGCTCTCTCCATTGCTCTCGGCCATAGCTCTCTGATTCATCCCACTCTCTACCATGGCCGAATTCGCCCCCTCTCTCTCATTGATTTATTCTGCCATGCTATCCGATTCTTCTTCCTATTTATAACTAAGGAAGCTTGGGCGCCACTCTAGCAAACTTGGCGTGTAAAATCTTCAAAACTTGCAGAGGGATGGCTTTCGGGTTGCAGAGCATGGGCTGAAGTTGCAGAGGTATGGGGTTTGCGTGTAAATCCCTCTGACTCTTGCAGGGAATGGCATGAAGTATGGAGTTGCAGATGGCTGCCATCACTCACGCACACACACAGTACGTCTATATACATATATGTATATATAATTCTATATTATATTATAATAATAAAAATTATACATTTTAAATTCTAAAAATTCATTTCTATTTCACTTAAATAATTTTCTAATTGCATTTATATCCTCAAACATCGAATTAATTTGCATTATATATCGAAAACGCAAAATTAATAACTTCAAAGTTACTCAAAAATGACAAGTTCCCCCTAGTGTTCTCACTGGGCTGTTGTTTCATCCTGAAACCACTGAAGGGTTTCTCATTACGAAAAATCAAAACCCCCTCAGGTTTTCGTTAACTTCCCGGGAGTCCCTTACGACAGTTTGGTTTTGCAGCCTAAATGGTAGTTGTATTTTAGCTGTACCAAAAATTGTTCTTGATCCAATTTCTTTCGATACCATAAATCTTTTCTTGGAACGCTTATCAAGAACATATAATTTTCCTTAGAAAATTTCACTCCGAGGCACTCCCTGTAGTTGATTCGGCGACTTAATTTAGCATTAAACTGATCTTTCGGTATTCCCAATTTATCGAAATTACGTGGCAATCTCATACAAACATGGGGTATTACACAATCTTAATTGTTAATCTTCTTGTGCTATAGCCTTTCTCTACCTTCACAAAATTTAAATTTCTAAAATTATAAATTTTAATTATTATATTTTAGAAACAACAAATTACAATGACGACACTGGAAAGAGGCTCTTTTGTTTTGTAATGGCTTGGAGAGGTTAGGTGGGAGAAGCCCATCTTTTTTTTTTCTTTTTTTTATATTTAAATTTAATTAAATAATAATAATCACATATGCTGTAATACCCCGAGAGCTTAAGGTTAGGTTAAAGAAGGGACTATAGAGAAGATAGTATATATATCGAGGATAGTAAGAAAAGGAAACAACACCAACTGGATACCTTTTGGGCTAAATATGGATAAAGAATTCTCGGATTAAGCGTGATTGAGCTAGGGTAGCTCAAGGATGGGCGACCCCTAGGAAGTTTGCGTAGGCTTATTAGGGTAAGTTGACCCGATTCTTCCTATCACTCAATGTGGGATATTACAAGTAGTATTAGAGTTAACCCTTAGAGAAGGCAATCTGATGAGGGCGAGGAGTGGCGTTAGGGTGTGAAGGTTTGAACAAGAAGCGGCTCCTAGCAGGCTTTTAGGATGACAACCTCCAAATGGAAGAAGATTTAGGACCAGTTGTAAGGTTACATGACGAGGATGTTATGTGTTCAAGGAGGGAGAATATAATACCTTAAGAGCCTAAAGTCAGGTCTAAGAAGGGACTATACAGAAACTAGTATATATATATCGATGATAGTAAAGAAGAAAACAACACTAGTTGGATACCATTTGGGTTGAATGTGGATAAAGAACTCTTGGATTAAGTGTGGTTGAGTTAGGGTAGCTCAAGAATGGGTGACCCTCGGGAAGTTCATGTAGAGCCATCATGATAAGTTGATCTGATCCTTCTTCTCACTCGATACGAAATGTTACATATGCACAAAAAGCCAATTTAGTCCTTATACCATTCACCTATATCCAATTTAGTATTCAAAATTTTGAAATTATCTCAACTTAATAGATGTTGTCTCTGGTGCATGAAAATACTGAAACAGTGTCATTTCAACATTTTTCAAACGTTTGCTATCTTGAAAAGTCAAGAAACACACACACACACACACAAAACATTTTAGAGCTATTTTTGTAGTTTTAGGAACATTTCGAAGCCATTTCGGAATATTGAAAAAATATTGAAAATGTATTTCTATTTCGCAACGATGTTAGGGATAGAAGTAATTATATATATATTTTTTGTTTTGATGACCACATTATAGATAGAAGCAACTTATGTTTATGTTTACTTAAATGAATGATAGAACTTATATTTATATTTGATTGAATAATTATTTTTTTTATAATTTTCTATATTAAAAATTATATTTACAAGAAAATCATATATTTTTTATTTACTTGTTTCTATTTCTTATTTTTTTAAAAATTTATTTTTCATGTTTCCTTTTGGTATCATATTTCTTTTCCACTTTCATTTTCGTGCAACCTAAACTATGCTTAGCCAAACTAATAGTTGATTAACAATGAGTATGAAATTGACCAAGTTTTCAAGAGTTGAAATATTAAATTGACCCAATTTCTTACTTATACAAGAATTTGAACGATTTAGCTAAATTTTTATTTGATTATTTTATTTTGCTCTTTCTTCGCAATTAATTAATGAGAAGATGTCATGTTTAAATTATAGAAATATAAAACCAAACTTAAATATAGGAGTGCACACTTCTAAAGGCAATTTGCCTACCTTATACCTGTCAATAGACCAAGTGCAAACTTAAAGTTAATCCATTTAATCGAGTCTAGTATTAAACATGAATATGATTACTAAAACCGAAATTAGAATACAATTATATATACCGTAAATGGTGGAGATATAGATAATTGATTAAATATATTTTACATTTAATAATACATATGATATATTTAATTTAAATATATTTAATATATTAACTATAAGATCAATAGGTCAAGGAAAACTAGGGATATAGAGGGTTTTTTTTGTGCGCCTGTGCGTGCGATGTTCAGAAGCTTTTGTTGTAACTTTATGGATGCAAGGTTTTACTCCCACCAACATTTCTCAAATATTTGATGAACACTTTCCATCCTTTCGATACTCATTTGTTTTAAACTTTTAGTTCCACTTTCGTCATTTTGAACTCAAAAACAAAAAATTGCATGTAGTTATTGATTTTTGTTTTCAGATTTTTAAAAGAAATTTAAAACAAAATGGTGTTTTTCACAATTTTGTGTATGTTTATAACCCTATCATCACTGGCGTCTCAAGTCAATGGAGGGATAGCCTAGGACTCAACAGAGGTGGTGTTGATGACTAAAAGGATGAATAAAGAAATTATATAAATATATAATCGAAAACAAAATTGAAAACAAATCATGATTTTCTGACAACACATTAGGTTCTCTAGTCAAAAATTAAAAAAAAAAAAAACCTTTATTTTTAACACATAAATAAAGTCGAACATATTAAATTGAACACTGTTTCAAATAGTCCCTTGTAAAAATTTATCCACATTTGAACTCGATATGATCGTTAACCTTTGAATCTTTCCCTTTTTAATTGGAGACCTTAGTTCAGTTTTCAAAATCTTGAATGGGGTGATTCGTTATTATCTTCCTTAATACAGTTAGTAACTAGGTTTCATTCTCCGAATATCTAGGAAGTTAATAGATGATATTTAGCTTTAGAAATTATTTACTTAATATTGTAAGAGATGTAGTCAAAATTAATATAATAAATGAGTAATTAAGAAGCTGAATATTTGTCGATTTAATACTTTCAATATTTAGTTATATCTATCGAAAACCCTATTTTCCACACATTTTAACCCCACAATAACTTGTCATTCAAAATTGAGCTAACCTGTGATAATATTATCAATTATATTAGAAGTGCGAACACACTTCAAAATATCTAGTACAACAACAAAAGTGGAATTTTTTTTCCATTAACACAATTTCTTAGGATTGCAATTTTTTTTTTTTTAAATTACAAGCAATCATGCCTAACTACTTCATTTTCTTAATTTACTCGATAATATTTACCCGGCCACTTTGTAATAACTACTTCCTTATCTTAATTTACGCGACAATGTCTAACCACTTTGTAATAACTATAATAACGAAATCCACACAAACTGTCAATGAAATCGACGCCTAAAATATTTTCGTTTTTGGAAAATAGGATTCTATCACTTAGGACCTAATGGCATTGACATGCAACTTCCTCATATGTTAAATAAATTCCACTTAGATTAAAAAGATTTGATTTTTGTTACCAAAACTCCAAACCATTCAATATCATCTCTTACCGATGACTTCTTGATCGAATGGTTTATAGAACATAAGTTTATTGACTAGATGTAAGTGAAATAAAAAACAAAGTAAAAGCACGTGAGGAATTATTGAATCCATAGATTTTATGAGAAGAGGGGACAATGGTTTGCATCTAGTCATCCCTCCCACATCTAATTGGATCAAAGACTTAATTAGAAACTCTCTCGATCCGTTACATCTGTATATCACAAAGCAAAAGCTCAAATGTATTGTATAATTTTATCATAGGTTAGCAGCTACCTCTTATCAACTTAGTTGGAACAATTGAAGCTTAAAGGAACAAATCCATAAGAATCATCCTATGATCCATAAAATATTTGCTAAGAAGATGAAAGGAGAGAAGACTCGAATTCATGGCATCATGTTGTTTCTAATGCTGTAGGTGCAAGCTACATGGTGCCTAACCCAAAGATATGATCCCTTCATTGGCATCTGTAAAACCATATAGAATTCCTTGATCTATCTCTCTCGTTTTTTGTTATTGCTTCATTTACTAGGGCTTCCTAGGATTTGGCTACTTTGCTTAGTTTATGTTATGATGTCGTGCTTTTGGTGGCTGTTGGGGAAGTGCAATAGCAAGATATCATACCTCCATGGATATGGATCCTTAGGGTAAGTAACTGAATTCTATTGGGAAATATTCAGTTGGCGGGAAAAAATGTAAATAAAATGAACTAAACTAGGGTTTTCAATATCTCCAGCATTTATTACACCATTAATTGTCAATGTGTGTTTGTGTGCGTGTATATACATATGTTTCATCTTGCAAAGCAACTGGCATTGTGCAAACGAGAACGGGAGGTACCAAGGGAACACAAAACCTACCAGCATTGGGCAGAACGAGAAACAGAGATACAAATAGAAAGTGAAAGCTCCCTTTGATGGTAGATATAATCTCTTTCTAAATACCTTTAAAAATTCAATTTTTATTTTTCTTCCTTTTCTATTTCTTTAGTGGGAAGCAAATTTTCGCTGCCTTATTAGACTTTGAGATAATTGATTTCATTCCTTTTTCTTAATGGCTTTCAAGGGTTTCAAGGATGTCAAGCTAATTTGAAGGCGTTGAACGAAGTTTTGATATATCTGCAAGTCGTGCACAAAAGTCTAATTCGTTGTTCTGCCATTTCTTTTTCTTAAAGGACATAAGGTGAGGCATCTACAACTTTGATTTTCAACTTGATGCGATGGATTTCTCAATTATAAATTGTTCTAAGAATTGATATGGGGAGCGCTGTGTGTGTGTGTGAGAGAGAGATTTCCAAATAAAACTAATTTCATAAAAAGATTAGCTCCTCAATTGGAATATCCAAATCATTTCATTCTATTTAATCTAAAATTTCAATTTTGGTACACACATATGTTGAGTGATCAAAGGGATCTATTTCTGGGATTTTTATATAGAAGCTGAGATATTATTAAGAAAAATAACTATCTAATCCAACCATATTTGGGAAAGCAAAAGTAAAACACAACAGCACATCAACAAATTAAAAGGGCAACAAATTAGGCTTCAAGAATGAATTGAAGTGGAAAAGCAGAAAATATCGATTGACAGGATAGTTTCTTAGTTTGGACATTTAATTTTTTATTACTAAGAGATTTATTTATATGAATAGAAGGACACACATATGGATATATCGAATGAAAACAAGTAACTTCTAGATTTTTTTATCGATACTAGCTAAATCTCCAACTGATAGCACTAATTTTTTCTTATAATTTCTTGCGGTCATTTCATTACCCCTCAACTCTCCTAATTCTTGTGAATAAAACTCTCTATTTAAACTTTTAACTGACCTGAAAAAGATTATAACTTATGACTACTGTTTCTCTAATCCTTCCTTTATATTTTTTAGCAAAAAATTTTGAAGGTATTAGATAACTATTTGATATCACATTAATTGTTTTGTGTCTCGTTTTCATTTAATTAATTTAAATGTTGTAATTTTGATAAGTTGCTTTAGCAAAACATTTAACATTAATTATCTCTTGTAGTCCCTATACCTTTTATGACTAAGTCTTAATTAATTAAATATTACTACATACCAAGCAAATAAATAAATATCTCATTGTCTTTGCAGTGTTAACTGTTATAAAAGGTTACAATGAACTCCAGGGACTCAAATGACTTCATTTTTCCCCAATTCTGGAAATCTCCATTGGAAGATCTACCAATTGATGAGCCACTATTTCAAAATGATAATCATTTTGAATTCCCAAATCTTTCGTCCCCTCTTGTGTCCTATAACAATACGGAGACTTATGGTGGTCTGGAGTGTAAAAGCACTTTCGAAGGAGTGCAGCTAGAGCTTGAAAATGGTCTCGCTATCATACTTGAAGCTTTAGACAATGAAAGAAATTCTAAGCATAATAGTCTTGGGCAAAATGAAGAAACAGGTGACCATACTTCTTCTTCATGTTGATTCAATAAGTTTTCATTTTGCTTTCATGCAGTTCATATATCTTCATTACTTGGTAATCACATAATTTATTTTCGACAAAAAAAAGGCAAAGGAATAATTAAGTAAAAACAAATAGAGCAAGAATTTTATCATGTTATTTTTTGAAAAGGGCATGAAATTAGCTCAGCTCTATCATCAACTTTCTGGCTATTATCCATGCTTTTCTAATTTACTGTTGTGCCGAAAGCTTTTGGAGAAAATGATTAGGTTTCCTTCTTACTAGAGTATGAGTTGGGAAGAGAATTATGTCATTCATGTCAAGCACTAAGTTGCCACTAGATTTTTCAATGGATTAACAATTTGCAGCTCTTTTATGTGTTTTGTTAGCAAATATTTGCTAGTGTAATCAGTTGATTTCTTGGGTGTTTAGATACGTGTTGTTTGACCTTAGTATGTGGCCTTGTCACCATTGTGCTCTTTGGAGCATTGGCCTGATCAATGCAAGTCCTCTTGCAGGTGCGGCTTAGCTATACACCTAGGATTTCAGTTTCCTCCCTAGTAAAACACAGTTAGTCACCCTATCAGGGTTGTTATTTCTATCTTTGTTTCCAATTCTTTCGTTTGGTCTATTGGCGAAAACTTTGTGTTGTTAGTTTAGTGCTGGGGTGTGTCCTAGCTTGTCTGCTCTTTGAAGTTTTTGTTCTAAGCTTGCCTCAACCCTATCCCTCTTGTGGGGTCAGCATTTTCTCCATGTATGTGGCCTTTATGTTCCCTTAAAAAAATAAAACAATTTGTAGCTCCCATTGCAATCATGTGCTTTTTCAGCATTTTTATTTAACTTTTAAAGTAGCTGTTTTATGCAATATATATATATATATATAGCTTTGAAAGCAAAATATTTTGAGCACAATTTCCTTATTCACATCTCTATCTTTCTTAACATGCTAGATTCTGGATCTAAGAAGAAAGAGGACCCTATTGAGGCTAGCAAAAAGTTTGACAAGTCTTCTCCGATAAATGAGGTAGTATATATGTTGATTGGCATTTAGTTCCATATAGTCATTCACAAATTGACAATTAAAGTTCATTAAATCACTTCTTTTGTTGCAGGCACCAAAATCAGATGGTGAAACTCTCATTTCTAGGTAAGGTTTTCACTGCAATTTTACTTCAGTGCTTAGGAAGTAATTAGTAAATAATCTTGTTTCTTGCATTCATTTGCATTTTTCTCATGAATCCATGTTGAAGTGAGTAAATACTTGGAATGTGAGTTAATAAAAAAATAATTAATCACCTATTCTTATTTAGTGTTTCCTTTTATCCTTCGTCCCCTTGATCAAAAAGTGCATCATAAAACCCTAAGGATAAATGATTGTGTAGCTGCAAATACTTAATGATTGATTGGTAAGAACATGGTGTGGTGTAATTCTTTGTAGCTGCATTTTCTAGATAAAGGTGACAACAATTCTTCTCTTGTATAAATTCATAAACAATATTAATTCTTTGTTGAGAACTACTAATTTTACAATTCAAACTTGTCTTATTATTTTTAGCGAGAGCAAAGGAATCTCCATCTCTGAGGGTACTTCCTTACAGCCTATGGTACCAAGCAATTCGACAAGAAGAACCTCCCGCAGGTCCAAGGCCACTTCAACACAATCAGAAACAGTTAGGAGATCACCAAGAATAGCCAACCTGTCATTGAGGGGTCAAGCATCCCGGGGCACTTATGAAGCATCAAGAAATTAGGAAGGATAATATGAAGGTTTGGATCTCTGTAAGCTAGATTAGAATGGTTAATCTTTCATTCACAGTAGACAAAACTGCTGGTGTAGCCTTTCGTTTTTCTGTTTTTTCTTTCGGGAGGAAAGTACAGCCTTAATTGTTGATTTTTTTGTGCCATTGTCTTGCTCGACCTCCACAAAGTCTAAATTTCTAAGTTTATAAATTTTAATTTTTGTATTTTGAGAATAATAAAATAAAATTAAAAATATAAATATTTAAACTATTAAATTTTGTTAATTTTCTCGGTGTAGTCTTTTGAAGTTATCCTTTAATTTTTGTACACTTATATATATATATATATATATTTGTGTGTAGAGAATTTTCTTTATGCACTTGTTTAGTTGTTTGTTGTAATTCTCAAGGTATGCCCTAACATAAAAATGTGGATGCTTTTGCGATTTTTAGTTTAATAAAATTCTTACTTATAGGAAACTATTAAAATTTTAAAATGTAAGTTATAGCATTTTATTTAAATTTTAAATTTATTCTAATATCTAATATAACAAATAATTGGGAATTTTAAAAATTTTAAATTGTAGCAAAATTTTAAAATAACAAAATTTTAAATTAAAAGTTTAGTTTTTTGGGCACAAATTGTAATCAGGTCCGACTGGAAGCATAGGCCTTAGAGGCCTATGCCTAGGGCCCTAAGCAGAGGGGGGCCCAAAATTAAAAATTAGTTTTTTTTTTTTTATGTTTTGAGATATAAAATCACTAATTCTATTTTTTTGATGGTTTTCTTTAAATTCATACTCTGTTTATTTTGTTATTTTATTTGAACGAAGAGACCCTCTAACTCCTCAAGTTTACAAATCATATTTCAATATTAGACAATGTATATAATGAGATGTCATTTAGATGAAAAGGCTTTCAACTTCCTAAGTCTACGGATCATTTTTCAATATGTTAGACAATGAATAATTTGGTGTAAACTAATAACACAAAAAAAAAAAAAAAAAGAAGACAAGAAGTGGTATTCTTTTAGGAGAAAAATTTGATAAAATAATTTTTTGAACAAAAATTTTTTTTCCCACTTATTTGGGCATTAAAGAAAAAAAATTAAATCAATAAATTTTAAATTTAAAGACCTGGCCGTAAACTCTTCATATTTTTTGTTTATTTAATTTTTACATTTTCATATCTTTTTCACTTTTCGTCTAGGGAATCTGCACTTATCTGGACATTAAAGAAAAAAAAATTAAATCAATGAATTTTTAATTTAAAGACCTGGCTATTAACTCTTCATATTTTTTGCTTATTCAATCTTTACGTTTTCATATCTTTTTCACGTGTCTATATTATCAATTAAAAAATAATAATTTCTAAACTAGAATATAAAAATTTAATTAGTGATTTTATATCTTAAAAAAAATTAATAATTTTTATTATTTTTTAGAAGGCCACTAGACTAATTATCGCCTAAGTCCCCCACCAACTTTGAACCGGCCCCAATTGTAATATCCTTCACTTTCCTATTTCCAACTAAGGCTTTCAAATATAACATTTTGTTCTGTAATGGCTTGGAGAGGACACGCGAGAGAAGGCCCATCTTTTTCTTTTCTTTATTATATTTAAATTGAATTAAATATTAATAATCACATAGTACAAAATGCCAAGTTAGTCCTTATACCATAGGCTTATATCTAGTTTAGTATTCAAAATTTTGAGATTATCCCAACTTAATACATATCATCTCCGGTGCACGAAAATATCGAAACAACGTTGTTTCAACATTTTTGAAACGTGAAACGGAAAGAAACACACACACAAAAAAAATGTTTTCGAACTATTTTTGTAGTTTGGGACCGTGTCGAAGCCGTTTTGCAATACTGAAAAAATATTAAAAACGTATTGTTATTTCACGACCATGTCAGAGATAGAAACAATTTTGTTTCTGTTATCCTGACTACCACATTAGAGATAGAAGCAACTTGTATTTATGTTTACTTAAATCGATGATGGAATTTATGTTTAAATGTGATTGAATAATTATTTTTTATAATTTTTTGCATTAAAATTCTATTTACAATAAGCCTTATATTTTTTATTTACGGGTTTCTATTTTTTACTTTATTTTAAATTTTCTCTTTGTGTTTTCTTTCGTACGATATCCATTTTCCACTTTCATTTCCTTGCAACCTAGCCTGTGGTAAGGGAAATGTTACATGTTATTTGATTAACAATGAGTGTGAAATTGACCAAGTTTTCAAAAGTTGAAATATTAAATTGACCCAATTTCTTACTTATACAAAAATTTGAACTATCTAGCTAAATTTTTATTTGATTATTTTCTTTTGCTCTTTCTTTACAATTGATTAATGAGAAGACGTCACTTTTAGATCCTAGAAATATAAAACCAAGCGTAAATCTAGGAGTGCACACTTCTAGAGGCAATTTGACTACCTTATGCCTCTCAATAGACCCAGTGCAAACTTAAATCTAATCCATTTAATCGATTCTAGTATTAAATATGTAATATCCGGGGACCCCAAAGGAGAATTGTATATATTGAGGATAAATAAGGAAGGAAACAACACTAGTTGGATACCTTTTGAGCTGAATGCAGGCAAAAAACTCCAGGGTTAAGCGTGCTTGACCTGGGGAAATCCAAGGATGGGTGACCCTCCTGGGAAGTTTGTGTAGGGCTATCAGGATAAGTTGTTTCGGTTCTTCCTATCGTTCGATGCGGGATGTTACAAAATATGAATATGATTATTAAAAATCAAATTTAAATACGATTATATATACCATAAACAGTGAAGATATAGATAATAGATTAAATATGTTTTATATTTAATAATATATAAAGTTAAATACATAATTATAATAATAATTATGATATATTTAATTTAAATTTATTTAATATATTAACTATAAGATCAATAGGTCAAGGAAGACCAGGGATATTGAGGGTTTTTTCATGTGTGCGTTTGTGTAATGGTCACAAGCTTTTGTTGTAACTTTATTGATGCAAGTCTTTATTCCCTCCAACATTTCTCAAATATTTGATGAATACTTTCCATCCTTTTCATGCACATTTGTCTTAAACCTTTAGTTCCACTTTAGTCATTTGGAACTCAAAGACAAAAAATCGCATTTGATTATTGATTTTTGTTTTCAAAATTTTAAAAGAATTTAAAAAAAATAATGTTTTCACAAATTTCTTTTTGTGTTTATCACCCTATCATTACAGGCGAGTTAAGCCATTAGAGGGATTGCATAGGACTCAACAAAGGTGGCGTCGATGAATAAAAGAATGAATAAAGAAATTATTTATCAGTATATATATAATTGAAGACAAAACTGAAAGTTGTCTGACGACACATTAGGTTCTCCAGCCAAACATTTTAAAATGAAATAAAATCGAACATTTTAAAATGAAAATGGAATCGAAGTCAAAAGAACTGAACCAAACCTGAACCCCTCCATTATTCGTCATTTGTTTTTCATCTGAATTTTCTGATAGCGTTTTCAATTGGTACAGGCAATCAACCACTCTGATAGCATTAAGCTTATTTGATTTGCTATTTTCAGATTCAACTACTAATTAGCAAAATTACTGTTTCATGCAGGAGCTAGGAGACACGATCAGATACGAGAAGAGAGAGAGAGAGAGAGAGAGAGAGAGAGAGAGCAGAGAAGTTCCTTTAATTTGATGGAAGAATGGGTTATCTCCTTTCTCCATCTTCCGTTTCAAAGTACAGTTCTTCTGTTTCTTGAATAATTTCTTTAGCGTGAAACTGAGTTTTCACTGTCTTTTATAGATAGTTGATTTGCTTCATTTTGTTGATGGCTTTCAGATTTTTAAGGGTTTTGATGTTGAGCTAATCTCAAGAAATTCTCATTTCTCCCTCCAAGGTGTGCTGCACTTGAGTTTGATTTGTTGTTCTAACATTTCTTTTCTTGAAAAAGTATGGTAATGTATCTGAAACTTTGATTTCAACATCAATTTTGCTTTCAAGAGGTAAATCTTAATATATATTTAGATGGTGATGTATTGGATCCTTTTATGTACATTGTTTTAACGATTGATGTGATGCTGTGTGAAGGGGGATGAGGTGGGAGATTCTTAATAAAACTTTTATAAAAAGTTCATGCCCTCGTAAGAATGTTCATTGATTTCGTTTGTTTAGTTTAGAATTTCAATTTTGATTTATATGTTGTATGATCAAAGTGGTTTCCTCCCCTCCTGATCTTCGCAGATTGATTCACCTCTTTCTCCCTCATCTCCTTCTGATCAATTCCTCATTCCATCCTGTTCCTTCCACCTGTCTGTCTACTTTGACACACAGGCTCACAGATCACCTGTATCCAAGCCCCCTATCTTGCCTTCACCTCTTCTCCCTGCCCCTGATCAAGTCCCTTCCAACCTCACCTCTGATCACCTTTGTTATACTTCGCCTTGCTTCTGGTCAAGAACCTCTCTTCTTGTCTCTAGTAACCGTTGGAAAGTTGGCATCTGTTCGAGATCTTCTGCCCTGTATACTGATATGTCATCTAGATTTTCTTAGCTTTGGTTTAGATCTGGTGATTTGGCCATGGGATCCAGGGATAGATCTAGTGATTTGGCTCCTGTTATCGAAACCTGACTATGACAACACTACATTTGAAAGTGATTCCAAAAAGATGGTTTGGCATAGGAAAGTAATGTAGTCGAATTACTGGAAATGCTTCTGAAAATGGCGTTATATCGCTGAGAAATCCTTTCAAACGTCAACTGGATGATGATTATTCATTGCTCAAAGTACTGAAGATGGGAATTCGATATTGTAATAGGCTCAAAACAAATCCCCGGAAACAGCTGAACAATACCAACTCAACCAGTTCTTGCAAGTTTAACATCCACATTTCTCCTTTTCAATTTAGATTTGTGTATCTTTACCTATTGAATTGCTAAGAAATCTTTATGATCAGTCCTTTTGGAGTAGGGGGTGAGCACTTTGCTTCCATACCACAACACCAAGCATTCAGTTCTCAGCCTTGGCCAACCTTGGAATCAACAGGCATATTTCTTTTCTTTTTGCTATTACAATAGGTGATTTTTAAATACATTTCTTTTTTGAAATATGCAGGAATTATTCAAATATAGTTAAAGGAAAAATAGGTTATCATACTAATTCGATGGTTAACATGGTTTTATGTCATTTCATGTTTTTTGTTTTCACTTTCAATTAGTTATCTTTTAATTTCTCTCATGGTTTTGATTTTTTCTTTTGGGCCACTTTATGTAGTTCTTTTCTTCATGGTTTTGAAAGCAAAATGTTTTTGCAACAATTTCTTTGTTTGTGTCTTTCTTGATATGACAGCTTGTGGATTTGAAAGAAAGAGGAACCTGCTGGGGTTACAAGAGGTCTTGACGCAAGGAGTCTTCTTCAACGGATAAGGTAGCATGTTTCGATTGACTCTTAATTCAGTATTCATTCACAAATTGAAAGCTAGAATTCACTGAACTTCTCTTGTCGCAGGCATCAAAATCTGAAGATGAACTTCCATTTCTAGGTAAGCTCTTTACTGATCAAGTATTTCTTTAGTTCTTGTGAAGTAGTAATTGAATAGTCTGGTTCATTGCATTCCTTTACATTTTATCTCATGAAACCATCACCAAGAGTGGATACTTAATATTGTGAATTCATTAGAAAAATGATTGATCATTAAGCATCCATTTTTGGTAGTTCTTTTAATCATCGGCCACTCTAGTGAAACTAGGCATCAACAAATCCAAAGATAAATGTGTTGATATTATGTGATTCAAAATGATTTTATCAGATTTCTGGCATGTTGTTACATGTTGCTGAGATGCATCTTATATTTGTTTCATTTAAATAAATATGTCTCATTATATGCTGTTATATATATGATGTTAATATATATATCTGCTGCATGTTATTAATATCTTTGGGCTGTTATGTTTATATGGGCCGAGCCCATATTATTTCCGTGTTGCCTCTTGTGCTGCTGGTCGAGCCCATTCCTAATAACCTATGTTGGCGTTGCTATAAAAGGGCAGCTCAATGCCCTAATCTCCAGAATATTCTGATATTTTGTCTTGTGCTCTTTCTCTGAAAACCCTAAATCGGCGATTCTTGAAGCGAGACACTCTTCGTGAATCCTTCGTTCTGATCTATGTTTCAATCGATTCTTTGGTTGCTTCCATGGTAAGATCTGATGGTAAGAACGGTTATTGCTTAATCTCTATGTGTTTTAATCAGCTGAGGCATGAGAGGTATTGACTGATAGAACAGATACTTAGTCTTGATCGTGAGATCGTTATAGAATAGATCTACCTTGATCTTGTTGTTTTTCGATTCTGTTTTTCAGTTGTATTGCAATATTGTTTCTATTTTTTTGTTCATGATCTTGTAATCGTTTGTAAACTTGAAGATCTAGTGGATTGACTAGAGGCGGTGCCTCTGCCGTGAGTAGGATCTATTGATTCGAACACGTATATCGCTGTGTCTTGCATTTATATTTTTCTGGTTTAAAGTTTTGATTTACTTTGTATCGCGCTTAATCTGTGTTTGGCCGAGAAATCAGGTTGTTCAAAACCTAGTGGTATTAGAGCCACGGGGATCTAAGATCCCGGTCAAGCTGTTTCAGATCCGAAAGGTAAAAATTTCAGATCTGGTAAGAATTCCAACTTAGGGTCTTCAGATCTCGTTCTAACTTTACCCCTAATTTTTGCTTGCAATAAATTTTTGCCTAATTTTTAGTTCGTTAAATATATTCTGCATGTCCTAAATTTTTCTTGATCTTGAACAAGTTTTCTGTTGGTTATTTTTTTTTCTTTCTAAAATATACTGTTATTTGTTCTGGTTTGTATTTGAAAATCAAATTAAGGTTTAGTTAATTTTCTGGAAAATTAACTTCTTTATCCTGCTTGAATAATCTCAGTAAATTGAAATATCACCTGTAATCTACATTCTGTTTTATTGATCAAATAAATGGCTCCATCTAAGTTTGAGTTAGATAAGTTTGATCGTAGTGGTGATTTTTCGTTATGGCAGAAGAAAATGACTGTAGTTCTGGTTCAAAACTAGTGCTCTGAAGCACTGGATGAACCTCCTGCAACTGAGAAGGATAAAGTAGGAACCCCTCCTACCCCTGAAATGCGAAAAATGGATAGATTAGCCTATAGCCTAATAATTTTAAATCTTTCTGATAAAGTCCTTAGGCAAGTTAACAAAGAAAATACTGCTTTAAAGGTATGGAATAAGCTAAAATCCCTATATATGACTAAATCTTTAACAAGTAAGATTTACTTAAAGGGAAAATTATTTGGTTTTAAAATGAATACCTCTAAATCTCTAGAAGAAAACCTAGATGACTTTAATGTCATTGTAATAGGTCTAGAAAACATAGACGAGAGTATTTCTGAAGAAAACCAAGCTGTAATCCTTTTAAATGCTTTGCCTGAGTCATATAGAGATTTAAGGACTGCAATGCAATATGGTAGAACTTCTTTATCCTTAGAGGATGTAGTGTCTGCCTTAAGGTCTAGGGATCTTGAAGATGATAAGAAAGATAAGAAAATAAATAGTGCTGAAGGCTTAAATGTAAAAGGTAATTGGGAGCATAAATCTAAGAATAAGGGCAAAGGGAACTCAAGGGGTAGAAGTAAAACGAGGTCAAATTCAAAGTCTAGAGGATCTAGTAGGGAATCCTCAAAAACTAGAACATGTTGGTATTGCAAGAAAGAAGGTCATATAAGAAAGAATTGTTTCAAAAGGAAAAAGGATCTAGAAAAGGAAAACTCTAGTAACCAGGATGCAGCAAATATCTCTGATGGATATGATAGTGCAGAAGGCCTAACTGTGACAGATCATACCATAGGTGATGAGTGGATCTTAGATTCAGGCTGTACTTTTCACATGACACCTAGGAAAGACTAGTTGATTAATTTTCAGAACATAGACGGTGGTAAAGTCCTAATGGGTAATAATCAATCTTGCAAAGTAACTGGTTTGGGATCAGTTAGGTTTAGAATGTGGGATGGAGCATATAGGACTTTAGATAATGTGAGATTTGTGCCAAATCTTAGAAGAAATCTTATTGCCCTAGGTATGTTAGACTCAAATGGGGGGTCTTATAAGTCAGAAAATGGAGTCCTTAAGGTGTTTAAAGGATCCATGTTAGTTCTTAAGGGAATCCGTAAGCAAGGACTGTATGTCCTTCAAGGAGAGTCTATCTCTTGTTGTGTTGCAGTTTCATCTTCTGAAATAGATGACACTGTGTTATGGCATAGGAGACTAGGTCATATAGGAATGAAAGGTTTACTAGAATTAAGTAAACAAGGAATCTTAGATCCAAGGAGGATTGGTAATCTAGTCTTTTGTGAGACATGTGCCTTGGGCAAGTCTCACAGGTTGCAGTTTGTTTCTGCAACTCATAAGTCCAACGATGTCCTAGAGTATGTTCATTTCGATCTTTGGGGATCTCCCCAAGTCCCTAACTCCCTTTCAGGTGCCCAATATTTCCTTTCCTTTATAGATGACTATTCTAGGAAGGTTTGGGTCTATTTCCTTAAGTATAAGAGTGAAGCTTTTGCTTATAAGTTTAAGGAATGGAAGTCTTATGTAGAGTTGCAATCAGGTAAGAAAATAAAGACCCTTAGAACAGATAATGACCTGGAATTCTGTAATCAAGAATTCTCAAATTTCTGCACACAAGTAGGCATTGCAAGGCATAGAACTTGCAGTGAAACACCTTAGCAAAATGGAGTTGCTGAACACATGAATAGAACCATCCTAAACAAAGTTAGATGTTTTTTGAAAGACTCAAACTTGCCCAAGAAATTTTGGGCTGAAGCAGTTTCAACTGCTTGTTATCTCATAAACAGATCTCCTTCCTCCACCATAGAATTTAGAACTCCTGAGCAGTTGTGGAGTGGGAAAATCCCATCCCTTAACCACCTTAGACCTTTTGGATGTATAGCCTATGTCCATAAGAAAGAAGGCAAGTTAGACCCCAGAGCCAAGAAGGCTGTATTCTTAGGTTACCCTCAAGGGGTAAAAGGATACAAATTATGGCTGATTGATGAAAAGAAAACTGTTATCAGCCGGGATGTAGTATTCAAAGAATCAGAATACTATACCCCAAATAAGGTGGAAAATCCCAAAGAAGACCAAGCTGATAAATTTCAGCTTGAGGTGGAAAGAGATAGAATTAATGAAAATGTAGTAGAATCTGACCATGAGAGTCATCAAGAGTCCAGTTCACAAGGCTTGGCTGAAACTGAAATAGAGAGTGAGGATAATGAAAATTCAGTTGAAATCATTCCAAAATTGGATGATTATGTCCTATCTAGGGATAGGGTAAGAAGGGAGATTAAGCCCCCTACTAGGTATGCCCATGCTGATGTGATTGCCTATATATGCTCTTAATATTGGAGACTCAATAGAGCATGAAGAGCCTCCTAGTTATCAAGAAGCTTGTTCCAGTAAGTATAAAACTAACTGGTTAAAGGCAATGAAGGAAGAGATGGAATTTCTTCAAAAGAATAAAACCTAGATTCTTGTAAATAAACCTAAAGACCAGAAAGTTATAGGTTGTAAATGGATATTTAAAAGAAAGCCAGGTATCCCAGGTGTTGAACCAACCAGATTTAAGGCTAGGGTAGTTGCCAAGGGTTTTTCCCAAAGAGAAGGTATTGACTACCATGAGGTGTTCTCTCCTGTAGTAAAGCATACTTCTATAAGGTTAGTTTTAGCCTTAGTAGCCTTAAATGATCTAGAGCTTGAGCAATTAGATGTAAAGACTATCTTTCTCCATGGAAACCTAGAAGAGAAAATATATATGGATCAACCCATAGGTTTCATAGAAAAAGGTAAAGAAAGTAAAGTTTGCTTGTTGCAAAGATCTCTGTATGGTCTAAAGCAATCTCCTAGACAGTGGTATAGGAGATTTGATGAGTTTATGCTCAAAGAAAATTACACTAGATGTAATTTTGACCATTGTGTTTATTTCAAACAGCTTAAGGAAAAGCTGTTTATATATCTCCTTATATATGTAGATGATATGCTTATTGCATGCAAAGAGAAGGGAGAAATAGATAGATTGACTCAAGCATTAAAATCAGAATTTGAAATGAAAACACTAGGAGCAGCCAGGCGTATCTTAGGGATAGATATCACTAGAGATAGAAAAAGAGGTACATTGTCCTTGTCCCAATCAGGCTATTTAAGAAAAGTGATAAGCCTCTTTGATATGGAAGGCTGCAAACCTATTTCAACCCCGATACCTCTTCATTTTAAGCTCCAAGCTGTAAAAGGAAACTTACCTGAAGAAGAAGCTGACTACATGAAGAAGGTTCCCTACTCTAATGCAGTGGGAAGCCTCATGTATGCCATGATAAGTACTAGGCCTGATATAGCCTATGGGGTTAGCCTAGTAAGTAGATTCATGTGCAATCCATCTAAGGAACATTGGTCAGTTGTTAAATGGGTCCTTAGGTATTTAAAGGGGTCAGTGAATAAGGGTTTAGTGTTTAGATCAAATGCTAAAAATTCCAGCAGCATTAAGGGTTACTGTGATTCTGATTTTGCAGTTGATTTGGATAAGAGAAGATCCTTATCAAGATATGTTTTCACTTTGGGTGGAAATGTGATAAGTTGGAAAGCAAATCTCCAACACATAGTGGCGTTATCAACCACTGAGGCTGAATATGTAGCATTAACAGAAGCTATGAAAGAAGCCATCTGGTTGCAGGGAATAGTTAGAGAATTAGGTTTACGTAACCAAATTTCTAAAATATATTGTGATTCCCAAAGTTCTATTCATCTCTAAAAAAATAGTGCCTTCCATGAGAGAACCAAGCATATAGATGTGCGTCTTCATTTTGTTAGAGATATTATAGCTAAAGGTCAAGTAAAAATAGAAAACATTTCTACCTTGATAAATCCTACAGATATCCTAACTAAATCTGTTCCTGTAGTGAAGTTTGAGCAGGCTTTGGACTTGCTCAATATTCTTCCAACGTAGCTGTGGAAGATTTGCAGGGGTCTCTAGTCATCATCCACTATTTTAAATCCATTCTTGAATCAAGGTGGAATTTGTTGATATTATGTGATTCAAAATGATTTTATCAGATTTCTGGCATGCTGTTACATGTTGTTGAGATGCATCTTATTTTTGTTTCATTTAAATAAATATGTCTCATTATATTCTGTTATATATATGATGTTAATATATATATCTGCTGCATGTTATTAATATCTTTGGGTTGTTGTGTTTATATGGGCTGAGCCCATATTATTTCCGTGTTGCCTCTTGTGCTGCTGGTCAAGCCCATTCCTAATAACCCATGTTGGCGTTGCTATAAAAGGGCAGCTCGATGCCCTAATCTCTAGAACATTCTGATATTTTGTCTTGTGCTCTCTCTCTAAAAACCCTAAATCGGCGATTCTTGAAGCGAGACACTCTTCGTGAATCCTTCGTTCTGATCTATGTTTCAATCGATTCTTTGGTTGCTTCCATGGTAAGATCTGACGGTAAGAACGGTTATTGCTTAATCTCTATGTGTTTTAATCACTTGAGGCGTGAGAGGTATTGACTGATAGAACAGATACTTAGTCTTGATCATGAGATCGGTATAGAACAGATCTACCTTGATCTTGTTGTTTTTCGATTCTGTTTTTTAGTTGTATTGCAATACTGTTTCTATTTTTCTGTTCATGATCTTGTAATCGTTTGTAAACTTGAAGATCTAGTGGATTGACTAGAGGCGGAGCCTCTACCGTGGGTAGGATCTATTGATCCGAACACGTATATCGCTGTGTCTTGCATTTATATTTTTCTGGTTTAAAGTTTTGGTTTACTGTGTATTGCGCTTAATCTGTGTTTGGCCGAGAAATTAGGTTGTTCAAAACCTACAAAATGCCCATGTAGATGCAAATGGTCATTGATTGATAAGAATAGATTGGTCGAAATTATTTTCTACTGCATTGTGTAGACATGATAATTGTTTTTCTTGCACAAATCCAGAAGTGATTTTTTTTGGGTCAAAACTATGAAGCCCTAACATTTCAAACTTGTCATATTTCAGCAACAACAAAGGAATCTCCAAGGGCACTTCTAACACAATCTGGAGCTTCAAGGACATTAGCAAGGAGATTTGGTCAAAACAAAGAGAAAAAATATCATCGGGAGCGCAACAATGTGAGGGAATCTCTAAGGGCACTTTTGAAGAGTCTGGAGCTTCAAGAAATCAAAAAGAAAATTTGATCAAAACAAAGGTAAAAACATATAACCAGAAGCTTAAGATTGCAAAGGAATACAAGGGCACTTGTGCACAGTCTAGAGGTTCAACGAAATCAACAAGAGAATCTGATCGAAACAAAGGCAAAAACAAATCATCTGTAGATGAAAATTGTGCAGAATCTCCCAAGGCACTAGTACAGTACACAGTTTGGAGCTTTAAGGAAATCAACAAGAATATCTGATCAAAAAGAAGGGAAAACTTCTTGTCAATTTCCTTAAAAGTTTTAGATCATGTAGAAGTGCCCTTTAGAGATTTCTGCACAGTTTTCAGCTCCCGATGATATGTTTTCCCTTTTTGTTTTAATCAGATTCTCTTGTCGATTCCCTTGAAGCTCTACACCGTGTAGAAGTGCCTTTGGATATTCCTTCGCAATCTTAAGCTTCTGATAATAAAGTTTTTCCTTAGTTTTGGTCAAATGTTCTTTTCGATTTGCTTAATGCTCCAAACTCTTCAAAACTGTCCTCAGAGATTCCTTAGTAATATCAAGCTTTTGATGATATGTTTTTTTTTCCTTTGTTTCGGGATAGGTAATGAAATGTGCACATTTCAGTTACCACCTGATGGATCTACTGCAGGCTTGGACAACTAGGATCAGGGTGTCTCTCAGTTGGCTCAAGGGCAGATCTGGATGGCGACTTTGTTCTGGATTCTTCCACTGGTGGGGAGAACGAGGATTTAACATTTGAAGAATTTCATCATGATATTTAGGAGAGGAAAAGGTGGCAAAGGTACATCCATGGGAATTTAAATTCTTTTCCTAATACATGATTTTATAGCTGACCATAATTTTACTTGTTTCCTTCTTTAAGAATTGCTTAGGTTCTTATCTCTATATTTAGTTCCAT